>NC_090344.1:3827500-4452500 GCF_035084215.1 Heptranchias perlo | reverse complement strand
GGGAATGTGAGAGAGGGAATGAGAGAGAGGGAATGCGAGAGAGGGAATGGGAGAGGGTGAATGTGAGAGAGGGAATGCGAGAGAGGGAATGTGAGAGAGGGAATGCGAGAGAGGGAATGTGAGAGAGGGAATGTGAGAGAGGGAATGCGAGAGAGGGAATGGGAGAGGGTGAATGCGAGAGAGGGAATGGGAGAGAGGGAATGTCAGAGAGTGAATGTGAGAGAGGGAATGCGAGAGAGGGAACGTGAGAGAGGGAACGTGAGAGAGTGAATGGCAGAGAGTGAATGTGAGAGAGGGAATGGCAGAGAGTGAATGGGAGAGGGTGAAAATGCGAGAGGGTGAATGTGAGAGGGTGAATGTGAGAGAGTGAATGTGAGAGGGTGAATGTGAGAGGGTGAATGTGAGAGAGTGAACGTGAGAGAGCGAACGTGAAAGAGTGAACGTGAGAGAGTGAATGTGAGAGAGTGAATGTGAGAGAGTGAATGTGAGAGAGTGAATGCGAGAGAGGGAATGCGAGAGAGGGTGAATGTGAGAGGGTGAATGCGAGAGGGCGAATGCGAGAGAGGGAATGGGAGAGGGTGAATGTGAGAGAGGGAATGCGAGAGAGGGAACGCGAGAGAGTGAATGTGAGAGAGCGAATGTGAGAGGGCGAATGTGAGAGGGCGAATGTGAGAGAGTGAACGTGAGAGAGCGAATGTGAGAGAGCGAACGTGAGAGAGCGAATGTGAGGGAGTGAACGTGAGAGAGTGAATGTGAGAGAGTGAATGTGAGAGTGGGAATGTGAGAGAGTGAATGTGAGAGTGGGAATGTGAGAGAGTGAATGGCAGAGAGTGAATGTGAGAGAGCGAATGTGAGAGAGGGAATGGCAGAGAGTGAATGTGAGAGAGGGTGAATGCGAGAGAGTGAATGTGAGAGAGTGAATGTGAGAGAGTGAATGTGAGAGAGTGAATGCGAGAGGGTGAATGCGAGAGGGCGAATGTGAGAGAGTGAATGCGAGAGGGTGAATGTGAGAGGGTGAATGTGAGAGGGTGAATGTGAGAGGGTGAATGTGAGAGAGTGAATGAGAGAGTGAATGTGAGAGAGTGAATGTGAGAGGGTGAATGTGAGAGAGTGAATGTGAGAGGGTGAATGTGAGAGAGGGAATGTGAAAGAGTGAATGTGAGAGGGTGAATGTGAGAGCGCGAATGTGAGAGGGTGAATGTGAGAGGGTGAATGTGAGAGAGTGAATGTGAGAGGGTGAATGTGAGAGGGTGAATGTGAGAGGGTGAATGTGAGAGAGCGAATGTGAGAGAGTGAATGTGAGAGGGTGAATGTGAGAGAGTGAATGTGAGAGGGTGAATGTGAGAGGGCGAATGTGAGAGGGTGAATGTGAGAGGGTGAATGCGAGAGAGTGAATGCGAGAGGGTGAATGTGAGAGGGTGAATGCGAGAGAGTGAATGTGAGAGAGTGAATGCGAGAGGGTGAATGTGAGAGGGTGAATGCGAGAGAGTGAATGTGAGAGAGTGAATGCGAGAGAGGGAATGCGAGAGAGGGTGAATGCGAGAGGGTGAATGCGAGAGGGCGAATGCGAGAGAGGGAATGTGAGAGAGTGAATGTGAGAGAGGGAATGCGAGAGAGGCAACGCGAGAGAGTGAATGTGAGAGAGCGAATGTGAGAGGGCGAATGTGAGAGGGCGAATGTGAGAGAGTGAACGTGAGAGAGCGAATGTGAGAGAGTGAATGCGAGAGTGGGAATGTGAGAGAGGGAATGTGAGAGGGTGAATGCGAGAGGGTGAATGCGGGAGAGTGAAAGAGAGAGCGAACGTGAGAGAGGGAATGTGAGAGAGGGAATGTGAGAGGGTGAATGTGAGAGGGTGAATGTGAGAGAGTGAATGTGAGAGAGTGAATGTGAGAGAGTGAATGTGAGAGAGCGAAAGAGAGAGCGAACGTGAGAGAGGGAACGTGAGAGGGTGAATGTGAGAGGGTGAATGTGAGAGAGTGAATGGCAGAGAGTGAATGGGAGAGGGTGAAAATGCGAGAGGGTGAATGTGAGAGGGTGAATGTGAGAGAGTGAATGGCAGAGAGTGAATGGGAGAGGGTGAAAATGCGAGAGGGTGAATGTGAGAGAGTGAATGTGAGAGAGTGAAAGAGACAGCGAACGTGAGAGAGCGAACGTGAGAGAGCGAACGTGAGCAAGGGAACGTGAGAGGGTGAATGTGAGAGAGGGAATGGTGAGAGAGTGAATGTGAGAGAGCGAATGTGAGAGAGCGAATGTGAGAGAGCGAATGTGAGAGAGCGAATGTGAGAGAGCGAATGTGAGAGAGCGAATGTGAGAGGGTGAATGTGAGACTGGGAATGTGAGAGAGCGAATGTGAGAGAGCGAATGTGAGAGAGCGAATGTGAGAGAGCGAATGTGAGAGAGCGAATGTGAGAGGGTGAATGTGAGAGGGCGAATGTGAGATTGGGAATGTGAGAGAGTGAATGTGAGAGAGCGAATGTGAGAGGGTGAATGTGAGATTGGGAATGTGAGAGAGTGAATGTGAGATTGGGAATGTGAGAGAGTGAATGTGAGAGAGTGAATGTGAGAGGGTGAATGTGAGAGAGTGAATGTGAGAGAGCGAATGTGAGAGGGTGAATGTGAGATTGGGAATGTGAGAGAGCGAATGTGAGAGAGCGAATGTGAGAGAGTGAATGTGAGAGGGTGAATGTGAGATTGGGAATGCGAGAGAGGGTGAATGTGAGAGGGTGAATGCGAGAGGGTGAATGCGAGAGGGCGAATGCGAGAGAGGGAATGTGAGAGAGGGAATGTGAGAGAGGGAATGAGAGAGAGGGAATGCGAGAGAGGGAATGGGAGAGGGTGAATGTGAGAGAGGGAATGCGAGAGAGGGAATGTGAGAGAGGGAATGTGAGAGAGGGAATGCGAGAGAGGGAATGTGAGAGAGGGAATGTGAGAGAGGGAATGCGAGAGAGGGAATGGGAGAGGGTGAATGCGAGAGAGGGAATGGGAGAGAGGGAATGTCAGAGAGTGAATGTGAGAGAGGGAATGCGAGAGAGGGAACGTGAGAGAGGGAACGTGAGAGAGTGAATGGCAGAGAGTGAATGTGAGAGAGGGAATGGCAGAGAGTGAATGGGAGAGGGTGAAAATGCGAGAGGGTGAATGTGAGAGGGTGAATGTGAGAGAGTGAATGTGAGAGGGTGAATGTGAGAGGGTGAATGTGAGAGAGTGAACGTGAGAGAGCGAACGTGAAAGAGTGAACGTGAGAGAGTGAATGTGAGAGAGTGAATGTGAGAGAGTGAATGTGAGAGAGTGAATGCGAGAGAGGGAATGCGAGAGAGGGTGAATGTGAGAGAGTGAATGCGAGAGGGCGAATGCGAGAGAGGGAATGGGAGAGGGTGAATGTGAGAGAGGGAATGCGAGAGAGGGAACGCGAGAGAGTGAATGTGAGAGAGCGAATGTGAGAGGGCGAATGTGAGAGAGCGAACGTGAGAGAGCGAATGTGAGAGAGTGAACGTGAGAGAGTGAATGTGAGAGAGTGAATGTGAGAGAGTGAATGTGAGAGAGTGAATGTGAGAGTGGGAATGTGAGAGAGTGAATGTGAGAGTGGGAATGTGAGAGAGTGAATGGCAGAGAGTGAATGTGAGAGAGCGAATGTGAGAGAGGGAATGGCAGAGAGTGAATGTGAGAGAGGGTGAATGTGAGAGAGTGAATGTGAGAGAGTGAATGTGAGAGAGTGAATGCGAGAGGGTGAATGCGAGAGGGCGAAAGTGAGAGAGTGAATGCGAGAGGGTGAATGTGAGAGGGTGAATGTGAGAGGGTGAATGTGAGAGGGTGAATGTGAGAGAGTGAATGAGAGAGTGAATGTGAGAGAGTGAATGTGAGAGAGTGAATGTGAGAGGGTGAATGTGAGAGAGGGAATGTGAGAGAGTGAATGTGAGAGGGTGAATGTGAGTGAATGTGAGAGGGTGAATGTGAGAGGGTGAATGTGAGAGGGTGAATGTGAGAGGGTGAATGTGAGAGCGCGAATGTGAGAGGGTGAATGTGAGAGGGTGAATGTGAGAGGGTGAATGTGAGAGGGTGAATGAGAGAGTGAATGTGAGAGGGTGAATGTGTGAGAGAGTGAATGAGAGAGTGAATGTGAGAGGGTGAATGTGAGAGAGTGAATGTGAGAGAGTGAATGAGAGAGTGAATGTGAGAGGGTGAATGTGAGAGGGTGAATGTGAGAGAGTGAATGTGAGGGTGAATGTGAGAGGGTGAATGAGAGAGTGAATGTGAGAGGGTGAATGTGAGAGAGTGAATGAGAGAGTGAATGTGAGAGGGTGAATGTGAGAGAGTGAATGTGAGAGAGCGAATGTGAGAGAGTGAATGTGAGAGAGTGAATGTGAGAGAGTGAATGTGAGAGGGTGAATGTGAGAGGGTGAATGTGAGAGGGTGAATGTGAGAGAGTGAATGAGAGTGAATGTGAGAGGGTGAATGTGAGAGGGTGAATGCGAGAGAGTGAATGCGAGAGAGTGAATGTGAGAGGGTGAATGTGAGAGGGTGAATGAGAGAGTGAATGTGAGAGGGTGAATGCGAGAGGGTGAATGTGAGAGAGTGAATGTGAGAGGGTGAATGCGAGAGGGTGAATGCGAGAGGGTGAATGCGAGAGAGTGAATGTGAGAGAGTGAATGTGAGAGGGTGAATGTGAGAGGGTGAATGTGAGAGAGTGAATGTGAGAGGGTGAATGTGAGAGAGTGAATGCGAGAGAGGGAATGCGAGAGAGGGAATGCGAGAGAGGGTGAATGTGAGAGGGTGAATGCGAGAGGGTGAATGCGAGAGGGCGAATGCGAGAGAGGGAATGTGAGAGAGGGAATGTGAGAGAGGGAATGAGAGAGAGGGAATGCGAGAGAGGGAATGGGAGAGGGTGAATGTGAGAGAGGGAATGCGAGAGAGGGAATGTGAGAGAGGGAATGCGAGAGAGGGAATGTGAGAGAGGGAATGTGAGAGAGGGAATGCGAGAGAGGGAATGGGAGAGGGTGAATGCGAGAGAGGGAATGGGAGAGAGGGAATGTCAGAGAGTGAATGTGAGAGAGGGAATGCGAGAGAGGGAACGTGAGAGAGGGAACGTGAGAGAGTGAATGGCAGAGAGTGAATGTGAGAGAGGGAATGGCAGAGAGTGAATGGGAGAGGGTGAAAATGCGAGAGGGTGAATGTGAGAGGGTGAATGTGAGAGAGTGAATGTGAGAGGGTGAATGTGAGAGGGTGAATGTGAGAGAGTGAACGTGAGAGAGCGAACGTGAAAGAGTGAACGTGAGAGAGTGAATGTGAGAGAGTGAATGTGAGAGAGTGAATGTGAGAGAGTGAATGCGAGAGAGGGAATGCGAGAGAGGGTGAATGTGAGAGGGTGAATGCGAGAGGGCGAATGCGAGAGAGGGAATGGGAGAGGGTGAATGTGAGAGAGGGAATGCGAGAGAGGGAACGCGAGAGAGTGAATGTGAGAGAGCGAATGTGAGAGGGCGAATGTGAGAGAGTGAACGTGAGAGAGCGAATGTGAGAGAGCGAACGTGAGAGAGCGAATGTGAGGGAGTGAACGTGAGAGAGTGAATGTGAGAGAGTGAATGTGAGAGTGGGAATGTGAGAGAGTGAATGTGAGAGTGGGAATGTGAGAGAGTGAATGGCAGAGAGTGAATGTGAGAGAGCGAATGTGAGAGAGGGAATGGCAGAGAGTGAATGTGAGAGAGGGTGAATGCGAGAGAGTGAATGTGAGAGAGTGAATGTGAGAGAGTGAATGTGAGAGAGTGAATGCGAGAGGGTGAATGCGAGAGGGCGAATGTGAGAGAGTGAATGCGAGAGGGTGAATGTGAGAGGGTGAATGTGAGAGGGTGAATGTGAGAGGGTGAATGTGAGAGAGTGAATGAGAGAGTGAATGTGAGAGAGTGAATGTGAGAGGGTGAATGTGAGAGAGTGAATGTGAGAGGGTGAATGTGAGAGAGGGAATGTGAAAGAGTGAATGTGAGAGGGTGAATGTGAGAGCGCGAATGTGAGAGGGTGAATGTGAGAGGGTGAATGTGAGAGAGCGAATGTGAGAGAGTGAATGTGAGAGGGTGAATGTGAGAGAGTGAATGTGAGAGGGTGAATGTGAGAGGGCGAATGTGAGAGGGTGAATGTGAGAGGGTGAATGTGAGAGGGTGAATGTGAGAGGGTGAATGTAAGAGAGCGAATGTGAGAGAGTGAATGTGAGAGGGTGAATGTGAGAGAGTGAATGTGAGAGGGTGAATGTGAGAGGGTGAATGTGAGAGAGCGAATGTGAGAGGGCGAATGTCAGAGAGTGAATGTGAGAGGGTGAATGTGAGAGGGTGAATATGAGAGAGCGAATGTGAGAGGGCGAATGTCAGAGAGTGAATGTGAGAGGGTGAATGTGAGAGGGTGAATGTGAGAGAGTGAATGAGAGAGAGTGAATGAGAGAGTGAATGTGAGAGGGTGAATGCGAGAGAGTGAATGCGAGAGGGTGAATGTGAGAGGGTGAATGCGAGAGAGTGAATGTGAGAGAGTGAATGCGAGAGGGTGAATGTGAGAGGGTGAATGCGAGAGAGTGAATGTGAGAGAGTGAATGCGAGAGAGGGAATGCGAGAGAGGGTGAATGCGAGAGGGTGAATGCGAGAGGGCGAATGCGAGAGAGGGAATGTGAGAGAGTGAATGTGAGAGAGGGAATGCGAGAGAGGCAACGCGAGAGAGTGAATGTGAGAGAGCGAATGTGAGAGGGCGAATGTGAGAGGGCGAATGTGAGAGAGTGAACGTGAGAGAGCGAATGTGAGAGAGCGAATGTGAGAGAGTGAATGTGAGAGTGGGAATGTGAGAGAGGGAATGTGAGAGGGTGAATGCGAGAGGGTGAATGCGGGAGAGTGGAAGAGAGAGCGAACGTGAGAGAGGGAATGTGAGAGAGGGAATGTGAGAGGGTGAATGTGAGAGGGTGAATGTGAGAGAGTGAATGTGAGAGAGTGAATGTGAGAGAGTGAATGTGAGAGAGCGAAAGAGAGAGCGAACGTGAGAGAGGGAACGTGAGAGGGTGAATGTGAGAGGGTGAATGTGAGAGAGTGAATGGCAGAGAGTGAATGGGAGAGGGTGAAAATGCGAGAGGGTGAATGTGAGAGAGTGAATGTGAGAGAGTGAAAGAGACAGCGAACGTGAGAGAGCGAACGTGAGAGAGCGAACGTGAGCAAGGGAACGTGAGAGGGTGAATGTGAGAGAGGGAATGGTGAGAGGGAATGTGAGATGCTGAATGTGAGAGGGTGAATGTGAGAGTGGGAATGTGAGAGAGTGAATGTGAGAGAGCGAATGTGAGAGAGCGAATGTGAGAGAGCGAATGTGAGAGAGCGAATGTGAGAGGGTGAATGTGAGACTGGGAATGTGAGAGAGCGAATGTGAGAGAGCGAATGTGAGAGAGCGAATGTGAGAGAGCGAATGTGAGAGAGCGAATGTGAGAGAGCGAATGTGAGAGGGTGAATGTGAGAGGGCGAATGTGAGATTGGGAATGTGAGAGGGTGAATGTGAGAGAGCGAATGTGAGAGAGTGAATGTGAGAGGGTGAATGTGAGATTGGGAATGTGAGAGAGTGAATGTGAGAGAGCGAATGTGAGAGGGTGAATGTGAGATTGGGAATGTGAGAGAGTGAATGTGAGAGAGTGAATGTGAGAGGGTGAATGTGAGAGAGTGAATGTGAGAGAGCGAATGTGAGAGGGTGAATGTGAGATTGGGAATGTGAGAGAGCGAATGTGAGAGAGCGAATGTGAGAGAGTGAATGTGAGAGGGTGAATGTGAGATTGGGAATGTGAGAGAGTGAATGTGAGAGAGTGAATGTGAGAGAGTGAATGTGAGAGAGCGAATGTGAGAGAGCGAATGTGAGTACAGCAGTGGGCTCGGTGTGGAGAATGAAGTGGGGCAGGTGGAGCATGTTTCACTGGGGCAGCAGTGATCATAATCTCATTGGGTTTAGAATAGTTACGGAAAAGGACAAGGAACAAACAAATGTGAAAATACTTAACCGATAGGAGGGCAAATTCCAATGAGTTAAAAAGGGATCTTGTCCAGGTGGATTGGAATCAAAAATTGGCAACAATATTAATTGAACAATGGGAGGCCTTGAAGGAGGAGTTGGTTCAGGTACAGAGTGGACAGATCCCGACGGGAGAGAAAGGAAGGGCATCCAAAGCCAGAGCTCCCTGGATGACTAAAGAAAGGAATCTTACAACACCAGGTTATAGTCCAACAAATTTATTTTAAAATCACAAGCTTTCGGAGATTATCTCCATCGTCAGATGAATCTCCACATCATGATGAGGACCTACAAGCTGAATTTAGGGAGTTAGGAGTTAAACTAAAGAGTAGGACCTCAAAGGTAGTCATCTCAGGATTGCTACCAGTGCCACGGGTTAGTCAGAGTAGGAATGACAGGATAGCTAAGATGAATACGTGGCTTGAGAGATGGTGCAAGAGGGAGGGATTCAAATTCCTGGGCCATTGGAACCGGTTCTGGGGGAGGTGGGACCAGTACAAATTGGACGGTCTGCATCTGGGCAGGACTGGAACCAATGTCCTAGCGGGAGTGTTTGCCAGTGCTGTTGGGGAGGGTTTCAACTAATGTGGCAGGGGGATGGGAACCGATGCAGGAAGTCAGTGGGAAATAAAGTGGTGACAGAAACAAAAGGCAGTAAGGGAGAGTGTACAGAACATGACCGGACAGATGGTCTGAGAAAGCAGGGCAAAGACCAAGGGAAGTCTAGATTAAACTGCATTTATTTCAATGCAAGAAGTCTGATGGGCAAGGCAGATGAACTCAGGGCATGGATGGGTACATGGGACTGGGATGTTATAGCTATTACTGAAACATGGCTAAGGGAGGGGCAGGACTGGCAGCTCAATGTTCCAGGGTACAGATGCTATAGGAAAGATAGAGCAGGAGGTAAGAAAGGAGGGGGAGTTGCGTTCTTGATTAGGGAGAACATCACGGCAGTAGTGAGAGAGGATATATCCGAGGGTTCGCCCACTGAGTCTATATGGGTAGAACTGAAAAATAAGAAGGGAGAGATCACTTTGATAGGATTGTACTACAGACCCCCAAATAGTCAACGGGAAATTGAGGAGCAAATATGTAAGGAGATTACAGACAGCTGCAAGAAAAATAGGGTGGTAATAGTAGGGGACTTTAACTTTCCCAACATTGACTGGGACAGCCATAGCATTAGGGGCTTGGATGGAGAGAAATTTGTTGAGTGTATTCAGGAGGAATTTCTCATTCAGTATGTGGATGGCCCGACTAGAGAGGGGGAAAAACTTGACCTCCTCTTGGGAAATAAGGAAGGGCAGGTGACAGAAGTGTTAGTGAGGGATCACTTTGGGACCAGTGATCATCATTCCATTAGTTTTAAGATAGCTATGGAGAAGGATAGGTCTGGCCCAAAAGTTAAAATTCTAAATTGGGGAAAGGCCAATTTTGATGGTATTAGACAGGAACTTTCAGAAGTTGATTGGGAGAGTCTGTTGGCAGGCAAAGGGACGTCTGGTCAGTGGGAGGCTTTCAAAAGTGTGTTAACCAGGGTTCAGGGTAAGCACATTCCTTGTAAAGTGAAGGGCAAGGCTGGTAGAAGTAGGGAACCTTGGATGACTCGGGAGATTGAGGCACTAGTCAAAAAGAAGGAGGCATATGACATGCATAGGCAGCTGGGATCAAGTGGATCCCTTGAAGAGTATAGAGATTGCCGGAGTAGAGTTAAGAGAGAAATCAGGAGGGCAAAAAGGGGACATGAGATTGCTTTGGCAGATCAGGCAAAGGTGAATCCAAAGAGCTTCTACAAATACATAAAGGGCAAAAGGGTAACTAGGGAGAGAGTAGGGCCTCTTAAGGATCAACAAGGTCATCTATGTGCGGAACCACAAGAGATGGGTGAGATCCTGAATGAATATTTCACATCGGTATTTACGGTTGAGAAAGGCATGGATGTTAGGGAACTTGGGGAAATAAATAGTGATGTCTTGAGGAGTGTACATATTACAGAGAGGGAGGTGCTGGAAGTCTTAACGCGCATCAAGGGAGATAAATCTCCGGGACCTGATGAAATGTATCCCAGGACGTTATGGGAGGTTAGGGAGGAAATTGCGGGTCCCCTAGCAGAGATATTTGAATCATCCACCGCTACAGGTGAGGTGCCTGAAGATTGGAGGGTAGCAAATGTTCTTCCTTTGTTTAAGAAGGGCGGCAGGGAAAAGCCTGGGAACTACAGACCAGTGAGCCTGACATCTGTAGTGGGTAAGTTGTTAGAGGGTATTCTGAGGGACAGGATCTACAGGCATTTGGAGAGGCAGGGACTAATTAGGAACAGTCAGCATGGTTTTGTGAGAGGAAAATCATGTCTCACGAATTTGATTGAGTTTTTTGAAGGGGTAACCAAGAAGATAGATGAGGGCTGTGCAGTAGACGTGGTCTACATGGACTTCAGCAAAGCATTTGACAAGGTACCGCATGGTAGGTTGTTACATAAGGTTAAATCTCATGGGATCCAAGGTGAGGTAGCCAATTGGATACAAAATTGGCTTGACGACAGAAGACAGAGGGTGGTTGTAGAGGGTTGTTTTTCAAACTGGATGCCTGTGTCCAGCGGTGTGCCTCAGGGATCGGTGCTGGGTCCGCTGTTATTTGTTATTTATATTAATGATTTGGATGAGAATTTAGGAGGCATGGTTAGTAAGTTTGCAGATGACACCAAGATTGGTGGCATTGTGGACAGTGAAGAAGGTTATCTAGGATTGCAACGGGATCTTGATAAATTGGGCCAGTGGGCCGATGAATGGCAGATGGAGTTTAATTTAGATAAATG
This sequence comes from Heptranchias perlo, assembly GCF_035084215.1. NCBI lineage: Eukaryota > Metazoa > Chordata > Chondrichthyes > Hexanchiformes > Hexanchidae > Heptranchias > Heptranchias perlo. The sequence goes on along the minus strand of NC_090344.1, from coordinate 4,441,675 downwards.
TGAGGTGATGCATTTTGGTAGATCGAATCGGGCCAGGACCTACTCCGTTAATGGTAGGGCTTTCGGGAGAGTTATAGAACAAAGAGATCTGGGAGTACAGATTCATAGCTCCTTGAAAGTGGAGTCACAGGTGGATAGGGTAGTGAAGAAGGCATTCAGCATGCTTGGTTTCATTGGTCAGAACATTGAATGCAGGAGTTGGGATGTCTTGTTGAAGTTGTACAGGGCATTGGTGAGGCCACACTTGGAGTACTGTGTACAGTTCTGGTCACCCTATTATAGAAAGGATATTATTAAACTAGAAAGAGTGCAGAAAAGATTTACTAGGATGCTACCGGGACTTGATGGTTTGACTTACAGGGAGAGGTTAGACAGACTGGGACTTTTTTCCCTGGAGAGCAGGAGGTTAAGGGGTGATCTTATCGAAGTCTATAAAATAATGAGGGGCATAGATAAGGTCGATAGTCAAAATCTTTTCCCAAAGGTAGGGGAGTCTATAACGAGGGGGCATAGATTTAAGGTGAGAGGGGAGAGATACAAAAGGGTCCAGAGGGGCAATTTTTTCACTCAAAGGGTGGTGAGTGTCTGGAACGAGCTGCCAGAGGCAGTAGTAGAGGCGGGTACAATTTTGTCTTTTAAAAAGCATTTGGACAGTTACATGGGTAAGATGGGTATAGAGGGATATGGGCCAAGTGCAGGCAATTGGTACTAGCTTAGTGGTATAAACTGGGCGACATGGACATGTTGGGCCGAAGGGCCTGTTTCCATGTTGTAACTTCTATGATTCTATGATTCTATGATGACTAAAGAGATAGAGATTAAAATGAAACAGAAAAAGGAGGTTTCTGACGAATGTAAGGTTCATAATACAGTCGTGAACCAGACTGAACAAAGAAAGTACAGAGGAGAGCTAAAAAAGGGAATAAGAGGTGCAAAGAGAATATGAGAATAGATTGGCGATTAACATAAAAGGGAATCCAAAAGTCTTTTATAAACATACAAACAGTAAAAGGGGAGTCAAAGGAAGGGTGGGGTCGATTAGGGACAAAAAAGGAGATCTTCTTGTGGAGGCAGACGGCATGGCTGAGGCACTAAATGAATACTTTACATCCGTCTTCACCAGAGAAGAGGATTCTGCCATTGTCCAGTAAAGGAGGAGGTAGCAGTGATATTGGAGACGATAAAAATAGATAAAGAGGAGGTACTTAAAAGATTGGCAGTGCTCAAAGTAAAAAAGTCTTTCGGTCCAGATGGGATGCCTCCGAGATTACTGAGGGAAGTAAGGGTGTAGATATCGGAGGCTCTGACCACAATCTTCCAATCCTCCTTGGATATGGGAGTGGTGTCTGAGGAATGGAGGATTGCAAGTGTCACACCCCTGTTCATAAATGTGGGAGAGGGATAAACCCGGCAATTACAGGCCAGTCAGCCTAACGTCGGTGGTGGGAAACTTCTCGAGGCCAGAATCCGGGACAAAATTAATTCTCACTTGGAAGAACGTGGGTTAATAAATGACAGTCAATATAGATTTGTTAAAAGTAGATTTGTTAAAAGTAAAATCATTTAATTTGATTGAGTTCTTCAATGAAATAACAGAGAGGGTTGATGAGGGTAGTGCACTCGATGTTGTGTATACGGACATTTAAAAGGCGTTTGGTAAAGTACCACCGAATGGACCTGTTGGTAAAATTGAAGCCAATAGCAGCATGGATACAAAATTGGCTGAGAGACAGAATGCAGAGAGCAGTGGTGAACCGTTGTTTTACAGACTGGAAGGAAGTATACAGTGGTGTTCCGCAGGGGTTGGTGTCAGGACCATGACTCTTTTTGATATATATTGATGGCCTGGACGTGTAAGTAGTGGGGTGCCACAAGGATCAGTGCTTGGGTCTCAGCTATTTACAATATATATCAATGACTTAGATGATGGGACCAAGTGTGATGTATCCAAGTTTGCTGACGACATGAAGCTCGGTGGGAAAGTAAACTGTGAGGAGGACACAAAGAGCCTGCAAAGGGATATAGACAGGTTAAGTGAGTGGGCAAGAAGGTGGAAGATAGAGTATAATGTGGGGAAATGTGAGGTTATTCACTTTGGTAGGGAGAATAGAAAAACAGAATTTTTTTAATGGTGAGAAACTATGAAATGTTGATGTTCAGAGAGATTTGGGTGTCCTCGTACAAGAAACACCGAAAGATAACATGCAGGTATTGCAAGCAATTCGAAGGCAACTGGAATGTTGGAATTTATTGCAAGGGGGTTGGAGTCGAAGAATAAGGAAGTCTTGTTGCAATTGTACAGGGCTTTGGTGAGACCACACCTGGAGTACTGTGTACTGTTGTGCTCTCCTTATCTAAGGAAGGGTATATGCAGTGAAGGTTCACTAAATTGATTCCTGGGATGAGACAGTTGTCCTATGAGGAGAGATTGAATAGAATGGGCCTATGCTCTCTGGAGTTCAGAAGAATGTTAGATATTTTATCAGTACATTAAGAACAAGAGGATAGCTCAGGAAAAGGTGGGACCTATCAGGGATGATAAGGGTAACTTGTGTGTAGAAGCAGAACATGTGGGTAGGGTTTTAAATGAATATTTTTTCTCCGTATTGACAAAGGAACAGGATGATCTGGACGTAGTAGTTAAAAGAGGACAGGTGTGAAATATTGGATAAGGTAAACATAACGAGAGAGGAAGTACCAGAGGGACTGGAATCCTTGAAAGTTGATAAGTCACCAGGGCCGGATGGATTGTTTCCTGGGCTATTGGAGGAAGCCAGGGAGGAAATAGCGGATGCTCTGAGGATCATTTTCCAATCCTCATTAGATACAGGGGAGGTACCGGAAGACTGAAAACGTAAGACCATTATTTAAAAAGGGTACAAGGGAAAGACCGAACAATTATAGGCCGGTCAGTCTTACCTCGGTGGTGGGCAAACTATGAGAATCAATACTGAGAGATAGGATAAACTGTCACTTGGAAAGGCATGGTTTAATCAGGGATAGTCAGCATGGATTTGTTCAGGGAAGGTCATGCCTTACAAATCTGATTAAATTATTTGAGGAAGTGACAAGGAGGATTGATGATGGTCGTGCTGTTGGAAGTTGTCTACATGGATTGTAGTAAGGCATTTGACAAGGTCCCACATGGCAGACTGGTCAGAAAGGTAAAAGCCCATGGGATACAGGAAAATGCAGTGAATTAGATCCAAAATTGGCTCAGTAACAGGAAAGAAAGGGTAAAAGTCGATGGATATCTTTGCGAATGGAAATCTGTTTCCAATGCCGTGCCACAGGGCTCAGTGTTGGGTCCCTGCTGTTTGTGGTATATCTTAATGATTTGGACTTGAATGTCGGGAGCATGATTGGCAAATGTGCAGATGACACAAAAATTGGCTGTGTAATTGATAGTGAAGAGGGTAGCTGCAGACTCCAAGAAGATATCAATGGGTTGGTGGAGTGGGCGGAAAAGTGGCAAATGGAGTTCAACCCGGAGAAGTGTGAGGCAATGCACTTCGGGAGGGCAAACAGTGAAAGGGAATACGCAGTAAACGGGAATATATTGAGAGGGGAGAGGAAGTGAGAGACCATGGAGTGCACGTGCACAGGTCCCTGAAGGTGGCAGTACAGGTAGATAAGGTTGTGAAGAACGCATCCGGAATGCTCTCCGTTATTAGCCGAGGTATGGAATACAAAAGCACGGATGTAATGACTGTATAAACTGTATAAAATGCTAAGACGTAACATATGGAGAGTACGGTAGCATAGTGGTTATGTTACTGGACCAGTAATCCGGAGTCATAAGTTCAAATCCCGCCACGGCAGCTGGTAAATTTAAATTCAATTAGTTAATTAAAAAAATTCAATTAATTAAATAAAAATATGGAATTAAAATACTAGTATCAGTAATGGTGGCCATGAAACTACCGGATTGTCGTAAAAAATCATCTGGTTCACTAATGTCCTTCAGGAAAGGAAACCTGCCGTCCTCACCCGGTCTGGCCGATATGTGACTCCAGACCCACAGCAATGTGGTTGATTCTTCATGGCCCAGCAAGCCACTCAGTTGCAAAATCTCATTCCGAAAAGTGCGGCTCACCACCACCTTCTCAAGGACAATAAATGCCGGCCTCGCCAGCGACGTCCACATCCCATGAACGAATAAAAAAAAATAGCTCTGGAGAGAGTGCAGAGAAGATTTACAAGAATGTTGCCAGGGCTTGAAAATTGCAGTGACGAGGAGAGATTGGATAGGTTCGTGTTGTTTTCCTTGGAGCAGAGGAGGCTGAGTGGTGACTTGATAGAGGTGTACAAAATGATGAGGGGCCCAGATGGAGCAGACAGGAAGCATCTGTTTCCCCGAGCTGAGAGTTCAAGAACTCGAGGAAATAGATTTAAGCTGGATTGGCGGAAGGATTGGAGGGGACACGAGGAAAAACTGTTTTATCCAGAGGGTGGTGGGTGTATGGAATTCACTGCCCGAATTGGTGGTAGAGGCAGGGACCCTCAACTCTTTTAAAAAGTACCTGGACCTGCACCTAACGTGCTGTAAGCTGCAGGGCTACGGACCGGGTGCTGGAAGGTGGGATTAGAATGGGCACCTGGTTGTTCTTCGAGCCAGCGCGGACACAATGGGTCGAATGGCCCCTTTCTGTGCTGTATCTTTTCTATGGTTCTAAGAATGAGAGGTGATCTCATTGAAACTTGTAAGATTCTGAGAGGGCTTGAGAGGGTAGATACTGAGAGGATGTTTCCCCTGGCTGGACAGTGCAGAAGTAGGAACATTGTCTCAGGATAAGGGGTCAGCCATTTAAGACTGAGATGAGGAGGAATTTCATCACTGAGAGGGTTGTAAATCTTTGGAATTCTCTACCTCAGAGGGCTGTGGATGCACAGTCGTTGAGTATATGCAAGGCTGAGATTGATAGATTTTTGGACTCTAAGGGAATCAAGGGACATGGGGATTGGGCAGTAAAGTGGAGTTGAGGTCAAAGATCAGCCTTGATCTTATTGAATACAGAGCAGGCTCAAGGGGGCGTACGGCCTACTCCTGCTCCTATTTCTGATGTTCTTATGAGCCATCAGATTTTCTTCCTCATTTACAGACTCTCCCTGACATTCAACATTTCTCCTTCATTTACAGACGCTCCCTGGCCGATCACCATTCCTCATTCATCGACAGACTCCCCCGGCCTTCACCATTTCTCTTTCATTTACAGACGCTCCCTGATCTGTCATCATTTATCGTCTATTTGCAGATGCTCCCTGACCGATCACCACTTATCCTTCATTTACAGACTCTCCCTGACCGATCACCATTTCTCCTTCATCCACAGACTCCCCCGACCTTCACCATTTCTCCTTCATTTACATACGCTCCCTGACCGATCACCATTTCTCCTTCATTTACAGACGCTCCCTGACCGATCACCATTTCTCCTTGATTTACAGACGCTCCCTGACCGATCACCATTTCGCCTTCATTTACACACACTCCCTGACCGATCACCATTTCTCCTTCATTTACAGACGCTCCCTGACCGATCACCATTTCGCCTTCATTTACAGACTCTCCCTGACCGATCACCATTTCTCCTTCATCCACAGACTCCCCCGACCTTCACCATTTCTCCTTCATTTACAGACGCTCCCTGACCGATCACCATTTCTCCTTCATTTACAGACGCTCACTGACCGATCACCATTTCTCCTTCATTTACAGACGCTGCCTGACCGATCACCATTTCTCCTTCATTTACAGACGCTCACTGACCGATCACCATTTCTCCTTCATTTATAGACGCTCACTGACCGATCACCATTTCTCCTTCATTTACAGACGCTCCCTGACCGATCACCATTTCTCCTTCATTTACAGACGCTCCCTGACCGATCTCCATTTCTCCTTCATTTACAGACGCTCCCTGATTCGATGAGTCACGAGGTTTGACGCTGACACTGCGCATGCTCGGAGGCCGCGGGCCGTTTGTTGAGTTTCGGGTCTGATCTAAACCGGAGCCCCCGGAGTGTAGAGAGAGAGAGGAGAATGTTCACTGTTTGATATTCGGGCCCGGGGCCGCACTCGGGGTTTGTGAAGCCCCCGCCCCCGCCCCCTCCCCCGGGGTTTATTAACCCGCTCCCCCCGCCCATCTCTCACCTGTTGCGGACACGATCTCGGCCTCACTCCCCGCCCGCCGCGCATGCTCAGCTCACACTGCCCGGGTGATTGACGGGAGCTCCGGACCAATAGGAAGAGCGGAGAGGGACTGGAGGACCGAGCGGGCGGTTGGTCCTCCAACCAATGGGAGTGTGTGAGGGGCGGGACTTGCGGCACCGATTGGGCGGGGCTGAGCCCGGATCTCCCTCATTGGCTGAAACTCTGCCTCATTTTGAAAGCTGATTGGTGTGAAACTCTTGGGGAAAACTGGCCCTTTGTGTTGTGGAGAAAAACCGATGGAACCGTGTGGGTGGAGCAAAGATTTCAACATTGGGAATGAAATGGATTAATTCAGGACAGACAGCAGGGATTATTGGAGGGAATAACACAGTGTGGGGATAAAATGCAATGGAGGTTGTGAAGATGGATTGTTAAAAAGTGTTTGAGAAGATGCCGGACAGGAGGCTTGTTGATCAGATTCAAGCTCACGGTATTAAAGGGAGTGGGTCAGTGTGGATGGGAAGTTGGAGAAAGGGCAGAGTGGTGGTTAATGGATGTTTTTCAGACTGTGGGGATGTAAACAGTGGTGTCCCCCAGGGGCAGTGTTGGGACCATTGCTCTTCTCAATGCAGAGCAATGACCTGGGCTTGGGTACAAGGGCAGAAGATCAACATTTCCTGACAACACCAAGATAGGGAGCATTATGAACTGTGAAGAGGAATGTTCGCAACTTCAGTGTGGCATCGGAACATTAGGAACAGGAGTAGGCCGTTCAGCCCCTCAAGCCTGTTCCACCATTCAGTGAGATTGTTGTCATTGAGTATGGGGTTGGTTGATATCAGACAGAAGGAGATTGGTGTCAGTAACTGTGGGGTTGATTTATATCAGACAGGATAAGTTTTGTGTCAGTTACTGTGGGGTTGGTTTATATCAGACAGGAGGAGATTGGTATCAGTGACTGAGGGGTTGATTTATATCAGACGGTTTGAGCTTGGTGCCTGTGACTGTGAGGTTGGTTCATATCAGACTGGACGAGATTGGTATCAGTGGCTGTGGGGTTGGTTTATATCAGACAGGAGGAGATTGGTATCAGTGACTGTGGGGTTGGTTTATATCAGACAGGAGGAGATTGGTGTCAGTGACTGTGGGGTTGGTTTATATCAGGCAGGAGGAGATTGGTGTCAGTGACTGTGGGGTTGGTTTGTATCAGGCAGGAGGAGATTGGTATCGGTGACTGTGGGGTTGGTTTATATCAGGCAGGAGGAGATTGGTGTCAGTGACTGTGGGGTTGGTTTGTATCAGGCAGGAGGAGATTGGTATCAGTGACTGTGGGGTTGGTTTGTATCAGGCAGGAGGAGATTGGTATCGGTGACTGTGGGGTTGGTTTATATCAGGCAGGAGGAGATTGGTGTCAGTGACTGTGGGGTTGGTTTATATCAGACAGGAGGAGATTGGTGTCAGTGACTGTGGGATTGTTTTATATCAGACAGGAGGAAATTGGTGTCTGTGACTGTTTTTTTTATCAGACTGGAGGTGATTGATGTCAGTGACTGGGTTACATAAGAACATAAGAAATAGGAGCAGGAGTAGGCCAATCGGCCCCTCGAGCCTGCTCCGCCATTCAATAAGATCATGGCTGATCTGATCCTAACCTTAAATCTAAATTCATGTCCAATTTCCTGCCCTCTCCCCATAACCCCTAATTCTAGGGGTTCTTTACTTCTTGGAAACTGTCTATTTCTGTTTTAAATTTATTTAATGATGTAGCTTCCACAGCTTCCTGGAACTGGAATTAGCCATTTAGCCCCTGAAGCCTGCTCCCCCATTCAATTGGATCAGGACTAATCTGTATCACAACTCCATTTGATCGCCTTTGTTCCATATCCCTTGCAAACCTCACACAACACAAATCTATCAATCTCAATATTGAAAATTTCAATCGAGCCCCAGCATCCACAGCCTTTCGGGGAAGTGAGTTTGTCATTTCCACTACGCTTTGTGTGAAAAATTGCCACCTTATTTTGCTTGTAAATCACCTAGCTCTAATTTTAAGATTTTCAAGAAGGTGGCAGCTGGAGTATAATGTGTGGAAATGTGGAATTTTTTCACTTTGGTAGGAAGAATGGAAAGGGGAATATTTTTTTAAAAGGTGAGAGACTAAGAAATGTTGGTGTTCAGAGAGATTTAGGTGTCCCTGTGCATGGATCACAGAAAGTTAATATGCAGGTGCAGCAAACATTTAGGAAAGCAAATAGTATATTTGCCTTTATTGCAAGGGGGTTGGAGAATAAAAGTAAGGAAGTCTTGCTGCAATTATATAGGGCTTTGGTGAGACTCACCTGGATTACTGTGTACAGTTTTGGTCTCCTTACCTGAGCAAGTGTATACTTGCCTTAGAGCGGGTGCAACGAAGGTTCATTAGATTGATTCCTGGGATGAGAGGGTTGTTGTATGAGGAGAGATTGAGTAGAATGGCCCTATATTCTCTGGAGTTTGGAAGAATGAGAGGTGATCTCATTGAAACGTCTGAAATTCTTAGAGGGCTTGACAGGGTAGATGCTGAGAGGCTGTTTCCCCTGGCTGGAGAGTCTAGAACTAGGGGGCAAAGTCTCAGGAAAAGGGATCGGCCATTTAGGACTGAGATGAGGAAAAATGTCTTCACTCAGATGGTTGTGAATCTTTGGAATTAGTCGTTGAGTATATTCAAGAATGAGATCGAGAGATTTTTGAACACCGAGGGAATCAAGGAATCGGGCAGGAAAGTGGAGTTAAGGTAGAAGATCACCGATGTACTTACTGAATGGCAGAGCAGGCTCGAGGATTCTATTTCTTATGCCCTCTTGTTCTGGATTCCTCCTCCAGAAGAAATCATTTCTCTGCATCTATATTATTGAATCCCTTTATTATTTTAAACATCTCGATGAGGTCATGCCTCAATATTCTAAACTCATTGGAATTAAATCTAAGTTCATGCAACCCGTCCTCATAATTTAATCCTTTTAACCCCGGTATCATTCTGGTGAATCTACACTGCATCGTTCCCAAGGCCGATTGATCTCTCTCTCGGTTCGTTGCCCAGTTCTCCAGATGGGGTCTGACCAAGGTTCTTTACAACTGAAACATCACTTCTGTATTCCAACCCCACTCAAGATAAAGGTCAACATTAAATTAGACTTGTTGATTATTGTCAAGATTTGCAAGGAATTTACAAAGGATTCGAGGGGATCTTAGAGTTGGGATTTTTCTTTATTCTGTCCACTCAAGGAGTTTGATAACAGACTTACTCCTTTGAATTTAGTGCTGGATTATTGGTCCGTGATGTGTTTACTTGTTTGTATTTTGTTAAATACATTTGCTGAGTGGATTTAAATTGAAGACGAGATTCCCAGGCCTGATGCTCTATTCACACATTGAAGGTGAGAGAGATGCTGTGGGACACACGATAAGTCCAGTAGCTGAAAGTGATTCACAGACTGGGTTTTATGTTTAGTGATCCCGGGTACATTACCGATACCTTCCCTGGATCCCAAGGCTGGGAGAGGCACTCAGGAAGGTCTGGGCAGCAGGGACTTAGCCATGAGAGTAATTGAAGATATGAGAACTGAAATAATCTGAAGTGAGAAAGGAGAAAATGCATAATAATCGGTAATTAGGACATCAATTAGTCTCTTATCTTGAATTCATCAAGTAATTGACCCATTCTGTTTGAAACAAAGTTGATTTATTTGACATAGATCCGGAATATTGAATTTCAGCCCAGTTATCGCGGTTATTAACATCAGCAGAAACAAATCCAAACTGCCAGAATGAAGTTCTGCTGCTTAAACTCTCATCTTAGCCTTTGCTTATCTCTAGACTCGACTATTCCAATGCTCTCCAGGCCCGGCCGTCCACTTTACACCCTCCGTAAACTTGAACCCACAATCTCCAGATCAATAATCAGTCACATTATTCATTGTGTCACTGGCCCAGGCTGTGGAGAACACGGAGCAGCTCACACTCCCACAGCACTGCGGTATGAGCAGGGACCGAGTCAGCCTCAGTCATGAGCACTGGAATCCACGAGTCCGGGTGTGTCAAAGGTGCACGGTGAACAATCACCAAAGTGAAACATTTTGCCGCTTCCCTTCGATACCTCAGCTGGTCGAGTGACAAGACTGTCGCGGAAAATAAGATAAAGTCATCCTTATGTCATTTGTTCAACTCCTGCTCGAAGGAGTACGGGTGATTTTGCAATAAGCAGCACTTAGTTCAAGGTCACTCTCTTAACTTTACAGGCAACTTACAGATTAACATGTTGCCATGAAAGCACAGGACGCCTCTTTTCCTTTCTCAAACTTCAGAACTTTCTGTGTCTGCCCAAACAAGGCTGTTTTGCCTCTGCTCACCAGCAGGGAGTGCTTTTGAGCAGCAATACTTCAAAACACTCAGCTCTCACTTTCAGGCAAAAGAAGTCTTCGATCAGCACCGGACTCCACGAGTCTGAACATGTCAACAGGCGCACGGTGAACAATCACCAAAGACAATTCTTTCTATCGCTTCCCTTCGATAGCTCAGCTGGTAGAGCGGAGGACTGTAGTGAATTAAACAAAGTAAAGTCATCCTTAGGTCGCTGGTTCAATTCCGGCTCGAAGGAGTGAGTGTGATTTTGGAATAAGCAACAATTACCTCAAGGTCTCTCTCTGAACTTTACAGGCATCTTCCAGATTAACATTTTGCCACTGAGTCACAGGACACCACGTTTCCTTTCTCAAACCTGAAAGCTTTCTGTTTCTGCCCGAGCACGGCTGTTTCACTCGAGCATTTCCCTCTGCTCACCAGCAGGGAGTGCCTTTGAGCAGCAACACTTCAAATCGCCCTCAATTTCAGGCAAAAAGGTCTTCAGTCAGTCAGGGCTCACGCTGCTCCCTCAAGCTCGGGCGGCTGTTGCTTTCCGGTGACCTCGTCTTCCTTCCGAAGGCTCGGGCTCTTCTCAGCATCATTCATGATTACTGTGGCTTCCTGTTCTGCTGTTCCTCACTTGCTGATGCTCGATACCGCCGATTGGAGCAAAGTATTTAATATATTCAAGGAGCGGCAACCCAAATCAAGATTTCTCTGCTGGTCGTGGAGCAGCTTGGAGGCGAGTGTGAGGCGGGAACTGTGAAGGACGATTTACAAACAGCAAACGAGGAATTAGCTCAACTGGTAGAGCGCTCACTTAGCATGTGAGAAGTAGTGGGATCGTTGATTATATTCTCCACTCACCGATTGTCTTGGTGCAATTATACAGAAACAAGAGTGTTGTCAGCGAGTCCATAGCCCATGTACTTCCTAAACTTTACTGTGTGTTTGAGTACAGAGAGGTCAAGGGGCAGAACATCTTTTGATGGGCTGCAGTCAGCAAAAGTTCTTGATTTTGCTCTGCAGCAAAGATGGAAAGATGAGGTAAGAGATGGAAAAAAAGCTTCGTAATCCCTGATGCCTTCTCTGAAGATTGAATTCAGGACCCTCAGATTATGACACTGATGCACTGCTTGCTGCACTAAGAAGGCACTTACCAGGTCTGGATCCAGGCAGCACCACCAAGTTGGACAGTTTGCAAGGTATTGAAAGCAATAAAATAATGTACAGTTTGCAAAAAAATTCCCAAACCAAGTAGGAATCGAACCTCTTGCTTTCTAATCCATAATCATATGCATTATCCATTGCACCACTCGTCACAATTATAGTGAGGAAGTAGCATTTTGAGGCAGTGAGCATGGCAGAGGTACTAAATAAATACTTTCCATCTGTCTTCACCAAGGAAGAAGATGCTGCCAGAATGTCAGTAAAGGAAGATGTAGTTAAGATACTGGATTGGCTAAAAATTCATAAAGAGGAGGTACTTGAAAGGCTGGCTGTACTTAAAGTAGAAACATCACCTGGTCCGGATGGGATGCATCCTCCGTTAGTGAGGGAAGTAACGGTGGAAATTGCAGAGGTACTGGCCATAATAGAATCATAGAATCATAGAAGTTACAACATGGAAACAGGCCCTTCGGCCCAACATGTCCATGTCGCCCAGTTTATACCACTAAGCTAGTCCCAATTGCCTGCACTTGGCCCATATCCCTCGATACCCATCTTCCCCATGTAACTGTCCAAATGCTTTTTAAAAGACAAAATTGTACCCGCCTCTACTACTGCCTCTGGCAGCTCGTTCCAGACACTCACCACCCTTTGAGTGAAAAAATTGCCCCTCTGGATCCTTTTGTATCTCTCCCCTCTCACCTTAAATCTGTGCCCCCTCGTTATAGACTCCCCTACCTTTGGGAAAAGATTTTGACTATCGACCTTATCTATGCCCCTCATTATTTTATAGACTTCTATAAGATCACCCCTTAACCTCCTACTCTCCAGGGAATAAAGTCCCAGTCTGTCTAACCTCTCCCTGTAAGTCAAACCATCAAGTCCCGGTAGCATCCTAGTAAATCTTTTCTGCACTCTTTCTAGTTTAATAATATCCTTTCTATAATAGGGTGACCAGAACTGTACACAGTACTCCAAGTGTGGCCTCACCAATGCCCTGTACAACTTCAACAAGACATCCCAACTCCTGCATTCAATGTTCTGACCAATGAAACCAAGCATGCTGAATGCCTTCTTCACCACCCTATCCACCTGTGACTCCACTTTCAAGGAGCTATGAACCTGTACTCCTAGATCTCTTTGTTCTATAACTCTCCCCAACGCCCTACCATTAACGGAGTAGGTCCTGGCCCGATTCGATCTACCAAAATGCATCACCTCACATTTATCTAAATTAAACTCCATCTGCCATTCATCGGCCCACTGGCCCAATTTATCAAGATCCCGTTGCAATCCTAGATAACCTTCTTCACTGTCCACAATGCCACCAATCTTGGTGTCATCTGCAAACTTACTAACCATGCCTCCTAAATTCTCATCCAAATCATTAATATAAATAACAAATAACAGCGGACCCAGCACCGATCCCTGAGGCACACCGCTGGACACAGGCATCCAGTTTGAAAAACAACCCTCGACAACCACCCTCTGTCTTCTGTCGTCAAGCCAATTTTGTATCCAATTGGCTACCTCACCTTGGATCCCATGAGATTTAACCTTATGTAACAACCTACCATGCGGTACCTTGTCAAATGCTTTGCTGAAGTCCATGTAGACCACGTCTACTGCACAGCCCTCATCTATCTTCTTGGTTACCCCTTCAAAAAACTCAATCAAATTCGTGAGACATGATTTTCCTCTCACAAAACCATGCTGACTGTTCCTAATTAGTCCCTGCCTCTCCAAATGCCTGTAGATTCTGTCCCTCAGAATACCCTCTAACAACTTACCCACTACAGATGTCAGGCTCACTGGTCTGTAGTTCCCAGGCTTTTCCCTGCCGCCCTTCTTAAACAAAGGCACAACATTTGCTACCCTCCAATCTTCAGGCACCTCACCTGTAGCGGTGGATGATTCAAATATCTCTGCTAGGGGACCCGCAATTTCCTCCCTAACCTCCCATAACGTCCTGGGATACATTTCATCAGGTCCCGGAGATTTATCTACCTTGATGCGCGTTAAGACTTCCAGCACCTCCCTCTCTGTAATATGTACACTCCTCAAGACATCACTATTTATTTCCCCAAGTTCCCTAACATCCATGCCTTTCTCAACCGTAAATACCGATGTGAAATATTCATTCAGGATCTCACCCATCTCTTGTGGTTCCGCACATAGATGACCTTGTTGATCCTTAAGAGGCCCTACTCTCTCCCTTGTTACCCTTTTGCCCTTTATGTATTTGTAGAAGCTCTTTGGATTCACCTTTGCCTGATCTGCCAAAGCAATCTCATATCCCCTTTTTGCCCTCCTGATTTCTCTCTTAACTCTACTCCGGCAATCTCTATACTCTTTAAGGGATCCACTTGATCCCAGCTGCCTATGCATGTCATATGCCTCCTTATTATTTTTGACTAGTGCCTCAATCTCCCGAGTCATCCAAGGTTCCCTACTTCTACCAGCCTTGCCCTTCACTTTATAAGGAATGTGCTTACACTGAACCCTGGTTAACACACTTTTGAAAGCCTCCCACTTACCAGACGTCCCTTTGCCTGCCAACAGACTCTCCCAATCAACTTCTGAAAGTTCCTGTCTAATACCATCAAAATTGGCCTTTCCCCAATTTAGAATTTTAACTTTTGGGCCAGACCTATCCTTCTCCATAGCTATCTTAAAACTAATGGAATTATGATCACTGGTCCCAAAGTGATCCCTCACTATCACTTCTGTCACCTGCCCTTCCTTATTTCCCAAGAGGAGGTCAAGTTTTGCCCCCTCTCTAGTCGGGCCATCCACATACTGAATGAGAAATTCCTCCTGAATACACTCAACAAATTTCTCTCCATCCAAGCCCCTAATGCTATGGCTGTCCCAGTCAATGTTGGGAAAGTTAAAGTCCCCTACTATTACCACCCTATTTTTCTTGCAGCTGTCTGTAATCTCCTTACATATTTGCTCCTCAATTTCCCGTTGACTATTTGGGGGTCTGTAGTACAATCCTATCAAAGTGATCTCTCCCTTCTTATTTTTCAGTTCTACCCATATGGACTCAGTGGGCGAACCCTCGGATATATCCCCTCTCACTACTGCCGTGATGTTCTCCCTAATCAAGAACGCAACTCCCCCTCCTCTCTTACCTCCTGCTCTATCTTTCCTATAGCATCTGTACCCTGGAACATTGAGCTGCCAGTCCTGCCCCTCCCTTAGCCATGTTTCAGTAATAGCTATAACATCCCAGTCCCATGTACCCATCCATGCCCTGAGTTCATCTGCCTTGCCCATCAGACTTCTTGCATTGAAATAAATGCAGTTTAATCTAGTCTTCCCTTGGTCTTTGCCCTGCTTTCTCAGACCATCTGTCCGGTCATGTTCTGTACAATCTTCCAAACATCCTTAGATATGGGGGTGATGCCAGAGGACTGGAGAATTGCAAATGTTACACCCTTGTTCAAGAAAGGGTGAAAGATAAAACCCAGCATCCACAGACCAGTCAGTTTAACCTCGGTCGTGGGGAAAGTTCTAGCAACGATAATCCGGGATAGAATTAGCAGTAACTTGGACAAGTATTAGGGAAAGCTAGCACGGATTTGTGAAAGGCAAATTGTGTTTAACTAACTTGATAGAGTTTTTTGATAAGGTGCAGAGAGGGTCGATGAGGGCAATGCAGTTGATGTGGTGTGTTTGGACTTTCAAAAGGCGTTAGATAAAGTGCCGCATAATGGGCTTGTCATCAATATTAAAGCCCATGGAATAAAAGGGGCAGTAGCAGCATTGATACAGAATTGGCTCAATAACAGGAAACAGAGAGTCGTGCTGAACAGTTGTTTTTCAGAATGGAGGGAGGTGCGCAGTGGTGTTCCCCAGGGGTCGGTGCTGGGACCACTGCTTTTCTTGATATATATTAATGACTTGGACCTGGGTATACAGGGCACAATTTCCAAACTTGAAAGTGCAGTGAACAGTGAGGATAATAAACTGTGAGGAGAAGAGTGATTTACTTCAAGAGGTTCCCAATTCGATTCAGAAATGCAGTGGATCCGTGGCTCTAATGCAGGCGGACACCCTAAATGGGAAGATATGGAGGAAAAATTCGGATAAATGAGATGGTGGCCGGGTATGAGACGGGATATTAAAGATCTTGTGGTGGGATGTGTGATTGGTGCTCGGTGGATGGGATGCCAATCAACCGGGCTGCTTTGTCCTGGATGGTGTCGAGCTTCTTGAGTGTTGTTGGAGCTGCACTCATCCAGGCAAGTGGAGAGTACATAAGAACATAAGAACATAAGAAATTGGAGCAGGAGTAGGCCAATCGGCCCCTCGAGCCTGCTCCGCCATTCAATAAGATCATGGCTGATCTGATCCCAACCACAAATCTAAAGAACACAAGAAGTCGGAGCAGGACCCGGCCACATAGCCCCTGGGCCCTCTCCGCCACCCACAGGGCATTGACCGATCCGAACTCAGCTTCATGTCCAATTTCCTGCCCGCTCCCCATAACCCCTAATTCCCTTTACTTCTAGGAAACTGTCTATTTCTGTTTTAAATTTATCTAATGATGTAGCTTCCACAGCTTCCTGGGGCAGCAAATTCCACAGACCTACCACCCTCTGAGTGAAGAAGTTTCTCCTCATCTCAGTTTTGAAAGAGCAGCCCCTTATTCTAAGATTATGCCCCCGAGTTCTAGTTTCACCCATCTTTGGGAACATCCTTACTGCATCCATCATACTCCTGACTTGTGCATTGTAGATGGTGGAAAGGCTTTGGGGAGTCAGGAGGTGAGTCACTTGCTGCAGAATACCCAGCCTCTGACCTGCTCTTGCAGCCACAGTATTTATATGGCTGGTCCAGTTAAGTTTATGGTCAATGTTGACCCCCAGGATGTTGATGGTGGCGGATTCGGTGATGGTAATGCCGTTGAATGTCAAGGGGAGATGGTTAGACTCTCTCTTGTTGGAGATGGTCATTGCCTGGCACTTGTCTGGCGCGAATGTTGCTTGCCACTTATCTGACCAAGCCTGGATGTTGACCAGGTCTTGCTGCATGCAGGCACGGACTGCTTCATTATCTGAGGGGTTGGGAATGGAACTGAACCCTGTGCAATCATCAGTGAACATCCCCATTCCTGACCTTATGATGGAGGGAAGGTCATTGAAGAAGCAGCTGAAGATGGTTGGACCCAGGAGCTCTTGCAGCAATGTCCTGGGGCTGAGATGATTGGCCTCCAACAACCACTACCATCTTCCTTTGTGCCAGGTATGACTCCAGCCACTGGAGAGTATTCCCCCGATTCCCATTGACTTCAATTTTGCTGTTCAATTTTGTCCCCCATAATGAAAATTGGAACTATGTGAGCTACCTTCTAATCTCAGGGGACTATCGCTGACTCTATTGAGCTGTTGAGGATACAGGCAAGGGGCTCACAGAGCACCCGTCCCATCTCTTTAAACACCCGGGGGTGAATATCAACTGGACCTGGAGCTAAACCTATTTTAAGATTTCATATTTTATCCAAGATCACGTCCATTTCTATTTTAATATTTATGATGTTATTGTTGACAGCACATCCCACAGCTGGAATCTGAGCATCATCTACAGGAGTGTAGACTGATGAGAAATAGTCATTTAACAGCTCTGCCATAGCCTGGGAATCTGCCCTGAACTGTCTTTCAGTGGCCCTAAACCATCTTTAATGGTCTTCTGAATCCTGACGTAGCTGGAAAGGCGTTTGCTATTATTAGCACATTTGTGCACCATCTTCTTTTCAAAGATCTCTGAGCTTCTCTAATGGCTGCTTGTGTCTCCCTCGATTGTGGGTGATATTTGTCCCAATTCTCCTGTCAACTGAATTCATCCTGATCTGACTGTAAGACAGTTCGGGGAGTCAAGAATCATTCACCGCTAGACCCACACTGACAAGTAAAACCCCAGACGGTTCCTTAGTAAGGATTCCTCTGGTACCTCAGCATATATTTGTCAGCTATCTTGCAGTCCACTCCTGGAGGCCCCACTCCCTGAGCCTGCAACCTTCAGCAGGGTCAGTGGTGGAGTTCCGCAGTGGGAGTGATCCCAGAGTAACTGTCGGGATCGCCCCCACCCTGTGGATGGTCCGCTTCGTGTATTTTTAGTGATCCTGGTGTCTAACACGCACACAGCAATAAAATCATGAATTCTGGAAACACACTGCAGGTCCTTCTTTATCTGGAGATCGAATGACTGTTGTATAATTGTACCAGCAGTTAACAGGCTCCTGTGAACTCCTCCCTCTGCTATTTTGATGCAGACTTTAAATCATTTATTTTTAACGGGTTTATTTTAAATGAGTTAACGCCTGCCTTAAATAGTAGACTCAGGACTGTCACACAAACAGGTTAAATCTTCATAGAATAATTACCACAGTCATTTTTAGACTGGACTCCGCACGGCGACTTTGCTGTCAGTGAAGAGAGATGAGAAAGACCAAAGTGCCGTTTGCCCCTCTCAGTGTGGCCCTGAAGGACTGTGTCCAGGCTGAAGTTCTGCTCCCCCCAGATTGTCCTTTCTGAGCTCCAGTCAGGTGATGCTGAACAGTCAGGTGGGAAAGACTAAAATCTACAACAAGGTGTTTAAAACAAATCTGATTTATTTAATAGATATCCAGAATATTAAACTCCAGCCCAGTTATAGGGGTTATTGACATCAGAAGAAACAAACCCTAACTGTCAGAATGAACATGGTTCAGTCCTGGATGTGATTAACAGCAGAATCCAACCCCTGCAGTCAAATGTGAACTCGCTGGTGTCTCAGCACGTGTGATGACTGAGTGAATCCCTTCCCACACACGGAGCAGGTGAACAGTCTCTCCCCAATGGGCATGTGTTGATGTGTCAGCAGTTCATTTCTGCTTTTAAAGCTCTTCTCACAGTCAGTGAATTAAAAGGTCAGTCAATAGTGTGAACAAGTTAATGTTTCAGAAGGTGGGATGATCGAGTGAATCTCTTCCCACTCACAGAGCAGGTGAACAGTCTCTCCCCAATGGGCATGTGTTGATGTCTCAGCAGTTCGTTTCTGATTTTAAATCTCTTCCCAAAGTCAGAACATTTAAAGGTCTTTCATCAGTGTGAACTCGCTGGTGTCTCAGCAGAGTGGATGACCGAGTGAATCCCTTCCCACACACGGAGCAGGTGAACGGCCTCTCCCCAGTGTGAGTGCGCTGGTGTGTCAGCAGATAAATTTTGCTTTTAAATCTCTTCTCACACTCAGAACATTTAAAAGGTCTCTCATCGGAGTGAACTCGCTGGTGTGACAGAAGGTTGGATGACCGAGTAAATCTCTTCTCACACAAGGTACAGGTGAACGGCCTCTCCCCTGTGTGACTGCGTTGGTGTCTCACCATTTCGTTTCTGATTTTAAATCTCTTCTCACAGTCAGGACATTTAAAAGGTCTCTCATCAGTGTGAACTTGCTGGTGTGACAGAAGGTGTGATGAATGAGTGAATCTCTTCTTACACACAGAGCAGATGAACGGCCTCTCCCCAGTGTGAACTCGCTGGTGTGTCAGCAGAGTGGATGACCGAGTGAATCCCTTCCCACACACTGAGCAGGTGAACGGCCTCTCCCCAGTGTGAGTGCGTTGGTGCGACAGCAGATTCCTTTTGCTTTTAAACCTCTTCTCACAGTCAGAACATTTAAAAGGTCTCTCATCAGTGTGAACTCGCTGGTGTCTCAGCAGGGTGGATGACCAAGTAAATCCCTTCCCACACACGGAGCAGGTGAACGGCCTCTCCCCAGTGTGAGTTCGTTGGTGTCTCAGTAGTTCGTTTCTGATTTTAAATCTCTTCCCACAGTCAGAACATTTAAAAGGTCTCTCATCAGTGTGAACTTGCTGGTGTTGCACAAGGTATGATGAATGAGTGAATCCCTTCCCACACACGGAGCAGCAGAACGGCCTCTCCCCAGTGTGAACTCGCTGGTGTGCCAGCAGGATGGATGACCGAGTGAATCTCTTCCCACACACGGAGCAGGTGAACGGCCTCTCCCCAGTGTGAGCGCGTTGGTGTGTCAGCAGATGACTTTTGCTTTTAAACCTCTTCTCACAGTCAGAACATTTAAAAGGTCTCTCATCAGTGTGAACTCGCTGGTGTTGCAGAAGGTGTGATGACTGAGTGAATCTATTCTTACTCACGGAGCAGGTGAATGGGCTGTCCCCAGTGTGAACTCGCTGGTGTGATAGAAGCTGAGATGACCGAGTGAATCCCTTCCCACACACGGTGCAGATGAACGGTCTCTCCCCAGTGTGAATGCGTTGGTGTGTCAGCAGATTACTTTTGCTTTTAAACCTCTTCTCACAGTCCGAACATTTAAAAGGTCGCTTATCAGAGTGAAATCGCTGGTGCATCAGGAGGCTGTCTGACTGAGTGAATCCCTTCCCACACACGGAACAGGTGAACGGCCTCTCCCCAGTGTGATTGCGTCGATGAATTTCCAGCAGTGAAGGGTAATTGAATCCCTTCCCACAGTCCCCACATTTCCACGGTTTCTCCGTGGTCCGGGTGTCCTTGTGTCTCTCCAGGTTGGACGATCAGTTGAAGCCTCGTCCACACACACAACACGTATACAGTTTCTCCCCGCTGTGAATGGTGTGATGTTTTTTCAGGCTATGTAACTGGTTAAAGCTCTTTCCACAGTCAGTGCACTGGAACACTCTCACTCGGGTGTGTGTGTCTTGGTGCTTTTCCACTCACACTGATGTTTGAAATCTTCTCCCAGAGATAGAACAGACAAA
Source organism: Heptranchias perlo (assembly GCF_035084215.1). Taxonomy (NCBI): domain Eukaryota; kingdom Metazoa; phylum Chordata; class Chondrichthyes; order Hexanchiformes; family Hexanchidae; genus Heptranchias; species Heptranchias perlo. Next base: position 4,421,210 of record NC_090344.1, on the reverse strand, counting down.
CATTTCTCCTTCCACATTCAAAGGCCGATGATATTCAGGTCCTGATGAATCGAGTGACTCTGTCAGATCTTGACGTGGTCTTTGGTTTGAGTTTCCTGTCGGCAAATCCTCCCCTTCTAATAACCTGTGAAAGGAGATTATAAAAGTTATCACTGTAAGTACAGGATACAAATTCAGATCAGATAACTCGTCGTTCTATGGAACATTCTTTCCTCTCTTATTCCTCAAAGCTGTAAATCCCCGTCCCACTAACTCTCCCTCCTCGCTGTGCTGAAATCCAAACCCATCAAATCATCTTTCAGTGGTACTAAACCATGAGTGAAAGGGTGAGAGAGTGAATGTGAGAGAGTGAATGTGAGAGAGTGAGTGTGAGAGAGTGAGTGTGAGAGTGTGACTGTGAGAGAGTGAATGTGAGAGTGAATGTGAGAGAGTGAATGTGAGAGAGTGAATGTGAGAGTGTGAGAGAGTGAATGTGAGAGAGTGAATGCGAGTACAGCAGTGGGCTCGATGTGGAGAATGAAGTGGGGCAGGTGGAGCATGTTTCAGTGGGGCAGCAGTGATCATAATCTCATTCGGTTTAGAACAGTTATGGAAAAGGACAAGGGACAGTCAAATGTGAAAATTCTTAACTGGAGGAGGGCTAATTTTATGAGTTAAAAAGGGATCTTGTCCAGATGAATTGGTATCAAAAATTGGCAACAAAACAGTAATTGAACAATGGGAGGCCTTCGAGGAGGAGTGGGTTTGGTAGAGAGTAGACAGATTCCCACGAGGAGCAAAGGAATAGCATCCAAAGCTAGAGCTCCCTGGATGACGAAAGAAAAAGAGATCACCATTTCTTCTTCATTTACCGATGCTCCCTGACTGATCACCATTTCTCCTTCATTTACAGACTCCCCCTGACTGATCACCATTTCTCCTTCATTTACAGACTCCCCCTGACTGATCACCATTTCTCCTTCATTTACAAACGCTCGTTGACCGATCACAATTTCCCCCTCATTTGCATATGTTCCCTTATCGATCACGATTTCTCCTTCATTTACAGATGCTCCCTGACCGAATACCATTTCTCCTTCATTTACAGACCCTCCCTGACCGATTACCATTTCTCCTTCATTTACAGACACTCCCTGACCGATCACGATTTCTCCTTCATTTGCAGACGCTCCGTGACCGATCACCATTTCTCCTTCATTTACAGACGCTCCCTGACCGATCACCATTTCTCCTTCATTTACAGATACTCCCTGACCGATCACCATTTCTCCTTCATTTACAGACGCTCCCTGACCGATCACCATTTCTCCTTCATTTACAGACGCTCCCTGAGAAGTCCCAGTTTCCTCCGCGCATGCGCGGGGCCGCGGCCTTTTGTTGAGAGTTGGTCCGGAGCGAAACGGGAGAAACCGGAAACCGGCGGGTAGTGAGGGGGGATAATGTTCACTGTTTTATATTCGGGTCTGGGGCCGCACTCGGGGTTTGTGAAGCCTGAGCCTGGGCCTGAGCCCGGACCCGGGCCCCGGGGTTTATTGATCCTCTTGCTCCGATCCTCTCACCTGCACCGAACGCGCTCCTCCCGCAGCCTCGACTGACCGCGCATGCTCAGGACACACTGTCTGATAATGAGTCAGACTGCGCCTGCGCACTGTGCTCCACTGATTCAGATAGGGCACAATCTGTACCGCGCTGCATGCTGGGTGATGCATCCGCCATTAATGATCTTAATATCAGGCCGAATAGCAAAGACATTGGAAGCAGAGAGAGCGCGTATGGATCAAGAATAATAAAATAAACTGAAACCCCAGCTCTTTGTGCCATTTAAACCGGCACAAACACACAGTGTAGACGCACCACCACTTTGGTGAACTCCAGAAAATATTTTTTAAGGTAACTTTTATTAATTTCGTGTTATTAAATGTTGCAACTGACGGGTTCAATTAATGTTTATTTTCGAACTGCACCTGAGGATGTCAGTCTCAACACTAATCCCGCCCTGGTGATGAAGGAGAGTTCCAGACCAAAAGGAGGAGCGGAAATTGACTGGAGGGGTGAGGGGTGAGTTGATCCTCCAACCAATCGGAGTGTGTGAGGGGTGGGAGTTGCGGCACCGAATGGGCGGTCTCAGCCCAGACGTCCCTCATTGTCTGAAACATAATTTTTAAAACCTAATTTATCTTCAACTCCAGGAGACAACTCGACCTTTCTGTTGCGTCTTGAAACAGATGAAACCAGATGAGGTGGAGCAAACATTTCAACATTTGTTAGAAAAACACATTAATTAAGAACAGCCAACATGGATCATTTGAGATAACTCAAGTCTGCTGATAAAGGAAATGCAGTGAATGTTGTGCCCATTGATTGCGAAAGGGTGTTTGATGAGATGACGGACAGGAGGCTTGTTGATAAAATTAATACTTACCGTATTAAAGGGAATGAGGCAATTTGGATCGGAAGTTGTGTAAAGGACAGAAAACAGAGAGTAGTGGTTAATGGATGTTCTTCAGACTGGTGGGATGTAAACAGTGGTGTCCCCCAGGGTTAGTGTTGGGACCATTGCTCTTCTCAATATAGAGAATGTTCTGAGCTTGGGTATGTGGGACACAAGGTGACAATTTCTAGATGACGCCAAAATTGGGGCAACTGTGAAGGAGTGTCAGTGACTTCATTGTGACGTGCACGGGATAGTGAATGGGCCAGGTGGAATGTAATGCAGAGAAATGTGACGTTATGCGTTTTGAGAGGAAGGAAAATGAGATGAAATGTGCACTAAATGGTCAAAGTTTTAAAGTAGAGGAGCGGGGAGACTGAGGGGTGGAAGGTTCTAACCAATGCATTGTCTTATTAATTAACAAGTCTGAGAGTCAGCAACATTAAAGCCTCATTAGAAATATATGAGCAAACTCTCTTCCCTCGAACATACCAGAGTAAACATGCAAATCCCCCGTGGAGACGAGATCAGTCCTCTGGATGGAACCACGGACGCCCTGAGCTTGATCTCCGGTGTCTCCAGTCCCAACTGCCCCTTACATCAGTAGCCCCTCACTTTTACACCCTGCTGTGATCCATCTCTGTCAGTGAAGCTGGAACTTCCCTAATCTGTGGTTTACAAAGACACATTGCTTGGTTCCCAGCAGTTACTTTTCTTCAGTCGTGTTCTCATGAACCCTAAACTACCCTGTTTACTGTTAATTAGAATCATAGAATCAAAGAAAATTTATGGCACAGAACGAGGCCATTTGGCCTTACGTGTCTGCGCCAGCCGAAAATGAGCCACCCAGCCGAATCCCACTTTCCAGCACTTGGTCCATAACCTTGTAGGTCACGGCACGTCAGGTGCATATCCGGGTACCTTTTAAATGAGTTGAGGATTTCTGCCTCGACCACCCTTTCAGGCAGTGAGTTCCAGACACCAACCACCCTCTGGGTGAAAAATGTTTTCATCAGCTCCTCAATAATCCTTCTACCAATCACTTTAAATCTATGCCCTGCCCCTTGTTTACTGACCTCTCTGCTAAGGGAAAGCAGTCCTTCTTATCCACTCTATCTCGGCCATACATAAATTTGTACACCTCAATTAAATCACTCCTCAGCCTCCTCTGTTTCAAAGAGAACAATCGCAGCCTATAAATCTTTCTTCATAGCTAAAATTATCCAGTCCTGGCAACCTCCTCGTAAATCTCCCCTGTACCCTCTCTAGTGAAATTAAACCCTTCCTGTATTGTGGTGACCAGAACTCTACACAGTACTCAAGTTGTGGACTAAACATTGTTTAATACAGTTCCAGCATAACCTCCCTGGTCTTATATTCTCTGCCGTGGCTAATAAAGGAACGTATTCCACATGCCTTCTTAACCACCATATCTACCTGTCATGCTACCTTCAGGGATCTGTGCACATGCATTCCAAGGTCCCTCACGTCTTCTACACCGTTCAGTATCCTCCCATTTATTTGTGCTCCCTTGCGTTATTTGCCGGCCCCAAATGCATTACCTCACACTTCTCCGGATTGAATTCCATTTACCACTTTTCCGCCTCCCTGACCAGTCCATTGATATCTTCCTTCACTTTCCTCCTCACTATCAACCATCCGGCCAATTTTGTATCATCTGCAAACTTCTTGATCAAGCCCCCTACATTTAAGTCCAAATCATTAATAAACATCACAAAAAGCAAGGGACCGAGTACTGAGCTCTGCGGAACCCCACTGGAAACAGCCTTCCAGTCATAAAAACACCAGTCGATCATCACCCTTTTCTTCCTGCCACTGAGCCAATTTTGGATCCAACTTGCAACTTTGCCTTGGATCCCATGGGATTGTACCTTTTTGACCAGTCTGCCATGTGCAATCTTGTCAAAACTCTTGCTAAAATCCATGTAGACTATGTCAAATACATTACCCTCATCGACTCTCCTTGTTACCTCCTCAAAAAATTCAATCAAGTTAGTCAGACACGACCTTCCCACAACAAATCCACGCTGACTGTCCTTGATTACTCCGTGCCTTTCTAAGTGATGGTTTATCATGTCCCTCAGAATTGATTCTTAAACTTGCCCACCAACGAAGTTAGACTGACTGGCCTGTAATTACTCGATCTGTCCCTCGGTCTCTTTTTAAACAATAGTACAACATTAGCAGTCATCCAATCCTCCAGCACCACGCCTGTATCCACTCAGAATTGGAAAATGATGGTTAGAGCCTCCGTTATTTCCTCCCTTGCTTCTTTTAACACTCTGCGATACATTTCATCCCTCTCTGATGATTTATCTACTTTCAAAGATGCTGAACCCCTCAATGCTGCTTCTCTCACGAAGTTTATCGCATCCAATATTTCACACTCCTTCTCCTTAACTACAACGTCTGCACCATCCCTCTCTTTTGTGAAGACGGAAGCAAAGCGTTCATTAAGAACCATACCTACATCATCCGCCTCCACACATAGGTTCCTTTCTTGGTCTCTAAAAGTCCCTACTCTTCCCTTCATTATCCTCTTGTTCTTAATGTATTTATTAAACATCTTTGGATTTTCCTTGATTTAATTTGCCAATATTTTTTGATTCCCTCTCTTTGGTTTCCTAATTTCCTTTTTAATTTCACCCCTGCACTTTTTATACTCCTCGAGGCTTTCTGTATTATTGAGCTCTCGGTGTCTGACATGAGCTTTCCTTTTCTGCCTTATCTTACCCTGTATGATGCTTGACATCAGGAGATAAAATTTTATATTCATTAAATAAGCATCACACATTACAATCTGATCTACTATATTGCTCACTCTGGTTCAGGTTTACATTATGGTTAATAACAGAAAAAGTCCTGTTCCTTCCCCTTATCGGATTAGAGATTCCAACAAGCCGATTCTGTGGAATGGAATGGCTGATTAGTGTTGCCATGGCGACCTGCCTGCAGTCAAGCGCCTGTTTGAGTTTCTAACTCAGATTAAACTTCTCTTTCCCATAATACACATTATATCAGACATTTAATGTCAATGTATTTTAGCCATGTTATGTTAATATTTCTAAAGCCTGCAAAGTGTTCAGATACACAAACCTTTAAAAGTGGGAGGTCAAGTTGATCAAGTGGTTGAAAAAATTCATGTGATCCTCGGTTTTACAAATAGGGGTATAGAGCACAAAAGGACAGAGGCCATGTAAACCTGTACAAGTTATTGGTTAGGCTGCGGTTAGAATATTGTGTCAAGTTTTGGGGATCTTACACTCGGGAAAATGTCAAGGCCATGGAGAGAGTGCAGAAGAGATTCACTGAAATGTGAAATACCAGTGACGAGAGACTTTAGTTATGAGGAGAGACTGGAGAAACTGGGACTCTTTTCATAGATCAAAGAACGGTAAGGGGAGATCTCAGGGTAGTGTTCAAAATTTGATTATGGGCATTGTCTAAATGTGTTAGGGACACTCAATGTCTCCTAATGTCTGTGTGCAGGCGAGGAGCAGATGGGTTTATCTTATCATCTTCTGGTTAAATGTTGTTCTCATCGAGGTGAGCACCCAGTGTTAACACTCTCCAGACAGGTACAGCACGGGTTAGATACAGAGTAAAGACCCTCTACACTGTACCATCAAACACTCCCAGGACAGGTACAGCACGGGTTACATCAAGAGTAAAGCTCCCTCTACACCGTACCATCAAATCCTCCCAGGACAGGTACGGCACTAGTTAGATACAAAGTTAAGATCCTCTCTACTTTGCCTACTTTGCCATTAAACACTCCGAGGCCAGGTACAGCAGGGGTTACATATACTGTACCACAAAACCCTCATAGGGCAAGTACAGCACGGGTTAGATACAAAATAAAGCTCCCTCTACTTTGTCCCATCAAACACTCCTGGGGCAGGTACAGCACGGGTAAGATACAGAGGAAAGCTCCCTCAGCACTGCCCTATCAAACACACCCAGGATAACGACAGCACAGGTGAGACACAGAGTAATGCTCCCTCTACACTGTCCCATCCAACACTCACAGACCTTACTGAGCAGGGTTTCTAGGCACTGCAGTGATGTCTTAAACCAGTGCCATTCAGCCCATCTGGTCCTGTCCGTGTCCCTTTTAAGGTGGAGAGCTGGGACATCCTTTCTCAAAACAAATCCCACCGGTTCATTGTGAGAATCCCAGGGGAAGGGTCAAGGTCCAGAGTGTGGAATGCCTGTACAAAATGCCGGCTTTTTTAAAGTCATGACGCTGATCAAAGTCTGCGTGAAGTTTTCTTGCCACTTGTGTCAAGATTTGGAAAAGACCTGCTGCCTGACACTTTAAATATTGCACAGCTTTAAAAGTAGCTCACAGTGTCCGAAGAGGCAGTGATATCATTAGGTTTTTATGTATCTCCTTGTGCTCCATCTCCTTAACAACACTAGCTGATCACAGCAATGTTTTCATCAAATGGAATCCCAGTGTGAAAAATTGCACAATTTCACAGCGAAGCAACATAGGCAAGATTGGTGGGAGATGCGACTGGAGATAATGGGCCTGGGGCAGTGAGAACATCTCTTTGCATTAAGATATTCAGTATCCGAAGATGCAGGGAGATGAGGCCGTTGTGTCTATTTATCCTGGTGTCTGCAAAATCCATCGTCTCTCAACACCCAGCATCATTCTCCCCCTTTCCTGCTTTCCAGTTAAGGTTTTTTTCTCGTTAAGTCGCAGTATTTGCTTTGAACATCTAATTCACCGGCATCTGGAGGAGCAGAGGAAGCTGGAGATAAAGTAATGACAGAAACAGAAGGAGATGGCTCGTGATGGCAGAATCTTGTGTGTGTCATTTGCTTCAAGTGAGACATGACAGCCCTGCGTTGCCTTGCACCTTTCCAAGGAGCTGCACTGATTCGGTGCGTGTGTTTTGGAAATGGAAACAGTTCCACCAGCAGCTTGTGGTAATATTTCCCCTCACTGTCCATTTCATGTCCCTGCCTACCCGCACTTGGTGCTGTCGTTGTCTGAACAAGTCTTTCATGTTCTAACAGCAAATTCCATTTTGTGCGAGCAACTTGTCTGGGACGAAAGTGACGTGAGTTTCAAAGGTACAAGTCGGAAAGACAGCGTTGGTCTGCTTGCTTGAATGAAAATTGCAGCGGATTCGCTGGTGGTCCAGTGCTGAGGATTCGGCGCTCTCGCCGCCGCGCCACCATGTTTGATTCCCGATCAGGGAACTTGACTTTCCTGGTGTTGTTCAAAATAGCACCAACCAAATTCCCCTGACTGAGCACAAAGCTCGCTCCTGATCAACATGAGCAATTTCACCGCTCCTGCCTGAACAGCCAGCAGCCCATCATTCTTCAATTTTACAACCCATAAGAGCGATACACAACGCACTTTCTTGCCTTCTGTAAAATGCCTCCTGTTCGAAAGTCGTGCCGCTGATCAAAGTCTGCATGAAGTTTTCTTGCCATTTCTGTCATGATTTGGAAAAGATCTGCTGCCTGACACTTTAAATGTTGGCGACCTTGGAAAGGTGCAAGGCAACGCAGGTTTGTCATGTCTCACTTGAAGCAATTGACACACACAAGATGGGCGGAACAGTGGCAAATGGAATTTAACCCGGAAAAGTGCGAGGTGATGCACTTTGGAGGGACTAACAAGGCAAGGGAATACACAATGAATGGGAGGACCCTAGGCAAGACAGAGGGTCAGAGGGATCTTGGTGTGCAAGTTCACAGATCCCTGAAGGCGGCGGAACAGGTAGATAAGGTGGTAAAGAAGGCATATGGGATACTTGCCTTTATTAGCCGAGGCATAGAATATAAGAGCAAGGAGGTTATGATGGAGCTGTATAAAACACTGGTTAGGCCACAGCTGGAGTACTGTGTGCAGTTCTGGTCGCCGCACTACAGGAAGGATGTGATCGCTTTGGAGAGGGTGCAGAGGAGATTCACCAGGATGTTACCAGGGCTGGAGCGCTTCAGCTATGAAGAGAGACTGGGAAGATTGGGTTTGTTTTCCTTGGAGCAGAGGAGGCTGAGGGGGGACATGATTGAGGTGTACAAAATTATGAGGGGCACAGATAGGATGGATACTAAGGAGCTTTTTCCCTTCGTTGAGGGTTCTATAACAAGGGGACATAGATTCAAGGTAAAAGGCGGGATGTTTAGAGGGGATTTGAGAAAGAACTTTTTCACCCAGAGGGTGGTTGGAGTCTGGAACTCACTGCCTGAAAGGGTTGTGGAGGCAGGAACCCTCACAACATTCAAGAAGCATTTGGATGAGCACTTGAAATGCCATAGCATACAAGGCTACGGACCAAATGCTGGAATATGGGATTAGAGTGGACAGGGCTGATGGCCGGCGCGGACACGATGGGTCGAAGGGCCTCTCTCCGTGCTGTATAACTCTATGACTCTATGACTCTATGACCTTTAACTGTAGCTCACAGTGTCCGAACAGTCACTGTTATCATTAGCCTTTTATGTATCTTCTTGCACTCCATTTCCTGAACAACACCAGCTGATCACAGCATCGCTTTCTTCAAGCTGAATCCCAGTGTGAAAAAATGAACAATTTCAAAGCTAAGCAACGTGTGCAATATTGGAAGAAGAGTGCGAGGGGAGATAATTGGCTTGGATCAGTGATCTCTTGAGCATTCAGACATTCATTATCTGAAAGAAGCACGGAGATGATATTTTGGTCTAGATTTATCAGTGTGGAAAAGAAGCAGGGAGTTGAGATCCTTTTGTCCATTCATCCTGCAACAGACAAAATCCTTCGCCTCTCAATACCCAGCATCTTTCTTTCCAACTCCTTGCTCTTCAGGGAAGTCTTGGTTTCATTAATTCTCAGTGTTTGCAGCAAACATCTAATTCACCTGGCAGATCTGGCCGTGTCTTCTAGTCAAACGTCATCCCATCGTGTTGACATCATGTTAGCAACTCAAGATAAGCTGTTTTATGTTGATGGAATGCATTCGAGCCAGTTTTCTGGATCAATATGTTGAGGAACCAACAAGGGAACGGGCTATTTTAGATCTAGTATTGTGTAATGAGACAGGATTAATTAGAAATCTTATTGTAAATGATCCTCTGGCGAAGAATGATCATAATATGATAGAATTTCATATTGAGTTTGAGAGTGATGTCGTTAAGTCCGATACTAGGGTCTTAAAATTTAATCAAAACCAATAACGTTGTAATGAGAGGTGAGTTGGCTTAGGAGTTTGGGACATGAGATTAAAAATATGATGGTAGATAAGCAATGGCGAACATTTAAAGAAATAATTCATTATTCCTCAACAAAATTACATTCGTTTGAGGATTAAAAACTCCACCGGAAAAGTGGTGCAACCTTGGTTAACTGGAGAAATTAATAATAGTATTAGGTTAAAAGAGGCTCACAGTGTTGCCAAAATGAGTAGTAAGACTGAGGATTAGGAGGGTTTTGGAAATCAGCAAAGGATGACCAAGAAATTGCTAAAATGGGAGAAAATAGAATGAGGGTAAACCAGCAAGAATTATAAAAATGGATTGTTAGAGCTTCTACAAGAGTGTTTTAAAGTAAGAGATTAGCGAAAGTAAACATGGGTCCCTGGGAGGCAGAGACTGGAGAATTTATAATGGAGAATAAGGAATGGCAGAGATGTAAACAAGTATTTGGTATCTGTCGTCACAGTAGATGACACAAAAATCATACCGGAACTATTGGGGAACCAAGGTTCAAATGAGAGTGAGGAACCTAAAGCAATTAATATTAGTAATGAAAAAGTACCGGATAAATTAATGGGACTAAAAGCTGACAAATTCATTGGCCCTGATGGCCGAGATCCTAGGGTTTTAAAAGATTTGGCTGCAGAGAAAGTTGGTTTTATCTTCCAGAGTTCCCATGATTCTGGAAAGGTCCCCATGGATTGGAAGATACCAAATGTAACCCCGCTAGTCAAGAAAGGAGGGAGAGAGAAAACAGGGAAATACAGGCCATTTGGCCTGAAAATAGTAGTAGGGAAATTGCGAGAATTTATTACTAGGGACTTGGTAAGAGGGCACTTAGAAAATCATAATATGGTTAGGCACATGCAACACGGTTTTATGAAAGGGAAATTGTGTATGGCAACTCTATTAGAGGTTTTGAGGGTGTAGATCGCAGGTACTTTAGTTCTGTCTTCACAAAGGAGGACACAAATAACCTCCCGGAAATGTTAGGGTACCAAAGGTCTAGTGAGAGGGAGAAAATGAAGGAAATCAGTATTAGTAAAAAAAAATAGTGCTTGGGAAATTAATGGGGCTGAAAGCTGACAAATCCCCAGGGCCTGATAATCTACATCCCAGAGTACTAAAGGAAGTGGCCTTGGAAATAATGGATGCTTTGGTGGTCATCTTCCAAAATTCGATAGACTCTGGAACAGTTCCTCCAGATTGGAGGGTGGTAAATGTAACCCCACTATTTAAAAAAGGAGGGAGAGAAAAAAACAGGGAACTACCGACCAGTTAGCCTAACATCAGTCGTGGGGAAAATGCTGGAGTCCATTATAAAGGATGTGATAACAGAAAACTTGGAAGGCATTAACGGGATTGGACAGAGTCAGCATGGGTTTATGAAAGGGTTTGGGGATTTGTTGACGTACAGAAAACAGAAAGTCGGAATAAAGAGGTCATTTTTGGGTTGGCAGGTTGTAACTGGTGGGGTGCCGTGAAGATCAGTGCTTGGGCCTCAGCTATTTACAATCTATATTAATGACTTAGATGAAGGGACCGAGTGTAATGTATCCAAGTTTGCTGACGATACAAAACTAAGTGGGAAAGTAAGCTGTGAGGAGGACGCAAAGAGGATGCAAAGTGATACAGACAGGTTAAGCTGACGATCCGGATTCTTTCCCCTCAGTCTGGTTCAGTAATAACTGAAGTCGAATACATTTTAAAGTCCAACACATCTTTAATAGCAGGGTTCTTAGTCTGCAGCATTGATTTGGACTCCTGATAGAGTCCCTCTATGCTGGCAGAGCAAGAACAAAAACATACAGAAATCCACACGTTTTTATACAAATGAATAGGGTTGGAACATACTTAACGAGGGTCAACACCAATCATAAGCCGGGCATAGGTTGCCATGCGAGGTTACATTATTTCAGGCCAATCATAGATCGTCCATGTGCTGATCATGCTGCTGTTAGACATCAAAGGGGATAACTTCCTCACTTTCCAACTTGGAATGTTCTTCCCTGTTCCTTCTGTTCCTTATCTCCCAACCTGGAATGTCTTTCAACTTTGGCTAAGCTCGTTACCTATATTGATCTGCCATAAACATGGAGACATTCAGACCAGTCCTTGACTCACATCAAAGACCTATCATTGATAAGACAATGCAGGCCTGCTGACTAAGCAAACATATGGCCCAGCAGGAGGCCAGGCCACCTGTACCAATCTCAGTTACTAACTAATTAACCCTTTCTAACCATTTTGCATTCTGCTTCTTTGCCACGTAGGCATTTTAATATTTTACCGAAAACTGACCACGTAGGGATTCTCATTCCCCCCTTTTATCATTTTATGATAACCAATTATTACGGTGCTCACTGGTTCTGCAGCGCAGCAACATTTAAGTAAGCAATAAACTATAAGAATTATAACAATGAATATGACTAGCCCTTGAACTAGAGAAGTCCCAATAGAACACAGACATGTTTCATCAATACGCCTTTGTATCTTATCTGTTCTCAGGAACAGACTCCTTCTAAACATCTCTCAAGTAAGCTGCGAATGTCCTTGGTCAGCTAAACCTATTCATGTTAATTTGAAAAGGCTAACATAGTCAAATATCCCATGGTGCTTTATATTTTGTTTCCAGCCTAACTAGACTGAATGGTACCTTTCAGACCATTTTACACCTGTGAATTGGTGCCCTCCCCATTATATCCCTTAATCCAAATTCTCCCTACAATATCCCGTTAGATGCTGTACCTCATCTTAACCAGGTTCCCTTCGTGTTGGCCACCAGTCCGGGTGGAAGAGAGGCAGAGCATCTGATAATCCTATCAAACTATAATTGTCTTCCCTTTTACATGCACCTTACCCCAGCGGGTGCTACTCCCAGTACCATTAAGATGTGTTCTTAGTTGAAACCACAGAGACAATGGGGACATTCTCACCCAGGCTCTGTTTTACTATCTTTGCCAAACCCTTCATCCTCTACTTACATTTATTACATGCAATGAAAATCAAGAAGCACATTACAACAAACTGCACTACGACTAATACATATGAAACTAATCTAATCCAAAGATGGATCTGTATATTCAGTCCCAAATTCCAGAGGTCATTTCACCAGGTGGTGACTTTAATTTGGTCAATGTCATGCTTAATGTTGTTATTGTCCTGTTGTAGGTTATAATAAACCTTCTGGGAGAGGCGTATCTCCATTCGCAATACTTCCAAGTATTTAGGCAACAGGGGTGTCAGATACCCAAATGTGTCCTGATATTCTTTTAAGTCCTTTCTGACATTCTCAGAAACTTGTACGGTGGTGAGGTTACGCCGGTGTATCTCTACCAGTTCCTCGGGTCCAATCCGAACCAGGACTTCAGAAATGGAGTAGAATTCTGGACTTAAAATATCACAAGTTAGATTGGCATATTTAAATGTTTTCAAATTAGTTGTAACACAGTATTCGCCCTCTCCGGCATATACCACTTAAGTGGGTTTTAGATCCGCCTCTAGGACCTCCATGGTACAGTTAAGATCCCGATTGGTACCGGTATTATTAAACCCACACTGTGCTTCTAGGCTGTGTCCAACACTATGTGGACACACAGTGACAGCATGTCTAGTAACACATCCCTTTAATTTTGTTCCAGCCAATCAGCTTAAATCTACGTCCTCTAGTTCTTGAACCCTCTGCTAGGGGAAACAGGTACTTCCTGTCTACTTTATCTGGGCCCCTCATAATCTTGTAATTTTGTATCCATCGTGCGGATATCTTCTAAATATTGTTTCTCCCAATTTTATTGTTAACTGATGGGAACCTAACCCGGAATTTTGGAAATCCAAATTACTGTGTCCCTCTTTACTTTAATTTCAGTCCTTCTGATTGATACCAGTGTTTCCTGACTCTTTCATTAATTAGTTGGTTTCTCTATGGACCATGTGTCAGTGCCTTGTTTAAAAGGATTTCTCACTCGCCTGGACCACATTAACCATTTTCCTGTTGTGCTGTTGTCAAGTAACTGAGCCTGTCTGAGACTCATTCTTCACTGTATCTTCTTCATGTATCTCCGCATACTAGCAGCATCTCATAGGAATGAGCTTAGTGTTCTTGGATATTAACTTTCTGCTGGCCAGTCTCTTCTTCCTCATGGTATTTCCAAACATTTTCCATGGCACACATCATATGATCTGTAGGATTCAGTCCTGTAAAAGCAACTGGTTTGTTTAAAGAGTGGTTGCAATAGCTCACCAGGCCATAGGCCTTTGTAATCATGTTCTTCATCCTGGTCTCCGTTTCAGATGATGGCAACATACATTTGTATCTTTTATGTCCACTGTAGCCATTCTTAGGTTTTCAGGTTATCTTATCAAAAAGATCAGGGGTGTCTCGAGTTCTTATCTCCCCCTGCATGGTCCCGATGTCAGGGTAGTGGCCAGGCTATTGAGTGTAGTTTTCTCATTATTCATTATAGGCAAGGACACAAATATCTCCACGAGAAAGCTATCAATTTACTATTCTCAACTACACTTTCCTGACTTCCACTAGATTGTACATTTATGCCAGATTGATTTTTTTATCATGCCCAATTCAATGACTTTAGAGAAATTCCCATATCTCCCCACCTCAAGCATTCTGTCTCGGAAGACAACAAATAGGTTAAAACAAAACAAATCAAAATGTTTTCAAAAGAAGAGAATCAGGTTGATATCACCTCACTGTGACATTTGGTATCCGCTGATGTCTGCAGCTAAAGTCTTAAATCTTTAACACCACTGGATCGTTTCCTGCACCAAATTTCTCCAGCAAAGGTTGCACCGTAACTTTGTAACTACTCTTGGTAATCCTGCACCATCAACACTTACGTGGTCCCAAAAAAAAACCAGGGTCACCTGTTTTAAAAGAAACACAGAAAATCCATTGCGGCTCTTCTTGAGAGCCCAAGTGATTAATTTGTCAAATCATCATTTATTATTTATTTATCCAAAGGAATAATCCCTATACCCGAAACAAATTTAGAAAACAAAACAGGAGAGAGAATTTGCCTAGTTCCACTCTCTCCCTCTCTCTGAAGCACGCAGCCTGTCTGAAATAAACACTGTCTCTCCCACATACAGATGTACGCAGGGCTGCAGACTGGAATTTCTAACTCCAAGTCCTAATCTCTGTGTTTTCAAGATGTAACCACATTAAGCAGATATCATTAGCAGCCGCCTGCTAAGATACGTTATATTCCTCTTTTATTAATTTATTAATAGTTTGGGCATGTGTTTCTAGAACTGTAGCTATCCTTTGCAAATATATGGTCAGCATTTGATCCTCAGACAATTCCTTATCTGTATTTTCATTTATCTTTTAATATATCTTTAATGCGAGACCCTAAATCTCTGACCTTTTGATCTAATGTTGTCAAATCAATGGTGTTAACAACTGAGGCAAAGGCAGTTGCTATATCACTTATCACAGATCTTTACGTCTCCATATTTGCCTATCTCTTTTTACGATGTCCACCTCCATTCCATGTGGCTCTTTGTTTTAACACTTGAGTTAGGAGGTGTTGATCTAATTGTTGAGTTTTCTTAGCAGTCTCAATGCAAGTTATATAATTTGTCAGGGAAGGTCTCCCCTCTTTGGTCAGATCTTGTATTCTACTATTAATTTCAAATAAAATTGAACAGCCCCAGAACTTGTCAAAACTTCCTTATCATACTGTGGCAGGGTAAAACTGATAGGTGTTTAGTACCCTGTGTCAGTACATAGCTCAAGTAATGGACTTCCAATTGTCTAACCTATGCTTCCTTTTCATATGATTTGTTTTACATTCCTTTCTTATCAATTTTTCACTGTAGCGTGAAAACTTATATCTCAGTCAATTGTAGCCTTTGGCATTTCCGAGTGATTGGGACAATTTTACTAATATAACCTATACCAATTATTACCTCATGTTCACCTGTGTAATGGTTAGCCTCAGACAGTTCTCAACCGACTGGGTCATTTCTATCTGTTTGAACTGGTCTTGGCATGACAGTCTGGCTTCTTGGGATGGAAGGGGTTAACATTAACTTGCTCTTGTGGTAGGAGTAACTTGATCCTTCTCCCTTTTGAGATTAAGTTCCCACCTTCAAAATTTCACTTCACACAGGTTTGACTGATTTGTTTACTTCTCACATTTGTGGATTGCTTTATACTATATTTTTGCACACTATTTTTTCACATACTTTTAGTGGATGTGATTATAATCAACGCTGCGAGCTGTTCCAGCTTTCCGACTTTTCCTATCACAGTGATACCAGATAGTTTTTTAATGTATCCCGTTAATTTTTAACCTCTTTTTAAACCACAGCCAATCACAAAATAAACATTCAAAATGCCAATTTTTTGAAGATCCCATGTCTGGAATTTAACATGCCCACACTTTATAAGAACCAGAATTTAATAGGTCACTTAACCTCAATAACTCCAATTTTAATTCGGCAGTATCAGAATTAAACACACAAGACAGATACATTACACAAAGGAAGAAAACACACAAGACACAGTAAGAAGGGGGCGTGGCCCACAACACCAACAAAAAAACACTGATCAAGACAGGCTTTTTAAAGGGACAGTACACTTAAACAACACAACCTTTCTTTTTCGGGTCTCTGTCTTTTAAACGTTTGTCTAGTCACTTAATTCTATCCATTTTTTTACAGTACTGTCTCCATAAAGCAATTAGTTCTTTGGCTGAGGTACCTCTGTTATTTTCCAAATTAATTCCTGAGCCTTTTTTTCGGCATCTAAGTTTTATCAATAGTTCCTGTTTATATCCAATCATCAGGAACTTAAACCCTGACTACCCTCAGTGATATTAACCACTGACCTACCGCTTACAAGTTATTCCCTCAGTGATATTCGACCACTGACCTCCTCCTGCTATTTCTGTGTATTCGCCAGACTGACCTGAATCTTGTTCGGACGCCACACGAGTGTTAGCGATTGGACGATTCGTCGTCAGACTGACGGATTGGAGGAAAACCGACGTAGTAAATTAAGACTACTTACATCGGGGCGCCATTTCCTTCCTCCGTGTCTGAGACAATCCGCCTCTTACTCCGCGAACTCTCGGTGAACGACCGTTAAGATCCCACCGCTGCCACCAAATGACCATCCGGATTCTTTCCCCTCAGTCTGGTTCAGTAATAACTGAAGTCGAATACATTTTAAAGTCCAACACATCTTTAATAGCAGGGTTCTTAGTCTGCAGCATTGATTTGGACTCCTGATAGAGTCCCTCTATGCTGGCAGAGCAAGAACAAAAACATACAGAAATCCACACGTTTTTATACAAATGAATAGGGTTGGAACATACTTAACGAGGGTCAACACCAATCATAAGCCGGGCATAGGTTGCCATGCGAGGTTACATTATTTCAGGCCAATCATAGATCGTCCATGTGCTGATCATGCTGCTGTTAGACATCAAAGGGGATAACTTCCTCACTTTCCAACTTGGAATGTTCTTCCCTGTTCCTTCTGTTCCTTATCTCCTAACCTGGAATGTCTTTCAACTTTGGCTAAGCTCGTTACCTATATTGATCTGCCATAAACATGGAGACATTCAGACCAGTCCTTGACTCACATCAAAGACCTATCATTGATAAGACAATGCAGGCCTGCTGACTAAGCAAACATATGGCCCAGCAGGAGGCCAGGCCACCTGTACCAATCTCAGTTACTAACTAATTAACCCTTTCTAACCATTTTGCATTCTGCTTCTTTGCCACGTAGGCATTTTAATATTTTACCGAAAACTGACCACGTAGGGATTCTCAAAGCGAGTGGGCTAGAAGTTGGCAAATGAAGTATAAAGTGGGGAAATGTGAGGTTATTGACTTTGGTAGGAAGAATAGAAAAGCAGAATACATTTTAAAAGGTGAGAGATTAAGAAATGTTGATTCAGAGGGATTTTTGTGTGCTTGGACATGGATCACAGAAATTTAACATGCAGATGCAGCAAGCAATTAGGAAAGGAAATGGTATGTTGGCTTTTATTGTGAGGTGGTTGGATTACAAAGATAAGGAAGCCTTGCTGTAATTATATAGGGTTTGGTGGGACCACATCTGGAGTACTGTGTACAGATTTGATCTCCTTACCTGCGGAACGATACACTTGCCTGCGCGTGGGTGTAACAAAGGTTCACTAGATTGATTCCTGGGATGACAAGGTCGTCCTATGAGGAGAGATTGAGTAGAATGGGCCGATATTCTCTGCAGTTTGCAATAATTAGATGATCTAATTGAAACATGTTAAATTTTTCGAGGGCTTGACAGGTTAAATCCTAGGACGCTGTTTCCCCTAGCTGGAGAGTCTAGAACTAATGGTTATAATCTCTAGATAAGGGGCCGGCCATTTAGGACAGAGATGAGGAACAATTTCTTCACTGAGAGGGTTGTGAACCATTGGAACTCTCTACCCCAGAGGGCTGTGGATGCTGAGCCATTGGATAGATTCAAAACAGTGATAGATTTTTGGACACGAAGGAACTCAAGGGATATGGGGAAAGGCCGGGGAAGGAGAGTTGAGGTCGAAGATCAGCGATGACGTTATCAAATGGCGGAGCAGGCTCGAGGGACTGGATGGCCAACTCTTGCTCCTTTCGCTGATGTTGGTCCGCTGGAAAAGCAGAACTTGCCAGCTGTTTTAAAATTTTTAGCCTGAACAGGGACTTGAACCCTGGACCCTCAGATCACAACCTGTTTTAAAAGTCTGATGCTCTACCGACTGAGCTATCCAGGCGCCCCGCTAAACTAGTTTCCATCATAGAGATTCATGGTGGGACTCTGAATTATCCCTGGCGAAGCTGAATTCGGGGGAATATCCCTTCTGTCGAATTTTCAGCAACGTGTTGAGGAGGATCCTTGTTTCTGTTGAACATGATGTCAGAAACATGGACAGTGAACTCGTGATTTTGCAATTCTTCTTGTTTGTACAAAATGTCTTGTCATTCGTTCGCACCAATTAAAAAAAACACTTCACAAAATGGCTCAAAAGCTAAACTTTTTCCACATGGGAGCTGGAAAATGCCTCTCGACCTTTCAGCCGATCAACAATTGAAAGCTGAATAATTTCACCCGTTACACCGTGACACCGGGCAGCAGATTTGCCTCCCGAATATTCCCTACACGACACTTCAAACCGATCAATACCTGCTTCACGGAAAGAAGAATTGTGTTTTTGGTTGTTTAGATTTAAAGATCTCGTGCCGGCCGCTTTACCATTTCAACTATCACCAATCGCCCTCTCTCCCTCCAAGAAACAAATAAACTCTCACCTGCTATTGCAAGACGGGAGGCCAGAGGAGCCTCAGTGCCCACATGGTGACATGAAGAAGTCGATGTGTTCTGGAACCGGTTTTACCTTGAACTCCAGTCAAAATGTTGAGAAGGTTCAACTACTTTAGATGGCGCTGGAGCTCACAACCCCAGCATTTCTCGAGGGTATAATTATTGTAGAAATAACGCGCGCTGACCGATTGCGCCACTGGAGCCGCGCACGGTCTGTGTCACCAGTGCTCCCATCAAACAGCTTCATCCTCGGTCTCTCAATTATCGCTTCGTGATCTTTCCCACACAGAAGCCTCCAACCAAGAGGCGATTCGTTAAACATCCGCAGCGACATTTAAAAGCCGTGGCATCTGAAACAAAACCCGAGACCATAAGAACTTTTAATTATATTATTATTATTAACTTAAGGACAATTATTTTCATGCTACTTTGTGGATTTGGGGAAATTGGGAGCTGAAACTAAGAAACTCTCCCTGGGCTGTCGTTGATTGAAGAGATGGGCGTTATTTCATTTAAAAACCGAGGCTCGGAACTTCCTGATGGAGAAGTGTGACAGAAGATTGTGGTTAGTGGCAGTTACCGGGGAGATCTGGAGGAGAGGGAGAAAAATCAAAGTCACAGCTGTGACAGCTCAAGTACTCCGCTTATCTGTAATATTTAATAAGTAATGCACAGTACAGGATAAACAAGTTTGGTATAGGTTATAAAAATACTAAAAGTCCCGGGTTCAAAGGGGGGAATTTTAGTATTTTTAGTAAAGAGGGAACAGATTTAACCGCCAGACCGAAATCATTCCCCATGGATCTGAAGCGTCTTGCGAAAACGGCAGTGCGAACTGTTATGTTCGTGTCATGACTTGAAAGACCCTCCAATTACCGACATTATGTTTGAACGAGTTGTGCAGCAAAACCGTGATAGAAACCGCTTTGAATTCGTCAAACGTGTAGGTGACGATATTGGGGTTGATAAGGGTCGATTTCAATTATTTGAAATCTCACCATGTGACCCGAAGATTGACCGCAGAATCGAGTTTTTCCTGTAAGTCCTGAATTGAAGGGAAATGCGCAACAAGCAGGTCGGAGAAATGAAGAGCAGAAAATGTGGACGAAACTTGCACGAATGAAAATCCCTGTCTGTTGGAAGACTCAGTCCCCAGTGGTGGAGAGGATTGGGATTTCAAGCTGTCTCACAGCTCACACACACACCATTGGCTCATTTAATCACCTTCAACAACTCGAATACATCATCACTTAATCTTCTACACACAAGGAAATACAAAACTTTTCTTTGCAACTTGTCCGCATAATTTAACCATTTTAGCTCCGGTATAATTCTGGTGAATCTGCGCTGCACCCCCTCCAAGGCCAATATATCCTCCCTGAGGTGTGGTGCCTAGAACTGAATGCAGGACTCGAACTGTGGCCTCAGCAGAGCTTGTATAACTGTAACATAACTTACACCCCTTTGAATTCCAGCTCCTTTTAGATAAAGGCCAAAGTTCCATGAGCCTTTTGAATTATTTTTTTGTAACTGTCCACTGATTTTTCATGATTTCTGCACTTGGACCCGTAAACATCTTTCCTCCTTCACAATTCCTAGTTTCTCACCAGTTAGAAAATATTCTCATCTATCTTGCTTAGGTCCAAAGTGGATGACCTCACACTTCCCCGTATTGAAAGATTGAACAGTCTTCGGCTCTTTTCCATAGAAAAT
Source organism: Heptranchias perlo (assembly GCF_035084215.1). Classification (NCBI taxonomy): domain Eukaryota; kingdom Metazoa; phylum Chordata; class Chondrichthyes; order Hexanchiformes; family Hexanchidae; genus Heptranchias; species Heptranchias perlo. The sequence goes on along the minus strand of NC_090344.1, from coordinate 4,400,532 downwards.
AGAAGGCTGAGGGTGACCTGAAATAGGACTTTAAGATTCTGCAGATAAGGTGTTTGCAATTTTGTGGGGAGGAGTCCAAAATTGGGGCCATAAGTATAAGATAGTCACAAATTAATCCAATATGACATTCAAGAGAACCATATTTACAAAGATGCTCGCCAGAATGTGCAACTCGCTCCCACAAGGAGTAGTTAAGGCGAAAGGCATGGATGCATTTACGGGGAAGCGAGATAAACACATGGAGGAGAAAGGAATATTAGGGTTTGCTCATAGGGTTAGATGAAGAGGGGTTGGAGGAGGCTCGTCTGCAGCATAAACACCGGCATAGTCTAGTTGGGCACAATTGTCTGTTTCTGTGATGTACATTCTATGTAATTCTATGTAAGCTCCATCTGCCACAGTTTTACGAACTCACTTAATCTATCAATTTCGCTTTGTAACTTTATGCTCTCATCTACATTACTCACTGTGCCACCTAACTTGGTGTCGTCGACAAACTTGGATATATGGCTCTCTATTTCTTCATTTGCCTCATTTATACATATAGTAAAACGCTGATGCCCCGGTACAGATCCCTGGGGGACACAACTAATCACAGCCTGTCAATTTGAGCACAGATTCATTATCCCTACTCTCTGTCTCCTACCTCCCAACCAACTCTCTACCCATGTCAATAGGTTGCTTTAATTTCCATGTATTCTCATTTTTGTTGACAGTCTCTTACGTGGTACCTTATCGAATGCCTCTGGAAGTCGATATAACATCCATAGACACTGCATTATCTACCACGTTAGTTACATCTTCAAGAAGTTCAGCTTGTTTCGTTAGACTTTACTTATCCTTTACAAATCCATGCTGGCTCACTCTGATCCATTCATATTTATCCAAGTGCTCAGTCATTCTTTCCCTAATAACAGATACGGATAACTTCCCCACAACAGGCATCAGACTAAAAGTCTATAATGTCCTATTTTATCTCTGCTCCCATTCCTAAACAATGGAATGACATTGGCATTTTTTCAATCCATGGAACAAATCCTGAAACATGAGAGTATGAAAGATCATGACCAAAGCTTGTACAATCTCCTCACTTACTCCTTTTAATCCCCTGGGGTGGTAACCATCAGATCCTGGAGATTTTTCCATCTTTTGTCTCATTATTTTCTTCATTACCATTATTTTACTTACACTGAATCCCCTTGATTTATTTTTAGTTTTCCTCGTGTTTCTGGTCGATTATCCTCATGCTTTTCTGTGAGTATCAGCTGGTCAGCCATTTCCTGATTTTCAATTAAAATATCACCTCCATCTGTCTTTAAGGGGCCCACATTACTCTTAGTCACCCTTCTTTCTCTTAATGTACGTGTAAAAACCTTGATTGTTGTCTTAATTTCCCTCACAAGTTTTTCTCGTTTTCCCTTCTTGCACCTCTTACGATTTTTTTAGTTTCAGCTCCACAATAAACAATACTTCGCCGTGAAATTTGCTCAATTAGTTCTTCAGTGTCAGAGCGAGAATTGTCTGATCCCCTAATTTATTTAATGTAACAAACAAATACAAGCACAAATATTCATCCGTGTATCAGCACACTGATGGACACACAAAGATAAACACAGTCTGAAACGCAGTCAGTATCGGGATTCACAGGGAAACGGGCAAGCGAAATGGACAAAGATAAAACAGTCTGAGCCCGCAAAAGAATGTGAGGTAGATATTAATGAGAGGAGGTTAGACACGCGGCCGTGAATGGGCTCAGAAGTGGCTAAGTTGGTTAACGTGCCTTTCTCGTTAAACAGGAAGTTCCTGCGTTCAACTTCCAACGGTACTTATGTGTAATTCGTGATATTTATTGAATTTGAGTAGCAAAAACGCACAGTTTGGTGTTTGTATTTTGTTCAGGAGCAACACGGAGTTGATCAGAATCTCTCTTCAAAAATCCTCTTTCATGATACAGACAGACCTCTCATAGAATGTGTCGCGAACACATTAATGTGAAGAAACGTTCTTGTTTCTGGGCTCGTTGAGGGCGGGGTATAATTATTGATTCGAGTTTCATAACCCGGAGAAACACAAATTTGGCCCGAGACTTTTGATCTTGACGTGCCGTTCAAACATTTGCAAAGAGGGAAAGGAAGACCCCAAATCACTCCACCTGAAGCTCAAGCGCTTTCGGAAGAAGTTCACTTCAAACAATCAGGACTTTAAAAGCACCTCAATGACCTGCACTTTCATTGATCGAGCTTTCTTTGCAATTCCAACTTGAAATCGCTCTGGTCTTTCATCTCACTGAAGCAGAGTGCGGCCGCTTTGTATCTGTGAGCATGTCGGTGACAAGGTTCGCTCTGATATGGATCGCTTTCAATTTTGAAGATCTCGCCAAACTCAGGGAAAAGAAACCGAGAATCGAATTGTCCCTGTAAGTGATGAATTGAAGGGATTGGTGCTCGAAGCAGATCTGGAAAATGCACAGTGCGGTCGATCAGGAGTTCCAAATCCACCCTCTCGCCACTCGGCGATCATATTAACTGAGCTTTACTCTGGCCCAGTGTCACCGCGCTTAAATCGAGTATTTCCCCGGCACGTTTCTCTTAAATTCACAGTTGCTGGTTTAAGAGTGAAGACCGGCTCGTTAGATTTTCACTCCTGCAAGCTTCAACCATTCATTTCGGAAAAGTAACCTGACAGGAGACAGCTGTTATATTGGTCACTGCAGCCTCAAGGTTTAGCTCAGTGAATTACTGGTTTAGCAGGTGACCTCTTCACCTTTCTCGTTGGTGCTATTGGTCAGATTGATTCGAGCCCTTATTTTATTTTTCCTGAGGATTCATCGCCTCAAAGTTCCAGGGTTTCATTGTGTGTTTTGTCTGCAAGAAAATGTACCGTGATCATTGCCGGCTGAGCAGGGCTGTTAGTCCAACATTTACCCTGTGGACTAAAAAAAACCTTGTGATCGGAGAGCAGGCACATGAAACGTATAAAGGAATGGAACATTGGCTTCACGGAAATCACAATTCATCTTGACAGACAAGGTCCCGAAAGGTGAATTCGCTGTGACGTGGAGATTTCTGTAGTGAGCGATACCAGACTGTTTCTATGTTCAGAGAATAAATGTCACACCCTTCATGTTGGAAAAGCAAAACGGTGGGGATTTTTGTCACAGCCCGATGCCTTTTGTGTTGCATCAGATGCTTCTCGTTGCGTTACTTTCATCTTGACCGCATATCCGGTTCGGGCGTTCTTGTGATAAACGGCGACAATTGCTTGCTTTGATAAATTTAACAACGGCTGCACCCGATTCCTGGTGTCAGAAGCACTGAACTTTGAATCCCACTCTTAAGATACAGTCTGTAAAATGATGACATTTCATCACATGCAAAGCACAAAAAGCAAAGATTTCAACCACTCGCTGTGTAAAGAAGTTTTTACTCATGTCACCTTTGGTTCTTTTGCCAATCACCTTAAATCTATGCCTTTTGGTTCATGTCCCTTCCGTCAATGGGGACAGTTTCACTCGATCTACTCTGTCTAGGCCTTTCATGATTTTGAATATCTCTATCAAATCTCCTCTCAGCCTTCTCAGTTCCAAGGAGAACAATCCCAATTTCTTCTGTCTATCCATGTAATTTAAGTCCCTCATCCCTGGAATCATTGTAGTAAATCTCCTCTGCACCCTCTCAAGGCCTTCACATCCTTCCAAAAGTGCACTGCCCAGAACTGGACCCAATATTCCATTTGTGGCCGAAATAGTGTTTTATAAAGGTTCATCATGACTTCCTTGTTTTTGTACTCTATGCCCCTCTTTATAAAGCCCAGGACCCCGTCTGCTTTTTAAACCACTTTCTCAACCTGCCCTGCCACTTTCAACTATTTGTGCACATATACCCCCAGATCGCTCTGTTTCTCTAACCCTTTTAGAATTGTGCCCTCTAGTTTATATTGCCTCTCCTCGTTTTTCCCACCGAAATGCATCACCTCGCATTGTTCAGTGTCAAACTTCATCTGCCACGTGTCCGTTCATGCCAACAGCGTGTCCATATCCTCTTTAAGTCGATCCACCTCACTGTTCTCTACCCTTCCAAGATTTATGTCATCTGCAAATTTTGATATTGTACCCTTTACTCCCAAGTCCAAGTCATTAATATCGATCAAGAAAAGTAGTGGTCCCAGCACCGACCCCTACGGAACACTATTGCCCACCTCCCTCTAGTCCGAAAAACAACCATTCACCACAACTCTCTGTTTCCTGTCATTTAGCCAGTGCTGCATCCATGTTGCAATTGCCCCCTTTATTCCATGGGCTGCAATCTTGATAGCAAGCCTACCACGTGTCACTTTATCAAACGCTTTTTTAAAGTCCATATACACCACGTCAACTGCATTGACCTCATCTACCCTCTCTGTTACCTCATCAAACAACTCTATCAAGTTGGTTAAACACGATTTGCCTTTAACAAATCCGTGCTGGCATTCCGTAATCAATCCACACTCGTCCAAGTGACTGTTAATTCTGTCTCGGATTATCATTTCCAAAACTTTCCCCATCACCGAGGTTAAACTGACTGGCCTATAATTGCTGGGTTTATCTTTACACCCTTTTTTTGAACAAGGTTGTAACCTTTGCAATTCTCCAGTCCTCTGGCACCATCCCCATATCGAAGGATGTCTGGAAGATTATGGCCAGTCCCTCTGCAATTTCCCCCTTTACTTCCCTCAGCATCCTCGTTGTGCATCCTATCCAGACTAGGTGACTTGTCTATTTTAAGCACAGCAAGCCTTTCTAGTACCTCTTCTTTCTCATTTTTTAGCCCATCCAGTTTCTTAACTATATCTTCCTTTATCGAGAATCGAGCAGCATCTTCTTCCTTGGTAAAGAAAAATGCGAAGTACTCAGTTAATACCTCTGCCATCCCCACTGCCTCCATGAGTAGATCTCCTTTATGGTCCCTAATCGTCCCCGCCCCTCCTCTTACTACCCGTTTACTGTTAACATGTCTGTAGCATACTTTTTGATTCCATTTTATGTTTTCCGCTATTCTTGTGCTCTCTCTTTGCCCCTCTTATTTCCTTTTTCACTTCCCCTCTGAACTTTCTACATTCTCTCTGGTTGGCACTTGTGTTATCAACCTGACACCTGTCATACGCCACTTTTTCCCGCTTCATCTTACTCTCTATCTCTCTTATTATTCGGGGAGCTCTGGCTTTAGTTGCCCTACCTTTCTACCTCGTTGGAATGTACCTTCTCTATACCCGAATAATATTTTTAAAAGCCGCCCACTGTCCAATTATACTTTTGCCTGACAACCTTTAATTCCAATTTACCGGGGCCAGATCTGTTCTCATCCCACTGAAATTGACCCTCCTCCAATTGAGTATTTTTCTTTAGAGTGGACAGAGTCCATTTCCATAGCTATTCTAATCCTTATGATACTGATCGCTGCTCCAAAATGCTCCCCCACTGACACGTGCTCCACTTGGCCCACGTCATTCCCTTGAACCAAGTCCAACAATGCCTCCTTCCTCAGTGGGCCAGAAACGTACTGGTCGAGAAAGTTATCCTGAACCCATTTCACAAATTCTTCCTCTTCTTTGCGCCTTATATTATTGTTATCCCAGTTTATATTAGGATAGCTGAAATCCCCTGTTATCACTACTCTATGGCTTTTGCACCTCTCTGTATCTTCCCTGTAAATTTGCTCCTCTATATCCGTCCCACTAGCTGGTGGCCCATAGAATACACCAAGTAGTGTAATGGCACCCCTATTGTTCCTTAACTCGAACTCAGTAACCAGGAGAAATTCCCTCGTTCCTGGGAACTTTGTATTAAGCAGAAGTTAGCAGCAAAAAGTGTTTGAGGTGGGACTGCGAAATGCTTAATCAGTCGGCACCCTCTAAAACAGAGTTCCAAGTGTCGGTTTAAATAAAGTCCTGAACTGACAGAGCGGCGGGCAGATGAGGATTGAATTAAATCCCAATTCACTGAAGCTAAACAAGGTTTAAATAAGTGAATCTGACAGGAGTGGGATTCCTGAGCTTGTGTGTGAGCTGAAACTGGATCGGTCCCGTTCTGTAAAGAAAGAATGGCAGGCGGCTCCCAGACAGGGCTCAGGCCGGGACTGGCAGCTCTCCGCTGGTAACGGCTGGATGAGAGAGTGGGGCTCCTGCGCTGTTGCTGCTGCTGCTTCCGTTTCTTCGAGTCCCTGTGGCGGTCGGTACCGATCTCCCTCCAATAGATACGGCTCCATCTACTTGCTGATGACCACGTAGCGCAACCGTAGCGCATCTGACTCCAGATTAGAATAGATGCGTGCTCAAATCACTTTTCAGTATTACTCTGTTTTGACGCGGGGCAGTCTTTTAGGGATGGTCTGTTCACTGTATGTAAAATAATATTTATCATAGAATGAACACACCGGAGAAGGAGATCATTCGACCGATCAATTCCTTACCTGCGTTTTGTAAGAGCAATCCCATTGGTCCCATTCCCCGTCCCTTTCCCCGTGGCCCTGCATTTTCCCCTTCAAGTATTTATCAAATTCCTTTTTGAAAGCCACGATTGAATCTGCTTCCACCACCCTTTCAGGAAGCGCATTCCAGATCAGAACCATACACTGCGTAAAAAAAGGATTTTCCTCATGTCGCCTTTGGTTCTTTTGCCAATCACCTCAAATCTGTGTCCTCTGGTTCTCGACACTTCCGCCAATGGGAACAGCGTCTCTTTATTAACTTTATCTAAACCCTCCATGACTTTGAACACTTCTAGCAAATCTCCTCTGAACCTTCTCTGCTCTAAGGAGAACAACCCCAGCACGGCGTAAATGTGGTCAATTAGCTCCAATTTATTTATTTGGGCATTAAACAAAAAGTGAAAGGCTGACAAGGCGTTGTCCGAACGGAAATCACTGCTTTAAGATAATAAATCCAATCGCTGCGTGGGCGCTGGGTTCAAATCTTACGACTGATAGAATTTCTTGCAATGTTCATTTTGACCTGTTCGCAGAAAACCCGATTGTCGTGCGATGGAGCAGAGGATGTGCAAGAAGCTGGAAGTGGAAGTGCAGATATTAGTTTCATTTCGGGGACAGGACACGTTTCCACAGGTGAGGGCCTCTTACCTTAAGATTCTTTCCAGCAGAGTGGGACAGGTGATCAGAGTGACCGGACTTTAGCGGCGCAATCGGTCAGTGAGCGTTCCTTCCATGACAGTGCAGGATCGGGAAATGCCGTGGTTGTTAATTCGAGTCTCAGCAAGGTCAAACAATCCTTTTGCTCGTGAACATTTCAACCGGAGTTGAAGGTACAATTGGTGTGTTCCAAAATGCATCTACTTATTTGAATTGCCATGTGGTTCCTCCGGTCTGCGCTGTTGCAATATCAGATGAGATGTTTAGCATTACTTGTTTTCCGGAGGGAGGCTGCGGAATTGGAACCACAAACTATGATTTTGATCCATCTAAATTTCAGGGATTTAACTGGAGCTTTAAACCAGCGGGTTAGACCGCTCAGGCAGGATACTTTCCATCTTGCGATTTTTAGGAGCCGCTTTTACAGGAATAGAATTACTGCAAGCAAGAATTCTACCCCTGAAGCACCAATGCTGTCACGGCAGCCTGATGCATGTGTCCAGTTGGAAACCTGTCTGAAGGAACATGCAGTATGACAGAGCCGGAAGTCCAGCGGATTGACATTCGGTCTGAGCAGATGTTGAGTCTCCTCCTTGAGAATGTTTCGCCAATCTTCCCGTCCTTGACGGACATCAATGATCCTGTTGCGGTTTTGCTGCAAAATTTCACTTCCCAGTTCCCGATCCCTGAACTAAAATCCAACTCTGGTGGGACTCGAACCCACAACCTTTGGATGTCTCCTCCAACCCTTAAGTAGAAGTCCAACACGCTATCCATTGCGCCACAGAGTCAGTTATGCAATGTGAGGCAGAGCGGGGATCCTGTGCTGTGGTTGAGGCGGTCAGGCTGCTCCTGCTTCCGCCTCTCACATTCCGAGAGCCGCGGCGGCAGTCTGCACGGATCACCCTCCAATGGATCCTGCTCCAGCCGCTTGTTGTGGGCCTGGTGCAAGAACAGTCGCGTCTGACTCCAAATCAGAAGGCTGTGTGTTTTGAACCAGGTTGATATCGCAGCATTTTCACTGTGGCTCAGGGTCCTGCTGATAGATTTTAGATCGGGACAGTGTTTTGGGGATGGGCTGTTCGATGTTTGTGCAACAATATCAAAATTAAATTTGAGACATTAATGAGCTTTTTTTCTGTTACTTTCGATTTACACCCTCACCAGTTTTATGTCGAAACAGTTAACAATGTTTAAAGGATGTGGTGTACAGTGTTTGTGGAATCAGTGTAATTAAATTGGATACTTTCATTTGTTCCTTCTCTAACCCAAACTCTTATCATCAGATTTGTAGCTTCACCCAGTTTAAAATAGGTTACTCAGTGATATAAAGAAGTCAGTAACAATCCCAAAACCTCAGCGGGTATATTTGTTCCAATGCTTTGTGATGGTCGCGATTTCCATTGAAATTTTCAATCAGCAAATCCCAAAGGGTGTTTTGGGTTTGACAAACTAATTTAAGTACTTGACTGGTTCCTGGAAATGATCCAGTGGGGATTTCCTTACCTGTACAGATATAGAAATAAATACATTCCACCATTTCACAAATTACAGTTATTGCGATATCTAACATGGAAAATCAGCTCTTCATATTCATAAACAAATGTCCTCATTTTATTTTATTAATCCACTTCCGTTTCAATGTAGAACATATATTCAGAGCATCTCTCTAAACTTAAAGAATGGTAAAACAATTGCAGATTTTACAAACACATAACATGCTATCGTATAAGTAAGATTAAGGCCTACTTTGTGAAATTTGTATTCTAATTGTCTTTATGATGTTACGAAAAGTATTTTTCGATGTTCGTCCCCAACTTAACGGAGAAATTAAGATGAAAAACAAAAGGATTTTTCAAAAACTATTTGGAGCGATTTGATCGGTTCCCCTTCTCCTTTCTTTATTTGTTACATTTTGCTAATTGTTCATCTTGATCCGTTTGCTTCATTTTTTCCTCAGTCATTTATGGTGAATTTTCTATCCGTTAACGTTCTTAAATATTTGATTTGTTTGTTCCCTTCCTCTTGACTTGCGATTTGTTGACCTTCAGGTCAAATTCTGAAACAGAAATGTGTTTATATTCAGGCGTGACTCTGAAGTGTGAGACCGAGAGGTGATGCCGGATGTGTGACCGAGAGAACAACTGCTGGAGGCAGAACTGTCCGTAACCAAACATACCCCCTGTGGCATTGCTCATGGTAGGTCGGATGACAATGTTTTATATTGACTGAACGGCTATGTGTACAACACACAACGGATTTTACTGCTCCTTTAACTCTACAAAGTATAATCACCAAAATGACCAAAGTCTCAGATCAGTTAGAATTGAATTACTGTTGGTGAGGGGAGTTTGTACATTGGAAGGAGTTTATACATTTACAGCTCCAGGTAAAACTGCAAACCTCCCTCGCCTGCAGGTTACGTCACCATGAGGTGTTCACCTTTCTTTGCGCTTCTGGACTTCTGAAGTGTGATTGAACCTTACCAAAAGTTTCCTATAATTAGTGAGGAAGGAAGGTATCAGTGTAAATGTGAAATATAAACGTGGATGTTTCACTGGGTAACCATGGGAACCAGATGCACTGCTCATTCCAGTTATTTGTCCAGCAGAAATCAGAAATCATTCTCTTCAACTGTACTCGCCCGAAGGAAAAGGAAACAAACAAAACTTCTCAGTACTTTGTTTTAGCTTCTTCTGCTGGTTTACGTTCACTCATCGAGAAAATGACAGAGAGAGAGACTGAGAGATTGGATTGGCTTTTTCACTTTATAATCTATTACACTTTGTAATTATTATAAGAGACGGTTCCATCCCAACTGTCCTGTGCCTGACATTCTCATTGATACTAAGATGTGCTTTAAATGAGTTTCTACTAATTACACATTGTGGACAAAAGCTGAACGCCGAAAACTGCTCTGAAACCAGCTTTGCTTCGCAACCTTTCATGGAGATTGGTTGCTGGTTGTAGTTAAAGGAGTTTGTAAAATAAGCCCACGAGTGCGTTATCCTGAAAACGTGTTTTGGACACATTCGCAGCTCAAATATCTTACATTAAATATAACAAATATACAAATACGTCACAGGTGTTAATATTAACACATAATGATACGAGGAAGGAGGCATTGGTGGATCTGGTTCTGGAGAAAGAGGTGAGTCAAGTGGAGCAAGTGTCAGTGTCATATTTAGGGAACGGTGATCATAGTATCATAAGGTTTAGATTGGTTATGGAAAAGGAGAAGGAGCTATCTCGAGTAAAGTACTTAACAGGAGAAGGGCCAATTTTAATGGGTTGAGAACGTACCTGGCCCGTGTAAATTGGAATCAAAGATTTGCAGGCTAAAATATAATCGAACAATGGGTGGAGGAGATGTTTCGGGTACAGATTAGGTAGATTCCCAAGAAGGGGGAAGGTAGGGCCTGAGATCGCTGGATGACGAAAGAGATAGGGGGTAAAATGAAGCAGATAAAGGGGGTTTATGATAGATATCAGTTTGACAATGCAAGTGAGTTCCGTGTACCGTGAAAAAGTAAATAAGAGGGGCAAAGAGAGAGTATGAACATAGTTTGACGGCTAACATAAAAGGTAATCCAAATGTTTTCGACAGGCATTTAAATAATGAAAGGTTCAAAAGAGGAGGGGTGTGGCCGATTCGGGACCAAAAAGGAGATCTACGCATGGAGGCAGAAAGCGTGACTGAGGCACTAAAAGAGTACTTTGCATCTGTCTCTACCAAGGAAGAAGATGCTGCCAAAGTCACAGTAAAAAGGGAGGTAGTTGAGACACTGGATGGGGTGAAAATTGATAGAGAGGAGGCACTTGAAAGGCTGGCCATGCTTAAAGTTGATAAGTCACCCGGTCCGGATGGGATGCTTTCAAGGATGCTGAGGGAGTGGAAGGGTGGAAATTTCAGAGGTCCTGGTCATAATCTTCCAATCCGCCTTAGATGCGGGGGTGATGCCAGAGGACTGGATAATTACAAATGTTAGATCCTTGTTCAGAAAGGGTGTAAGGATAAACCCAACAACTACAGGCCAGTAAAATTAAACTCGGTGGTGGGGAAGCTTTTATAAACGATGATCCGGGCCAAAATGAACAGTCACTTGGGCAAGTGTGGATTAATAAAGGAAAGCCAGCGTGGATTTATTAAAGGCAAATTGTGTTTAACTAACTTGATTAAGTTTTTTGGTGAGGTAATAGAGAGGGTTTATGAGGGCAATGCGTTTGATGACGACGACGACAACAACAAGAAGAACAACAACAACTTTATTTCGGGCCTTTAACGGAGTGAAACGACCCAAGGCGACTCACAGGTGAGATTATCAAACAAAATTTCACACTGAGCCACATAAGGAGGTATAAGGACAGATGAACAAAAGCTTGGTTAAAGAGGTAGGTTTTAAGGAGCATCTTAAACGAGGAGAGAGAGGTAAAGAGGTGGAGAGGTTTCGGGAGGGAATTCCTTAGCTTAGGGCCGAGGGAGCTAAAGGCACGGCCGCCAATGGTGGAGCAATTAAAATCGGGGATGCAAAAGAAGGAAGAATTGGAGGAGCGCTAAGATCTCGGAGGGTTGTAGGGCTGGAGGAGTTTACAGAGACAGGGAGGGGCGAGGCCATAGAGGCATTTGAAAAGAAGGATGAGAATTGTAGGGCTGGAGGAGGTTGCAGAGATAGGGACAGGTGAAGAGATGGAGGGATTTGAAAACATGGATGAGCATTTTAAAATCGAGGCTTTCCCGGACTGGGAGCCAATGTAGGTTAGTGATCACAGGGGAGGTGGGAGAACGGAACTTGTTGAGCGTTAGGATACGGGCAGAAGAGTTTTGGATGAGCTCAGTTTTATGGAGGGTGGAAGATGGGCGACGAGCCAGGAGACCATTGGAATAGTCCAGTAATCAGCTTGTCAGCAAAATTGAAGCCATCAGAACAAACAGGGGCAGTGGCAGCATGGATGCGAATTGGCTAACTGGCGGGAAACAGAGCGTAGTGGTAAACGGTTGGAAGGTATACAGTGGTGTTCCCCAGGGGTCGGTACTAGGATGGCTGCTTTTTTGATATATATTAATGAATTGGACTTGGGTGTGCAGGGCACAATTTCAAATTGCAGATAACACAAAACTTAGAAGCGCAGTAAACAGTGAGGAGGACAGTAATAGACTCCTAGATGACATAGACAGTCTGGTGGAATGGACGGACACATAGCAGATAACATTTAATGCAGAGAAATGCAAAATGATACATTTTGGAAGGAAGAACGAGGAGATGCAAAATAAACTAAATGGTACAATTCTAAAGGGGGTGCAGGAAAAGCGACCTGGTGGTATCTGTGCACAAATCTTTGAAGGTGGCAGGAGAGATTGAGAAAGCGGTTAAAAAGGATACGGAATCTGGGGCTTTATAGATAGAGGCATAGAGCACAAAAGCAAGGAAGTTATATTAAACCTTTATAAAACACTGGTTCAGCTACAACTTGAGCATTATGTCCAATTCGGGGCACCGCAGTTTCGGAAGGATGTGAAGGCCTTAGAGAGGGTGCAGAAAAGATGCAGAAAAGAAGGTGCAGAAATGGTTCCAGGGATGAGGGACTTCAGTTCCGCGAATAGACTGGAGAAGCTCGGGTTGTTCTCCTGAGAACAGAAAAGTTTGAGAGGAGATTTGATGGAAGTGTTCAAAATCATGACGGGTTTAGATAAAGTAAAGAGAGAGAAACTGTTCCCATTGGCGGAAGGATCGGGAACCAGAGAGCACAGATTTAAGGTGATTGGCAAAAAACCAAAGGCGACATCAGGAAAAAAAAAAGCAGCGAGAAGTTCTGATCTGGAAGGCACTGCCTGAAAGGATGGCGGAAACAGATTCGATCGTGGCTTTCAAAAGGGAATTGGATAAATAGTAGAAGGGAAGAAAATGCAGGGCTACGGGGAAAGAGAGAGGGAATGGGACTAACTGGATTGCTCTTACAAAGAGACGGCATAGACTCGATGGGCCGAATGGCATCCTTCCAAACTCCAACGATTCTATGATTTGTCAAGCTCAAAGTGCTTGCTACTTCAGTGAGAGGTCCGTCTGTACAAAGAACGAGCACTTCCGCGTTACAGTTCAGCAGTCCTTTCCTTGTTGGCTCCGGAATTAATAAAAATACGGCTTGTGTTACTTTGTTGTTTAATTCAGAAATGGGGTAAATATCAGATAGAATAAAAAGGCACTGCTGGGAATCGAACCGAGGACCTCTTGTGAAGAAAATGGCAATTTGCCCAGCTTTTGCAAATTGATGATACAAATTAAGCTGCAACGACCCCACCTCCATTTTCTGATATCTACCTCTCACTGTCTGTTAGCGTTTGAGGTAGTTTGTATTTTTCTATTTCTCTTGTCTATTTCGCTGTGTTTACCGATACTCTGCATCTCTCGCTGTGTTTACCGATACTCTGTATCTCTCGCTGTGTTTACCAATACTCTGTATCTCTCGCTGTGTTTACCGATACTCTGTATCTCTCGCTGTGTTTACCGATACTCTGTATCTCTCGCTGTGTTTACCGATACACTGCATTTCGCTGTGTTTACCGATACTCTGTATCTCTCGCTGTGTTTACCGATACTCTGTATCTCTCGCTGTGTTTACCGATACTCTGTATCTCTCGCTGTGTTTTCCGATACTCTGTATCTCTCGCTGTGTTTACCGATACTCTGTATCTCTCGCTGTGTTTACCGATACTCTGTATCTCTCGCTGTGTTTACCGATACTCTGTATCTCTCGCTGTGTTTACCGATACTCTGTATCTTTTGCTGTGTTTACCGATACTCTGTATCTCTCGCTGTGTTTCCCGATACTCTGTATCTCTCGCTGTGTTTACCGATACACTGTATCTCGCTGTGTTTACCGATACTCTGTATCTCTCGCTGTGTTTACCGATACTCTGTATCTCTCGCTGTGTTTACCGATACTCTGTATCTCTCGCTGTGTTTATCTCTCTGTGTCAATCGTGGGCTGATTCTGAATAAACAATGAATTAAATGAGGAGTTTTGGACAATTCTCCCTCTGACACTGAGGAACCAATGAGCGAAACTTAATTATAAGATATTGTTTATTGTGAAACAGCAAAGAAAACATTGCATTTTGAACGATTGAGGTTCAGTTCTTTGCAAAAAGAAACTGAGACCACAAGGTGTTTGCAACAAGCCGCCTTTTAAGTTGATCAGGCTCGCTAACATTGCAGCACGAGGTGTCGACACCGCGCTGATGATCTTCATGTGTATCCGGGCCTTTCAGACACTTCGTGTGGCACAGGAGCTTTCCAATCCCCTGGACACCGACACATCCGTCGAAGTAGCAGGACCGACATCTCGCCCCCTTTGCCAGACTTCAGCAAATTTAACGCTGAAAATACAAAATAGGACGTGTAGTGAGAGTGCGCTGTTGTTTTATAAAGTGTGGGAGTCCATATATGAGTGCGATGTTTATATATGAACTGTGTGTGTATATATGAGTGTGATGTTTAAGTATGGACAATGGGTGTGTATATATGAGTGTGATATTTATATATGAACTGTGGGTGTGTATATATAAGTGTGATGTTTATATATGAACTGTGGGTGTGTATATATGAGTGTGATATTTATATATGAACTGTGGGAGTCTATATATGAGTGCGATGTTTATATATGAACTGTGGGTGTGTATATATGAGGGTGATATTTATACTTGAACAGTGGGAGTGTATATTTGAGTGCGATGTTTATATATGAACTGTGTGTGAAAATATGAGTGTGATGTTTAAATATGAACAATGGGTGTGTATATATGAGTGTGATATTTATATATGAACTGTGGGTGTGTATATATGAGGGTGATATTTATACATGAACAGTGGGAGTGTATATATGAGTGTGATATTCATATATGAACTGTGGGTGTATATATATGAGGGTGATATTTACACATGAACAGTGGGAGTGTATATGTGAGTGTGATATTTATATATGAACTGTGTGTGTATATATTAGTGCGATGTTTATATATGAACTGTGGGTGTATATATATGAGTGTGATGTTTGTTTATGAACTGTGGGTGTGTATATATTAGTGCGATGTTTATATATGAACTGTGGGTGTGTATATATGAGCGTGATGTTTGCAAATGAACTATAGGTGTATATATATATGAGTGTGATGTTTGTATATGAATTGTGGGTGTGGAAACATGAGTGCGATGTTTATATATGAACTGTGGGTGTTTCTATATGAGTGTGATGTTTATATCTGAATTGCGGGTGTGTATATATGAGTGCGATCTTTATATATGAACTGCGGGTGCGTATATATGAGTGCGATGTTTATATACGAACTGCGGGTGTACACATTTGAGTGCGATGTTTTTATTTGAATTGCGGAATAAACAGGAGCTGCAATTCCTCCTGGGGTTATGTTTTCTTCCAAGACAATGATGTAAAGGGGCACTTTAGCAAGCGGCCAAAATAGCTCAGTTGGGAGAGCGTTAGACTGAAGATCTAAAGGTCCTTGGTTCAATCTCGAGTTTCGGCAGTTTTTGGTTGTTGAGTTTCTTCATCCTTGCTTCGATTTTCGCATTTCATTGCAGTGAAATTTGATACCCGCCACTGAAGGATTGGGGATGAAATAGAGAGGCATCAAGGATGGGAAATATTTTTTCGTCTTGATTTAGTTTTTATTTCTCTGTTACCTTCTGCCTTTTTCTCTTGTTTTTTCTCTCTCGGTGCCGGGGGACAATTTCATTTGATGCATTTGTCCTAAACCGATGCCTTTTCCACATCTCGGGGCGGTCAGACCCTCTCTGTCTGTCTGTTGCTGCTAATGATTATTAATGGGGACAGGCCGCGAGTTAAACGTTTCTCTGCAAACCGGAGATAGAAAAATAAAAAAGAAAGACGTGTTTCTCCGGCCCATGGGCAAAGTTGCAATGGATGTTATTCAATAACACTGTCCCCGTGAATTTGTCTGTGGACCTGTTTGTAAGGCTTGCATTTTAAAAGTTACAAAAACCCGAAATAAATAAAGCAAATTAGAAGAATGGAATTCATGATCATGACATTACGGAATACTCTTTGCAAATGAGCTAACCGGTGGTCCGAACGGCTGTTTAATTAATTGATGTACCTGTATGCTGGTTGGTAACGATTTCTGTACTTGGACCCCGAAATCTCCCTGCTCCTCCACAGTTCCTTTTTTCTCACCATTTAGAAAATAGCCTAATTTATCTTTTTTAGATTTAAAGTGGATCACCTCGCTCTCCCCCACATTGAACTCTATTTGCCGCAGTTTTGCCCACTCACTTAATCGATTAATTCCCACTTTTCAACGTCCTGCTTCCATCTACATGACTTGTTGCGCCACCAGAAGGCTGCGTGTTCAAAACACGGGGTCACCGTTACTTCTCGAGCTGATCGGATTCTGGATCATTCCGGAATGAATATTGTATCTGCTTTTTCTCAATAAACAGAATCTTGCTCTAAAGTCTGCTTCCCTGGTTCCCAAATTTCAGGAAGACGTCTCATTCTGCCCTTGACTTTTGATCATGACCTGCAGTTGAAACTTTTGCAACGAGGGAAATAAGTCGCCAAATCGCTCCACGTGAATCGGAAACGCTTTGGGAAGAAGTTCAGTTCAAACAATCAGGACTTTAAAGGCACCTCAATGACCTGCACTTTCATTGAATGAGTTTTGTTCGCCTCTCGGCTTTCATCTCACTGAAGTGAAGAGTGTGATCGCCTTGTATCTGTCAGCGTGCAAGTGACGAGTTTGGGGTGAGCACGGGTCGTCTTTATTTTTGAAATCTCACCAAGCAACAGGGAAAAGAAACTTCGAATCAAACTGTCCCTGTCAGTGATGAATTGAAGTGAATATCGCTCCAAGCAGATCTGGACAATGAGCAGCGCAGCCGCACAGGAGTCCCAAATCCACCCTCTCGCCACTCGGCAATCACAACTTTACTCCGGCCCAGTATCGCCACGCTGAAATCAAGTATTTCTCGAACACATTTTTTTTAACATCATAGTTACTGGTGTTATAGTGAAGACTACCGTCCGCTTCACTGTAAGTGCAAGAGACAACTTTGTAGACACCGTGTCGTGTCACAGAGCTGCTCCTTGGACCTGCTCATTTCATCTCATCTCATTTTCAGCAAACCTGAATATTACTGGAATATAGAATGGCGAATCACAGCTCAAAAGGTCAATCCTCTCTACCACGAGGGGACTGAGTCTTCCAACATACGGTGGTTAATGGCAAGGTTGGCTTCATGTTCAGAAATAATACAGCACAGATTTTCACTCATGCAAGCTGCACACCCTTTATTTTGGAACATTAAACTGATCGTCAGACAGCAGTTATATTAATCGCGGCAAGCTGAAGCTTTAGCTCGGTGAATTAGTCCTTCAGCAACTACAAAGTTGTGTTTCTGTGGCGCAATTGTTGGTTCAAGCTCCACCCGGTGGACGCTGGGTAGTAACTTTCACCTGAACATTCAATGTCTCGCGTTTCCAGCATTCGAATGTGTGTCCTGTCTGAACGAAAATATACAGGTGAGGTGCCTGAGGATTGGAGGGTAGCAAATGTTGTGCCTTTGTTTAAGAAGGGCGGCAGGGAAAAGCCTGGGAACTACAGAACGGTGAGCCTGACATCTGTAGTGGGTAAGTTGTTAGAGGGTATTCTGAGAGACAGGATCGACTGGCATTTGGAGAGGCAGGGACTGATTAGGAACAGTCAGCATGGTTTTGCGAGTGGAAAATCATGTCTCACGAATTTTATTGAGTTTTTTGAAGGGGTAACCAAGAAGATAGATGAGGGCTGTGCAGTAGACGTGTTCTACATGGACTTTAGCAAAGCCTTTGACAAGGTACCGCATGGTAGGTTGTTACATAAGGTTAAATCTCACGGGATCCAAGGTGAGGTAGCCAATTGGATACAAAATTGGATTGACGACAGAAGACAAAGGGTGGTTGAAGAGGGTTGTTTTTCAAACTGGAGGCCTGTGACCAGCGGTGTGACTCAGGGATCGGTGCTGGGTCCGTTGTTATTTATATTAATGATTTGGATGAGAATTTAGGAGGCATGGTTCGTAAGTTTGCAGATGACACCAAGATTGGTGGAAATGTGGACAGTGAAGAAGGTTATCTAGGATTGCAACGGGGTCTTGATAAATTGGGCCAGTGGGCCGATGAATGGCAGATGGAGTTTAATTTCGATAAATTTGAGGTGATGCATTTTTGGTAGATCGAATCGGGCCAGGTCCTACTCCGTTTATGGTAGGGCGTTGGGGAGAGTTATAGAACAAAGAGATCTAGGAGTAAAGGTTCATAGCTCCTTGAAAGTGGAGTCACAGGTGGAGAGGGTGGTGAAGAAGGCATTCAGCATGCTTGGTTTCATTGGTCAGAACACTGAATACAGGAGTTGGGATGTCTTGTTGAAGTTGTACAAGACATTAGTAAGGCCACACTTGGAATACTGTGTACAGTTCTGGTCACCCTATTATAGAAAGGATATTATTAAACTAGAAAGAGTGCAGAAAAGATTTACTAGGATGGTACCGGGACTTGATGGTTTGACTTATAGGGAGAGGTTAGACAGACTGAGACTTTTTTCCCTGGAGAGTAGGAGGTTAAGGGGTGATCTTAAAGAAGTCTATAAAATAATGAGGGGCACAGATAAGGTAGATTGTCAAAATATTTTCCCAAAGGTAGGGGAGTCTATGACGAGGGGGCATAGATTTAAGGTGAGAGGGGAGAGATACAAAAGGATCCAGAGGGGCAATATTTTCACTCAAAGGGTGGTGAGTGTCTGGAACGAGCTGCCAGAGGCAGTAGTAGAGGTGGGTACAATTTTGTCTTTTAAAAAGCATTTGGACAGTTACACGGGTAAGATGGGTATAGAGGGATATGGGCCAAGTGCAGGCAATTTGGACTAGCTTCGTGGTATAAACTGGGCGACATGGACATGTTGGGCCGAAGGGCCTGTTTCCATATTGTAAACTTCTATGATTCTACACCGTGAACATTGCCAGCTGAGTGCGTCCAATTTTCCACCATTTAATCTGCTGTCTGAAAAATATTCAAAAAAAACGAGATTGGCTTGAAAGAATTCGGATTACTTGTTGTTTCCACAATGAATGACACTCCCTTTATTTTGGAAAAGTGAAATGGTATTCACATTCCGACAGGTTTCAGCTGATTTGTGAGAGATCTTTCAAGGATCAATCTCTGGTTAAGGCGGCCTTTTTATCTCTCTCTCTCTGTTGGCAGAATCCAAAATGAAATTGGAGCTGGACAAATCAAGCAAGAAATCAGGAATCACTTTCGCAAACAAAATACGGCCGGAAGCTGGAACTCTCTCATCCCAAAGGATGTGGATTGAGGCTCAGTTCAAATTTTCAAGTCTGATATTGATAGATCATTTTCTGGTTCGGTTACCAAGGGATATGAGTCCAAGGCGGGGAAACAGAGATGAATTACTGATCACCTCATGATCTAATTGAATGGGCAAGCAGGCTCGAGGGGCTGAATGTTCTTCTCCTGTGCCGATGTTACACTCCTGCTCAGTGCGGGGCTGGGCGACTGGTAAGAGTCATCAGACTTGACTCCAGAATGAAACTCGGGTGTTCAGATTCAGCCACCTTGGGATTGTCGGACAAACTGAACCCCGACAGCAGCGTCACCACCTGCCTCTCTGCAATGATAGGATGAGAAGGAGCCCTGCCGCTGGCCCGGCGAGCTCAGTCGGTAAAGTACGAAATTCCGAACCTCGGGGTCTTGGGTCTAAAGCAAATATTGGGGGTTTTGAGTTCTATTTTTCACAGTGGGTGAAAAAGGTTCAAAGTGCAACCTCTGATCTCCAGTTCATGTAATCCAGTTATTTTAACAGACACAACACTGAGCTGTGTGAAAGGAAACCGTGAGCGTTGCCAAATATCCAGTCCCTCCCGATACTATCTTCTCATTCCCTCCACACGGGACACGGCAGATACCGTTTCAATAGGTTTCATTTCTGCTGTTATTAAAAATGTTGATAGTTAGGATGTGTAATATTAAGAAGATGCCAACTCTGGATCCATTCGCCTCTCTGATACCTCCTGATACCCACTTACCCTCCTTGATTCTCCCTGATCTCCTCATCTTCTCTTGTACCCTCAGAGAGTCCATTATCCTCTTTCAACCTTGTCAGCGCCCTTTACACTCTCTGATACCCGCAGTCCTCACACACAGATACGCCCTGAGAGTCCTTACACTCTCTGATACCCTCTGGCAGTCCTTCGCCTCTGTGAGATCTCAATATACTCTTTGATACCCTCTGACTGCCCGCTCCCCTCTTTGAGCCCCGTGACACACTCTGATGCCCTCTGATAGTACCTTCCCCAATGGATCGCCACTAAGAAGCGATTAGACGCCCTGAGGCCTTCTCAGAACCCATTACCGTCCCTGCTATCAAAGTGCGGTGTAACTTCACAGGTGAATCTACCGGTCTGTGTTCAGGATGAGATCCAGACTTTGATCGGTCGCTGCTGCTTCCGCCTCTGAGAGCTCGATCGGCGGTCGGTACCGATCTTCCTCCCACAAACTGGGTGTGGATGTATGAGTGCGCTGTTGATTTATAAACTTTGATAGTTTACGTATGACAACGATGATTATATATGAACTGTGGGTGTATCTCTACGAGTACGATGTTTATATATGAATTGTGGAATGAACAGGAGGGGCAATTCCTCCTGGGGTTATATTTTCTTCCACGACAATAACACAAAGTAATCGCTGGGTACAGAGCCGAAATAGCTCAGTTGGAAGAGCGTTAGACTGAAGATCTGAAGGTCCTTGGTTCAATCCGAGTTACGGCAGTTTTTGTTTGTTTACTTTCTTCTTCTCTGCTTCGATTCTCGGATTTATTTGCAGTGAAATTTAATTCCCGCCACTGAAAGATTGGGGATTGAATGGAGAGACAAGGATGGGAATTATTTATATCGTTTGTATTTGGCTGTTATTTCACTGTTACCTTCTGCCTTTTTCTCTTGGTTTTGTCTCTCTCGGTGCCAGGTGACTATTTGATTTGTCCGAAACTGTTCCATTTTCCACATCTCGGGGCGGTCAGACCCGCTCTGTCTGTCTGTTGCTGCTGATGATCATTAATGGGAACAGGCCGCGAGTTAAACGTTTATCTGCAAATTGGAGAAAGACAAATCAAAAGAAAGACGTGTTTATCCTGCCCAGGGGCAAAGTTACAACGGATGTAATTCAAAAACGGTCCCCGTGAATTTTTCTGTTGATTTTCTTTTTAAAGGTTCGATTTCAAAAGTTACAAAAACGCGAAATAAATAAAGTAAATTACAAGAATCGAGTCCGTGATCATTATGTTACAGTATACTCTTTGCAAACGAGTTAACCGGCCGTACCAACGGCACATTAGGCTGTTTAATTAATTTTTGTACCTGCAGCGATTTCTGCACTTGGACCCGTAAATCTCTCCGCTCCTCCACAGCACCGAGTTTCTCACCATTTAGAAAATACTCTGATTTATCTTTCTTAGATTTAAAGTGTATGACCTCGGTCTCCCCCACATTGAACTCTATTTCCCGCAGTTTTGTCCACACACTTAATCTATCAATTCCCACTTTTCAATTTCCTGCTACCATCTGCATTACTTCCTGCGTCACCAGAAGGCTGCGTGTTCAAAACACGGGGTAACCGTTGCCTTTAGAGCGGATAGGGTTCTGTATCGTTCCGGAATGAATGTTTCCTCTGCTTTTTCTCAATAAACAGAACCTTGCTCTAAATTCTGGTACTCTGGATCTCAAATTTGAGCAAATCGTTTCATTTTGCCCTCGACTTTTGATCTTGTGCTGCGGATGAAACTTTTGCAAAGAGGGAGAAGAAGTCCTCAAATCGCCCCACGTGTATCTCAAACGCTTTGGGAAGAAGTTCTGTGTAAACAATCAGGAATTTAAAGGCACCTCAATGACCTGCACTTTCATTGAATGACTTTTTTTCGCCATTGGAATCGACGAGAAATCGCTGTCGGCTTTCATCTCACTGAAGTGGAGAGTGTGGCCGCCTTGTATCGGTCAACGTGTTAGTGACGAGTTTGGGTTAAGCACGGGTCGCGTTTATTTCTGAAATCACACCAAGCACCGGGGAAAAGAAACTTAGAATCAAACTGTCCCTGGAAGTGATGAATTGAAGGGAATATCGCTCCAAACAGATCTGGACAATGTGCAGCGCAGCCGCACAGGAGTTACAAATCCACCCTCTCGCCACTCGGCAATCGCATGAACTGAACTTGACTCTGGCCCGTGTCACCGCGCTGAAATCGAGTCTTTCACGGCTACATTTTTTCTTAACATAATAATTACTGGTTTAAGAGTGAAAATTGTCGTCCACTTCACTGTAAGTGCAAGAGACAACTTTGCAGACACCGTGTAGTGTCACAGACCTGCTGGTTTGTCCTGCTCATCTCATCTCATCTCATTTTCCGCAAACCTGAATATTACTGGAACAGAGAATGGCGATTCACAGCTCAAAAATCAATCCTCTCTTCCTCGAGCGGACTGAGTCTTTCAACATACAGGTGTTTAATGGCAAGGTGAGTTTAATTTTCAGAAATTATACAGCACATATTTTCACTTGTGCAAGCTGCACACATTTTATTTTGGAAAAGTAAACTGATTGGAAGAAAGCTGTTACATTGAGCGCGGCAACCTGAAGCTTCAGCTCGATGAATTAGTCCTTGAACATTTGCAAGTTCTGTTTCTGTGGCGCAATTGGTTCGCGCGTTGAGCTGCTAACTGAAAAGTTGGTCGTTCGAACCCACGAGAGAACGCAAAGGCAACCTTTTACATTAACATTCATTGTCTCGCATTTCTTGGGTTCGAATGTGTGTCTTGTCTGCCAGAAAATGTACGGCAAACATTGCCAGCTGAGTGCGTCTGATTTTCCACCATTTATTCTGCGGTTGGATAACAGGCATATGAAAAATATCCAAAAAAACGAGGTTGGCTTGAACGAAGTCGGAATACTTCTTGACAGAGAAGGTTCGAAGGTTGCAAGCGAGCTCCTTCACACTGACATGCATATTTCTGCAGTGAGCGACATCAGACTGTTTCCACAATGAATGTCACTCCCTTTATTTTGGAAAAGTGAAATGGTATTCACATTCCGACTCGTTTCAGTTGATTTGTGAGAGATCGTTAAAGGATCAATCTCCGGTTAAGACGGCCTTTTTCTCTCTCTCTGTTGGCCGAATCCAAAATGAAATTGGAACTGGACGAATCATGCAATAAATCAGGAATCACTTTAGCAAACAAAATACGGCCGAAAGCTGGAACTATCTCATCCCAAAGGATGTGGATTATGGTTCAATTCATAATTTGAAGTCTGATATTGACAGATCGTTTTTCGATTCGGGTACCAAGGAATATGAGTCCAAGACGGAGAAACAGAGATGAATTGCAGATCAACTCATGATCCAATTGAATGGGGCAGCAGTTTCGAGGGGCTGAATGGCCTTCTCTTGTCCCGATGTTCCGATACTGCTCAGCGCGGAGCTGGACGAATGGTAAAAGACATCAGACTAACTCCAGAATGAAAAAACGAGTGTTCAGATGTCGATACCCTGAGATTGTGGAACGAACTGAACTCCTGCAGCAAAGCCAACAGTTGTCTCTCTGCAATGATAAGATGGGAAGAATTTCAGCAGTCGGCCCGGCGAGCTCAGTCGGTAGAGCATGAGACTCTTAATCTCAGGGTCGTGGGTTCGAGCCCCAAGTTGGGCGATTTGTGTTCTACTTTTCACACTCGGTGATAAATTTTTTAAAGTGCAACCTCTTGTCTCCAGATTCGAAACAGGCACAACCCTGAGCTGTGTGAATGGAAACCGTGAGCGTTGCCAAATATCCACTCCCGATCGATTCTACCTTCTCGTTCCCTCCACATGGGACACGGACAGGTTATCGGTTCAATTGGATTCACTTTTTGTTGTTATTAAAAATGTTGAAGGTCAGAAAATGTAATATTTAGGAGATGCCAACGCTGGAACAATTCGCCTCTCTGATACCTCCTGATCCCCCCTTACCCCATTTGATTCTCCCTGTGCTCCTTATCATCGCTGATACGCTCTATCTCTTACCTTCTCCGATACCCTCAGAGAGTCCATGATTCACTTTGAACCTTGTCAGCGCCATTCGCCTGCTCTGATACCTATTGATTGCCCCTTACACAGATGCGCCCTGAGCCGCCTTACACTCTCCCATACTCGGCAGTCATTCCCCTCTCTCAGATCTTAAAACACTCTCTGATGCCATCTGACTGCCCGCTCTCCTCTTTGAGCCCCCTTACACTCTCTGATGCCCTCTGATAGTACCTTCCCCTCTCTGAGATGCCCTTGTCACAATGGATCGCCACTAAGAAGCGATTAGACGCCCTGAGGCCTTCTCAGAAGCAATTACCGTCCCTGCTATCAAAGTGCGGTGTAACTTCACAGGTGGATCTACCGGTCTGTGTCAAGGATGAGATCAAGAGTTTGATCGGTCGCTGCTGCTTCCGCCTCTGAGAGCTCTATCGGCGGTCGGTACCGATCTTCCTCCAATAAACTGGGTGTGGATGTATGAGTGCGCTGTTGATTTATAAACTTTGGTAGTTTACGTATGACAACGATGTTTATATATGAACTGTGGGTGTATCTCTACGAGTTCGATGTTTATATATGAATTGTGGAATGAACAGGAGGGGCAATTCCTCCTGTGGTTATATTTTCTTCCACGACAATAACACAAAGTAAGCGTTGGGTACAGAGCCGAAATAGCTCAGTTTGGAGAGCGTTAGACTGAAGATCTGAAGGTCCTTGGTTCAATCCCGAGTTTCGGCAGTTTTTGTTTGTTTACTTTCTTCTTCCTTGCTTCGATTCTCGGATTTATTTGCAGTGAAATTTAATTCCCGCCACTGAAGGATTGGGGATTGAATAGAGAGACATCAAGGATGGGAAATATTTATATCGTTTGTATTTGGCTGTTATTTCACTGTTACTTTCTGCCTTTTTCTCTTGGTTTTGTCTCTCTCGGTGCCAGGTGACAATTTGATTTGTCCGAAACTGTTCCATTTTCCACATCTCGGGGCGGTCAGACCCGCTCTGTCTGTCTGTTGCTGCTGATGATCATTAATGGGAACAGGCCGCGAGTTAAACGTTTATCTGCAAATTGGAGAAAGACAAATCAAAAGAAAGACGTGTTTATCCTGCCCAGGGGCAAAGTTACAACGGATGTAATTCAAAAAACGGTCCCCGTGAATTTTTCTGTTGATTTTCATTTTAAAGCTTCGATTTCAAAAGTTACAAAAACGCGAAATAAATAAAGTAAATTACAAGAATCGAGTCCGTGATCATTATGTTACAGTGTACTCTTTGCAAACGAGTTAACCGGCCGTACCAACGGCACATTAGGCTGTTTAATTAATTTTTGTAGCTGCAGCGATTTCTGTACTTTGACCCCTAAATCTCTCTGCTCCTCCACAGCACCGAGTTTCTCACCATTTAGAAAATACTCTGATTTATCTTTCTTAGATTTAAAGTGTATGAACTCGGTCTCCCCCACATTGAACACTATTTGCCACAGTTTTGTCCACACACTTAATCTATCAATTCCCACTTTTCAATTTCCTGCTACCATCTGCGTTTCTTCCTGCGTCACCAGAAGGCTGCGTGTTCAAAACACGGGGTAACCGTTGCCTTTAGAGCTGATAGGGTTCTGTATCGTTCCGGAATGAATGTTTCATCTGCTTTTTCTCAATAAACAGAACCTTGCTCTATATTCTGGTTCTCTGGTTCTCAAATTTCAGCAAATCGTTTCATTTTGCCCTCGACTTTTGATCTTGTGCTGCGGATGAAACTTTTGCAAAGAGGGAGAAGAAGTCCCCAAATCGCCCCACGTGTATCTCAAACGTTTTGGGAAGAAGTTCTGTGGAAACAATCAGGAATTTAAAGGCACCTCAATGACCTGCACTTTCATTGAATGACTTTTTTTCGCCATTGGAATCGACGAGAAATCGCTGTCGGCTTTCATCTCACTGAAGTGCAGAGTGTGGCCGCCTTGTATCGGTCAACGTGTTAGTGACGAGTTTGGGTTAAGCACGGGTCGCGTTTATTTCTGAAATCTCACCAAGCACCGGGGAAAAGAAACTTAGAATCAAACTGTCCCTGTAAGTGATGAATTGAAGGGAATATCGCTCCAAACAGATCTGGACAATGTGCAGCGCAGCCGCACAGGAGTTCCAAATCCAACCTCTCACCACTCGGCAATCGCATGAACTGAACTTTACTCTGGCCCGTGTCACCGCGCTGAAATCGAGTCTTTCTCGGCCACATTTTTTCTTAGCATAATAATTACTGGTTTAAGAGTGAAAATTGTCGTCCACTTCACTGTAAATGCAAGAGACAACTTTGTAGACACCGTGTAGTGTCACAGACCTGCTGGTTTGTCCTGCTCATCTCATCTCATCTCATTTTCCGCAAACCTGAATATTACTGGAACAGAGAATGGCGATTCACAGCTCAAAAATCAATCCTCTCTTCCTCGAGCGGACTGAGTCTTTCAACATACAGGTGTTTAATGGCAAGGTGAGTTTAATTTTCAGAAATAATACAGCACAGATTTTCACTCGTGCAAGCTGCACACCCTTTATTTTGGAAAAGTAAACTGATTGGAAGAAAGCTGTTGCATTGAGTGCGGCAACCTGAAGCTTCAGCTCGATGAATTAGTCCTTGAACATTTGCAAGTTCTGTTTCTGTGGCGCAATTGGTTTGCGCGTGCAGCTGGGAACTGAAAAGTTGATCGTTCGAACCCAGTTCGAGGACACGAAGGCAACCTTTTAACTTAACATTCATTGTCTCGCATTTCTTGGATTCGAATGTGTGTCTTGTCTGCCAGAAAATGTACCGCAAACATTGCCAGCTGAGTGCGTCTGATTTTCCACCATTTATTCTGCGGTTGGATAACAGGCATATGAAAAATATCCAAAAAAACGAGGTTGGCTTGAACGAAGTCGGAATACTTCTTGACAGAGAAGGTTCGAAGGTTGCAAGCGAGCTCCTTCACACTGACATGGATATTTCTGCAGTGAGCGACATCAGACTGTTTCCACAATGAATTTCACTCCCTTTATTTTGGAAAAGTGAAATGGTATTCACATTCCGACTGGTTTCAGTTGGTTTGTGAGAGATCGTTAAAGGATCAATCTCCGGTTAAGACGGCCTTTTTCTCTTTCTCTGTTGGCCGAATCCAAAATGAAATTGGAGCTGGACTAATCATGCAGGAAATCAGGAATCACTTTCGCAAACAAAATACGGCCGAAAGCTGGAACTCTCTCATCCCAAAGGATGTGGATTGTGGTTCAATTCATAATTTGAAGTCTGATATTGACAGATCGTTTTTCGATTCGGGTACCAAGGAATATGAGGCCAAGACGGAGAAACAGATGAATTGCAGATCAACTCATGATCTAATTGAATGGGGCAGCAGGTTCGAGGGGCTGAATGGCCTTCTCTTGTCCCGATGTTCCTATACTGCTCAGCGCGGGGCTGGACGAATTGTAAAAGACATCAGACTAACTCCAGAATGAAAAAACGGGTGTTCAGAAGTCGATACCCTGAGATTGTGGAACGAACTGAACTCCTGCAGCAAAGCCAACATCTGTCTCTCTGCAATAATAAGATGGGAAGAATTTCAGTAGTCGGCCCGGCTAGCTCAGTCGGTAGAGCATGAGACTCTTAATCTCAGGGTCGTGGGTTCGAGCCTCACGTTGGGCGATTTGTGTTCAACTTTTCACACTCGGTGATGAATTTTTTAAAGTGCAACCTCTTGTCTCCAGATTCGAAACAGGCACAACCCTGAGCTGTGTGAAAGGAAACCGTGAGCGTTGCCAAATATCCACTCCCTCCCGATTCTACCTTCTCGTTCCCTCCACATGGGACACGGACAGGTTATCGATTCAATTGGATTCACTTTTTGTTGTTATTAAAAATGTTGAAGGTCAGAAAATGTAATATTTAGGAGATGCCAACGCTGGAACAATTCGCCTCTCTGATACCTCCTGATCCCCCCTTACCCTATTTGATTCTCCCTGTGCTCCTTATCATCGCTGATACGCTCTGTCTCTTACCTTCTCCGATACCCTCAGAGAGTCCATGATCCACTTTGAACCTTGTCAGCGCCATTAACCTGCTCTGATACCTATTGATTTCCCCTTACACAGATGCGCCCTGAGCCGCCTTACACTCTCCCATACTCGGCAGTCCTTCCCCTCTCTCAGATCTTAATACACTCTCTGATGCCATCTGACTGCCCGCTCTCCTCTTCGAGCCCCCTTACACTCTCTGATGCCCTCTGATAGTACCTTCCCCTCTCTGAGATGCCCTTGCCCCAATGGATCGCCACTAAGAAAAGATTAGACGCCCTGAGGCCTTCTCAGAACCAATTACCGTCCCTGCTATCAAAGTGCGGTGTAACTTCACAGGTGGATCTACCGGTCTGTGATAAGGATGAGATCAAGAGTTTCATCGGTCGCTGCTGCTTCCGCCTCTGAGAGCTCTGTCGGCAGTCGGTACCGATCTTTCTCCCATAAACTGGGTGTGGATGTATGAGTGCGCTGTTGATTTATAAACTTTGGTAGTTTACGTATGACAACGATGTTGATATATGAACTGTGGGTGTATCTCTATGAGTACGATGTTTATATATGAATTGTGGAATGAACAGGAGGGGCAATTCCTCCTGGGGTTATATTTTCTTCCACGACAATAACATAAAGTAAGCGTTGGGTGTAGAACCGAAATAGCTCAGTTGGGAGAGCGTTCGACTGAAGATCTGAAGGTCCTTGATTCAATCCCGAGTTTCGGCAGCTTTTGTTTGTTTACTTTCTTCTTCCTTGCTTCGATTCTCGGATTTATTTGCAGTGAAATTTCATTCCCGCCACTGAAGGATTGGGGATTGAATGGAGAGACAAGGATGGGAATTATTTATATCGTTTGTATTTGGCTGTTATTTCACTGTTACCTTCTGCCTTCTTATTTCACTGTTACCTTCTGCCTTTTTCTCTTGGTTTTGTCTCTCTCGGTGCCAGGTGACTATTTGATTTGTCCGAAACTGATCCATTTTCCACATCTCGGGGCGGTCAGACCCGCTCTGTCTGTCTGTTGCTGCTGATGATCATTAATGGGAACAGGCCGCGAGTTAAACGTTTATCTGCAAAGTGGAGAAAGACAAATCAAAAGAAAGACGTGTTTATCCTGCCCAGGGGCAAAGTTACAACGGATGTAATTCAAAAACGGTCCCCGTGAATTTTTCTGTGGATTTTCTTTTTAAAGCTTCGATTTCAAAAGTTACAAAAACGCGAAATAAATAAAGTAAATTACAAGAATCGAGTCCGTGATCATTATGTTACAGTATACTCTTTGCAAACGAGTTAACCGGCCGTACCAACGGTACATTAGGCTGTTTAATTATTTTTTGTACCTGCAGCGATTTCTGCACTTTGACCCCTAAATCTCTCTGCTCCTCCACAGCACCGAGTTTCTCACCATTTCGAAAATACTCTGATTTACCTTTCTTAGATTTAAAGTGTATGACCTCGGTCTTCCCCACATTGAACTCTATTTGTCACAGTTTTGTCCACACACTTAATCTATCAATTCCCACTTTTCAATTTCCTGCTACCATCTGCGTTACTTCCTGTGTCACCAGAAGGCTGCGTGTTCAAAACACGGGGTAACCGTTGCCTTTAGAGCTGATAGGATTCTGTATCGTTCCGGAATGAATGTTTCATCTGCTTTTTCTCAATGAACAGAACCTTGCTCTAAATTCTGGTTATCTGGTTCTCAAATTTCAGCAAATCGTTTCATTTTGCCCTCGACTTTTGATCTTGTGCTGCGGATGAAACTTTTGCAAAGAGGGAGAAGAAGTCCCCAAATCGCCCCACGTGTATCTCAAACGCTTTGGGAAGAAGTTCTGTGGAAACAATCAGGAATTTAAAGGCACCTCAATGACCTGCACTTTCATTGAATGACTTTTTTTCGACATTGGAATCGACGTGAAATCGCTGTCGGCTTTCATCTCACTGAAGTGCAGAGTGTGGCCGCCTTGTATCGGTCAACGTGTTAGTGACGAGTTTGGGTTAAGCACGGGTCGCGTTTATTTCTGAAATCTCACCAAGCACCGGGAAAAAGAAACTTAGAATCAAACTGTCCCTGGAAGTGATGAATTGAAGGGAATATCGTTCCAAACAGATCTGGACAATGCGCAGCGCAGCCGCACAGGAGTTACAAATCCAACCTCTCACCACTCGGCAATCGCATTAACTGAACTTTGCTCCGGCCCGTGTCACCGCGCTGAAATCGAGTCTTTCTCGGCCACATTTTTTCTGAAAATAATAATTACTGGTTGAAGAGTGAAAATTGTCGTCCACTTCACTGTAAGTGCAAGGGACAACTTTGTAGACACCGTGTAGTGTCACAGACCTGCTGGTTTGTCCTGCTCATTTCATCTCATCTCATTTTCAGCAAACCTGAATATTACTGGAACAGAGAATGGCGAATCACAGCTCAAAAATCAATCCTCTCTTCCACGAGGGGCTGAGTCTTTCAACATACAAGTGTTTAATGGCAAGTTGAGTTTAATTTTCAGAAATAATACAGCACAGATTTTGACTCGTGCAAGCTGCACACATTTTATTTTGGAAAAGTAAACTGATTGGAAGAAAGCTGTTACATTGAGTGCGGCAACCTGAAGCGTCAGCTCGATGAATTAGTCCTTGAACATTTGCAAGCTCTGTTTCTTTGGCGCAATTGGTTCGCGCGTTCGGCTGCTAACTGAAAAGTTGGTGGTTTGAACCCACCCGGGGACGCTGAAGCTAAATTTTACGTTAACATTCATCGTTTCGCATTTCTTCGGTTCGAATGTGTGTCTCGTCTGCCAGAAAATGTACCCCAAACATTGCCAGCTGTATTGCGTCTGATTTTCCACCATTTATTCTGCGGTTGGATCACAGGCATCGGAAAAATATCCAAAAAAAACGAGATTAGCTTCAACGAAGTCGGAATACTTCTTGACAGAAAAGGTTCGAAGGTTGCAGGCGAGCTCCTTCAGACTGAATCACACTGACATGGATAATTCTGCAGTGTGCGACAGCAGACTGTTTCCACAATGAATGTCACTCCCTTTATTTTCGAAAAGTGAAATGGTATTCACATTCCGACAGTTTTCAGTTGATTTGTTAGAGATCGTTAAAGGATCAATCGCAGGTTAAGGCGGCCTTTTTCTCTCTCTCTGTTGGCCGAATCCAAAATAAAATTGGAGCTGGACTAATCAGGCAAGAAATCAGGAATCACTTTAGCAAACAAAATACGGCCGAAAGCTGGAACTCTCTCATCCCAAAGGATATGGATTGAGGCTCAATTCAAATTTTCAAATCTGATATTGATAGATCTTTTTCCGGTTCGGTTACCAAGGGATATGAGTCCAAGGCGGGGAAACATTGATGAATTATTGGTCACTTCATGATCTAATTGAATGAGACAGCAGGTTCGAGGGGCTGAATGGTCTTCTCCTGTAATGCATTTCCTCTCCTGCTCAACGCGGGGCTGGGCGACTGGTAAAAGGCATCAGACTGACTCTAGAATGAAAAGCGGGTGTTCAGATTCAGCCACCTTGGGATTGTCGGACAAACTGAACCCCTACAGCAACGTCACCACCTGCCTCTCTGCAATAATAGTATGAGAAGGAGCCCTGCCGCTGGCCCGGCTAGCTCAGTCGGTAAAGCACGAAATTCCTAATCTCAGGGTCTGTGGGTTTAAACCACAGATTGGACGTTTTGTGTTCTATTTTTCACAATGGGTGATGAAAGGTTCAAAGTGCAATCTCTTATCTCCAGTTCATGAAATCCAGTTATTTAAAAAAAAACACTGGGCTGTGTGAAAGGAAACCGTGAGCGTTGCCAAATATCCAGTCCCGCCCGATACTATCTTCTCATTCCCTCCACATGGGACACGGCAGATACCGTTTCAATCGGCTTCATTTTTGCTGTTATTAAAAATGTTGATGCTGAGAAAGTGTAATATTTAGAAGATGCCAACTCTGGATCCATTCGCCTCTCTCATACCTCCTGAGCCCACCTTACCCTCTTTGATTCTCCCTGAGCTCCTTATCTTCTCTGATACCCTCAGAGATTCCATTGTCCTCTTTCAACCTTGTCAGCGCCCTTTACACTCTCTGATACCCGCTGAGTGCCCTTCACCCACTGATACTCCCTCAGAGTCATTAATCTCTCTGATACCCTCTGGCAGTCCTTCCCCTCTCTGAGACCTCAATATATTCTCTGATACTTTCTGATGTTCCCCTCCCCTCTCCGAGCCCCGTTACACTCTCTGATGCCCTCTGGCTGTCCCGTCCCCTCTCTGAGATCCCCTTACACTCTAAGATGCCCTCTGAAAGTTCCTTGTTTCTCTGTGAGATCCCCTTGCCGCCAGTGCATCGCCACTAAGTAGCCATTAGAAGCTCTGAACCCTTCTCAGAACCCATTACCCTCCCTGATACCCAAGTGCGGTGTAATTTCACAGGTGGATCTACCGGTCTGTGTTAAGGATGAGATCCAGAGTTTGTTCGGTCGCTGTTGCTTCCGCCTTTCCAACTCCGAAAGCTCCACCGGCGGTCGGTACCGATCTTCCTCCTATAAACTGGGTGTGGATTTGTGAGTGCGCTGTTGTTTGATAAACTGTGAGTTTATATATGACAGCGATGTTTATATATCAACTCTGGGTTTGTATTTATAATTGTGATGTTTTTATATGAAGTATGGGTTTGATTGGATTAGTGTAATGTTTATGTATTAACTGTCGGTGTGTATATATGAGTGCGATGTTTATGTATGAACTGTGGGTGTGTATATATGAGTGCGGTGTTTATATCTTGAACTGTGGGTGTGTATATATGAGTGTGATGTTTATATATGAACTGTGGGTGTGTATATATGAGTGCGGTGTTTATATATGAACTGTGGGTGTCTGTATATGAGTGTAATGTTTATATATGAACTGTGGGAGTGTATATATGAGTGTGATGTTTATATATGAAATGTGGGTGTGTCTATATGAGTGTGATGTTTGTATATGAACAATAGGAGTGCATATATGAGTGTGATATTTATATATGATCTGCGGGTGTACATATATGAGTGCGATGTTTATCTATGAACTATGGGCGTATATATATGAGCGTGATGTCTAAGTATGAAATATGGGTGTATATATATGAGTGTGATGTTTATACATGAACTGTGGGTGTGTATATATGAGTGCGATGTTTTTATATGAATTGCGGAATGAGCAGGAGGGGCAATTCCGCCTGGGGTTATGTTTTCTTCCAAGACAATGACATAAAGTAAAATTTTGATATGGCGCTGAAATAGCTCAGTTGGGAGAGCGTTAGACTGAAGATCTAAAGGTCCTTGGTTCAATCCCGAGTTTCGGCAGTTTTTGGTTTCGTTTTTTCTTCCTTGCTTTTCAGTGAAATTTAATACCCCCCACTGACGGATTGGGGATGGAATGGAGAGACATCGGGGATGGAATAGAGAGACATCAAGGATGAAATTTTCGAAGAGAGGGAGAAGTCCCCAAATCGCTCAACCTGAATCTCAAACGCTTTGGGAAGAAGTTTAGTCCAAACAATCAGGAATTTAAAGGCACCTCAGTGACCTGCACTTTCTTTGAATGAGTTTTGTTCGCCTTTGCATTCGACCGTGAAATCGCTCTCGGTTTTCATCTCAATTAACCAGATTGGAGCCGCGTTGTATCTGTCAGCGTGTAAGTGACGAGTTTGGGGTAAGCACCGGTCACCTTTATTTTTGAAATCTCACCAGGCACCCGAGAAAAGGAACTTAGAATCAAACTGTCCCTGTCAGTGATGAATTGAAGGGAATATCGCTACAAGCAGATCTGGACAACTCGTAGTGCAGCCGGACACGAGTTCCAAATCCACCCTCTCGCCACTCGGCAATCGCATTAACTGAACTTTACTCTGACCCAGTATCACCGCGCTGAAATCAAGTCTTTCTCGGTTACATTTTTTCTTAATGTCACATTTAATGGTTTAAGAGTGAAAACCGCCGTCCGCTTCACTGTAAGTGGAAGAGACCACTTTGTAGACACCCTGTAGTGTCACAGACCTGCTCGTTGGACCTGCTCATTTCAACTCCTCTCATTTTCTGCAAATTTGATTACGGAAATCGAGAATGGTGAATCACAGCTGGAAAAATCAATCCTCTCTACTACTGGGGGACTGAGTCTTCCAACCTACAGGCATTTAGGGGCAAGGGGAGTTTGATTTTCAGAAATAAGACAGCACAAGCTGCACACCCTTTATGATGGAAAAGTAAACTGATAGTAAGACAGCTGTCATATTGATCGCTGCAAGCTGAAGCTTTAGCTCGGTGAATTACCGATTCAGGATCTGCACTGTGATCTCTCTGTGGCGCAAATGGATAGTGCGTTCGGCTATTTAACTGAAAAAATTGTGATTCAAACCCACCTGGTGACGACTGGGTAACTTTTACCTTAACATTCATTGCCTCACATTTCCAAGTTTCGAATGTGTCTCTTATCAGCAAGAAAATGTACCGTAAACATTGCCAGCTGAGCGTCGCTGGTATTGCACCATTTGATCTGCGGTCGATAACAGGCATCTGAACAATATCCAAAAAACCGAGATTGGCTTGAAGGAAATCGGTATATTTCTTTCCAGACAAGGTTCAAAAGGAGGAATCACTGTTAAAGTAAAA
Source organism: Heptranchias perlo (assembly GCF_035084215.1). NCBI lineage: Eukaryota > Metazoa > Chordata > Chondrichthyes > Hexanchiformes > Hexanchidae > Heptranchias > Heptranchias perlo. The sequence continues at coordinate 4,365,586 of NC_090344.1, read as the reverse complement.
TAGTTTTCATATTCCGACAGGTTTCAGTTTATTTTTGAAAGATCATTAAAGGATCCTGCATCGCTGCCTCCGTTAATACCAACAGCTCGAAGCCGCATTGTTTGCGCAGCAACAATCTAATCAGTTTTCCGCTGTTCCCCAGCTCCCCGAGTGAGTGAGGCCGTGACAACAGCAACATTGTCCGGCCCTGCTCTCTCCAATCACCGGCTGCCGACGGAAAGCAGCGAATGCAGTCTCAGACCGAGTTTTGCTGCCTCTCCCTGGGAAAATGAATACCACGGCCCGATCAAACCTCCACATACACAGGAGCACGGGCACAGGAAAATCCGGGGAGATTGCATTCTGGTCACTTGGTCTTCCAGCAGGATTTACCAAGAACCAGAGAGAGTGAAACGGTAATCAGGCCCTCCTGAGAAAATCAGGGTCATTAAACTAAAGCTTTTGGAGTCAGGATGACTGAATGGTTTAAGGCACTGCGTTCAGGTTGTAGTTTCCCTTTGGAGGTGTGGGTTTGAATCGCACTTCTGACGTTCAGTCCTTTACAATTACAAAACTATTTTTGTGCCCTCGGCTGGAGGTGATTTTTCTGCTCAGTTGATTTGTTCCTTCCAGAAAACCAACCGGACATCCGTCCCCGGCAGGTTTGTTTTTATTTGTTGTTAGAATGTGTATTGTTGGGGGTCAGCAGAACACGGCCCGTGGAATCAATCCACTGTGGCATTGAGCAGTATTGGCCAATACCATAGACAATAGCCTCATCTGGCTAAATGGGGAATCCAGAAGTAGTTAACTGCAATTGCGATTATTAAATAAAAACATGAGTAATAGGCACAGACTTTGTGCCTGTGATCTCAACACTAAAATTCGCATGACGTATGCATGTGAACTTTAACCCTTTCTTGTGTTGTTGATAAAATTGTAAGATGGAAAGCAGAGTGTGCGAGTGTTTTGATCGTTGTGAGGAATTTACTTCCTCGGGTACTGAATGGTGGGAGATGTGTGTTATGAGATATAAACATATGAAGTACATCTCACTGTATATTGTGTGTGTGTAAAATGTTTTCTACTTAAATCCCTTCATGTGGCTCAAAGGGTATCGCCAAAGCCACACCTGCAGCTTGTCAGCAATTTCTATCGGATCACACTGGCATAGAGCATGGCCGAGTTTTATTTATATTCGTTCATGGGATGTGGGCGCCGCTGGCGAGGCCGGCATTTATTGCCCATCCCTAATTGCCCTTGAGAAGGTGGTGGTGAGCCGCCTTCTTGAACCGCTGCAGTCTGTGTGGTGACGGTTCTCCCACTGTGCTGTTCGGAAGGGAGTTCCAGGATTTTGACCCAGCGATGATGAAGGAACGGCGGTATATTTCCAAGTCGGGATGGTGTGTGACTTGGAGGGGAATGTGCAGGTGGTGTTGTTCCCATGTGCCTGCTGCTCTTGTCCTTCTAGGTGGTAGAGGTCGGTGTGAAGTCGCACCCCCAGCTTTGGAAGACAGCGAAACTTTACACTGGCTGCACGAAGCAAGTAACAGCTCTTGGTTGATCCAGATGCATGATTCTCGCTGAGGGGCTTCAGTTGATTAATATCCGAAAGTTCAACGTTCAAATGCCCGATGAGCCTTGATGTCCCACTAATTTGAGTGAAAAGACAGCAATTGGCTTCTGACATCTTTTCAGTATTGCTGTTGGTAGGATTGAATTACATGCAGAGCATGTTTGAGCTCCAGAGGACAGAGTGCTGAAGTTCTCAGGGCGCAACACATGTAAAGTAAATAAAATGTCTCAAGATGATGAAGAGATTGATGCTGAATGTGAATTTCCCCCAGGTCGGGCGGTCTCATTGATATTAGATGACGGGATAAAGAACGACATATCGAAGTTTGCCGATGGCCCCAAAATGGGGAGCGTTGTAAGCAGTGTAGATGAACGCATAACATTCCAGAGAAACATTAATATAATAAATGAATGGCCAAAACCGTGGCAAATGGATTTCAATTTTGGCAAGTGTGAGGTCATCCACTTTGGACTTCACAAAGATAGATCAGAATACTTTACAAAAGGTGAAAAATTCGAAACTGTGGAGTTCCAAAGGAACTTAAGTTTCCATGTACATAGATCAATAACATGTCAAGGACAGGTACAGGAAATAATCAAAAAGGCTAATGGAATGGTGGCCTATATATTTAGAGGACTAGAATAAAAGGGAATAGACGTTATTCTAGAGCTACACAAAGCTCTGGTTGGACCAAACCTGGAGTACTCTGTTCAGTTCTGGACACCGAACCTTAGGAAGGATATACTGTCCTTGGACGGAGTGCAGTGTAGATTTACCAGAATGATACCTGGACTCTAAGCGTTAAATTGCTAGGAGAGATTACACAAACTATGGTTCTATTCCCTGCAATTTAGTCGATTAAAGGCTGATGTGATCGAAATTATCAAGGTATTAAGAGGAACTGATGGGGTAGTTGCAAAGAAACTATTTCCGCTGGTTGAGGTCTCTAGGACTTGGGGGCATTGCCTAAACATTAGAGTCAGGACTTTCAGGAGTGAAGTTATGACACACTTCGACAAGCAAAGGGAGGTAGAAGTCTCTTCCACAAACGGCAGTTGATGCGAGCTAAATTGTTAATTTCAAACTCGTGATTGAGAGATTTTTGTTAACCAAAGGTATTTAGAGATATGGGACTAAGGCGGGTTCAGGGAGTTCGGTCACAACTCAGCCATGATCTCATTGAGTTGCGGAACAGGCTGGAAGGACCAAACACCAAACTCCTGTTCCGAAGTTCCTCCTTGGTGCCGAATGCAAAATGATCGTGCATTGGCTGGGAATCGAACCCGGCTGTCCCGCGTGGTAGTCAAGAATTCTACCCCTGAAGCACCAATGCTGGCTTGTGTAGTGCTTGCATGTTTCTAAATGGAATCCTGTCTGAACGAACATGCCGTTTTGCAGCTGCGATGGCCGAGTGGTCAAAGCTGTTGTCTCAAAACTCCAATGGGGTTTCCCTGCCTCGGTTTGAATTCGGCTCGCAGTGCTTCGGCTTACAGTTCTCTTCAATGCTCAAATACATTAAATGGAATTAATTGACCGCGTTTACCTCTCTCTCAGCATGAGAGACACTTCAAAAGTGGCCGGTGCTTTTAAACGGTCGTCCAGTCTTCTCTTCTAAGATTTCAAGACCCGAGAAGGAATCTTTCCAAATCTCTAACTTAAATTCTGCTAGTTTGCAAAACCTGACATTTATACTCTTTATTTTATTTGCATGCATCTCTCCATCTTTCCCTGTCTCTGTCTCTTGTCTCTCTGTGTGACCCCTGATAGACTTCTCAGACTTCCTTGAACGGCGAAGGCTCATCTCACCTGCTACACCAGCAGAGAAGTGTAAAAAAAGGCACTGAGACGGTTGGAAAAGTAAAGGTGCAACCCAGCTGCTGCAGCTATTGTCTACACACTTCAGTCTCTTCGCTCTCACAGTGAAACAAAGCACCAATTTGATTGAAGTATACTTATGGTAGAGTGTATGTTATCACGATGCCGAGACAGACGGCAATCATAACATAGAATCCTAGAAAGTTAGACGATAGAAGGAAGCCATTCTGCACATCGTGCCAGTGCCGGCCGAAAAAGCTGTACCAAGCCTCATCCCAATTTCCAGCGTTTGGTCCCTAATCCAGTTGGTTACGGGTCTTGACGTGCATATTGAAGTTCTTATTTTTCAATGCGATGAGGGTTTCTGCCTCTCCCACCCTTTCAGGCAGTGATTTCCAGACCCCCACCACCTGCTGGGTGGAAAAAAAATCTACCGCTCCCCTCTAATCCTTCTACCAATTATCCTAGATCTATGTAACCTGATTATTGACATCCGTGCTAAGGTAAATAGGTTCTTACTATCCACTCTATCTAGGCCCTTCTTAATTATATACACCTCAATTAAATCTCCCAACAGCCTCCTCAGTTCCAAAGCAAACAACCCGAGCCTATCCAATCCAATCTCATAGCTAAAATTCTCATGTTCTGTCAACAGTGTCGTAAATCTCCTCTGTACCATCTCTAGTGCAATCACATCTTTCCTGCAATGTGGTGACCACAACTGTATGCAGTATTCTTGCTGTGGCCTAACTGTAGTTTCATAAATTTCTACCATAACCTCTCTGCTCTTACATTCTATGCCTCGGCTAATAAAGGAAAGTATCTTGTATGCCTTTTTAACCACCTTAACTACCTGTCCTCTTACCTTCAGGGATCTGTGGACATGCACTCCAAGGTCCCTCTTTTCATCAACACCTCTCAGTATCCTCCAAAGCAATGTAGTTTCAAAGCAACCAATTCTGAAACGTCTTACTTGATAATACAAGTCGGACAGATGAAACCAATTTCTTAAAGGGAAACGAATATTGGTGACACTAAATAGTTAGTGTACAACTTGATATTACTGCATACCGGAATAGAAAACGAGGTTGGATGGATAGAAAAGTTCTGAAAGGATGGCTGATCTGCTTTGTGAGACAGCGAAACTTTACACTGGCTGCACGAAGCAAGCAACAGCGCTTGGTTGATCCAGATGCATGATTCTCGCTTTGGGGCTTTTGTTGATTAATATCCAAGAAGTTCCGGGTTCAAATCCCCGATGAGCCTTGCTGTCCCACGACTTTGAGTGAAATGACACCAATTGGCTTCTGACATCTTCTCAGTATTGCTGTTGGTAGGATTGAATTACATGCAGAGCATGTTTGAGCTCCAGAGGACAGAGTGATGGAGTTCCCAAGACGCAACACATGTAAAGTAAATAAAATGTCTCAAGATGATGAAGAGATTGATGCTGAATGTGAATTTCCCCCAGTTCAGGCGGTCTCATTGATATTAGATGACGGGTTAGAGAACGACATATCGAAGTTTGCCGATGGCCCCAAAATGGGCAGCGTTGTGAGCAGTGTAACATTCCAGAGATACATTAATATAATAAATGAATGGCCAAAACCGTGGGGAATGGATTTCAATTTTGGCAAGTGTGAGGTCATCCACTTTGGACCTCACAAAAATAGGTTAGAATACCTTACAAAAGGTGAAAAATTCGAAACTGCGGAGTTCCAAAAGAACTTAGGTGTCCATGTACATAGATCATTAACATGTCATGGGCAGGTACCGGAAATTATCAAAAAGGCTAATGGAATGGTGGCCTACATATTTAGAGGACGAGAATACAAGGGAATAGACATTATTCTAGAGCTACACAAAGCTCTGGTTGGACCACACCTGGAGTACTGTGTTTAGTTCTGGGCACCGCTCCTTTGAAAGGATATACTGTCCTTGGAGGGAGTGCAGTGTAGATTTACTAGAATGATAACTGGACACGAAGCGTTAAATTGCTAGGAGAGATTACACAAACTATGGTTGTATTCCCTGCAATATAGTAGATTAAGGGCTGATGTGATCGAAATTATCAAGATATTAAGAGGAACTGATGAGTTATTTGAGTTATTTGTATAGAAACTATTTCCGCTCGTTGGGCTGTCTCGGACTTGGGGGCATAGCCTAAAAATTGGAGTCAGACTTTCAGAAGTGAATTTGGGACAACTGTCCACAAGCAAAGGGAGGTAGAATTGTGGCAGTCTCTTCAACAAACGGCAGTTGACGCGAGCTCAATTGTTAATTTCAAACCCGTGATTGAGAGATTTTTGCTGACCAAAGGTATTTCGAGATCTGGGGCTCAGGCGGGCACAGAGAGTTTGGTCACAACTCAGCCATGATCTCATTCAGTTGCGGAACAGGATGGAAGGACCAAACACCAGACTCCTCTTCTGAAGTTCCTCCTTGGTGCAGAATGCAAAATGATCGTGCATTGGCCGGGAATCGAACCCAGGTCTCCCGCGTGGCAAGCGAGAATTCTACCCCTGAACCACCAATGCTGGCTTATACAACAGCTGCATGTTTCTCTATGGAATCCTGTCTGAACGAACATGCCGTTTACAGCTCCGATGAACGATTGGTTCAAGCGATGGTCTCAAAACTGCAATGGGGTTTTCCTGCCGAGGTTTCAATTCTGTTCGCAGTGCTACGGTTTAAAGATCTCTTCAATGCTCAAATACATTAAGTGGAATTAATTGACCACATTTACCTCTCTCCCATCATGAGAGATACTTCAACGTGGCCGGTGCTTTTAATTGGGCGTGCAATCTTATCTTCCAAGATTTCAAGACCGAGAAGCAATATCTCCCAATCTGTAACTTGAATTCTGCTAGATTGAAAAACCTGACATTTATACTCTTTATTTTCCTTGCATGCATCCCTCTATCTTTCCCTGTCTCTGTCTCTTGCCTCTCTGTGTGTCCCCTGATAGACTTCTCAGGCTTCCTGAACGGCGAAGGCTGAACGAAACTGCAACACCAGGAGAGAAGGTAATGAAAAGTACTGAGACGGTAGCAAAAGTAAAGGTGCAACCCAGTTGCAGCAGCCAATGTCAACACACTTATGTCTCTTCGCTCTCACAGTGAAACAAAGCACCAATTTGATTAAAGTATACTTATGGGAGAGTGCATATTATCACGATGCCGAGGCAGACGGCATTCATATCATAGAATCCTCGAAAGTTACACCACAGAAGGAAGCCATTCTGCACATCGTGCCTGTGCCGGCCGAAAAATCGGTACCGAGCCTCAAACCCCTTTCCAGCGTTTGGTCCCTGATCTTGTCGGTTACGGATCTTCACGTGCATATTGAAGTTTTTATTTTTCAATGCGATGAGGGTTTCCGCCTCTCCCACCCTTTCAGGCAGTGATTTTCCGACACCAATCACCCTCTGGGTGGAAAAAAATTATTTCGCTCCCCTCTAATCCTTCCACTAATTACCTTAGATCCATGTATCCTGATTATTGACCTCTCTGTTAAGGGAAATAGGTCCTTACTATTCACTCTATCTCGGCTCGTCATAATTGTATACACCTCAATTAAATCTCCCAACAGCCTCCTCAGTTCCGAAGCAAACAACCCCAGCCTATCCAATCTAATCTCATAGCTAAAATTCTCCAGTTTGGCAACATTGTCGTAAATCTCCTTTGTACCCTTTCTCGTGCAATCACATCTTTCCTGTAATGTGGTGACCACACCTGTATGCAGTATTCTTGCTGTGGCCTAACTATTGTTTTATAAATTTCTACCATAACCTCCCTGCTCCTATATTCTATGCCTCGGCTAATAAAGGAGTTTATACTTGATGGCTTCTTAACCACCTTATCGACCTGTTCTGCTACCTTCTGGGATCTGTGGACATTCACTCCACTGTTCTGCTGTTTCTCTACATCTCTCAGTCTCCTCCCAAGCAATGTAGTTTAAGAGCAACTAATTCTGAAACGTCTTACTTCATAATTCAAGTCGTACAGTCGAAACCAATTTGGTAAAGGGAGACTAATATTGGTGAATGGAAGTAGTTAATGCACAACTTGATCTTGCTGGGTACCGGAATATAAAACGAGATTGAATGGACAGAAGAGGTCTGAAAGAATGGCAGATCGGCTGTGGGAGGCAGCACACCTTTAAATTGGCTGCACGTTTTTAGTATTAGCGGTTCGTTGGTTTCGGGATATTATTCTCGCTTATGAAGGTTATGCTAGGCGCTATACGCAAGATCTCAGCTTCAAATCCCGCACGATCCATGCTGTTTCACTGCTTGTGGTGAAAAGTCACCAATTAGCTTCCGACATCTTTTCGGTTTTGCTGTTGGTCGAATTGAATTCTGTCCAGAGAATGCTTGAGCTCCAGAGGACAGAGTGCGGAAGTTTCCAAGGCGCAACACACGTGAAGTAAATAAAATGGGCCCGATTTTACCAGGGGTGCGGGTACTCGGCGGGGCGGCCAGCGGGCGCGGTGAAATTAGTGGGTTGCCCGCGCGATCGTAGCAGGCAACACACGAATTGGATCCACTGACCTGCTCCTCCGGGTTCCCCGATGCTGATCAGCGCGTTGGGCGGGCTGCGCATGCGCAATAAGATCTGTCAGCTGGAGGCGCTCTATTTAAAGGGGCAGTCCTCCACTGACAGATGCTGCCACAAACAGCAAAAATTACATCATGGAGCAGCCCAGGGGGAAGGCTGCTCCCAGTTTAATGATGCCTCACCCCAGGTATCATTAGATGGGGTGAGGAGGAGGGGGAGGACAGAGATCTTCCCCCCGGCGGGCGGGAGGAAGCGGCCCACCTCTGCCACCAAGAAGGCCTGGCTCGAGGTGGCAGAGGGGGTCACCTGCGCCACAAACATATCGCCCACCTGCATACAGTGCAGGAGGCGCTCCAATGACCTCAGTAGGTCAGCAACAGTGAGAACACGTAGTCTTTCCCCTACACTCCGCCTGCCACAACACTGCCCCCACCCCACATCTCCTTCGGCACTGCCAACACTACTCTGTCACATGACCCCTCATACCCACTCAAACCTCATCCTCAACTTACCTGCACCTACTCACCTCGCGAGTACTCACCCCGCCACTACCACGCAACCCAATCCTCATACAATCTCATGGCTCTATCCCATACTCACCCTCTCGTGCATCTCTCTCACGGCCAGCCTCACTCAACCTGCCACCACCTGTGCTGCAGCCACAGGGCATGCATCACATATGTGCAGTAGGCAGCGTAAGGCAAACGTATCCTGAGCATGAAGGGGATGCACAAGGGTGTTTGAGGGATTGTCATGGTTCTTACTTCTATTGAATTAAAGAACAACTCACATCACACATTATATTGGCACCACTACTGCCATGTCTTCGCGAATCCTGTCCGGTTTGTACAATAATGCCCGCTCCTGGGTATCCCTATGAGGACCCACCACTGATGCCACCCAGTGTGTCACTGCAGAGTGGGTGTAGGTGTATTTGGAGGGTTCTTCTGCGCAGACGACTGAGAGACATCGGGGATGTCCCCGGTTGCAGCCTGGAAGGCTGTGGAGCAGAAGTTCGGGAGGGCAGTGGTGACTTTGACAGCGACAGGTAGGAAGCTGGTGCACGGGCCAGCCAGGAGCAGCTCGGCATAAAAGAGGCTGCAGATGTCCAAGGCTACATGTCGAGTGACGCTGAGCCTCCGTGTGCACTGCTGCTCAGAGAGGTCCAGGAGGCTGAGCCTCGGTCTGTGGAACGTGTGGCGAGTGTAGTACCCTCTGCGACGCATCTCTCTCTGCGGTAGCCCTCCCTCCTGCTGTACAGGTGGATGTGTCACAGCACTCTGTTGTGGAGCTCCACGTGTCAGAGGTGGACGGCGTGGATGGCGAGGCTGGTGAGGCTGGTGATGCCGTTCGCCCTCCGAGGAGGTCATGACTGCAGCTACGGCGGCCCCCATCCGCAAGATGTACATCTGAGGGGTTCCGCAAGGTAGGTACATGTCTCCGGACCCCGGGGTAAGTGTGCAGGTTGGTGACTTCGACCATCAGGAGGAGGGTGGTGGAGGCCAAACTTTGTCCCAAGTGACAGAGCGGCCTCCTGCAATGGCTGAGGGTCTCCCCCCACCCCACCTGTCAAATGGACCTTTGCAGCTTCCACAGGCTGACGGCTGCAACACGTCCATTTCAACTGGGACTGTTTCCCCCAGTGTGTGAAACGGTCCCATGTTTATCCAAAAGCACACACAGTCCCTTAATCAGGTCAGTTAATGACCTGAACAACCAAAGTAAATACACTCAAGTGGCATCCCGTTGGCTTTAATTGCCTGCGGGATTCCCACCAGCGGGGGCTGCGCACGTCAGCGCGGAACCCGGACGTGGGCGGGATCGAGGCGCGATCCGGTCCCGCTCCGGGATTTCGGGATTTTCGGGGCCCCCCCGCCGAGAACGCACCCAGTAGCGGGTGCTAAAATCGGGCCCAATGTATTTATATTTGCAATAGTGCCTCTGCCAGCTCTTCCCTAACTACTTTTGAGATGTATTGATCCACTTTCTCCAGACCTGAGGTTTTGTCCTCTCTAAGTTTGATTAGTTTATTAATTAACTCTCACTTTTTTTCTTCAATGTCTTTACACCTTTTCTGATCTCTTCTTCTAATGTCCTGCCCACCTTGTTAGTCTCCTCTGGTAAATACTGAGGCAAAGTAAGCATTCAATTTTTCTGCCATTTCACTGTCATTATCTTTGAGTTTATCTTGTGTATCCCTTAGTGGCTCAATTAATTTGGTAAGTACCCTTTTGTTATTCATGTGTCTGCAGAATAATTTATTATTTCTTTTTATATTCCTTGAGAATTAATTTCCTAGATTCTCATTGCTTTCTGAATTGTTTTTTGACACCCTTCCTAACCTCTTCCGATTGCCTTTTGCCCAGAGCCTGACACCTCCCTGAAAGTCTGAAGGCTCCTCCAGAGTCTGACTCCTCCCCCAGAGCATGACTCCTCCTCCAGAGACTGACCGCTTACCCAGAGCCTGACTCCACCCTCAGAGTCTGACTTCGCCCCAGAGTCCGGACTCCGCCCCCAGAGACCTGACTCTCCCGCACAGTTTCTGATACCTCCCCAATGTCTGACTCCTCCTCCATAGTCTGACTCCTCCCCCAGAGTCTGATTCCGCCCCCAGAGTCTGACCCCTCCCCCAGACACTGTCTCCACCCCAGAGGCTGATTCCTCCTCCAGAGCCTGATTCCGCCACAAAAGCCGGACTCCTCCTCCAGAATTTGACTCCTTCCCCTGAGCCTGATTCCTCCGCTTGCCTCAGTTTCTTTGACTTTGATCAGGCACTGTACAGACGCAGAATCTTACGATCATAGACTGGTTACAGCACAGAAGGAGGCCATTTGGTCCATCGAGCCGGTGCCAGCTCTTTGTAAGAGCAATCGAGTTAGCTCCATTCCCCCGCTCTTTCCTTGTAGTCTTGCAAATTTAAACCCTTCAAGTGTTGATCCAATTCCCTTTTTAAAAGCTGCAATTGAATCTACCTTCACCGTCCTATCAGGCAGCACATTCCAGATAAGGAATACTTACTTTAAGATAATTAAAAGGTTCCATATGGCGGACAGAGAGAGGGAATGTTTCTATCTTGCGGCGGAGGCCAGAACGAGAGGTCATCGATATCAGATGGTCTCTGATGTGGTAAGAATGAGGAACTCGCCACCACGAGGAGCAGTCGGAGCAAACAGGACAGATGGATCACAGGGGAAGATGGAGGAGATGAATTGGGGAGGGAGGAGGCTCGTGTGGAGCTTGAACTGTGGCATGGACCAAACGGGATGAGTGGCCTGTTTCCCTGCTGTCGAGTCGACGTAAACATCAATCCTGCTGCTGCACGGAAGGCAGACTGAGTTTGTGATTCCCAAGATAAGAACTTAAAAGGTAGAGAGGGCATCTGGATTTGAACCAAAGACCTCTTAATCAGCAGTCAAACGCTCTACCACTGAGTTTCACCCCCCACCTCTATGATGATTTCTTGCACACACAAGTTAACGGAGCTCAGTACCTGGCCGTCACCAATGTTGATACAACCAACCTGAATAGAAGTTTCATCAGTTATTCAGGGAGACAAATAACTGCGGCAATTAGAACTGTTTCATGAATGGAGTGAGTCACACTGTTGTGTGCAGATGCGATGTACAACCCAACATGGACAGTGTTGTCACTGAGCTTCACTGAAAACATCCTTACCACAGAACGCAGAACTCGAAGCACCAGACAAACCAAACCTGAATTTCAACGAGACGTTTCTCCAGCTGCAGTCAAATGCTCTCTCACTGTGCTCTGCTCCCAGCTCTTTAGATCGTTGCAGTCAACACAAGAAACACCAGGTTCAATGTGCAGTTTCACAACACCATGCGATCAGTGCCATATATGGAAGTGTACAGAATATCGCACCAATATAATAAATATTCACCTCGCAGGCATTAGGCAAGTGTGGACAGGAGGAGACAGTGTGTGAAGCGACTGTAACTTGTATGAAGTCAATAAACTCGTTTGCAGGTTGCGGAACAGAAGCGGTTCTTAATGAATGGAAACGTGTGTAAATTGCAGAATTCACATCCTGGCCATGAAATAAGAGGCTGTGAAAGTTCAAAGTGTGAATCCTCTAGGAATTAAAAGTGGAAAATGCTAAAGAAGTCTCTTTTCATCCATCAGATGCAAGCAGAAAGTTCTGGTGACAGGGTTGTGGCCGTCTTTCTCAATCATTATTATTAAACCTTATTATGTTATGATCGCTATTACCTAGATGTTTCCCTACCCTGACATTTCTTAACTCCTCCGTTTCACTTCCCATTACGAGATCCAGCAGTGATTCATCTCTTGTCTGCCTGTCTTTGTTTTATCATTTCATCACTCCAGCCTGCTCTCCCTGCCTCACTCTCCCACTCAATCACTCACTCATTCACTTCTTCAATCACACACTCACTCATTCACTCACACACTCACTCACAAACTCACTCATTCACTCACTTACTCAGTCGTTCATTCGCTCATTCACTAACTCACTCACTCATTCACTCATGCACTCACTCGTTTACTCGCACACTCAATCAATCACACTTTCACTGAATCCCTCACTCGCTCATTCACTCATGCACTCATTCACGCACTCACCCGTTCACTCATACACTCACTCACTCAGTCACTCTCACTCACTCACTCAGTCTCACTCACTCACTCAGTCTCACTCACTCACTCACTCAGGCACTCACTCACTCACTTACTTACTCTCACTCACTCACTCACTCACTCACTCACTCACACAATCAACCACCCGAAGAGATTGAGAAAGACATAATTAAGACAAGGACCAAAGTGATAAATTGGATCAAAGCTCCTTTTGAGGGGATCAGAATGGAACTACGTCAGATAAACTGGAAAATATTTTGACAGACAAAGAGATCGAACAGCAGAGGTAAATGTTTGAAACGGAGATCAGGAGAAATATATTCCTCAAAAAAACATGAACAAACTCGTCAATAATGAAACACCATTTGGTTGCCCATCCCAATATGTACACAATACATAAAATAATAAAATTACATAATTTTATAAAAAGGTTATAGGGGCGTTCGAGAAGATGCAAAAAAAAAAAGATTTACCAGTATGATATCAGAACTGAGAGGATGTAACTATCAGGAAAGATTGAACAGGCTGGGGCTCTTTTCTCCAGAAAAGAGAAGGCTGTGGGGTGACCTGATAGAGGTCTTTAAGATTATAAAATTGTTAGACATGGAGAAAATGTTTCCACTTGTGGGGGAGTGCAAAACCATAGATCATAAATATAAGATGGTCATTAATAAATCCAACAGGGAATCCAGGAGAAACTTCTTTACCCAGAGAGGTGATGAAAAGGTGGAATTCGCAACCACAAGGAATAGCTCAGGCCAGAAGCTTAAATGCATTTAAGGGGAAGCTCGATAAAATAACGAAGGATAAAGGAATGGAAGGGTTTGCTGATAGGCTTTGATGTAGCATGCAGGAGGTTCACGTGGAGCATCAATGCCGGCATAGACCAGTTGGGCCAAATGGCCTATTTCGCTGCTGCAGACTCAATGTAATTCAACATAAAGAAGATTCCTGCAGCTGCCGGGAAGGCAGACTGAGGGTCTGACTCACAACAGGATGAACTTTAAAAAAAAAGGGGGTGGTTGTATTTGAACCATAGCCCTCTTAATCTGCATTCAAATGCTCTACTACTGAACTACACCCCCAGATCTCCGAAAGTCTTTTGCACACACAAGGTAACGGAGCTCAGTACCTTTCCGTCACCAATGTTGATGCAACCAACCGGAACAGAAGCGTCATCAGTTATTCTGGGAGACAAACAACCACGGCAATCAGAAATGTTTCATGAATGGAGTGATTCACACTATTGCGCACAGATGCGATGCACAACCGCACATGGAAAGTCTTGTCACTGAGCTTCAGTGAACACAACCTTACCACAGAACGCGGAACTAGAAGCACCAGATAAACGACACCTGAATTGCATCCAAATGTTTCTCCAACTGCAGTCAAATCTCTTTCACTGTGCTCTGACCCCAGCTCTTTCGATCGTTGACGTCGACACAAGCAACACCAGGTTCAATGTGCAGTTTCACAAGATCATGCTATCAGTGCCATATATGGACGTGTACAGCATATCGCATTAATGTAATAAGAACATAAGATAAGAACATAAGAAATAGGAGCAGGAGTAGGCCATACGGCCCCTTGAGCCCGCTCTGCCATTCAATCAGATCATGGCTGATCTTCGACCTCAACTCCACTTTCGCTTTCTATCCCCAAATCCCTTGATTCCCCGAGAGTCCAAAAATCTCTCCATCTCAGCCTTGAATATAATCAGCGACTGAGCATCCACAGCCTCTGTGGTAGAGAATTCCAAAGATTCACAATCCTTTGAGCGAAGAAATTCCTCCTCATCTCAGTCTTAAATGGGCGACCCCTTATCCTCAGACTATGCCCTCTACTTCTTGACTCTCCAGAAACATCCTCTCAGTAACTACACTGTTAAGTCCCCCAATAATCTTGTTTGTTTCAATGAGATCACCCCTCAGTCTTCTAAACTCCAGAGAGTATCGGCCAATTCTACTCAATCTCTCCTCATAGGACAACCCTCTCATCCCAGGAATTAATCTAGTGAACCTTCGTTGCACCGCCTCTAAGGCAAGTATATCCTTCCTTAGATAAGGAGACCAATACTGTACACAGTACTCCAGGTGAGGTCTCACTAAACCCTATACTATTGCAGCAAGACTTCCTTACTTTTTTACTCCAACCCACTTGCAATAAAGGCCAACATGCCACTTGCTTTCCTAGTTGCCTAATAAATAAGCATCCAGCAGAGATTCGGCAAGTGCCGAGAGGAGGAGCTCGTGTGCAAAGCAATGGTAACACATGTTAAGTCAATACATTCAGTTGCAGGTTTCGGAACAGAAATGGGTCTGAACTAAAGTCACCAAACAATGTGCGCAGTGGGGAAAGTAATAAATCAACTTCACCACAAGAGGCGAAAATGACCCAATAGTAAGGTGTTTTGATGGATTTGAACCAAGCACTCTTACTGATTTATGGTCAAGTGTTCTATTGCTGAACTAAACCCACACAGGATAATATGCAATGTTACACCCTGGTTCAAAAAAGGGTGTGTGGATAAACCCGGCACCTACAGGCCAGTGAGCTCAACTGCAGTGGTGAGGAGATTTTATAATGAATAATCCAGGACAGAATTAATAGTCACTTGGACAAATGTGGATTAGTAAAGGAAAGCCAGCACGGATTTGTTGAAGGAAAATCGTGTTCAACTAACTTGGTATATAATCATAGAAATGTTACATCACGGAAGGGGGACATTCAACCCATCAAGTCCGTAGCAGCTCCATGCAAGAGGAATCCAGCTGGTCCCACTCCCCCGCCCAATCCCTGTAGCTCTGCACATTTTTTCGTTTCAAGTGCTGATCCAATTCCCTTTTGAAGGCCATGATTGAATCTGCCTCCATCAGCCCCTAGTGCAGTGCATTCCAGATCCTAACCACTCGCGGTGTAAAAAAGTGTCCTCATGTATTATGTACCGACGAGGATCCACAAACAAGTGTTCTTTCATTATTGGCCCGATTGTTCTTCTGTTTAGAGGAATATATTTCTACTGAACTCTATTGGTCTCCGTTTTAAATATTTACCTCTCCTGTTCTATCTCTTTGTCCGTCAACATTTATTGCAGTTTATCTTCCCTAGTTCCATTCTCATACGCTCAAAATGAGCTTTGTTCTAATCTATCACTTTGGTCCTTGCCTTACTTCTGTCTTTCTCAATCTTTTACGGTGGAGGAATTGAGGGAGGGAGTGACTGTGTGAGGATGTGAATGAGTGAGTTACTTAGTGAATGAGTCTGTAAGTGAGAGAGTGTGAATGTGAGTGAGTCTGTGAATGAGTGAGTGAGTGATTGAGTGAGTGTGAGATAGGGGCTGGGACGGCTAGCAGGATCAACGAAATCACAAAATGGAGACAGGCAGACAAGAGAGGTGTCGTTTCTGGATCTAGTCATGGCAAATAAAACGGATGAGAAAAGAAAAGTAATCGTAGGGGAACATGTCGGCACTAGCGATCATAACATAATAGGGATTAAAAGAATGATGGTGGAAGAGGGCCAGAAGTCTGTCATCAGCACTTGCTGCCTTCATTTTACGGTCAAAGATAGCCTTTCAGCATTTTCCACTTTTATTTCATGGACAATTCACACTTTGAACACTCACAGCTTCTTATTTCATGGCCAGGATATGAATTCTGCAATTTACACGCTTTTCCATTCATTAAGACACACTTCTGTTCCGTAACCTGTAACTGAATATATTGACTTGACACGTGTTACAGTCACTTCACACACTATCTCCTCCTGTTGACACTTGCCTAATGCCTGCTGGATGCGTATTTATTACATTGATGCGATATTCTGTACAGTTACATATATGGCACTGAGAAACGGCCCATTGAACCTAGTGTTTCTTGTGTTGACTGCAACGATCTAAAGAGCTTGGGACAGAGAACAGTGAGAGAGCATTTAACCGCAGCTGGAGAAAACTCTGGTTCAAATTCAGGTGTCGTTTGTCTGGTGCTTCTATTTCCACGTTCTGTGGTCAGGATGTGTTCATTGAAGCTCAGTGACAAGGCTTACCATGTCTGGTTGTGCATCGCATCTGTGCACAATAGTGTGACTCTTTTCATTCATGAAACATTTTTGATTGTTGTAGTTATTTGTCTCCCAGAATAAATGATGGCGTTTCATTTCAGCATGGCGATATCAATATTGATGATGACCAGGTACTGAGCTCCATTACCTTGTGTGTGCAAAAAAACCGCCTAGGTGTGTGGGTTTAGCTCGGTAGTATAGCATTTGATTGGCGATCAAGCGGTCTTTTATTCAACTTCAGGCGCCCCCTCTATCTTTAAAATGTTTTCTCCAGAGAGTCATACAGTAAGTCTGTTCCTGCAGTTGCAGGTTTGTTATTTACGTTGAGTTGCATTGAGTCTACAGCAGGCCATTTGGCTCAAGTGTTCTATGTCAGCCTCCAGACTCGTTCATCTAAAACTCCCCATCCAGCTTCCATTCCTTTCTCCTTCGTGTGCTAAGTTAGTTTCCCCTTAAATGCATCGAAGTTATTTAACTCAACTATTCCATTTGATAGCCTTTTCAACATTCTTACAACCCTTTGGGTAAGGAAGTTTCTTCTGAATTCCTTTGTGGATTTATTAGATTATCTGATATTGATAACCTCCAGTAATGGACTCCCCACAAGTGGAAACATTTTCTCTACGTTTACCCTATCTTATGTATCCCCTAGTGGTCCTAATAATCTGGCAAGTATACTTTTGTTATTGATGTGTCTGTCGAATAATTTTCTATTTCATTTTATATTCCTTAAGAATTAATTTCCTTGTTTCTCATCGCTTTCTGAATTGTTTTTTGACATCCATCCAAACCTCTTCCTGTTCCCTTTTGCCCCAAACCTCTTTCTATTCCCTTTTGCCTGACCAATCCCCCAGAGTCTGACCCCGCCCTCGGCGTCTGACTCCAAACCCAGAGACTGGACTTCTACCCCAGATTCGGACCCCGCTCCTCGCGTCTGACGCCTGCCCCAGAGTCTAACCCCTCCATAGAGTTTGACTCCACCTACAGAGTCTAACTCCTCCACCAGAGCCTGATAACTCATTCAGAGCCTGAGTCCTCCTCCAGACACTGACTCCTCCCCCAGAGCCTGAATCCTCCCCCACAGTCTGACTCCTCCCAATGACTCAGTTTGCTTGACTTTGATCAGTCACTGTGCAGACGTAGAATTATAGAATCAATGATTGGTTACAGCACAGAAGGAAGCCATTTGGCCCATCGAGCCCGTGCCGGCTCTTTGTAAGGGCAATGCAGTTAGTCCCATTCCCCCGCTCTTTCCCCGTAGCCCTGCAATTTTAATCCCTTCAAGTGTTTATCCAATTACCTTTCTGAAAGCTGCAATTGAATCTGCATCCACTGTCCGAATGAGGCAGCGCATTCCAGATCATAAACACTTTCCTTAAAATAAATAATGGCTTTAATAAGGTGGACTGGGGTGGAGGAAATGTTTCCATCATGTGGGGAAGACCAGAACGAGAGGTCATCGCAAAAGATGGTCACCAGTGTGGTGAGAATGTGGAACTCGCCATCAGGAGGAGAAGTCGGAGCAAACAGGACAGATGGGTGAAAGGGAAGATGGATGAGCACAGGTTGGGGGACAGTGACGGAAGGGGAGTGTGATTGGGTGAGATGAAGTGTGGAGGGAGGATGCTCGTGTGGAGCATCAACAGCGGCATTGACCAAAGGAGATGAGTGGCCTGCTTCCCTGCTGTAGACTCGATAAAAACATCAATTCTGTTGTTGCAGGGAAGGACGGACTGAGTGTCTGATTCCCGAGATAAGAATTTAAAAGGAGGAAACTGGATTTGAACCAGAGACCTCTTTATCTGCCGTTAAATGCTCGGTGATGATTTCGTGCACACACAAGGTAACGGAGCTCAGTATCTGGCAGTCACCATTGTTGATATAACCAACCTGAACAGAAGCTTCATCAGTTATTCTGGGAGACAAATAACTATGACAATCAGAATGTTTCCTGAATGCAGTGAGTCACACTATTGTGTATAGGTGCGATGCACAACCCAACATGGAAAGCCTTGTGACTAAGCTTCAGTGAACACATCCTCACCACAGAACGCGGAACAAGAAGCACCAGCCAAACGAAACCTGAATTTCAACCAGAGGTTTCTCCAGCTGCAGTCAAATGCAATCTCACTGTGCTCTGCCCCAGCGGCCAACACAAGAAACAGCAGGTTTAATGTGCAGTTTCACAATATCATGCTCTGTCTGCCATATATGGAAGTGTACTGAATATCGCATCAATGTAATAAATAATCGTCCATCAGGTATTAGGCAAGTGTGGACAGGATGAGACAGTGTGTGAAGTGACTGTAAGTTGTTTGAAGTCAATACATTCCATTGCAGGTTGCGGAACAGAAGTGGGCCTTAATGAATGGAAAAGTGTGTAACATGCAGAATTCACAACCTGGCCATGAAATAGGAGGCTGTGAGTGTCCAAAGTGTGAATCCTCCAGGAAAAGAAAGTGGAAAATTCTGAAAAGTCTCATTTTTTCCGTCAGATGGAGGCAAAAATTGGTGGCGACAGGCTTGTGGCCGTCTTTCTCAATCATTATTCGAAACTTCGTTATGTTATGATCGCTATTGCCTAGATGTTCCCCGAAACTGACATTTCTTATCTCCTCCGTTTCAGTTCCCATTACTAGATGCAGCAGTGATTCCTCTCTTGTCTGCCTGTCTCTGTTTTATCATTTCATCGCTTCAGCCTGCTCTCCCTGCCTCCCTCTCGCATTCAATCACTCAAACACTCACTCATTCACACACTAACTCATTCACTGTCTCACTCCCACAATCCCTCTACCCGAAGAGATTGAGAAAGTCATTAGTAAGACAAAGTAATAGATTGGAACAAAGCTAATTTTCAGCGGATGAGATTGGAACTACGTTAAATAAACTGTTAAACATTTTGACAGACAAAGAGATGGAACAGCAGAGGCAAATATTGAAAACGGAAATCAATAGAGTTTAGCAGAAATATATTCCTCAAAAAACAAACTAGTCAATATTGAAACACCATTGGGTTGCCCATCCCCATCTGTAGACAATACATAAAATAATAAAATTACACAATATTATAAAAAGGATATCGAGGCATTGGAGAAGGTGCGTAAAAGATTTACTGGGATGATACCAGAACTGAGATGAGACATCTATCAGGAAAGATTGAACAGGCTGGGGCTCCTTTCTCTAGAAAAGAGAAGGCTTAGGGGTGACCTGATCGAGGTCTTTAAGATTATAAACATTTTAGACACAGAGAAAATGTTTCCACTTGTTGGGGAGTCCAAAAGCATAGGTCATCAATATAAGATCGTCACTGATAAATCCAATAGGGAATTCAGGAGAAACTTATTTTCCCAGCGAGCGGTGAGAATGTGGAACTCGCTACCACAAGGAATAGTTGAGGGGAATATTGTAGATGCATTTTAGTGGAAGCTGGATTATCATATGGGAGAGAAATGAATCGAAGGATATGATGATGGGGTCAGATGAAGTAGGGAGGGAGGAGGCTATTGTGGAGCATCAGTGTCAGCTTAGACCAGGTGGGCCGAGTGGCCTGTTTCTCTGCTGTCGACTCAATTTTGCTCAACATAAACAACAAACCTGCAGCTGCAGGGAAGGTAGACCGACGGAATGACTCCCAACAGGATGCAGTTAAAAAAGGGAGAGTGGATATCTGGATTTGCACCAACGACATCATGATTTGCAGTTAAATGCTCTACCACTGAGCGACACCCCCACATCTGTGATGATTTCTTGCTCACAAAACGTAACGGAGCTCAGTACCTGGCAGTCAGCAATGTTAATATAACCAACCTGAAAAGAAGCTTCATCAGTTTGTAAGTGCACCAAATCATCACAGATGTCAAGGTGTGGCTCAGTGTTAGAGCATATAACTGCAGATTACAAGATTTTCGGTTCAAATCCAAACGCCTCCTTGCACCTTTTACTTCTTACCTTGGGAACCGTGCACTCAGTCTGCCTTCACTGCAGCAGTAAAATTGTTGTTTACATCGAGTCGACAGCAGGGAAACAGGCCGACTCGTTTGGTTTCTGCCATCGTTGATGCTCCACACAAGCATCCTCCCACCCGACTTCATCTCACGCGATCTCCCTCCCCTTCCGTTCTTTTCTCCCTCGTCTGCTGCTCCGGCGAAGAAACATAGAAAATAGGAGCATATTCGGCCCTTCGAGCCTGCTCTGCCATTCAATATGACCATGGCTGATCCTCTATCTCAATATCATATTCCCGCTCTCTCCACATACCCCTTGATGCCTTCAGTGTCTTGAAATCGATCTCTCTCATTCTTCAAATTATTCAGTGATTTGGCCTCCACAGCCTTCTGTGGTAGAGAATTCCACAGGTTCACCACCGTCTGAGTGAAGAAATTTCTCCTCATCTCAGTCCTAAATGTCCTACCCCGGACCTGTGACCCCTTGTTCTGGACCCCTCGGCCAGCGGAAACATCCTCCAAGCATCCAATCCGTCTCGTCCTGTCAGAATTTTTTTGTTTCAATGAGATCAGCTCTCATTCTTCTAAATTCGAGTGAATACAGGCCGAGTCAACCCAATCTCTCCTCTTCAGGGTCAGGCCCTGAGGGCGGAGTCAGATACAGGGGCGGGTTCACTTTCTGGGGGAAGAGTCAGATTATCGGGTCGGGGTGGGTGTCTGGCTCTGAGGCAGGATTAAAGCTCTGGGGAAGAGTCAGGCTCTGGGGGAGGAGTCAGTCTCTGTAGGCGGAATCAGGCTCTGGGGGAACAGTCAGACTCGGGGGAGGGGACCGACTCTGAGGGAGGAGTAAGGCTCTGGGGAGGAGTTAGACTCTGAGGGAGGAGTAAGGCTCTGAGGGAGGACTCAGACGCTGTGGAGGTGTCCGGCTCTTCGGGCGGAGTCAGTCATTGAGGGAGGAGTCAGTCATTGGGGGAGGAGTCAGTCATTGGGGGAGGAGTCAGGCTCTGGGACAGTGGTCAGACTCGGTGTCGGGTCAGACTCTGGGGGAGGTGTCAGATTCTGGGGCAAGGTTCAGACTCTGGGGGAGGAGTCCGACTCTGGAGGTAGGGTCAGACTCTGGGGGAAGGGTCAGACTCTGGGGCAGAGGTCAAAGGCTGGGGGAGGGGATCCGACACTGAGTGCCGTGTCAGATTCTGAGGGCGGAGGCAGACTCGAAGGGAAGAGTTAGATTCTGAGGGACGGGTCAGGCTCTGGAGGTGGAGTCATATTCTTGCCTATCAGAATAACTCATGAAGGTTCTTTTCAGAATGGTGCGATCAATGTTGATGATGGCCAGGTGCTAGACTCCATTGACTTGTGTGTGCTAACGATTCATGTAGATGTGGGGGTGTAGCTCAGCGGTAGAGCATTTGACTGCAGATCAAGAGGTCTTTGGTTCAAATCCAAGCGCCCCCTCTATCGTTTAATTGTTCCCTGTCGGAAGTCATGCAGTCAGTCTGTTCCTGCAGCTGCAGGATTGTTGTTCACATTGAGTCCACAGTTGGCCATTTTGCCCACTTGTTCGATGCCAGCGTCCATTCTCCACACAGGCCCTCTTCCTCCCTCGTTCATCGAACCCTTCCATTCCCGTCCCCTCTCGACTTTGAGGGAGTGCCAGAGAGAGATTAATCACCTTCTTAAATATTTCCCACTCCTGTTCTATCTCTTTGTCAATTTTTTTCAACTTCCCCAGTTCTATTCTAATCCGTTCAAAATTAGTTTGTTTCAAATCAATTACTTTGTTATTTGTCTTACTTAAGTATTTCTAAATATTTTACTACGGAGGGATTGAGGGAGGGAGGGAGTGAGTGAGTTCGTGAGCGTTTGAGTGAATGAATGAGTGAAAGCGAGAGGGTGACGGACAGAGCAGGCAGGAACGATGTAATGATAAAAGGGAGACAGGTGGGCAAGAGAGGAATCACTGCTTGATCCAATAATGGAAAATGAAACGGTGCAGGTAAGAGAAGTAAGTATAGGAGAATAGCCAGGCATAAACGGCAAGATTTAAAATAATGATTGATAAACACGGCCACAAGCCTGTGGCCAGCAATTTCTATTCGAATCCGGAGGGTCAAACAGAGGCTTTTGAGCATTGTCCACTTTGGACATTCACGGTCTCTTATTTCATGGTTAGGATGTGAATTCTGCAATTGAGACACTTTTCCATTTGATAAACCAACTTCTCTTCCGTAACCTGTAACTGAATATTTTGACTTAACACATGTTACAGTCGCTTCACACACTATCTCCTCCTGTCCACACTTGCCTAATACCTGCTGGAAGCTTATTTATTAAACTGATGCGATATTCTGTACACTTTCATATATGGCACTGAGAGCATGATCTTGTGAAACTGCACATTGAACCTGTTGTTTCTTGTGTTGACTGTAACAATCTACAGAGCTAGGGGCAGAGCAGAGTGTGAGAGCACTTGACAGCTGCTGGAGAAAAATCTGGTTGAAATTCAGGTGTCCTTTGTCTGGTGCGTCCAGACCAACGTTCTGTGGTAAGGATGTGTTCACTGAAGTCTGAGGCAGAGAGTGAGTGTGTGAGTGAGTGAGGGAGGGAGGGAGGGAGTGAGGGAAGGAGGTAATGAGAGATGGAAAGAGTGAGTGAATTAGCGTGTTCGTGAGTGTGCGAGTGACTGAATGAGTGAGAGCGAGAGGGAGGCAGGGAGAGCAGGCAGGAGTGATAAAACTACAAAAGAGAGACAGGCAGACAAGAGAGGAATCACTGCTGGATCTAGTAATGGGAAATGAAACGGAGGAGATCGGAGAAGTAAGTGTAGGCGAATATCGAGGCACTAGTGATAAGGTTTAAAATAATAATTGAGAAAGACGGCCACAAGCCTATTGCCAGCACTCTCTGCGAGCATCCGAGGGCCAAGTGGAGGCTTTCAGCATTTTCCACATTTATTTCCTGGCGACGTCACACTTTCGACACTCACAGCTTCTTATTTCATGGCCAGGATGCAATTTACACACTTTCCCTTTCTTTAAGTCCCACTTCTGTTCCGTAACCTGTAAATGAATCTATTGACTTAACAAATATTACAGTCACTTAACACACTATCTCCTCCTGTCCGCTCTTGCCAAATGCCTGCTGGATGTTTATTTATTACATTGATTCGATATTCTGTACACTTACATATATGGCACTGAGAGCATGATCTTGTGAATCTGCACATTGAACCTGTTGTTTCTTGTGTTGACTGTAACGATCTACAGAATTGGGGCAGAGCACAGTGAGAAAGCACTTGACAGCTGCTGGAGAAATATCTGGTTGAAATGCAGGTGTCGTTTTTCTGGTGCTTCCAGTTCCGCCTTCTGTGGTGAGGATGTGTTCACTGAAGTTTAGTGACAAGGCTTTCCATGTTGGGTTGTGCATCGCATCTGTGCACAATATTGTGACTCACTCCGATCATGAATCATTTCTGATTGCTGTAATTATTTGTCTCCCAGAATAACTGATGAAGCTTCTTTTCAGTTTGGTTCTCACTTCAGTGATGACTGCCAGGGACTGAACTCCGTTGCATTACTTCATCCGTGGACGATATCAGTGGGTGCATTGCTTAATTGCGTTGTTTCATTGTAAATCAAGAGATCGCTCGTTTAAATCCCGATACTCCCTCTTCTTTCTAAATGATTTTGTGATTCATACAGTAAGTCTGAATTCCCTGTAGCAGCAGGATTGTTGTTTACATTGAAGCTTCAGCAGAGAAACAGGTTAGCTATCTCGATTGGTCAATTCCGGTATTTATGCACCACATGAGTCACCTCCTGCCCTATTTCATCTCGTTCTATCAGCTACACATTCCTTTCTCTTTCATCTCTTCATCGAGCTTCCCTTTTAAAGCATCTATGCCATTTGCCTCAATTATTCCTTTTGGTGGCGAGTTCCACATTCTTACCGCCCTTTGGGTAAAGAAGATTCTCCTGAATTCCCTCACAAATGGAAACGTTTTTTCTGCGTCTACCCTATCGAGCCCTTTCATAATCTTAAAGACCTCTATCAGGTCACCTTTTCCAGAGAAAAGAGCTCCAACCTGTTTAGTCCTCCTGAGAAGTATATGCTCCGAGTTCTATTATCATCCTTGTGAATCTTTGTTTCAGCTTTGCCAATTCCTCTTTATTCTTCTTAAAATCTGGAGACCAGAATTGTTCACGTTACTCCAAGTGTGGTTTCCTTTTTCACTTCACCTCTGAACTTTCCATTCTCAGCCTGGTTCCCACTTGTATTATCAACCTGACATCTGCCATACGGCCACTTCCTCTGCTTCATTTTATTCTCTATCTCCTTCGTCATCCAGAGAGCTCTGGCTTTAGTTGCCCTACCTTTTCCTCTTGTGGGAATGTACACAGACTGTACCCGAACAATCTCCTCTTCAAAAGCCGCTCTTTGCTCGATTACAGTTTTGATTCCATTTTACCAGGGCCGGATCAGTTCTCAATCCTCTGTAATTGACCCTCTTCCAATTAAGTATTTTTACTCTAGATTAATCCTTCTCCTTTTCCATTGTTATTCTAATCCTTATGATACTCTGTTCGCTGTTCCCGAAATGCTCCCCCAAGGACATTTGCTCCACATTAACTATCTCAATCACTGGAACCAGGTTCAGCATTGCCTCCTAACTAATAGGTTACAGTTGCTTCACACACTAGCTCCTCCTGCCACACTTGCCAAATGCCTGCTGGATGCATCTTTATTATATTCTGTACACTTACATATATGGCACTGATAGCATGAACTTGGAAAACCACGCATTGAACCTGGCACTGCATTTGTTGACTGCAAGTATCTAAAGAGCTGGGGGCAGAGCACAGTGACAGAGGATTTAAAGCAGCTGAAGACCTCTGCTTGAAATTCTGATGTTGTTTGGCTGGTGCTTCGAGTTCCGCGTTCTGTGGTGAGGATATATTCAATGAAGCCGAGAGACAAGGCGTTCCAAGTTGGGTTGTGCATCGCATCTGTACACAATAGTGTGACTCACTCCGTTCATGATTAATTTCTGATTGGTGTCATTATTTGTCTCCCAGAATAACTGATGAAGCTTCTTTTCATGTTGGTGATATCAACATTTGTGACTGCCAGCTACTGAGCTCCATTACATTGTGCGTGCAAGAATGATCAACAGATGTGGGGGTGTAGCTCAGTGGTAGAGCATTTGACTGCAGATCAAGAGGTCTCTGGTACAAATCCAGGCGCCCCCTTTGCACATTCTCAGAGCTTCTTTTGGGGACTCAGAAAATCAGTAATCTGTCGCTGTCGTTGTTCATATTGACCCTCCGGAGGGTCGCTGCCCTCAGCTGGACATGTATGCTCAAGCTGTCAGGAAATGCGTCAATGCCAGATTCATCAGCCGCACTCAGAAGACAGTCCAGAATGTCACCCGAGCACAACGCAACGCCATCAACGCTCTCAAGACCAACCGCAACATCGTCATCAAACCAGCGGACAAAGGAGGAGCCATAGTCATACAGAACAGAACAGACGATTGCAAAGAAGCATACCGACAACTGGACAACCAGGAACACGACAGACGGTTACCCGCAGATCCGACCAAAGAACACACCCACCAGCTCAACAAACTGATCAAGACCTTCGATCCAGACCTTCAAAGCATCCTCCTCACTCTCATCCCACGTACTCCCCGCGTGGGAGACTTCAACTGCCTCCCAAAGATACACAAAGCCAACACACCCGGACGATCATCGTATCAGGCAACGGAACCCTGTGTGAGAACCTCTCTGGATACATCGAGGGCATCCTGAAACCCATCGTGCAGGGAACCCCCAGCTTCTGTCGTGACACTACAGACTTCCTACAAAAACTCAGTACCCACGGACCAGTTGAACCAGGAACACTTCTCACCACGATGGACGTCTCGGCACTATACACCAGTATCCCCCACGATGACGGCATCGCTGCGACAGCATCAATACTCAACACCAACAACAGCCAATCTCCGGAAGCCATCCTACAACTCATCCGCTTCATCCTGGATCACAATGTCTTCACCTTCGATAACCAGTTCTTTACCCAAACACACGGAACAGCCATGGGGACCAAATTCGCACCCCAATACGCCAACATTTTCATGCACAAGATCGAGCAGGACTTCTTCACTGCACAAGACCTCCAACCAACACTATACACCTGATACATCGACGACATTTTCTTTCTATGGACCCACGGCAAGGAATCACTAAAGAGACTACACGATAACATCAACAAGTTCCATCCCACCATCAAGCTCACCATGGACTACTCCTCAGAATCAGTTTCTTTCTTGGACACACGAATCTCCATCAAAGACGGGCACCTCAGCACCTCACTCTACCGCAAGCCCACGGACAACCTCACGATGCTCCACTTTTCCAGCTTCCACCCTAACCACGTCAAAGAGGCCATCCCCTATGGACAGGCCCTGCGAATACACAGGGTCTGCTCAGACGAGGAGGAACGCGATGGACACCTACAGACGCTGAAAGACGCCCTAGTAAGAACGGGATATGACGCTCGACTCATCGATCGACAGTTCCGACGGGCCACAGCAAAAAATCGCATAGACCTCCTCAGGAGACGAACACGGGACGCAACCAACAGAGTACCCTTTGTCGTCCAGTCCTTCCCCGGAGCGGAGAAACTACGCCATGTTCTCCGCAGCCTTCAACATGTCATCAATGAGGACAAACACCTCGCTATGGCCATCCCCACACCTCCACTACTCGCCTTTAAACAGCCACCCAACCTCAAACAGACCATCGTTCGCAGCAAATTATCCAGCTTTCAAGAGAACAGCGTCCGCGACACCACACAACCCTGCCACGGTAACCTCTGCAAGACATGCCAGATCATCGACACAGATACCACCATCACACGAGAGGACACCACCCACCAGGTGCATGGTTCATACTCCTGTGACTCGGCCAACGTTGTCTACCTCATACGTTGTAGGAAAGGATGCCCCAGAGCATGGTACATTGGCGAGACCATGCAGACACTGTGACAACGGATGAACGGACACCGGGCAACAATCGCCAAACAGGAGGGTTCCCTCCCAGTCGGGGAACACTTCAGCAGTCATGGACATTCATCCACCGACCTTCGGGTAAGCGTTCTCCAAGGCGGCCTTCGAGACACACGACAACGCAAAATCGTCGAGCAGAAATTGATAGCCAAGTTCCGCACCCATGAGGACGGCCTCAACCGGGATCTTGGGTTCATGTCACGCTACACGTTACCCCACCAGCGAACAAATGTTATCTGTTTTTAATATAATGGGTCATTTGCTGGCTTTCTCTGCCTTCCGGATGTTTCTGCCTCTCTCTGTTTTTTTTTCCTGTTTGTTTTTTTGTTGAATGTGTATTCGGGGGTTCTGCAGGTGACACCTCTCTGTCTGAACACGGTGATTGCCTTGGCAACGGGCAGTTGCAGGGGCATTCTGTAAACACCATGTGGAGTTCTATATGTATAAATGCGTAGGCTTCGAGGAGCTCCTGAACATTTACCTGAGGAAGGAGGAAGCCTCCGAAAGCTTGTGAATTTAAAATTAAATTGCTGGACTATAACTTGGTGTTGTAAAATTGTTTACAGTTGTTCATATTGAGTTTGCAGCACAGATTCAGGCCTTTTGACCCAACGGGACTGTGCCAGCCTTTATGCTTCACACAAGACACATCCCTCCCTACTTCATTTGCCCCCATCCGCACACTCTTCCATTCCTTTCGCCCCGTGTGTTTATATAGTTTGCCATTTCATGTATCGATGTTATTTGCCTCAACTGCTCCTTAAGGTAGCGAATTCCACATTCTTGCAACTCTTTGGTAAAGAAGTTTCCCATGAATTCTCTATTGGATTTATCAGTGACTATCTTATATTGATAACCGATAGATTTAGAGTCCCCTACGAGTGGAAACATTTTCTCTCCGTCGACCCAATCAAACCCTTTCATTATCCAAAGACCTCCATCATTTCAGCCATCAGCCTGTTAAATCTATCCTGACAGGTATTATCTTTCAGTTCTGGCATCATCATTATTTTCACCTTCGCCAATTCCTCGATATCCTTTTGATATTAGGGAGACCAGAAGTGTTCACAGTGCTCCAAGTGTGGATTAACCAAGGATCTCGGACTACAGGTACACAAATCACTAAAAGTAGTGACGACATAAAAAAAACAAGCCAAGCACTGGGGTTCATTTCCAGGGGGATAGAATTGAAAAGCGGAGAAGTTATGTTAAGCATGTATAGTCTCCCTGATAAATACTGAGACAAAGTAACTATTCAATATTCCAGCCATTTCACTGTTATTACCTCTGAGGATATCTTGTGTATCCCTTGTTGGCCCTATCCCTATCCTGATGTTATTGACATTTCAGTGCAATAATTGACTATTTCTTGATAATTTAATTTTGTATTTCCTTTCTTCTTTCCTGATTGCTTGTTGGCATCCTTCCTAACGTCTTCATTTTCCCCTTTATCATCATTTCATTTATTGTCCATTTAGTTAGAATATGCATTTGTTCAATTTCAATTTTACCCTTATCTCTTTATTCATCCACAATGTTTCATTATTGACTATTTGTTGTTTTTTTCTTAGAGGAATGTGTTTCTCTTGAACTCTATTGATCACCGTTTTAAATATTTCCCAAAACCTGTTCTATATCTTTGTCAAGATTTTTTCCAAGTTCACCTTCCCAGGTTGCAATCTCATCCCCTCAAAAATAGTTTGTTTCCAATCTATTAATTTGGTCTTTGTCTTACTGATGTCTCTCTCAATCTTTACGGTGGAGGGATTGAGGTAGTGAGTGATGTGTGAGTGAGTGAGGGAGGGAGTGAGGGAAGGAGGAAATGAGGGATGGATAGAGTGAGTGAATTAGCGTGTTCGTGAGTGTGCGAGTGACTGAATGAGTGAGAGCGAGAGGGAGGCAGGGAGAGCAGGCAGGAGCGATAAAATTACAAATGAGAGACAGGCAGACAAGAGAGGAATCACTGCTGGATCTAGTAATGGGGAATGAAACGGAGGAGATCGGAGAAGTAAGTGTAGGCGAATATCGAGGCACGAGTGATAAGGTTTAAAATAATAATTGAGAAAGACGGCCACACGCCTATTGCCAGCACTCTCTGCGAGCATCCGCGGGTCAAATAGAGGCTTTCAGCATTTTCCACTTTTATTTCCTGGCGACGTCACAATTTCGACACTCACAGCTTCTTATTTCATGGCCAGGATGCAATTTACACACTTTCCCTTTCGTTAAGTCCCACTTCAGTTCCGTAACCTGTAAATGAATCTATTGACTTAACAAATATTACAGTCACTTCACACACTATCTCCTCCTGTCCACTCTTGCCAAATGCCTGCTGGATGTTAATTTATTACATTGATTCGATATTCTGTACACTTACATATATGGCACTGAGAGCATGATCTTGTGAAACTGCACATTGTACCTGTTGTTTCTTGTGTTGACTGTAACGATCTACAGAATTGGGGCAGAGCACAGTTAGAGAGCACTTGACAGCTGCTGGAGAAACATCTGGTTGAAATTCAGGTGTCGTTTGTCTGGTGCTTCCAGTTCCGTGTTCTGTGGTAAGGATGTGCTCACTGAAGTTTAGTGACAAGGCTTTCCATGTCGGGTTGTGCATCGCATCTGTACAGAATAGTGTGACTCATGCCGTTCATGATTCATTTCTGATTGCTGTATTTATTTGTCTCCCAGAATAACTGATGAAGCTTCTTTTCATGTTGGTAATATCAACATTGGTGACTGCAAGCTACTGAGCTCCATTACATTGTGCGTGCAAGAATGGTCAACAGATGTGGGGGTGTAGCTCAGTGGTAGAGCATTTGACTGCAGATCAAGAGGTCTGTGGTTAGAATCCAGGCGCCCCCTTGCACATTCTAAGTGCTTCTTTTGGGGACTCAGAAAATCAGGAATCTGTCGCTGTCGTTGTTCATATTGAGTTTGCCGCACAGATCCAGGCCTTTTGACCCAACGGGTCTGTGCCAGACTTTATGCTTCACACAAGACACCTCCCTCCCGACTTCATTTGCCCCCATCCGCACACTCTTCCATTCCTTACGCCCCCGTGTGTTTATCTAGTTTGCCATTTCATGTATCGATGTTATTTGCCTCAACTGCTCCTTAAGGTATCGAATTCCACATTGTTGCAACTCTTTGGTGAAGACGTTTCCCATGAATTCTCCATTGGATTTATCAGTGACTATCTTATATTGATAACCGATAGTTTTAGAGTCCCCTACGAGTGGAATCATTTTCTCTACGTCGACCCAATCAAACCCTTTCATTATCCAAAGACCTCCATCATGTCAGCCTGTTAAATCTAGCCTGACAGGTATTATCTTTCAGTTCTGGCATCATCATTATTTTCACCTTCGCCAATTCCTCGATATCCTTTTGATATTAGGGAGACCAGAAGTGTTCACAGTGCTCGAGTGTGGTTTAACCAAGGATCTCGGACTACAGGTACACAAATCACTAAAAGTAGTGACGACAAAAAAAAAACAAGCCAAGCACTGGGGTTCATTTCCAGGGGGATAGAATTGAAAAGCGGAGAAGTTATGTTAAGCATGTATAGTCTCCCTGATAAATACTGAGACAAAGTAACTATTCAATATTCCAGCCATTTCACTGTTATTACCTCTGAGGATATCTTGTGCATCCCTTGTTGGCCCTATCCCTATCCTGATGTTATTGACATTTCAGTGCAATAATTGACTATTTCTTGATAATTTAATTTTGTATTTCCTTTCTTCTTTCCTGATTGCTTGTTGGCATCCTTCCTAACGTCTTCATTTTCCCCTTTATCATCATTTCATTTATTGTCCATTTAGTTAGAATATGCATTTGTTCAATTTCAATTTTACCCTTATCTCTTTATTCATCCACAATGTTTCATTATTGACTATTTGTTGTTTTTTTCTTAGAGGAATGTGTTTCTCTTGAACTCTATTGATCACCGTTTCAAATATTTCCCAAAACCTGTTCTATATCTTTGTCAAGATTTTTTCCAAGTTCACCTTCCCAGGTTCCAATCTCACCACCTCAAAAATAGTTTGTTTCCAATCTATTAATTTGGTCTTTGTCTTACTGATGTCTCTCTCAATCTTTACGGTGGAGGGATTGAGGTAGGGAGTGATGTGTGAGTGAGGGAGGGAGTGAGGGAAGGAGGGAATGAGGGATGGATAGAGTGAGTGAATTAGCGTGTTCGTGAGTGTGCGAGTGACTGAATGAGTGAGAGCGAGAGGGACGCAGGGAGAGCAGGCAGGAGCGATAAAATTACAAATGAGAGATAGGCAGACAAGAGAGGAATCACTGCTGGATCTAGTAATGGGGAATGAAACGGAGGAGATAGGAAAAGTGAGTGTTGGCGAATATCGAGGCACCAGTGATAAGGTTTAAAATAATAATTGAGAAAGACGGCCACAAGCCTATTGCCAGCACTCTCTGCGAGCATCCGCGTGTCAAACAGAGGCTTTCAGCATTTTCCAATTTGATTTCCTGGCGACGTCACAATTTCGACACTCACAGCTTCTTATTTCATGGCCAGGATGCAATTTACACACTTTCCCTTTCGTTAAGTCCCACTTCAGTTCCGTAACCTGTAAATGAATCTATTGACTTAACAAATATTAAAGTCACTTCACACACTATCTCCTCCTGTCCGCTCTTGCCAAATGCTTGCTGGATGTTTATTTATTACATTGATTCCATATTCTGTAAACTTACATATATGGCACTGAGAGCATGATCTTGTGAATCTGCACATTGAACCTGTTGTTTCTTGTGTTGACTGTAACGATCTACAGAATTGGGGCAGAGCACAGTTAGAGAGCACTTGACAGCTGCTGGAGAAACATCTGGTTGAAATTCAGGTGTCGTTTGTCTGGTGCTTCCAGTTCCGTGTTCTGTGGTAAGGATGTGCTCACTGAAGTTTAGTGACAAGGCTTTCCATGTCGGGTTGTGCATCGCATCTGTACAGAATAGTGTGACTCATGCCGTTCATGATTCATTTCTGATTGCTGTATTTATTTGTCTCCCAGAATAACTGATGAAGCTTCTTTTCATGTTGGTAATGTCAACATTGGTGACTGCCTGCAACTGAGCTCCATTACATTGTGCGTGCAAGAATGGTTAACAGATGTGGGGGTGTAGCTCAGTGGTAGAGCATTTGACTGCAGATCAAGAGGTCTCTGGTTCGAATCCAGGCGCCCCCTTGCACATTCTAAGTGTTTCTTTTGGGGACTCAGAAAATCAGTAATCTGTCGTTGTTTGCATTGAGTTTGCCGCGCAGATCCAGGCCTTTTGACCCAACGGGTCTGTGCCAGCCTTTATGCTTCACACAAGACACCTCCCTCCCTACTTCATTTGCCCCCATCCGCACACTCTTCCATTCCTTTCGCCCCCGTGTGTTTATCTAGTTTGCCATTTCATGTATCGATGTTATTTGCCTCAACGACTCCTGACGGTAGCGAATTCCACATTCTTGCAACTCTTTGGTAAAGAAGTTTCCCATGAATTCTCTATTGGATTTATCAGTGACTATCTTATATTGATAACCGATAGTTTTAGAGTCCCCTACGAGTGGAAACATTTTCTCTACGTCGACCCAATCAAACCCTTTCATTATCCAAAGACCTCCATCATGTCAGCCTGTTAAATCTATCCTGACAGGTATTATCTTTCAGTTCTGGCATCATCATTATTTTCACCTTCGCCAATTCCTCGATATCCTTTTGATATTAGGGAGACCAGAAGTGTTCACAGTGCTCCAAGTGTGGTTTAACCAAGGATCTCGGACTGCAATCACACAAATCACTAAAAGAAGTGACGACATAGAAAAAAACAAGCCAAGCACTGGGGTTCATTTCCAGGGGGATTGAATTGAAAAGCGGAGAAGTTATGTTGAGCATGTATAGTCTCCCTGATAAATACTGAGACAAAGTAACTATTCAATATTCCATGCATTTCACTGTTATTACCTCTGAGGATATCTTGTGTATCCCTTGTTGGCCCTATCCCTATCCTGATGTTATTGACATTTCAGTGCAATAATTGACTATTTCTTGATAATTTAATTTTGTATTTCCTTTCTTCTTTCCTGATTGCTTGTTGGCATCCTTCCGAACGTCTTCATTTTCCCCTTCATCATCATTTCATTTATTGTCCATTTAGTTAGAATATGCATTTGTTCAATTTCAATTTTACCCTTATCTCTTTATTCATCCACAATGTTTCATTATTGACTATGTGTTGTTTTTTTCTTAGAGGAATGTATTTCTCTTGAACTCTATTGATCACCGTTTCAAATATTTCCCAAAACCTGTTCTATATCTTTGTCAAGATTTTTTCCAAGTTCACCTTCCCAGGTTCCAATCTCATCCCCTCAAAAATAGTTTGTTTCCAATCTATTAATTTGGTCTTTGTCTTACTGATGTCTCTCTCAATCTTTACGGTGGAGAGATTGAGGTAGGGAGTGATGTGTGAGTGAGTGAGGGAGGGAGTGAGGGAAGGAGGAAATGAGGGATGGATAGAGTGAGTGAATTAGCGTGTTCGTGAGTGTGCGAGTGACTGAATGAGTGAGAGCGAGAGGGAGGCAGGGAGAGCAGGCAGGAGCGATAAAATTACAAATGAGAGACAGGCAGACAAGAGAGGAATCACTGCTGGATCTAGTAATGGGGAATGAAACGGAGAAGATAGGAGAAGTAAGTGTCGGCGAATATCGAGGCACTAGTGATCAGGTTTAAAATAATAATTGAGAAAGACGGCCACACGCCTATTGCCAGCACTCTCTGCGAGCATCCGCGGGTCAAATAGAGGCTTTCAGCATTTTCCACTTTTATTTCCTGGCGACGTCACACTTTCGACACTCACAGCTGCTTATTTCATGGCCAGGATGCAATTTACACACTTTCCCTTTCGTTAAGTCCCACTTCAGTTCCGTAACCTGTAAATGAATCTATTGACTTCACAAATATTACAGTCACTTCAAACAATATCTCCTCCTGTCCACTCTTGCCAAATGCCTGCTGGATGTTTATTTATTACATTGATTCGATATTCTGTACACTTACATTTCTGGCACTGAGAGCATGATCATGTGAAACTGCACATTGAACCTGTTGTTTCTTGTGTTGACTGTAACGATCTACAGAATTGGGGCAGAGCACAGTTAGAGAGCACTTGACAGCTGCTGGAGAAACATCTGGTTGAAATTCAGGTGTCGTTTGTCTGGTGCTTCCAGTTCCGTGTTCTGTGGTAAGGATGTGCTCACTGAAGTTTAGTGACAAGGCTTTCCATGTCGGGTTGTGCATCGCATCTGTACACAATAGTGTGACTCATTCCGTTGATGATTCATTTCCGATTGCTGTATTTATTTGTCTCCCAGATTAACTGATGAAGCTTCTTTTCATTTTGGTAATATCAACATTGGTGACTGCCAGCTACTGAGCTCCATTACATTGTGCGTGCAAGAGTGGTCAACAGATGTGGGGGTGTAGCTCAGTGGTAGAGCATTTGACTGTAGATCAAGCGGTCTCTGGTTTGAATCCAGGCGCCCGCTTGCACATTCTAAGTGCTTCTTTTGGGGACTCAGAAAATCAGTAATCTGTCGCTGTCGTTGTTCATATTGAGTTTGCCGCACAGATCCAGGCCTTTTGACCCAACGGGTCTGTGCCAGCCTTTATGCTTCACACAAGACACCTCCCTCCCTACTTCATTTGCCCCCATCCGCACACTCTTCCATTCCTTTCGCCCCCGTGTGTTTACCTAGTTTGCCATTTCATGTATCGATGTTATTTGCCTCA
The DNA here is from genome assembly GCF_035084215.1 of Heptranchias perlo. Taxonomy (NCBI): domain Eukaryota; kingdom Metazoa; phylum Chordata; class Chondrichthyes; order Hexanchiformes; family Hexanchidae; genus Heptranchias; species Heptranchias perlo. The sequence goes on along the minus strand of NC_090344.1, from coordinate 4,330,169 downwards.
AGTACTCCTTAAGGTATCGAATTCCACATTGTTGCAACTCTTTGGTGAAGACGTTTCCCATGAATTCTCCATTGGATTTATCAGTGACTATCTTAAATTGATAACCGATAGTTTTAGAGTCCCCTACGAGTGGAATCATTTTCTCTACGTCGACCCAATCAAACCCTTTCATTATCCAAAGACCTCCATCATGTCAGCCATCAGCCTGTTAAATCTATCCTGACAGGTATTATCTTTCAGTTCTGGCATCATCATTATTTTCACCTTCGCCAATTCCTCGATATCCTTTTGATATTAGGGAGACCAGAAGTGTTCACAGTGCGCCAAGTGTGGTTTAACCAAGGATCTCGGACTACAGGTACACAAATCACTAAAAGTAGTGACGACATAACAAAAAACAAGCCAAGCACTGGGGTTCATTTCCAGGGGGATAGAATTGAAAAGCGGAGAAGTTATGTTAAGCATGTATAGTCTCCCTGATAAATACTGAGACAAAGTAACTATTCAATATTCCAGCCATTTCACTGTTATTACCTCTGAGGATATCTTGTGCATCCCTTGTTGGCCCTATCCCTATCCTGATGTTATTGACATTTCAGTGCAATAATTGACTATTTCTTGATAATTTAATTTTGTATTTCCTTTCTTCTTTCCTGATTGCTTGTTGGCATCCTTCCTAACGTCTTCATTTTCCCCTTTATCATCATTTCATTTATTGTCCATTTAGTTAGAATATGCATTTGTTCAATTTCAATTTTACCCTTATCTCTTTATTCATCCACAATGTTTCATTATTGACTATTTGTTGTTTTTTTCTTAGAGGAATGTATTTCTCTTGAACTCTATTGATCACCGTTTCAAATATTTCCCAAAACCTGTTCTATATCTTTGTCAAGATTTTTTCCGAGTTCACCTTCCCAGGTTCCAATCTCATCCCCTCAAAAATAGTTTGTTTCCAATCTATTAATTTGGTCTTTGTCTTACTGATGTCTCTCTCAATCTTTACGGTGGAGGGATTGAGGTAGGGAGTGATGTGTGAGTGAGTGAGGGAGGGAGGGAGGGAAGGAGGGAATGAGGGATGGATAGAGTAAGTGTATTAGCGTGTTCGTGAGTGTGCGAGTGACTGAATGAGTGAGAGCGAGAGGGAGGCAGGGAGAGCAGGCAGGAGCGATAAAATTACAAATGAGAGACAGGCAGACAAGAGAGGAATCACTGCTGGATCTAGTAATGGGGAATGAAACGGAGGAGATCGGAGAAGTAAGTGTAGGCGAATATCGAGGCACTAGTGATAAGGTTTAAAATAATAATTGAGAAAGACGGTCACACGCCTATTGCCAGCACTCTCTGAGAGCATCCGCGGGTCAAATAGAGGCTTTCAGCATTTTCCAATTTTATTTCCTGGCGACGTCACAATTTCGACACTCACAGCTTCTTATTTCATGGCCAGGATGCAATTTACACACTTTCCCTTTCGTTAAGTCCCACTTCAGTTCCGTAACCTGTAAATGAATCTATTGACTTAACAAATATTACAGTCACTTCAAACACTATCTCCTCCTGTCCACTCTTGCCAAATGCCTGCTGGATGTTTATTTATTACATTGATTCGATATTCTGTACACTTACATATATGGCACTGAGAGCATGATCTTGTGAAACTGCACATTGAACCTGTTGTTTCTTGTGTTGACTGTAACGATCTACAGAATTGGGGCAGAGCACAGTTGGAGAGCACTTGTCAGCTGCTGGAGAAACATCTGGTTGAAATTCAGGTGTCGTTTGTCTGGTGCTTCCAGTTCCGTGTTCTGTGGTAAGGATGTGCTCACTGAAGTTTAGTGACAAGGCTTTCCATGTCGGGTTGTGCATCGCATCTGTACACAATAGTGTGACTCATTCCGTTCATGATTCATTTCTGATTGCTGTATTTATTTGTCTCCCAGAATAACTGATGAAGCTTCTTTTCATGTTGGTAACATCAACATTGGTGACTGCCAGCTACTGAGCTCCATTACATTGTGCGTGCAAGAATGGTCAACAGATGTGGGGGTGTAGCTCAGTGGTAGAGCATTTGACTGCAGATCAAGAGGTCGCTGGTTCGAATCCAGGCGCCGCCTTTCACATTCTAAGTGTTTCTTCTGGGGACTCAGAAAATCAGTAATCTGTCGCTGTCGTTGTTTGCATTGAGTTTGCCGCACAGATCCAGGCCTTTTGACCCAACGGGTCTGTGCCAGCCTTTATGCTTCACACAAGACTCCTCCCTCCCTACTTCATTTGCCCCCATCCGCACACTCTTCCATTCCTTTCGCCCCCGTGTATTTATCTAGTTTGCCATTTCATGTATCGATGTTATTTGCCTCAACTACTCCTTAAGGTAGCGAATTCCACATTCTTGCAACTCTTTGGTAAAGAAGTTTCCCATGAATTCTCCATTGGATTTATCAGTGAATATCTTATATTGATAACCGATAGTTTTAGAGTCCCCTACGAGTGGAATCATTTTCTCTCCGTCGACCCAATCAAACCCTTTCATTATCCAAAGACCTCCATCATGTCAGCCATCAGCCTGTTAAATCTATCCGGACAGGTATTATCTTTCAGTTCTGGCATCATCATTATTTTCACCTTCGCCAATTCCTCGATATCCTTTTGATATTAGAGAGACCAGAAGTGTTCACAGTGCTCCAAGTGTGGTTTAACCAAGGATCTCGGACTACAGGTCCACAAATCACTAAAAGTGTTGACGACATTAAAAAATACAAGCCAAGCACTGGGGTTCATTTCCAGGGGGATAGAATTGAAAAGCGGAGAAGTTATGTTAAGCATGTATAGTCTCCCTGATAAATACTGAGACAAAGTAACTATTCAATATTCCAGCCATTTCACTGTTATTACCTCTGAGTATATCTTGTGTATCCCTTCTTGGCCCTATCCCCATCCTGATGTTATTGACATTTCAGTGCAATAATTGACTATTTCTTGATAATTTAATTTTGTATTTCCTTTCTGCTTTCCTGATTGCTTGTTGACATCCTTCCTAACGTCTTCATTTTCCCCTTTATCATCCTTTCCTTTATTGTCCATGTAGTTAGAATATGCATTTGTTCAATTTCAATTTTACCCTTATCTCTTTATTCATCCACAATGTTTTATTATTGAATATTTGTTGTTTTTTTTAGAGGAATGTATTTCTCTTGAACTGTATTCATCACCGTTTCAAATATTTCCCAAAACCTGTTCTATATCTTTGTCAAGATTTTTTCCAAGTTCACCTTCCCAGGTTCCAATCTCACCCCCTCAAAAATAGTTTGTTTCCAATCTATTAATTTGGTCTTTGTCTTACTGATGTCTCTCTCAATCTTTTACGGTGGAGGGATTGAGGTTGGGAGTGATGTGTGAGTGAGTGAGGGAGGGAGTGAGGGAAGGAGGGAAGGAGGGCTGAATAGAGTGAGATAATTAGCATGTTCGTGAGTGTGCGAGTGACTGAATAATTGAGAGCGAGTGGGAGGTGTGGAGAGCAGGCAGGAGTGATAAAATTACAAAAGAGAGACAGGCAGACAAGAGAGGAATCACTGCTGGATCTAGTAATGGGGAATGAAACGGAGGAGATAGGAGAAGTAAGTGTAGGTGAATATCGAGGCACTAGTGATAAGGTTTAAAATAATAATTGAGAAAGACGGCCACACGCCTATTGCCAGCACTCTCTGCGAGCATCCGCGGGTCAAATAGAGGCTTTCAGCATTTTCCACTTTTATTTCCTGGCGACGTCACACTTTCGACACTCACAGCTTCTGATTTCATGGCCAGGATGCAATTTACACACTTTCCCTTTCGTTGAGTCCCACTTCAGTTCTGTAACCTGTAAATGAATCTGTTGACTTAACAAATATTACAGTCACTTCACACACTATCTCCTGCTGTCCGCTCTTGCCAAATGCCTGCTGGATGTTTATTTGTTACATTGATTCGATATTCTGTACACTTAAATATCTGGCACTGAGAGCATGATCTTGTGAATCTGCACATTGAACCTATTGTTTCTTGTGTTGACTATAACGATCTACAGAATTGGGGCAGAGCACAGTGAGAGAGCACTTGATCGCTGCTGGAGAAACATCTGGTTGAAATTCAGGTGTCGTTTGTCTGGTGCTTCCAGTTGCACGTTCTGTGGTTAGGATGTGTTCACTGAAGTTTAGTGACAAGGCTTTCCATGTTGGGTTGTGCATCGCATCTGTGTACAATAGTGTGACTCAATCCGTTCATGAATCATTTCTGATTGCTGTAATTATTTGTCTCCCAGAATAACTGATGAAGCTTCTTTTCAGATTGGTTCTTTCAACAGTGATGACTGCCAGGTACTGAACTCTGTTGCATTCCCTTGTCTGTGGACGATGTCAGTGGGTGAATTGCTTAATTGCAGTGTTTAATTATCAATCAAGCGATCGCTGGTTTAAATCCCGATACTCCCTCTTCTTTCGAAATGATTTTGTGATTCATACAGTAAGTCTGAATTCCCTGTAGCAGCAGGATTGTTGTTTGCTTTGAAGCTTCAGCAGAGAAACAGGTTTGCTATCTCGATTGGTCACTTCCGGTATTTATGCACCACATGAGTCTCCTCCTGCCATATTTCATCTCGTTCTATCAGCCATACATTCCTTTCTCTTTCATCTCTTCATCGAGCTTCCCCTTGAAAGCATCTATGCAATTTGCCTCAACGATTCCTTTTGGTGGCGAGTTCCACATTCTTACCGCCCTTTGGGTCAAGAAGATTCTCCTGAATTCCCTCACAAATGGAAACGTTTTTTTCTCCGTCACCCAATCGAATCCTTTCAAAATCTTAAAGACCTCTATCAGGTCACCCCTCAGTCTTCCCTTTTCTAGAGAAAAGAGCTTCAACCTGTTTAGTCCTCCTGAGAAGTATATGCTCCGAGTTCTATTATCATCCTTGTGAATCTTTTTTTCAGCTTTGCCAATTCCTCTTTTTTCTTCTTATAATCTGTCGACCAGAATTGTTCACGTTACTCCAAGTGTGGTTTCCTTTTTCACTTCACCTCTGAACTTTCCATTCTCAGCCTGGTTCTGACTTGTATTATCAACCTGACATCTGCCATACGGCCACTTCCTCTGCTTCATTTTATACTCTATCTCTTTCGTCATCCAGAGATCTCTGGCTTTAGTTGCTTCTTGTGGGAATGTACACAGACTGTACCCGAACAACCTCCTCTTCAAAAGTGCCCATTGCTCGATTACAGTTTTGATTCCATTTTACCAGGGCCGGATCAGTTCTCAACCCTCTGTAATTGACCCTCTTCCAATTAAGTGTTTTTACTCTAGATTACTCCTTCTCCTTTTCCATTGCTATTCTAAACCTGATGATACTCTGTTCGCTATTCCCTAAATGCTCCCCCAAGGACACTTGCTCCACATTAACTATCTCATTCCCTAGAACCAGATCCATCATTGCCTCCTAACTACAGTTGCTTCACACACTAGCTCCTCCTGCCACACTTGCCTAATGCCTGCTGGATGCATCTTTATTATATTCTGTGCACTTACATATATGGCACAGAGAGCATGATCTTGTGAATCTGCACATTGAACCTGTTGTTTCTTGTGTTAACTTTAACGATCTACAGAACTAGGGGCAGAGCACAGTGAGAGAGCACTTGATAGCTGCTGGAGAAACATCTGGTTGAAATTCAGGTGTCGTTTGTCTGGTGCTTCCAGTTCCACGTTCTGTGGTTAGGATGTGTTCACTGAAGTTTAGTGACAAGGCTTTCCATGTTGGGTTGTGCATCGCATCTGTGTACAATAGTGTGACTCAATCCGTTCATGAATCATTTCTGATTGCTGTAATTATTTGTCTCCCAGAATAACTGATGAAGCTTCTTTTCAGATTGGTTCTTTCAACAGTGATGACTGCCAGGTACTGAACTCTGTTGCATTCCCTTGTCTGTGGACGATGTCAGTGGGTGCATTGCTTAATTGCAGTGTTTAATTATAAATCAAGCGATCGCTGGTTTAAATCCCGATACTCCCTCTTCTTTCTCAATGATTTTGTGATTCATACAGTAAGTCTGAATTCCCTGTAGCAGCAGGATTGTTGTTTACATTGAAGCTTCAGCAGAGAAACAGGTTAGCTATCTCGATTGGTCTCTTCCGGTATTTATGCACCACATGAGTCTCCTCCTGCCATATTTCATCTCGTTCTATCAGCCATACATTCCTTTCTCTTTCATCTCTTCATCGAGCTTCCCCTTTAAAGCATCTATGCAATTTGCCTCAACGATTCCTTTTGGTGGCGAGTTCCACATTCTTACCGCCCTTTGGGTCAAGAAGATTCTCCTGAATTCCCTCACAAATGGAAACGTTTTTTTCTCCGTCACCCAATCGAATCCTTTCAAAATCTTAAAGACGTCTATCAGGTCACCCCTCAGTCTTCCCTTTTCTAGAGAAAAGAGCTTCAACCTGTTTAGTCCTCCTGAGAAGTATCTGCTCCGAGTTCTATTATCATCCTTTGAATCTTTTTTTCAGCTTTGCCAATTCCTCTTTATTCTTCTTATCATCTGTCGACCAGAATTGTTCACGTTACTCCAAGTGTGGTTTCCATTTTCACTTCACCTCTGAACTTTCCATTCTCAGCCTGGTTCTGACTTGTATTATCAACCTGACATCTGCCATACGGCCACTTCCTCTGCTTCATTTTATACTCTATCTCTTTCGTCATCCAGAGATGTCTGACTTTAGTTGCTTCTTGTGGGAATGTACACAGACTGTACCCGAACAACCTCCTCTTCAAAAGCCGCCCATTGCTCGATTACAGTTTTGATTCCATTTTATCAGTTCTCAACCCTCTGTAATTGACCCTCTTCCAATTAAGTGTTTTTACTCTAGATTACTCCTTCTCATTTTCCATTGCTATTCTAAACCTCATGATACTCTGTTCGCTATTCCCTAAATGCTCCCCCAAGGACACTTGCTCCACATTAACTATCTCAATCCCTAGAACGAGATCCATCATTGCCTCCTAACTACAGTTGCTTCACACACTAGCTCCTCCTGCCACACTTGCCTAATGCCTGCTGGATGCATCTTTATTATATTCTGTGCACTTACATATATGGCACTGATAGTATGATCTTGGAAAACCACGCATTGAACCTGGCACTGCATTTGTTGACTGAAAGTATCTTAAGAGCTGGGGGGCAGAGCACAGTGACAGAGCATTTGACAGCAGCTGAAGACCTCTGCTTGAAATTCTGATGTCGTTTGTCTGGTGCTTCGAGTTCCGCGTTCTGTGGTAAGGATGTGTTCACTGAAGCCGAGAGACAAGGCGTTCCAAGTTGGGTTGTGCATCGCATCTGTACACAATAATGTGACTCACTCCATTCATGAAATATTTCTGATTGCCGTAATTATTTGTCTCCCAGAATAACTCATGAAGCTTCTTTTCATGTTGATAATATCAACATTGGTGACTGCCAGCTACTGAGCTCCATTACATTGTGCGTGCAAGAATGGTCACTAGATGAGGGGGTGTAGCTCAGTGGTAGAGCAATTGATTGCAAATCAAGAGGTCTCTGGTTCCGAATCCAGGCGCCCCCTTGCACATTCGAAGTGCTTCTTTTGAGGAGTCAGAAAATCAGTAATCTGTCGTTGTTTATATTGAGTTTGCCGCACAGATCCAGGCCATTTGACCCAATGGGGCCGGGCCAGCATTTGTGCTTCACACAAGACTCCTCTCTCCCTAATTCACTTACCCCCAGCCGCACACTCTTCCATTCCTTTCGCCCGCGTGTGTTTATCTCGTTCGCCATTTCATGTATCGATGTTATTTGCCTCAACTACTCCTTAAGACAGCGAGTTCCACATTCTTGCAACTTTTTGGTAAAGAAGTTCCCCATGAATTCTCTATTGGATTTATTAGTGACTATCTTATATTGATAACCGATAGTTTTAGAGTACCCTACGAGTGGAAACATTTTCTCTACGTCGACCCAATCAAACCCTTTCATTATCCAAAGACCTCCATCATGTCAGCCATCAGCCTGTTCAATCTATCCTGAAAGGTATTCTCTTTCAGTTCTGGCATCATCATTATTTTCACCTTCGCCATTTCCTCGATATCCTTTTTATAATAGGGAGACCAGAAGTGTTCACAGTGCTCCAAGTGTGGTTTAACCAAGGATCTAGGACTGCAGATACACAAATCACTAAAAGTGGTGTCGACAAAAAAAGAACAAACCAAGCAGTGGGGTTCATTTCCAGGGGGGTAGAATTGAAAAGCGGAGAGGTTATGTTAAGCATGTATAGTCTCCCTGATAAATACTGAGGAAAAGTAACTATTCAATATTCCAGCCATTTCACTGTCATTACCTCTGAGTCTATCTTGTGTATCCCTTGTTGGCCCTATCCCTATCCTGATGTTATTGACGTTTCAGTGGAATAATTGACTATTTCTTGATAATTTAATTTTGTATTTCCTTTCTGCTTTCCTGATTGCTTTTCGACATCCTTCCTAACATCTTCATTTCCCCCTTTATCATCCTTTCCTTTATTGTCCATGTGGTTCGAAGATGCCTTTGTTTAATTTCAATTTTACCCTTATCTCTTTATTCATCCACAATGTTTCATTGTTGGCTATTTGTTGTTTTCTTTAGAGGGATATAGTTCTCTTGAACTCTATTGATCACCGTTTCAAATATTTCCCAAAACCTTTTCTCAATCTTTGTCAAGATTTTTTCCAAGTTCACCTTCCAAAGTTCCAATCTCACCCCCTCAAAAATAGTTTGTTTCCAATCTATTAATTTGGTCTTTGTCTTACTTATGTCTCTCTCAATCTTTTACGGTGGAGGGATTGAGGTTGGGAGTTAGTATGTGAGTGAGTGAGGGAGGGATGGAGGGAGTGAGGGAAGGAGGGAATGAGGGATGGATAGAGTGAGTGAATTAGCGTGTTCGTGAGTGTGCGAGGGACTGAATGAGTGAGAGCGAGAGGGAGGTATGGAGAGCAGGCAGGAGCGATAAAATTACAAAAGAGAGACAGGCAGACAAGAGAGGAATCAGTGCTGGATCTCGTAATGGGAAATGAAACGGAGGAGATCGGAGAAGTAAGTGTCGGCGAATATCGAGGCACAAGTGATAAGGTTTAAAATAATAATTGAGAAAGACGGCCACACGCCCATTGCCAGCAATCTGCGAGCATCCGCGGGCCAAATAGAGGCTTTCAGCATTTTCCACTTTTATTTCCTGGCGACGACACACTTTCGACACTCACAGCTTCTTATTTCATGGCCAGGATGCAATTTACACACTTTCCCTTTCGTTAAGTCCCACTTCTGTTCCGTAACCTGTAAATGAATCTATTGACTTAACAAATATTACAGTCACTTCACACACTATCTCCTCCTGTCCGCTCTTGCTAAATGCCTGCTGGATGTTTATTTATTACATTGATTCGATATTCTGTACACTTGAATATATGGCACTGAGAGCATGATCTTGTGAAACTGCACATTGAACCTGTTGTTTCTTGTGTTGACTGTAACGATGTAAAGAGCGGGGGGCAGAGCAGAGTGAGAGAGCATTTGACTGCAGCTGGGCAAAAGTCTGGTTGAAATTCAGGTGTCGTTTGTCTGGTGCTTCATGTTCCGTGTTCTGTGGTAAGGATGTGTTCACTGAAGCTTAGTGACATTGCTTTCCATATTGGGTTGTGCATCGCATCTGTACACAATTGTGTCACTCACTCTATTCCTGAAACATTACTGATTGCCCGAGTGATTTGTCTCCCTGAATAACTGATAAAGCTTCTTTTCATGTTGGTTTTTCAACATTGATCACTGCCAAGTACTGAGCTCCGTCACCTTGTGTGTGTAAGAAGCGGGGCTGGTTGTGGGGGTGTCGTTCAGTGGCAGAGCATTTGACTTCAGATTAAGAGGTATTTGGTTCAAATCCAGGTACCCCTTTGCATTGTAATTGCTTATCGTGTGATGCGTAGGGTAAGTGTCCCCTCCCTGCAGAAGCAGGATTGTTGCTGATGTTCTGTTACGTTCTGCCGACAGCAGTTGAGAAGTCCACTCATCTCGATTGTTCCATCCTGATGTTTACGCTCCACATGAGTCTCCTCCCTCCCTCCTTCATCTCACCCGATCACCCTGCCCTTTACTTCATCTGCTTATCCTGCTTCCCCTTTAAAGCATCTATGCCATTCGCCTGAACTATTCCTTTTGCTGGGAGTTTCACATTCTTACCAAACTTTCGGTAAAGATGTTTCTCTTCAATTCCGATTGGATTTATTAGTGACTAGCTCATGTTTATGACCTCTCGTTTTGGTCTCCCTCACAAATGGAAACATTCTGACGACGTCTACCCTACCAAACCCTTTAATTATCTTAAAGATCTCTATCAGGTCATCCCCCAGTCTTCTCTTTTCGAGAGAAAAGAGCTCCAACCTGTTGAGCCTTTCCTGATAATATTTCTTGATAAGTCCGAGTTCTATTATCATCCTTGTGAATCTTTTTTGCTGCTTTGCCAATTCCTCTCTAATCTTCTTATAATCTGGAGACCAGAACTTTTCACATTACTTCAAGTGTGGTCCAACCAAGGTTCTATTCCTGCTTATCATCTGGTTTTCAAATGTATCCCTTAGTGGTCTCAGCCCGGATCCCTGTGGAATACCACTTCTCATCTTTTGTCAGTCTGGGTAACTGCCCTTACCCTTACTCTCTGTTTTCTGTTTTGTAGCCAGCTTGCTATCCATTCTGATACTTGTCCACTGACTCCACATCCTCAGACCTTAGATATGAGTTTATAATGCTGAACCTTATCGAAGGCTTTTTGAAAATCCAAATTTATTACGACTGCTACATCAGCCATATCTATTCTTTCTGTTACTTCTTCAAAGAATTCAATAAGATTGCTCAAGCATGACCTTCCTTTCTGAAATCCGTGCTGTCTATTATTTATTATAATTTAGTTTTCTAGATATTTTTTCTGTTGCATCATAGAGTAATCATTCCATTATCTACACTAACACCGATTATAAACTCACTGTTTTGTTGCTCCCTGGGCTTGTTCTATCTCCCTTGTTTTATTTTAGGAATAGGATTGCTGTCCATCAGACCTCTAACAATATTCCTTTTTCTAATGAATGTTTACACATATGAAAGAATATCTCTGCTGTCTCTTCCCTAATGTCTATTAACATGCGCGGCTGCAATCGATCCTGACTGGGGGTCCTTTCCTCTCTTAGTTTGATTAGTTTATCAATTATCTTTTATGTTTTGTAGTGAAATTGCAGTTAAGGAGGAGGAGTGTGAAACATTGGATGGAATAAACATGTTGAGAGAAGAAGTATTAAGGAGATTAGCATCTTTGAATGTAGATAAATCCCCAGGGCCGGATGAAATGTATCCCAGGCTGTTAAAAGAAGCAAGGGAGGAAATAACGGAGATTCTGAACATCATTTTCCAATCCTCCCTGGATAAGGCGTGGTGCTGGAGAATTGGAGGACTGCTAGTGTCTTACCGTTATTTAAAAAGGGAGATAAGGATAGACCGAGTTATTATCGGCCAATGAGTTTTACCTCGGTGGTGGGCAAATTTTTGGAATCAATTCTGAGTGACACGTTAAACCATCACGTAGAAAGGAACGGGTTAATGAAGGACAGTCAAGATGGATTTATAAGGGAAGGTCGTGACTGAATGACTTGATTGAATTTTTTGAGGAGGGAACAAGGATTGTCAATGACGGCAGTGCATTTGATGTCGTCCACAAGGATTCTAGCAATGGTCGACGGGAGTTTTTATGACTGGAAGGCTATTTGCAGTCAGGTTCCGCATGGCTCACTATTAGGTCCCTTGCTTTTCCTGGTATATATTAATGATTTTAACTTAAATGTACGGGCATGATAAAGAAGTTTGCTGAGGATACAAAAATTGACGGTCAACTTTTGTATTCTCTGCAAACTTCTTTATCATGCCCCCTAAATTTAAGTTAAAATCATGAATATATAGTGAGGAGGAAACCTGTAGACTGCAGGAAGATATCAACGGACTGATCAGGTGGGCAGAAAATTGACAAATTTAATTCAATCCGGACAGGTGTGAGGTGATGCATTTGGGGAGGGCAAACAAGGCAATGGAATACAAAATAAAAGGAATGATACTGAGAGGTAGAGGACGTGAGGGACCTTGGAGTGCATTTGCTTTCTTCGCCGAGGCATAGAATATAAGAGCAGGGACGTTATGCTCGAGCGGTATAAAACACTGGTTATATCACAGCTTAAGTACTGCATACAGTTCTGATCACCATATTACAGGAAACAATGTAATTGTACTGGAGAGGATACAAAGGAGAATGGACGAATGAGTGAATGAGTGAGTTAATGAGTGAGTGAGTGATTGAGTGAGTGAGCGAATGAGTGCGTGAGTAAGTGAGTGAGTGAGTGAATGAGTGAGTGAGTGATTGAGTGAGTGAGCGAATGAGTGCGTGAGTAAGTGAGTGAGTGAGTGATTGAGTGAGTGAATGGGGGAGTGAGTGAGTGAATAAGTGAGTGAGTGGATGAATGAGTGATTGCGAGAGGGAAGCAGGGAGAGAAGACAGGCGCGATGAAATGACAAAAGGGAGACAGGCAGACAAGAGAGGAATTACTGCTGGATCTCGTAATGGGAAGTGAAATGGAGCAGATAAGAGAAGTAAACGTTGGGGAACATCTAGGCACGAGCGATCACAACATAATAAGGTTTATAAATATCATTGCGAAAGACGGTCACAGTTCCGTCGCCTGCACTTTCTGACTGCATTTGACGACCAAAAGTAGTTTATGGAGAATTTTCCACTTTTGTTTCCCGGAAATTACACACTTTGGACACTCACAGCCTCTTATTTCATGGCTAGGATGTAAATTCTGTAATTTACAAAGTTTTCCATTCATAAAGACCCATTTCTGTTCCGTAACCAGCAATTGGATGTATTGACTTAACATATAGAATCATTGAAAGGTTACAGCACAGAAGGAGACCATTCGGCCCATCGGGCGCGGGACGGCTCCCTGCAAGTGCAACCCAGTGACACTCCCCCATCCTATCCCCGTAGCCCTGCAATTTTTTCCCTTCAAGTACTTATCCAGTTCCCTTTTGAAGGCCATTATTGAATCTGCCTCCACGACCTCCTCGAGCAATGCATTCCAGATTCTAACAACTCAATGCGTAAAACAGTTTCTCTCTATCTACTCTGCAAGAAACCTCATGGTTTTGAAGACCTCCATCAAATTTCGTCTCAACCTTCTCTGCTCTGAGGAGAACAACCTCAGCTTCTCCAGTCTATGCACGTAACTGAAGTCCCACATCCCTGAAATCATTCCAGTAAATATTTTCTGCACCCTCTCTAAGGCCTTCACATCCTTCCCAAAGCGTGGTGCCCAGAATTTGACACAATACTCCAGTTGAGGCCAAACCACTGTTTTACAAAGGTGAAGCCCTGAGAGGGGGTGCAGAAACAAATTACTAGCATAATTCCAGGAATGAGGGACTTTAGTTACATGGATCGACTGGAGAATATGGGGTTGCTCTCCTTGGAACAGAGACGGTTTTGTCGAGTTTTGATAGAGGTATTCAAATCATGAAGGATCTCGACATGGAAGAAGGAGAGAAACTGTTCACATTGGCGGAAGGGTTAAGAACCAGAGGACATAGATTTAAGGTGATTGGCAAAATAACCAAAGGTGACATGAGGAAAAACTTTTTCACGCAGTGAGAGGTTCGGATTTGGAATGCACTGCCCGAGGATGTGATGGAGGCAGATTCAATCATGGCCTTGAAAGGGGAGCTGGATAAGTACTTGAAAGGAAAAAAAATGCAGGGCTTCGGGGAAAGGCAAGGGAGTGTTTCTAGCTGGATCGCTCTTGCAGAGAGCCAGCACGGACTCGATGGGCCAAATGGCCTCTTTCCGTGCTGTAACCTTTCGATGATTCAACTTTATGTGTTGGAGGCGATTCAAAGGGAACAGAGCGTGCCGTAAATCAACACACCTCTCAGTATCCTCGCAAGCAATGTAGTTTAAGAGCAATTAATCCTGAACCGTCTTACTTGATAACTCAAGTCGTACACTCGAAACCAATTTGGTAAAGGAAGACTAATATTGGGGACTGGAAATAGTTAGTGTACAACTTGATATTGCTGTACACTGGAATAGAAAACGAGATTGGATGGACAGAAGTGGTCTGAAAGGATGGCCGATCGGCAGTGGGACGCCATGTACTGTTACACTGGCTGCACAATTGAGCGAACAGCGGCTCGTTGGTCTAGGGGTATGGTTCTTGCTTAGGGTGTTTCATTGAATAATATGCAAGAGGTCCCGGGTTCAAATCCCGGATGAGCCCTCCTGTGTTGCTCCTTTTAGTGAAAAGTCACCAATTGGCTTCTGACATCTTTTCAGTGTTGCTGTTGGTGGAACTGAATTCTTTCCAGACCATGTTTGAGCTCCAGTGGACTGAATGCCGAAGATTCATCGGCGCAACACACAGAAAGCAAATAAAATGTCTCAAGATGATGAGGAGATTGAAACTGAATTTGCATTTTTCCCAATTCAGGCGGATATTAGATGGCGGGATAGAAAGCCACATATCCAAGTTTGCCGATGACGCCAAGATGGGCAGCATTGTTAGCAGTGCAGATGAAAGCATAAAATTACAGAGATGCATTAATACAATGAATGACTGGGTAAAATTGTGTCAAATCGATATCTGTTTAGTCAAGTGTGAGGTCATCCACTTTGGACCTAGAAGGATAAATCAGAGTATTTTCGAAATGGTGAAAAGCTCGAAAAAGTGAAGGTCCAAAAAGACTTCGGTGTCCATGTACATAAATCATTAAAATGTCATGGACAGGTAAAAAAAAATAATCAAAAATGTTAATGGAATGTTGGTCTTCATATCTAGACGACTAGAATACAAGGGGATAGGCATTATGATACAGTTATACAAAGCTCTGGTTAGACCACACCTGAAGTATTGTATTCAGTTCTGGGCAACGCACCTTCGGAAGGATATATTGGCTGTGGAGTGAGTGCAGCGTCGATTTACGAGAATGTTACCTGGACACCAAGGGTTAAATTAGGCGGAAAGTTTACACAAACTGGGGTTTACCTCGAATTTAGTCGATTAAGGGCTGATTTGATCGAACTTTTCAAAATATTAAGGGGAACTGATGGAGTAGATCGAGAAAAACTATTTCCGCCGGCTGGGATGTCGAAGTCTTGGGGACATCGCCTAAACATGAGGGTCAGGACTTTCAGGAGTGAAGTTGGGAAACACCTCTCCAAAGCAAAGGGAGGGAGAAGTTTGGAACTCTCTTCCACAAACGGCAGTTGATGCGAGCTCAATTGTTAATTTTAAACCTGAGATTGATCGATTTTTGTTAACTGAAGTTATTAAGCGATACGGGGCTAAAGCGATTATATGGAGTTCGGTCATATATCAGCCATGATCTGTTTGAATTGCGGAACAGGCTCGAGGGGAGAAATGGCACACTTATATTCCTCAGATCCTCATTGGTGAGAATGATTCTGCATTGGCCGGAAATCGAACCAAAGTCTCCCGCATAAGAGGTGAGAATTCGACCCCTGCACAACCAATGCGCGCGTTCTTAATAGCGGCAAGTGTCCATTTGGAATCCGATCTGAACGAACATGCGGATTACAGCTGCGGTGGCCGAGTGTTTCAGGCGTTGGACTCAAAATTCAATTGAGGTTTTCCTGCGCAGGTTTGAATTCTGCTCGCAGAGCAACTGTTTCAAGATCACTTCAGTGCTGAAATAGATTAATTGGAGTTAATTGACCGCATTTATCTCTCTCACAGAATGAGAGATTCGACAGCGTGGACGGTGCTTTTAATTAGTGTCAGATCTTCTCTTGCAAGATTTCAAGACCCGAGAAGGAATCTCTCCCAATCAGGAACTTGAATTCTGCTCGTTTGCAAAACCTGACATTTCTACTCTTCATTTTCTTTGCCTGCATCTCTCTTTCTCTCCCTGTCTCTGTCTCTTGCCTCTCTGTGTTGTCCCCGATGGACTTCTCAGGCTTCGTTGAACGGCGAGAGCTGATCTAACCGGCAATAATATCAGAGAATGTGAAAGAAAAAAAAGACGGAGACAGTAGGAAAAGGAAAGGTGCAACCCAGCTGATAAATTCGTAGCTAATGTATCCACATTCATGGATCTTCACTCTCATAGTGAATGAAAGCAGCAATTTGAGTAAAGTGTACTTATGGTGGAGTGCAAACTATGACGATGCCGAGACAGACGACAATGTCGTTTCAGAGTAATTCATTCTGTAAAGTGTTACTTGATAATACAAGTCGTACATTCAGAACAAATTTGATATTGTTGAAATGATATAATTAGTGCAGAACCTGACATTGTTCTACATCGTATATCGTACAAGAAAGCGGGATTGTATGGACAGAGAGTTCTGAAAGGATGGCGGATCGGCTGCGTCGCAGCGAAATTTTACAGTGGCAGTGGTTGCGAGTTGGTCTTTGGGTCTGATTCTCGCTCAAGGCGTTTCACTGGTTCAAATCCCGTTGCGCCCCGTTGTGTCCCCATTTTTAGTCAAAGATCAGCAATTGGCTTCTCATTTCCTTTCAGCGGTGCAGAAGGCAGGTTTGACTTATCTCCAGCCGAGCATGTTTGAACACCAGAGGACAGAATGTAGAGGGTTTGTCCACGAAAGACACGTGGATGAAATGAAGATAATCTTTCAAGAAGATGTACAGATTGAAGCCGGCACATGAATTTATCCCAATTCAGGCGATTTCATGGGTACAGATACAAAAGGTAAAGGAAGCTGCATTGGACTGCAACCAAACCCCTGGTTTCCCACCGGCAGGCGAGGGTTCTACACTGAACCACCAATGCACGCATGGCTGCAGTTTGCACGTGTCGCGTTGGATAAAAGTCTGGAACATGCAGTCTGGTAGAGTTCCTGTGATAAGCCTGCGCAGTCTGCTCTGCAGCCGCGTGCAATCCGTGGGTGACCAAACGAGTGGGTCAAGCATGGTCGTGAAATTGACTGAGATTCGAAATCACTTCACACCGCCACTGTAAAATGGTTAAATAAATAACAGCTGTAGTTTCCAAGCAATGTTTACTTCTCTCAGAAATAAAGTTATAATCCAGCCCTATGTGCATCTCACGACATGAGACGAATTTCCTTTAAGCTGCAGCTTAAATTCTGCTCAATCATAGAATTGGAAATTTAGACTATTTTTCTTTGCATGTATCTCTCTATCTCTGTCTGCGTTTTTTCACTTTCGGTGTTGCTCCCTAATGGACTTATCCGGCTTCCTTCAACGGCCAGGTCTGGAAACCCGGGATGGGAAAAGGCTGTCGGTTCTTCGTCCAATTGTTGGATTTCGATGGGATGAGTTTTGCTATTTTCAGTCTCCGTTTTCGGGAAATATAAACCCAGATGGGTTTTCACCTCCTCGGGTCCCGACACCTTCGGGTAATGGGAATGAACCCGATCTATCGTTCGGTCTTAATATCTGTATTCTCATTGTTTAACAATAAAATTACGGGGTTACAGTTATTTTCAGGACACATTTTAGAAATTAACACATAACAGACTTATTCGAAAACTAGAAGCACGTGGGATTAAAGGGCCGGTGGTCACGTGGGCAAGTAATTTGCTGAGGGATCGGAGGCAGAGATTCGTGGTGAACGGATGTTTTTCTGACTGGTGAGAAATATGCAGTGGGATCCCCCAGGGGTCGGTATTCGGGCTATTGCTTTTCTTGTTATATATAAATGACTGGGATGTGGGAATAGGGAGTACAATTTCGAAGTTTGCGGATGATACATAACTTGGCAACGTTGTAAATCGTGAGCAAGATAATAGCAGACTTCAGGATGAGATGGACAGACTGGTGAAATTGGCGGTCACGTGACAGATTTAACGCCGATCAGTGTGAAGTGATGTACTTTTGGATGAAGAACATGGAGAGGCAGTATAATCTAAATGGAACAAATTATGGGGGGTTCCAAGAGCAGAGGGACCTGGGGGTTCATATTCATAAAACAAGGCAAGTTGATAAGGTGGTTAAGAAAGCGTATGGGATACTTGGCTTTGTAAACAGGGGCATTGAATACAAAAAAAAAGTAAATTATACTAATCCTTACAATCAAAAAGGCATTGAAGAGGATTCAGAGCAGGTTGACCTGGATGTTACCATGAATGAGGGACTTCAGTTACATGGAGAGATTGGAGAATCTGGGATTATTCTCCTTACAGCAGAGATGGTTAACGGGAGACCTAATAGAGATATTCAAAATAATGAGGGGTTTTGAAAGAGCAAGTTGGGAGAAACTGTTTCCTCTGGCAAGTGGGTCGGTAAACAAAGGTCACAGATTTAAAATAATTGGCAAAAGAACTAGAGGGGAATTGAGGAGAATTATTTTCACACAGAGGGTTTGTTAAGATCAGGAACGCACTTCCTGAAAGGGTGGTGGAAGCAGATTCCATGGGATCATTCAAAAGGCAATTGGACATAATTGAAGAGGACTAATTTGCAGTGTTATGGGGAAAAATCTGGGGTGTGAGTTTAATTTGGACAGGTCTTCGAAAAAGCCGGCACTGGCACGACGGCCGAATGGCCTCCTTCTGTGCTGTAAGATTCTA
Organism: Heptranchias perlo; assembly: GCF_035084215.1. Lineage (NCBI taxonomy): Eukaryota > Metazoa > Chordata > Chondrichthyes > Hexanchiformes > Hexanchidae > Heptranchias > Heptranchias perlo. The sequence continues at coordinate 4,311,500 of NC_090344.1, read as the reverse complement.
TGATTCTATGATTACCTTCTGAATCATTGCAATTGAAGCTATTCAGTGTTGAGCAACGAAGAAAATTATAACCGTGATATTCTGCTTCTCCATTCCCTTATGAATATCGCAGATTATAATGTCCAGGCGGGGGTGGGTCTGAATGGGGGATAGAGTGCGCAGCTTGGAATGGAAGCCCAGCAGAATGAACTTGGTCTCATCAGTTTTTGTTATTTTTCCGACCAGTTGCCCGAAGCAGGTGGTGAACCGTTTTCTCGAGAGAGGATCGTCATTTCAGTTCAGAAGGAAAAAGGTATCAAGAAAATCGGGTAAAACGCACAGAGAATGATCCGGGACTTACAGCACATCCATTTTTAACAGACACAGACACGCAATGATCCGGACATAAATCATAATTATGGTACATACGTTTCTCTTACGATGACCATAAGATTTACTCTTTTTACAATTACACCAATCTTCAATCTGATACTTCGCGACCATACAATCTCAACACCTTCCTGGAAGGAACTGTAGCTGATTTCAGCAAACAATGCACAACACTCCGTCTGCCGTTTCGAGAAGGATGGGACTTTCACCAGACATTCTTTCACGAATGAGAGGAACAGAACTTAAACACAATAACGACGAAAATGGGATTTGAACCCACGCTTGCAGAGCACAACAGATAAGCAGGTCATCGCCTTAACCTCTCTACCACCTCGTCGCATGGAGAAATGCGTGAAAGCCCCTTTATTCAAAATGAAAATACTGACTCTGTTGCCAACCTGAAACAGAAACTGGAAATGTGCGTATCCTCAGCAGGTCAGGCAGAATCTTTAGACATAGAAACAGAATTAACGTTTCAGGTCGATGACCATCACATGAGTATTCGAACTCACTCAACTTGCGCCTTGTAGATGGTTGAACGGCTTTAGCGAATTCGAAGGTGAGTCACTTGGCGCAGAATATCCAGCCTCTGTGGCTGGTCCAGATATGTTTCTGGTTAATGGTGACCACCAGTATGTTGATGGTGGGGGATTCAGCGATGTTAATACCGAATCCCCACAGAAGAGATTTACTGTAAAGATTCCAGGGATGAGGGGCATAAGTTTCATGGATAGATTGGAGAAGCTGGGGTTGTTCTGCTTGGAACAGAGACGGTTACGAGGAGATTTAATAGAGGTATTCAAAATCATGAAGGATCGAGACAGAGTAGATAGAGAGAAACTGTTCCTATCAAAAACCAAAGAACATAGATTTAAGGTGTTTGGCAAAAGAACCAAAGGTGACATGAGGAAAATCTTTTCTGCACAGCGAGTGTTTAGGATCTGGAATACACTGCCCGAGGGGGTGGTGGAGGCAGATTCAATCATGGTCTTCAATAAGGAACTGGATAAGTATTTGAAACGAAAGAAAATACAGGGCTACACGGATAGGGTGGGCGAGTGGGTCTATCTGGATTGCACTGGCAGATTGTCGGCACGGACTCGATGTGCCGAATGGCCTCTTTTCGTGCTGTGACCTTTCTATGATTCTATTCTATGTGTCGGGGGCGATGCAAAGCGACCGGAGCGTGACGTAAATCGACCTGCTCATGTCCATTCCCTGATAATAAATCCTAGTGTGATGTAAAGAAGAAATTCATAATTATGTTACATATCTTTGATATTATACTGACGATAAGAGGTGCTCGTTTCACCAGGGCGCCATTGTGCACATTGATTGATACTTCACCGAGATCACACCTCACAGTCCCAACACCTCCGTCTAAGAAACAGTTGGGTGGCAATCCAGACTTTGCTGAATTTTACAAACAGGTGTAAACCAGCAATGCGGAAAAACACTTCTTATTAAAGAAGGGTTTTTGGTGTGGCGGCCAAAATGAAAAACTCTACAAGTTCTGGCAGCAGTAAGATTCGAACCCAAATAATTCAGAGTTGGAAGCTCGCATCTTCGACAGTCAAGTTGCTCAAACACATGACAAACCTTTTAGTTCTGATTGCAAAGGTCATGCAGCTGGAACGTTCCCTCTGGTTCTTTCGCCACAGGTGCTGCCTGACCTGCTCAGCGTTTTCAGCATTTTCTGTTTTCATTTTTATGCTTTCATAATGGCTGTTTGCCTGAAAACACCCAATTTGACCCAAGAACGCAGCTCGCACTTCACTTTCCTCACGCGCTTAAAGTCTGCCGTTTCCGAACAAAATTCCCCTCTTCGCCGAGCTTTCAAAGGACCTTTCGCTCACGGCGAATCTCCTGCAATCGACACCTTTTCACCATTGCCGCTCTTTTCATTTCTCCTCATTCCTTTTGAATCAGATATTTCCACAGACCTATTAAGATCAAGCGGAACATTTCCGACTTTACTGCACCGCCCAGATTGCCAAAAGTGCACCTTTCAGCTGTCATTCGTAGCGATGTAGCGCCGCCCGTCTCTCCCGCACATCAACTGCTCGGGGAAAAGCTCCAACGACCATGAAAACAAAACCCAGTTCTTCAGTTAACATCCCCCGTGTCACAAGATACCCCATGGAAATTCCACGGAAAAGTATGCCGCTGTCCTTCGGAATGCCAGACCTGCTTTCTTTGTGCTTGTCTCTGGAACAGTCACGCAGGTGGAAATGTTTCAAGGCACAAATGAACGGGCCATGTGCCCCCGAGGAACAGCGGTCGATATAGAGCAAACATAAAGGCGTAAGAATGTGAAGGTGAATGTTAGAGTAGCAAGGCCGCAGTAAAGTCTCAATGAAATGGACCATTATTGTGGAAGGAAGAAAAAGCTGGAATAAGCGGCGGGTCTGAATTTTAGATCATCCAGCAGAGACACATGAGGGAATAAAAACAGGATACAGATAAAGGTGCTGGAGGCAGAAAGAAAAAGAACGAAATAAGAGGAATGAAAAGAGAGTGACTTAATTGAGAGCGAAGAGACATTAATGTGTCGACATTGGCTGCAGCAGCTGGGTTGCCCCTTTACTTTTCCTCCTGTCTCAATCTTTCTTTAACCTTCTCTGCTGGTGTTGCAGGATCGATCAGCCAACGCCGTTCAAGGAAGCCTGAGAAGTCCATCAGGGAACAACACAAGAGACAGAGACAGGGAGAGATAGAGAAATACATGCAAAGAAAATAAGGATTATCAAAAGAATCATACAATCATAAAATGGTTACAGCATAGGAGGCTATTCGGTCCATCGAGCCCGCGCTGGCTCATTGTAAGACCGATCCAGTTAGTCCCATTCCCCCGCCACTTCCCGGTAGCCCTGCATTTATTTCCCTTCAAGTATTTATCCAATTCCTTTTTGAAAGTCACGATTGAATCTGCTTCCACCAACCTTTCAGGCAGCGCATTCCAGATTATAAATACTCACTGGGTAAAAAAAGTGTTTCCTCATGTCGCCTTTGGTTCTTTTGCCAATCACCTTAAATCTGTGTCCTCTGGTTCTCGATCCTTCAGCCAATGGGAACAGTTTCTCTTTATTTACTTTATCTAAACCCTTCATGATTTTGAACACTTCTATCAAATCTCCTCTTAACGTTCTCTGCTCGAAGGAGAACAGCCCCAGCACGGGGTAAATGCGGTCAATTAGCTTCAATTCATATATTTGTGCATTAAACATCTCTTTAAACGTTACTGTGACATTATGGTAGCGCGGCCACGCGGTCTAAGGTGTTACATTTAATTTCTATGGAGGCGTGGGTTTGAATCCCAATGCTCTGAGAATTTCTGCCAATGTTTATTTTGACCTGTTCACAGAAAACCCGAATGTCGTGCGATGGAGCAGAGGATGTGAAAGAAGCTGAAAGTGAAAGTGCAGATATTATTTTCATCACGGGGACAGGATACGTTCCCACTGGTGAGGGCCGCTCACCTTAATATTCCTTCCAGCTGAGTGGGACGGGTGATCAAAGTGACCGGGCTCTTGCGGCGCGATCAGTCAGTGCGCGGTCCTTATATGACAGTCCAGGGTCGGGAAATGGCGAGGTTGTTAGTTGACTCTCATCGAGATCAACCAATCCTTTTCTTTGTGAACATTTCGAACGGAGTAGAATGTGCAATTGGTGTGTTACAAAATGCATCTAGTTATTTGTTCAGCCATGTGGTTCCTCCGGCCTACGCTGTTGCAAAAACAGATGAGATGTTTAGTTTTATTAGTTTACAGGAAGGAGGCTGCGGAATTGGAGCCACAAACCGTGATTTTGATCCATCTACAAAATATGGGATTTAACTGGAGCTTTAAACCGGCGGGTTAGACCGCTCAGTCACGATACTTGAATTCTTGCGATTTTCAGGAGCTACAAGAGGGTTGTTTCCCTTCTTTGATGAACATTCGTGATCCTGTTGTGGTTTTGCTGCAAAGTTCTAATTCCCACCACCAAAATTGAGCCCTCAACTTCAACGGTAGTCAAATTGGAATCCACAACTTTGGAGCTGGTGATTTGAAGTCCAACGTGCGACCCATTGCGCCACAAATCGGCTGTCGATTATGTGATTTCACATTACCCATTTGCTGCTTATGACTTTTTGCTGCGGTGGAGCAAGTGGTTCGCAAGCTCAGTGGGGATTCACAGCAGCTCCTGAGAAATCCACACAGCGACGGTTTCTCCAATGCCTAGTGAGCTGTCTGTCTGTCTGTCTCTCTCTATTCGTCTTGCTCTCTCTCGCTTTCATTCTTGAGCTCTTACTCTCCCCGTTCATTTCAAGAAGGCTGGAATACAAAGGGGTGGAAGCTATGTTGCAGCTGCACATAGCTCTGGTGAGATCTCATCTGGATGACATCATTCAGTTCTGGGCACTCCACCTCAGGAAGGATGTGTTAACCTGGAGGCTCGAGGGACTGAATGGCCGATTCCTGTTCCTATGCTCCAATAAATGAAAACATAATTCAAGTATAGAGACCCTAATGTATAAGGGTATCCGTTCACCACTGCTCTCTGCCTCCCATTCCTGAGCCAATTAGGTGCCCACGTTACCACAGGTCCTTTAATTCCACGTGCTTCTAGTTTTCGCATAAGTCTGTTACGTGTTAATTTCTAAAATGCGTCCTGAATATAGCTGTAACCCCGTAATTTTATACTTAAGCAATAAGAATACGGATGTTCCGACCGAGCGATAGATTGGGTTCATTCCCATTACCCGGAGGTGACGGGACTGAGGAGGTGAAATCCCATCTGGGTTTATATTTTCCGAAAACGGAGACGGAAAATAGCAAAGCTCATCCCGTCGAAATCCAACAATTGGACTGAAGATCCGACAGTCTTTTCCATCCCCGGTTTCCAGACCTGGCCGTTCAAGGAAGCCTGATAAGAGAGAGAAGAAACGTAGACAGCGATAGAGAGATGCATGCAAAGAAATAAAATAATATAAATCTCCAAATTCTGTGATTGAGCAGAATTTAAGGTACAGTTTTTTTGAAATTCTGTCTCAAGTCGTGAAATCTTAAAGGTGAACATTGGGCTGGATTATCCCTTAACCTCTGAGAGAAGTAAACACTGCCTGGTAATTACAGCTCTTATTTATTTGACTGTTTCACAATCGTCGTGTAAGCTGGTTTCGAACCCCCAGTGAATTTCACGACCATGCTTAATCTATAAGTTAACACAAAGGCATCGCGCGGCTGTCGAGTCGATTGCGCAGGGTAATCACAGGAACTCTGCCAGAGTGCATGTTCTAGACATGTATCCAAAGCTACACGTGCTACCTGCAGCCGTGTGTCCACTGATGGTTCAGTGGTGGAACCCTCGCCTGCTGGTGGGAAACCTAGGGTTTGTTTCCAGGCCAATGCAGCATCCTTTACCTTTTTTGTTCTGTACCCACGAGATTGTCTGAATTGTGATAAATTCATGTGCCGGCTTCAATCTACAACTTCTTGAAAGATGATCTTCATTTCGTCTACTTGTGTTGCATGGACAAACCCTTTGCTTTCTTTCCTCTGGTGCTCAAACATGCTCTGCTGGAGATAAGTCAAAACTGCCTTCCACACCGCTGAAAAGATGTAAGAAGCCAATTGGTGATTTTTGACTAAAAATGGGGACATAACAGGGCTCATTCGGAATTTTGAACGATTCGAACTTCCTGAGCGACATTCAGACCCAAAGACCAACAAGCAACAGAGCCGTGCAGCCGCTGTAAAATTTCGCTGCCATGCAGCCGTCCCGCCATCCTTTCAGAAGGCTCTGTCCATACAATCCCGCTTTCTTCTACGATGCACGATGTGGAGCAATATCAGGTTCCACACTGATCATTTCATATCAACAATATTTCTCGCTTATTGTCAAATTTGCTTTGAATGTAAGGCTTGCATTATCAAGTAACACTTTGCAGAATGAATTGCTCTGAAACAACATAATCGTCTGTCTCGATATCGTCATAGTTTACATTCTACCATAAGTATAATTTACTCAAATTGCTGCTTTCAATCACTATGAGAGTAACATAAATGTACATATGCAGTGCGTGTACGTACGAGTATTGGTGGCTCTGGGATAGAATTCTGGCCTCTGACACGGATTCGATTCGCGGACAATGCATGAACGTTTCATGTTTTGCACCAATTAGGAAGATGAGTTCAGCCACTCGAGCCGGTTCCGCAATTCAGTGAGAACATGGCTGATCTGTGACCCAATTCCACATAACCGCCTTCGCTCCGTATCCCTTAATACCACTGGTTAACGAAAAAATATATCAGTCTCAGGTTTAAAATCAACAATTCAGCTAACACTGTCGCTTGCAGAAGAGAGTTCCAAACTTCTACCCCCCTTTGCTTGTCGAAGTGTTAACTAATTTCACTCCTGAAATTCCTGACTCCAATTTTTAGGCCAGGTTCCCGAGTCCTAGACATCCGAACGAGCGGGAAGAGTTTCTCTCCATCAACACCAACAGTTCCCCGTAATATCTTGAAAACTTCAATCAAATCAGCCCTTATTCTACTAAATTCCAGGGAATACAACCCTAGTTTGTGTAATCTCCCCTCGTAATTTAACCCTTGGTTTCCAGGTATCAATCTAGCAAAATTACACTGCACTACCTCCACGGCCAAAATATCCTTCCTAAGGTGCGGTGCCAGAATTGAACACAGTACTCCAGGTGTGGCCTAACCAGAGCTTTGTATAGCTGTAGCATAATGTCTATCACCTTGTATTCTGGTCCTTTAGATATAAAAGCTAGTTTTCCATTAGCCTTTTTGATTATTTTCTGTCGCTGTCCATGACATTTTAATGATCTATGTATATGGACCGCTAAGTCCCTTTGGAACTCCACGGTTTCGAGCATTTCACCAGTTAGAACGTATTCTGATCAATGCTCCATAGGTCCAAGTTGGATGACCTCACACTTACCTAAATTGAAATCCATTTGCCACAGTTTTGCCCATTCATTTATTATATTAAATACTCTCTGTAATGTTCTGCTTCCATCTACTTTGCTGACAGTGCTGCCCATCTTGGCGTCATCTGCACATGTCGCTCTCTATCCCGTCATCTTATATCAATGAGACCGACTGCACTGGGGTAAATTCACATTCAGCTTCAATCTCCTCATCACATTGAGACATTTTTTTTTCCACCTGTGTTGTGCCTTGGAAATTTCCGCACTCTGTCCTCTGGAGCTCAAACATTCTCTGGATATAATTCAATTCTACCAACAGCAAAACTGAAAAGATATCGGAAGCGAATTGATGACTTTTCACTTAGAGCACAGAAACAGGAGGGGTCATGCGGGATTTGAAGCTGAGATCGCGCGCATATCACATAACACAACCCTCTAAGCGAAAATCATACCCCTAGACCAACATACCACTGATGCTGAAGTCGTGGAGTCAGTTGAAAGGTGCGCTGCCTCCCACAGCCGATCGGCCATCCTTTCAGACCTCTTCTGTCCATCCAATCTCGTTTTCTGTTCCGGTGCACAGCAATATCAAGTTGTACATTAACTACTTCCAGTCACCAATATTAGTCTCCCTTTAACAAATTGGTTTCGACTGTCCGACTTGAATTATGAAGTAAGACGTTTCAGAATTAGTTGCTCTGAAACTGCATTGCTTGGGAGGAGACTGAGAGGTGCAGATAAACAGCAAAACCTTGGATTGCATGTCCACAGATCCCAGAAGGCAGCAGAACAGCTAGATAAGGTGGTTAAGAAGCCATAAAGAATATTCTCCTTTATTAGCCGAGGCACAGAATACAAGAGCAGGGGAGGTTCTGGTAGAAATTTATAAAACAATAGTTAGGCCACAGCAAGAATACTGCATACAGTTGTGGTCACCACATTACAGGAAAGATGTGATTGCACGAGAGATGGTACAAAGGAGATTTAAGACAATGTTGCCAGAACTGGAGAATTTTAGCTATGAGATTAGATTGGATAAGCTGGGGTTGTTTGCTTTGGAACTGAGGAGGCTGTTGGGAGATTTAATTGAGGTGTATAACATTATGACGGGCCTCGATCGAGTGTATAGTAAGGACCTATTTCACTTCGTAGGGAGGTCAATAATCAGGATACATCAATCTTAGGTAATCGGTGGAATGATTAGAGGGGAGTGAATTTTTTTTTCCATCCAGAGGGTGGTGGGTGTGGGGGTCGGAAAATCACTGCCAGAAAGGGTGGGAGAGGCGGAAACCCTCATCGCATTGAAAAATAAAAACTTCAATATGCACGTGAAGATCCGTAACCGACAAGATTAGGGACTAAACGCTGGAAAGTGAGATGAGGCTCGGTACCGATTTTTCGGCCGGCACAGGCAAGATGTGCAGAATGGCTTCCTTCTTTGGCATCACTTTCTCGGATTCTATGATATAATTGCCGTCTGTCTCGGCATCGCGATAATATACACTCGACCAGAAGTATACTTTAATCAAATTGATGCTTTGTTTCACTGTGAGAGTGAAGAGACATAAGTGTGAAGACATTATCTGCAGCAGCTGGGTTGCACCTTTACTTTACCTACCGTCTCAGTCCTTTTTTTTACCTTTCTCTGCTGGTGTTGCAGGTGAGATCAGCCTTCGCCGTTCAAGGAAGCCTGAGGAGCCCGTCGGGCACAACAGAGAGAGAAGAGACAGAGACAGGGAAAGATAGAGAGATGCATGCAAAGAAAATAAAGAGTAAAAATGTCAGGTTTTGCAAACGACCAGAATTTAAGTTACAGATTGGGAGAGATTCCTTCTCGGGTCTTGAAATCTTGCAAGAGATGATTGGACGCTCAATTAAAAGTATCTCTGATACTGGGAGAGAGGTAAATGCGGTCAATTAACTCCAATTAATCTATTTGAGCATTGAAGAGATCTTTAAACAGTTGGGGGTTGCGAGCAGAATTCAAACCTCGGCAGGAAAACCCAAATGGGGTTTTGAGACCAACGCTTGAACCACTCGGCCATCGCAGCTGTGAACGGCATGTTCGTTTAGACAGCATTCCATATAGGAGCATGTCACTTCTCCAAAAGCAAGCATTGGTGGTTCAGGGGTAGAATTCTCGCCTGCCACGCGGGAGACCCGGGTTCGATTCCCGGCCAATGCAAGATCGTTTTGCATTCTGCACCAATGAGGAACTTCGGAACAGGATTGTGGTATTTGGTCCGTCGAGCCTGTTCCTCAACTCAATACGATCATGGCTGAGTTGTGACCGAAATCCCTGTACCCGCCTTAGTCCCATATCTCGAAATATCTTTGGTTCACAAAAATCGATAAATCACGGGTTTGAAATTAACAATTGAGCTCGCATCAACTGCTGTTAATGGAAGAGAGTTCCAAACTTCTCCAACCCTTTACTTGCAGAAGTGTTTCCTAACTTCACTCCTGAAAGTCTGACTCTAAAGTTTAGCCTATGTCCCCAAGTCCGAGACACCCCACCGAGCGGAAATAGTTTCTATCCATCTACCACATCAGTTCCTCTTAATATCTTGAACATTTGGATCACATCAACCCTTAATCTACTAAATTGAAGGGAATACAACTATAGTTTGTGTCATCTCTCCTCGTAATTTATCGCTTAGAGTCCAGTTATCTTTCTAGTAAATCACACTGCACTCCCTCCAAGGCCAATATATCCTTCCTAAGGTGCGGTGCCCAAAACTGAACACAGTACTCCAGGTGTGGTCCAACCAGAGCTTTGTGTAGCTGTAGCATAATGTCTATTCTCATCCTCCAAACATATAGGCCACCATTCCATTAGCCTTTTTGATTATATTCTGTTCCTGTCCATGACATGTTATTGATCTATGTACATGGACACCGAAGTTCCTTTGGAACTCCACAGTTTCGAATTTTTCACCTTTTATCAAGTATTCTGATCTATCCTTTTGAGGTCCAAAGTGGATGACCTCACACTTGCCTAAATTGAAATCCATTTGCCACAGTTTTGCCCATTCATTCATTATATTAATGTCTCTCTGGAATTTACCAGAATGATACCCGGACTTCAAGGGTTAAGTTACGAAGAGAGATTACACAAATTGGGGTTGCATTCTCCAGAGTTTCGAAGGTTAAGGGGTGATCTGATCGAAGTTTATAAGATATTAAGGGGAACAGATAGGGTGGATAGAGAGAAACTATTTCCGCTGGTTGGGGGTTTTGGAAGTAGGGGGCACTGTCTAAAAATTAGAGCCAGTCCTTTCAGGAGCGAGATTAGAAAACATTTCTACACACAAAGGGTTGTAGAAGTTTGGAACTCTCTTCCGCAAATGGCAATTGATACTAGCTCAATTTATAAATTTAAATCTGAGATAGATAGCTTTTTGGCAACCAAAGGCATTAAGGGATATGGGCCAAAGGCAGGTATATGGAGTTAGATCACAGATCAGCCATGATCTTATCAAATGGCGGAGCAGGCACGAGGGGCTGAATGGTCTACTCCTGTTCCTGTGTTCCTCTTCCTATATAATCTGCACTGCTTATAACGCTGCCCATTTTGGTGTCATCGGCAAACTTCCATATGTCGTTACCTGTCCCGTCATCCAATATCAATGAGACCACCTGAATAGGGGGAGATTCACATTCAGCATCAATCTCTGCTTCATCTTGAGACATTTTATTTACTTCACATGTGTTGCACTTTGGAAACTTCAGCACTCTGTCCTCTGGAGCTCAAACATGCACTTTAATCCAACCAGCAGGAACACTGAAAAGATGTCAGAAGCTAATTGGTGAATTTTACACTCAACGTAGCTGAACAGCAAGAGCTTATTGGGGATTTTACCCCGGGACTCTCAGATATTAATCAACCAAAGCCCCCGAAACAAGAATCATACATCTAGACCAACCAGACGCTGTTACTTACATCATGCAGCCAGTGTAAAGTTTCGCTGTCTCCCATAGCCGATCGGCTACCCTTTCAGACCTCTTCTGTCCATCCAATCTCGTTTTCTATTCCGGTATACAGCAATATCAAGTTGTACGCTAACTATTTCCAGTCACCAATATTAGTTTCCCTTTACTAAATTGGTTTCGTCTCTACGACTTATATTATCAAGCAAGACGTTTCAGAATTAGTTGCTCGGAAACTACATTGCTTTGGAGGATACTGAGAGGTGTCGTTAAAAAGAGGGACCTTGGAGTGCATGTCCACAGATCCCTGAAGGTAAGAGGAGAGGTGGTTAAGGTGGTTAAAAAGGTATAAAGGATACTTTGCTTTATTAGCCGAGGCATAGAATGTAAGAGCAGGGAGGTTATTCTGGAACTGAATAAAACACTAGTTCGGCTACAGCTGGAGTATTGCGTACAGTTTTGGTCACCACATTACAGGAAAGATGGGACTACACTCGAAATGGTACAGAGATTTACGACGGTGTTGCGAAGAGTGGAGAATTTTGGCTATGAGGATAGATTGGATAGGCTGAGGTTGTTTTCTCTGGAACCGACGAGGCTGAGGCGAGATTTAATTGAGGTGTATAAAATTATCACGGGCCTCGATAGAGTGGATAGGAAGGACCTGATTCACGTAGCAGAGAGTTCAATAAAAAGGGTCATAGATTTAAGGTAATTGGTAGAAGGATTAGATTGGAGCAGAGGGGAATTTTGTTCCACCCAGCGGGTGGTGGGGGTCTGGAACTCACTGCCTGAGAGGGTGAGAGAAGCAGAAACCCTCATCGGGTTTAAAAAGGACTTCAATATGCACTTGAAGAGCCGGAACCGACAAGACTACGGACTAAACGCTGGTAAGTCGGGTGATGCTGGATATCTCTTTTCCGGCCGGTACAAACATGATGGGCCGAAAGGCCTCCGCGAACGTAAATTTTAATGATTCTATGATTCTATGATATAATTGCCATCTGTCTCGGCATGGTGATAATATACACTCTCCCATAAGTATACTTTAATCAAATTGGTGTTTTGTTTCACTGTGAGAGTGAAGAGATCTTAATGTTTAGACATTGACTGCAGCAGCTGGGTTGCACCTTTACTTTTCCTACCGTCTCAACCTTTCTTTAACCTTCTCTGCTGGTGTTGCAGGTTCGATCAGCCAACTCCGTTCACGGAAGCCTGAGAAGTCCATCAGAGGACAACACAAGAGACAGAGACAGGGAGAGATAGAGAAATGCATGCAAAGAAAATAAAGAGAATACATAGAATCATAGAATCATAAAATGGTGACAGCAGAGAAGGAGGCCATTCGTCCCATCGAGCTCGTGCCGGCTCGTTGTTAAAGCAATCAAGATAGTCCCATTCCCCCGCTCCTTCCCGTTAGCCCTGAATTTATTTCCCTTCAAGTATTTATCCAATTCCTTTTTGAAAGCCACCTTTCAATCAGCGCATTCCAGATTATAAATACTCGCTGGGGAAAGAAATGTTTCCTCATGTCGCCTTTGGTTCTTTTGCCAATCACCTTAAATCTGTGTCCTCTGGTTCTCGACCCTTCCGCCAATGGGAACAGTTTCTCTTTATTTATTTATTCCAACGCTTCATGATTTTGAACACTTCGATCAAATCACCTCTTAACGTTCTCTGATCTAAGAACAACCCGAGCACGGGGTAAATGCGGTCAGTTAGCTTCAATTCATTTATTTGAGCATAAAACAGCTCTTTAAACATTACTGTGACATTATGGTAGCGCGGCCTCGCGGTCGAAGTTGTTAAATTTGATTTCTATGGAGGCGTGGGTTTGAATCCCACTGCTGTTAGAATTTCTGCCAAAGTTTATTTTGATCTGTTCACAGAAAACCCGATTGTAGTGCGATGGAGCAGAGGATGTGAAAGAAGCTGAAAGTGAAAGTGCAGATATTATTTTCATCAGGGGGGCAGGACACGTTTCCACAGGTAAGCGTCTCTCACCTTAAGATTCTTTCCAGCAGAGTAGGAGAGGTGATCAAAGTGACCGGGCTCCAGCAGCGCATTCAGTCAGTGCGCGGTCCTTATATGACCGGACAAGGTCGGGAAATGGCGAGGTTGTTAGTCGAGTCTCACCGAGAGCAACGAATCCTTTTCCTTGTGAACTTTTCGAACGGAGCTGAACGTATAATTGAGTGTTCCAAAATGCATCAATTATTTGTATCGCCGTGTGGTTCCTCTTGTTGCACTAGCAGATGAGATATTTAGTGTTATTAGTTTACAGGAGGGAGGCTGCGGTATTGGAGCCGCAAACCATGATTTTGATCCATCTGCAAATTATGGGATTTAGCTTGAGCTTTAACCCTGCGCGTTCGACCGCTCAGTCACGATACTTTCCATCTTGCGATCTTCAGGAGCTACTTTCACAGGAATAGAATTACTGCAAGCAAGAATTATACCCCTCAAGCACCAATGCTCGCAGGCAGCAGGATGAATGTGTCCAGTTGGAAACCTGTCTGAAGGAACATGCAGTCTGACAGAGCCGGAAGTCCAGCAGATTGACTTTTGCAGTGAGCAGATGATGAGCCTCCTTCTTGAGAGTGTTTCGCCAATCCAGCTCAGAGTGGATTAAGCATTATAAATTCGGGTGGGACTGGAGCCACTTGTATCAGAGGAAGTGGAGGGGGTTATTTCCCTTCCTTGACGAGCATTAATGATCCTGTTGCGGTTTTGCTGCAAAATTTCACTTCTCAGCGCCGAAATCACCGAACCCTGAACTAAAATTCAACGATGGTGAGATTCGGACACACCACCTTTGCAGTGATTGGAAGAAGTCCCACGTGCTACCCATGGCACCACAAATCGGCTATCGATTAGGTTATTTCACGTTACCCATATGCTGCTTTGGAACTTTTGCTGCGGTGCAGTCAGTGGTTCAAAAGCTCAGTGGGGATTCATAGCGCTCCTGAGAAATCGACACAGCGATGGTTTGTGCAATGCATAGTCCTCTCTCTCACTCCCATTTGCTCACTCTCGCTTTCTCTCTTGAGCTCTCACTCTCCCAGTTTATCTCAAGAGGGCTGGAAAACAAGGGGTGGATGTTATGTTACAGCTGCACAGAGCTCTGCTGAGACCCCATCTGGAGGATTGCATTCAGTTCCGGGCACCCACCTCAGGAAGGATGTATTAACCTGGACGCTCGAGGGGCTGAATGGCCTACTCATGTTCCCAAGTTCCAATGAATGGAACAATAATTCAAGTATGGAGACCCTAATGTATCAGGATGAGTGAGTGAAGAATGTTTTCTGTTTGAAGTACTGATTTCATGAATTGAATACTCCCAGTGTCCTACCTCATTGCAGCCCAGGCCGGACAAACTGCTCGCACAAAGTGGCATTTTCTGTGAGAACACGAAAGACTTGTTCAGGCCATGACAGTAGCGAGTGCGGGTAGGTCTGCGCGTGAAATGGAAAAGTGAGGTGAAATACTCCAACAAGCAGCGGATGTCTCTGTTCCCATTTCCAAAATGCACGCACGCACTGGCCCATGATCCCCACTCACACTCTCCTTCCAATCTCACACACATCGCTTTGGTTTGAAATCGTGTATGTTTTCACAATGGGATTTAATTTGAAGAAAGCAGTGCTGTAACAACCCGGGGATATTGAAGAGATGCAATACAAGAAGATACCTTAAAGGCAAATGATAACAATGACTGTTCTGACACTGTGAGCTGCAGTTAAAGGCTGACAACATTTAAAGTCTCATGCAGCAGGTCCGGGTCCAAATCTTTCACGTGGCATCTCCTTCTCCTTCTGTCACTCCTTTTCCTCCACGTAGAGTGGATTTGGAATTCCTGTGCGGCTGCATTGCGCATATTCCAGATCTGCTTCGAGCGCAATTCACTCCAGTTCATCAATTGCAGATATTAGTTTGATCAAGGGGAGAGAACACCTTTTCACAGACAAGGGCTGTTCATCCTATTGTTTTTCTAGCAGAGTAGGGCAGATCATCAAAGTAACCGGATTGGGTGAACTGTCCGTACAGGTGCCTGGTGGGCTCGTGGATATGATTCGGCGTTCACACCTCTATAATTAATTACATGAAACCAAATAAACTCAACGAAAAGAGGAATATTTCTGTAAACACCATTAACCAACCTATATCTTTCTGTTGCAGACTGAAAGAGACGCCAACGTGGTTACCGAGTGACAGTCGCAAGTTTAATAATGATTTGTTTTGTATGTGAAACGCTTTTCAGACTGCATTTTAGGAGACTGGTTGTACAGCTTGCTCGAGTAAAACATGCCACAATGTCGTGATCGCGGGTTTGATTCCTGTATGGGTTGATAAGGGGCTTTGTTTTGGGTATTCGCAATTTTAAAATCCAAGCTTTACAATCAGATCCACAGACAAATTCACGGGACAATTTTATTGAATAACATCCATTGTAACTTTACCCCTGGGCCGGAGAAACAAGTCTTTCTTTTTCTTTTTCTTTCTCCGGTTTGCAGAGAAACGTTTAACTCGCGGCCTGTTCCCATTAATGATCATCAGCAACAACAGAAAGACAGAGCGGGTCTGACCGCCCCGAGATGTGGAAAAAGGATCAGTTTAGAACAAATGCATCAAATCAAATGGTCACCCGGCACCGAGAGAGGAAAAACCAAGAGGAAAAGGCAGAAGGTAACAGAGAAATAAAAACCAAATGCAGACGATATAAATATTTCCCATCGTTGATGTCTCTCTGTTCCATCCCCAATTCTTCAGTGGCGGGGATAAAATTTCACTGCAAATAAATGCGAGAATCGACCCAAAGAAGAAGAAACTAAACAACCAAAAACAGCCAAACACTGGATGACACCAAAGACCTTTACATTTTCGGTCTAATGCAATCCCGACTGAGCAATTGGGACACCAAAGCAAATGCAACTTTTCGCCATTGTCTTGCAAGAAAATATCACCCCAGCGACGCCTTACTGTTCATTACTGCACTTCATATATAAACATCACACTCATATACAAACACCCACAGTTCATATATAAACATTGCATTCATATACACTCACCCACAGCTCATATATAAATAGCGCATTCATTGATAGTCACCCACAGCTTATATATTAAAATCGCATTTTTTTTATTCGTGCATGCGATGTGGGCGTCGCTGGCGAGGCCAGCATTTATTGCCCATCCCTAATTGGCCTTCCAGAACTGCTGCAGTCCGTGCGGAGAAGCTTCTCCCACAGTTCTGTTAGGAAGGGAGGTCCAGGATTTTGAACCAGCGACGATTAAGGAACGGCGATATATTTCCAAGTCGGGATGGTGTGTGACTTGGCGGGGAACGTGCAGGTGGTGTTGTTCCCATGTGCCTGCTGCCCTTGTCCTTCTAGGTGGTAGAGGTCGCGGGTTTGGGAGGTGCTGTCTAAGAAGCCTTGGCGAGTTGCTGCACTGCATCCTGTGGATGGTAAACACTGCAGCCACTGTGCGCCGGTGGTGAAGGGAGTGAATGTTTAGGGTGGTGGATGGGGTGCCAATCAAGCGGGCTGCTTTGTCCTGGATGGTGTCGAGCTTATGTGTTGTTGAGCTGCACTCATCCAGGCGAGTGGAGAGTATTCCATCACACTCCTGACTTGTGACTTGCAGATGGTAGAAAGGATTTGGGGGGTCAGGAGGTGAGTCACTCGCCGCAGAATATCTAGCCTCTGACCTGCTCTTGCAGCCACAGTATTTATATGGATGGTCCAGTTAAGTTTCTGGTCAATGGTGAGCCACAGGATGTTGATGGTGGGGGATTCGGCGATGGTAATGCCGTTGAATGTCAAGGGCAGGTGGTTCGACTGTCGCTTGTAGGAGATGGTCATTGCCTGGCCCTTGGCTGGCGCCAATGTTACTTGCCACTGATGAGCCCAAGCCTGGGTGTTGTCCAGGTCTTGCTGCATGCCGGCTCGGACTGCTTCGTTATTTGAGGGGTTACGAATGGAACTGAACACTTTGCAATCATCAGCGAACATCCCCATTTCTGACCTTATGATGGAGCGGAGGTCATTGATGAAGCAGCTGAAGATGGTTGGGCCGAGAACACTGCCCTGAGGAACTCCTGCAGCAATGTCCTGGGGCTGAGATGTTTGGCCTCCAACAACCACTACAATCTTCCTTTTTGCTAAGTATGACACCAGCCACTGGAGAGTTTACCCCCTGATTCCCATTGACTTCAATTTTACTGGAGCTCCTTGGTGCCACACTCGGTCAAATGCTGCCTTGAAATGAAGGGCAGTCACTCTCACCTCACCTCTGGAATTCAGCTCTTTTGTCCATGTTTGGACCAAGGCTGGAATGAGGTCTGCAGCCGAGTGATGCTGGCGGACCCCAAACAGAGCATCGGTGAGCAGGTTATTGGTGAGTAAGTGCCGCTTGATAGCACTGTCGACGAAACCTTCCATCACTTTGCTGATGATTGATAGTGGACTGATGGGGCGGTAATTGGCCGGATTGGATTTGTCCTGCTTTTTGTGGACAGCACATATCTGGGCAATTTTCGTCGTTGTCGGGTAGATGCCAGTGTTGTAGCTGTACTGGAACAGTTTGGCTAGAGGCGCAGCTCGTTCTGGAGCACAAGTCTTCAACACTACAGCCGGGATGTTGTCGGGGCCCACAGCCTTTGCTGTATCCAGTGCACTCAGCCGTTTCTTGATATCACGTGGAGTGATTCGAATTGGCTGAAGACTGGCTTCTGTGATGGTGGAGATATCGGGAGGAAGCTGAGATGGATCATCCACTCGGCACTTCTTCCTGAAGATGGTTGCAAACGCTTCAGCCTTGTATTTTGCACTTACGTGCTGGATTCTGCCATCATTGAGGATGGGAATGTTTACACAGCCTCCTCCTCCCGTTAGTTGTTTAATTGTCCACCACCATTCACGACTGGATGTGGCAGGACTGCAGAGCTTTAATGTGATCCGTTGGTTGTGGATTCGCTTAGCTCTGTCTATGGCATGTTGCTTCCGCTGTTTAACATGCATGTAGTCCTGAATTGTAGCTTCACTAGGTTGGAACCTAATTTTTAGGTACGCCTGGTGCGGTTCCTGGCATGCTCTTATGCACTCCACATTGAACCAGGGTTGATCCCCTGGCTTGTTTATTAATGGTAGAGTGAGGAATATGCCGGGCCAAGATATTACAGATTATGCTGGAATACGATTCTGCTGCTGTTGATGGCCCGCAACACCTCATGGATGCCCAGTTTTGAGCTGCGAGACCTGTTCTGAATCTATCCCATTTAGCACGCTGATAGTGCCACACAACACGTTGGATGGTATCTTCATTGCGAAGACGGGACTTCGTCTCCACGAGGACGGTGCGGTGGTCACTCCTACCAATACTGTCATGGACAGATGCATTTGCGACAGGTGGATTGGTGACGACGAGGTCAAGTAACTTTTTCCCTCGTGTTGGTTCTCTCACCATCTGCCGCAGTTCCAGTCTGGCAGCTATGTCCTTCGGGCCTCGGCCAGCTCAGTCAGCAGTGATACGACCGAGCCACTCTTGGTGATGGACATTGAAGTCCTCCATCTAGAGTACATCCTGTGCCCTTGCTACCCTCAGTGCTTCCCCCAAGTGGTGTTCAACATGGAGGAGGATTGATACATCAGCTGAGGGAGGGCGGTTGGTGGTAATCTGCAGGAGCTTTTCTTGCACTTGTTTGACCTGATGCCATGAGATTTCATGGGGTCCAGAGTCAATGTTGAGGACTCCCAGGGCCACTCCCTCCTGACTGTATATCACTGCACCGCCACCTCTGGTCGGTCTGTCCTGGCGGTGGGACAGGACATGCACAGGGATGGTGATGGAAGAATCTTGGACGTTGGCTATTAGGTATTATTCTGTAAGTATGACGATGTCAGGCTGTTGCTTGACTAGTCAGTGGGACAGCTCTCCCAATTTTGGCACAAGTCCCCAGATGTTAGTGAGGAGGACTTTGCAGGGTCGACTGGGCTTGGTTTGCCTTTGTCGTGTCCGGTGCCTAGTGGTCCGATGCCGGGTGGTCCGTCCGGTTTTATTCTTATTATGACTTTTATTGACGAGATTTTACAACTGAGTGGCTTGCTAGGCCTTTTCAGAGGGCAATTAAGAATCAACCACATTGCTGTGGCTCATTTATACTCACTCACAGTTCACATATAAACATCGCATTCATATATACTCACCCACAGTTCATATATAAACATCGCACTCATATTTTTACACCCACAGTTCACATATAAACATCGCTCTCATATATAAACTCATTCGGTTTATAAAGCAACAGCGCGCTCATACACCCACACCCAGTTTACAGTAGCAGATCGGTACCGATCGCCGATAGAGCTCTCAGATTCCGAGAGTCCGAAGGAGCAGCGACCGAACAAATTCTGGATCTCATCCTTAACACAGCGGTCGATCCACCTGTAAAATTACATCGCACTTGGATATCAGGGAGGGTAATGGTTTCTGAGAATGTATCAGGGAGCCTAATGGCTTCTTAGTGGCGATCCATCGGGGCAAGGGGATCTCAGAGAGGGGAAGGGACTGTCAGAGGGTATCAGAGAGTGCAAGGGGATCTCAGAGCGGGGAAGGGATAGTCAGATGTCATCAGAAAGTGTCAGGGGGCTCAGAGAAGGGAAGGGACTGTCAGAGGGCATCGGAGAGTACATTAAGAACTGAGAGAGGGGAAGGACTGCCGAGTCTGAGAGAGTGTAAGGGGGCTCAGGGCAGATCTGTGTAAGGGGCACTCAGTGGGTATGAGAGAAGGTAAAGAACGCTGACAAGGTTCAAAGATGATCATGGACTCTCTGAGGTCAGAGACAGAGTGTATCAGAGAAGTTAAGGAGCTCAGCGAGAATCAAAGAGGGTAAGGGGGGCTCAAGATGTATCAGAGAGGCGAATGGATCCAGAGATGTCATCTTCTAAATGTTACAATTTCTAACCTTCAACATTTTTTATAACAGCAATAAATGAAGCCGATTGAACCGATAATCTGCCGTGTCCCATCTGGAGGGAATGAGAAGGTAGAATCGGGAGGGACTGGATATTTGGCAACGCTCAAGGTTTCATTTCACACAGCTCAGTGTTGTGTCTGTTTTTTATGAACTCGAGAAAAGAGGTTGCAATTTGAAAATTTTATTACCCAATGTGAAAAATAGAACACAAATGCACCCAACGTGGAGCTCGAACCCAGGACCCTGAGATTAGGAGTCTCATGCTCTACCGACTGAGCTAGCCGGGCTGGTTTCTAAATTTTTTCCCATTCTATTATTGTAGAGAGACAGCTGTTGGCTTTGCTGCAGGGGTTCAGTTCGTTCTGCAATCTCAGGGTTTCTCCTTCTGTGCACCTGATTTTCATTCTGGAGTCAGTCTGATGCCTTTTGCACGTCATTCAGCACCACGCTGAGCTGAAAAGGAACATCGGAACAGGAGAGGGCCATTCAGCCCCTCTTCCTGCTGTGCCATTCAATTCGATCATGACGTGATCTGCAACGCAACTCTCCTTCCCCGCCTTGGACACAAATCCCTTGGAACCCAAACCGAGAAATGATCGACCAATATCAGTCTTGAAAATTTGAATTGAGCCACAATCCACATCCTTTTGGCCGAGAGAGTTCCAGCTTTCGGCCGTATTTTGTTTGCTAAAGTAATTCCTGATTTCTTGCCTGATTGGTCTGTCTCCAATTTCAAGATTAAAACACCTCATTATGGATTCCGCCAACATAGAGAGAGATGACACAAAGATAGACAGAATGATAAGCAGTTTGGATGGAAGAATGAGATTACAGAGAGATATTACTCGATTAAGTGAATGGGCAAAACTGCGGCAAAT
The DNA here is from genome assembly GCF_035084215.1 of Heptranchias perlo. Lineage (NCBI taxonomy): Eukaryota > Metazoa > Chordata > Chondrichthyes > Hexanchiformes > Hexanchidae > Heptranchias > Heptranchias perlo. Next base: position 4,290,411 of record NC_090344.1, on the reverse strand, counting down.
CGATTTCAACGCAAGCAAGTTTGAGGCCGTCCACTTTGGACCTCAAAAAGATAGATCACAAAACATATTAATGGATGTCACTCCAAAAAATTAACCTTATGACATTTTGTGTGGATTCGCTTGTTTCTGAAGTCTGCCAAACTTTGAAAAGTTACCGAAATATTGCAATAGGAACCTTATGGCCAGTTCGGGGATCGAACCCGCGACCTTGGCGTTATTCGCACCACGCTCGAACCAACTGAGCTCAACGTCCATGTATACAGCTTAGCTTTATGGGCTTACCGACGTGTTGGGTAGTTTGTGTTTATTTTTACACCGGCTGACACGGTTTTTGGACGAATGTTGATAACACCACATCCCTTTAACATTGTTACTTGTTTCTGCATACATTGTCGATGATCTTGATCAAAATTAACAAACAAAGAGCACTTTAATGTAACAAATTAAATTCCGATCAATATTATTTTACTAACAATCAACAGCCCATCCATAAAACACTGCCCCGCTATAAAACCTGTGGGCAGGACCCTGAGCGACTGTGAAAATGATATCACCGCAACGTGATTCCATCACGCTGCGTTTTGACGTTGAGTCAGATGTCTGTCTGTCTATCTGTCTGTCTGTTTATCCGTCTGATTGGGTCTCGGCCTTATTCTCAGGCCAGGCTTTTTGTTTGCTGGCTGCAGGCCTCGCTCCCCGACTGACTGAACAACTGCCGGGCCGTGTGTCAGAATCAATGACTGTGACTGACTGTCTGCCCATTTATGGCCACATTTCTGAGTTCCTGCCTTCGCTCTGTGTCGCAGGCCTGTCTCTGTCCCTTAGGATCACAACACACCCACAAGCTTCACGACTGAACGCAGGTTTGGACAGTCTGTCCTCGCAGGTCCTTCGGAAGCTAATGATTTTGAACTGAATTATTTTTCCTGAGTGACTTGTGAAGTTTGGTTCAGTGATATGTTTGCGAAAGAGAACGGAGGAAATAGTTAGTGTGCAACTCGACATTTCTCTACATCGGAATCGAAAACGTGATTGGATGGATAGAATAGGTCTGAAAGGATGGCCGATCGGCTGTGGGTGGCACCGAATTCTGCAGTGGCTGCAGTGGTTCATTACCGGTAATGAAAATGAGGTAATATACTACCACAAGCTGCCGGTGAAAATCATTCAATTTCCCAAACTTGACCCACCGAATCAAATGAAGCTGCTGGGAAAGCTACAAGACAACGCCGGTCTATCGGGCATCGTTTGAAGCAACTGGCAGTTTAAAGTAGCATCTACAGCCATGTAAGTACTGCCATGTGCCGCTGCGATCGCCGAGTGGTTGAAGCGTTAAATTCAAGATCATATGGAGTTTTCCTTCGCAGGTTTGATTTCTGCTCGCTGAATTATTGTTTAAAGATCCGTTCAATGCTCAAATGAATGAACTGGATCTAACTCACTTCATTTATCTCTCTCGGAGCATGAGAGATACTCGAGCGTGGCCGGCGCTTTTAATTAGGTGCCCAATGTACTCTTGCAAAATTCAAATACACAAGAAAGAATCTTGCCCAATCTGCAACTAAAATTCTGCTACTTTGCAGAACCACCCATTTATAAGCGACTTTATTTACATGAATCTCTCTATCTCTCCTTGTCTCTTGTCTCGATGTTGTCCCCTGATGGACTTCTCAGGCTTCCTGGAACGGTAAAGGCTGATCTAACCTGCAACACCAGCAGGGAAAGGAAAAGGAAAAAAAGACTGAGACGGTCGGAAAAGTAAAGGTGCAACCCAGCTGATAAATTCGTAGCTAATGTCTCCACATTTTTGTCTCTTCGCCCTCACAGTGAAAGAAAACAGCAATCTGAGTAAAATATACTTATGATAGCTTGTACACTCTGACGATGCCGAGACAGATGCCAATGTAGCTTCAGATTAACTAATTCTGAAAAGTATTATTTGAAAAAACAAGTCGTACATTGTAAACGAATTTAGTAAAGAGAGGCTAATATTGGTGACTGGAAATAGGTCGTGTACAACTTGATATTGCTGTATTTTGGAATAGAAAACGAGATTGGGTGGACAGAAGCGGTTGGAAAGGATAGCCGATCGGCTGAAGACTATGGTGAAATTTTAGACCGGCTGCAGGGCTTTCTAGCAAGCGGCTCGTTGGTCTAGGGGTATGATTCTCGCTTTGGGCGTTTTTCTAATGGAATATGCGAGAGGTCCCGGGTTCAAATCCCGGACGAGCCCTGTTATCTCACTGCTTTTTAGTGAAAAGTCACCAATTGGATTCTGACATCTTTGCAGTTGTTCGAATTGAATTATATTTGCGCTCCAGAGGACAAAGTGCAGAAGTTTCCAAGGCGCAACACACACGGAGTAAATAAAATGTCTCAAGATGATGTGGAGATTGAAGCTGAATGTGAATTTACCCCAATTTAGGCGGTCTCATTGATATTAGATGACGGGATCGAGAACCACATATCCAAGTTTGCCGATGACACAAAGATAGACAGAATTATAAGCAGTGTGGATGGAAGAATGAGATTACAGAGAGATATTACCAGATTAAGTGAATGGGCAAAACTGCGGCAAATGGATTTCAACGTAAGCAAGTTTGAGGCCGTCCACTTTGGACCTCAAAAAGATAGATCAGAAAACATATTAATGGATGTTACTCCAAAAAATTGACCTCATGACATTTTGTGTGGATTCGCTTGTTTCGAAAGTCTGCCAAACTTTTAAAAGTTACCAAAATATTGCAATAGGAACCTTATGGCCCGAACCGGGATCGAACCCGCGACCTTGCCGTTATTAGCACCACGCTCTAACCAACTGAGCTAACCGGCCATGTATACATCTTAGCTTTATGGGCTTACCCGCGTGTTGGGTAGTTTGTGTTTATTTTTACACCAGCTGACAGGGTTTTACAACGAATATTGAATAAACCACATCCCTTAAACATTGTTACTTGTTTCTGTATATACTGTCGAGGATGTAGATCAAAATTAACAAACAAAGAGCACTTTAATGTCACAAATTAAATTCCGATCAATATTATTTTACTAACAATGAACAGCCCATCCATAAAACACTGCCCCGCTATAAAACCTGTGGGCAGGACCCTGAGCTACTGTGAAAATGATATCACCGCAACGTGATTCGATCACGCTGCGTTTTGACGTGGAGTCAGATATCTGTCTGTCTATCCGTCTGATTGGGTCTCTGCCTTATTCTCAGGCCAGATTTTTGTTTGCTGGCTGCAGGCCTCGCTCCCCGACTGACTGAACAACCACCGGGCCGTGTGTCAGAATCAATGACTGTGACTGACTGTCTGCCCATTTATGGCCACATTTCTGAGTTCCTGCCTTCGCTGTGTGTCGCAGGCCTGTCTCTGTCCCTTCGGATCACAACACACCCACAAGCTTCACGACTGAACGCAGGTTTGGTCAGTCTGCCCTCGCAGGTCCTTCGGAAGCTAATGATTTTGAACTGAATTATTTTTCCTGAGTGACTTGTGAAGTTTTGTTCAGTGATATGTTTGCGAAAGAGAACGGAGGAAATAGTTAGTGTGCAACTCGACATTTCTCTACATCGGAATAGAAAACGTGATTGGATGGATAGAAGAGGTCTGAAAGGATGGCCGATCGGCTGTGGGTGGCACCGAATTCTGCAGTGGCTGCAGTGGTTCATTACCGGTAATGAAAATGAGGTAATATACTACCACAAGCTGCCGGTGAAAATCATTCAATTTCCCAAACTTGACCCACCGAATCAAATGAAGCTCCTGGGAAAGCTACAAGACAACGCCGGTCTATCGGGCATCTTTTGAAGCAACTGGCAGTTTAAAGTGGCATCTACAGCCATGCAAGTACTGCCATGTGCCGCTGCGATCGCGGAGTGGTTGAAGCGTTAAATTCAAGATCAAATGGAGTTTTCCTTCGCAGGTTTGATTTCTGCTCGCTGAATTATTGTTTAAAGATCCGTTCAATGCTCAAATGAATGAACTGGATCTAACTCACTTCATTTATCTCTCTCAGAGCATGAGAGATACTCGAGCGTGGCCGGCGCTTTCAATTGGGTGCCCAATGTACTCTTGCAAAATTCAAATAGACAAGAAAGAATCTTGCCCAATCTGCAACTAAAATTCTGCTACTTTGCAGAACCCCCCATTTATAAGCGAATTCATTTACATGAATCTCTCTATCTCTCCTTGTCTCTTGTCTCGATGTTGTCCCCTGATGGACTTCTCAGGCTTCCTGGAACGGTAAAGGCTGATCTCACCTGCAACACCAGCAGGGAAAGGTAAAGGAAAAAAAGACTGAGACGGTCGGAAAAGTAAAGGTGCAACCCAGCTGATAAATTCGTAGCTAATGTTTCCACATTTTTGTCTCTTCGCCATCACAGTGAAAGAAAACAGCAATGTGAGTAAAATATACTTATGGCAGCTTGTACACTCTGGCGATGCCGAGACAGATGACAATGCAGCTTCAGATTAACTAATTCTGAAAAGTATAATTTGAAAAAACAAGTCATACATTGTAAACGAATTTAGTAAAGAGAGGCTAATATTGGTGACTGGAAATAGGTAGTGTACAACTTGATATTGCTGTATATCGGAATAGAAAACGAGATTGGGTGGACAGAAGCGGTTGGAAAGGATAGCCGATCGGCTGAAGACTATGATGAAATTTTAGACCGGCTGCAGGCCTTTTTTGCAAGCGGCTCGTTGGTCTAGGGGTATGATTCTCGCTTTGGGCGTTTTTCTAATGGAATATGCGAGAGGTCCCGGGTTCAAATCCCCGACGAGCCCTGTTATCTCACTGCTTTTTAGTGAAAAGTCACCAAGTGGATTCTGACATCTTTGCAGTTGTTCGAATTGAATTATATTTGAGCTCCAGAGGACAAAGTGCAGAAGTTTCCAAGGCGCAACACACACGGAGTAAATAAAATGTCTCAAGATGATGTGGAGATTGAAGCTGAATGTGAATTTACCCCAATTTCGGCGGTCTCATTGATATTAGATGAAGGGATCGAGAACCACATATCCAAGTTTGCCGATGACACAAAGATAGACAGAATTATAAGCAGTGTGGATGGAAGAATGAGATTACAGAGAGATATCACCAGATTAAGTGAATGGGCAAAACTGCGGCAAATGGATTTCAACGTAAGCAAGTTTGAGGCCGTCCACTTTGGACCTCAAAAAGATAGATCAGAAAACATATTAATGGATGTTACTCCAAAAAATTGACCTCATGACATTTTGTGTGGATTCGCTTGTTTCGAAAGTCTGCCAAACTTTTAAAAGTTACCAAAATATTGCAATAGGAACCTTATGGCCCGTACGGGGATCGAACCCCGACCCTGGCGTTATTAGCACCACACTCTAACCAACTGAGCTAACCGGCAATGTATACATTTTAGCTTTATGGGCTTACCCGCGTGTTGGGTAGTTTGTGTTTATTTTTGCACCAGCTGACAGGGTTTTGCAACGAATATTGAATAAACCACGTCCCTTAAACATTGTTACTTGTTTCTGTATATACTGTCGAGGATGTAGATCAAAATTAACAAACAAAGAGCACTTTAATGTAACAAATTAAAATCCGATCAATATTATTTAACTAACAATGAACAGCCCATCCATAAAACACTACCCCGCTATAAAACCTGTGGGCAGGACCCTGAGCTACTGTGAAAATGATATCACCGCAACGTGATTCGATCACGCTGCGTTTTGACGATGAGTCAGATGTCTGTCTGTCTATCTGTCTGTCTGTTTATCCGTCTGATTGGGTCTCGGCCTTATTCTCAGGCCAGGCTTTTTGTTTGCTGGCTGCAGGCCTCGCTCCCCGACTGACTGAACAAATCCCGGGCCGTGTGTCAGAAACAATGACTGTGACTGACTGTCTGCACATTTATGGCCACTTTTCTGAGTTCCTGCCTTCGCTCTGTGTCGCAGGCCTGTCTCTGTCCCTTAGGATCACAACACACCCACAAGCTTCACGACTGAACGCAGGTTTGGTCAGTCTGTCCTCGCAGGTCCTTCGGAAGCTAATGATTTTGAACTGAATTATTTTTCCTGAGTGACTTGTGAAGTTTTGTTCAGTGATATGTTTGCGAAAGAGAACGGAGGAAATAGTTAGTGTGCGACTCGACATTTCTCTACATCGGAATAGAAAACGTGATTGGATGGATAGAAGAGGTCTGAAAGGATGGCCGATCGGCTGTGGGTGGCACCGAATTCTGCAGTGGCTGCAGTGGTTCATTACCGGTAATGAAAATGAGGTAATATACTACCACAAGCTGCCGGTGAAAATCATTCAATTTCCCAAACTTGACCCACCGAATCAAACGAAGCTCCTGGGAAAGCTACAAGACAACGCCGGTCTATCCGGCATCGTTTGAAGCAACTGTCAGTTTAAAGTAGCATCTACAGCCATGCAAGTACTGCCATGTGCCGCTGCGATCGCCGAGTGGTTGAAGCGTTAAATTCAAAATCAAATGGAGTTTTCCTTCGCAGGTTTGATTTCTGCTCGCTGAATTATTGTTTAAAGATCCGTTCAACGCTCAAATGAATGAACTGGATCTAACTCACTTCATTTATCTCTCTCAGAGCATGAGAGATACTCGAGCGTGGCCGGCGCTTTTAATTGGGTGCCCAATGTACTCTTGCAAAATTCAAATACACAAGAAAGAATCTTGCCCAATCTGCAACTAAAATTCTGCTACTTTGCAGAACCACCCATTTATAAGCGACTTTATTTGCATGAATCTCTCTATCTCTCCTTGTCTCTTGTCTCGATGTTGTCCCCTGATGGACTTCTCAGGCTTCCTGGAACGGTAAAGGCTGATCTAACCTGCAACACCAGCAGGGAAAGGAAAAGGAAAAAAAGACTGAGACGGTCGGAAAAGTAAAGGTGCAACCCAGCTGATAAATTCGTAGCTAATGTCTCCACATTTTTGTCTCTTCGCCCTCACAGTGAAAGAAAACAGCAATCTGAGTAAAATATACTTATGATAGCTTGTACACTCTGACGATGCCGAGACAGATGCCAATGTAGCTTCAGATTAACTAATTCTGAAAAGTATTATTTGAAAAAACAAGTCGTACATTGTAAACGAATTTAGTAAAGAGAGGCTAATATTGGTGACTGGAAATAGGTCGTGTACAACTTGATATTGCTGTCTTTTGGAATAGAAAACGAGATTGGGTGGACAGAAGCGGTTGGAAAGGATAGCCGATCGGCTGAAGACTATGGTGAAATTTTAGACCGGCTGCAGGGCTTTCTAGCAAGCGGCTCGTTGGTCTAGGGGTATGATTCTCGCTTTGGGCGTTTTTCTAATGGAATATGCGAGAGGTCCCGGGTTCAAATCCCGGACGAGCCCTGTTATCTCACTGCTTTTTAGTGAAAAGTCACCAATTGGATTCTGACATCTTTGCAGTTGTTCGAATTGAATTATATTTGCGCTCCAGAGGACAAAGTGCAGAAGTTTCCAAGGCGCAACACACACGGAGTAAATAAAATGTCTCAAGATGATGTGGAGATTGAAGCTGAATGTGAATTTACCCCAATTTAGGCGGTCTCATTGATATTAGATGACGGGATCGAGAACCACATATCCAAGTTTGCCGATGACACAAAGATAGAGAGAATTATAAGCAGTGTGGATGGAAGAATGAGATTACAGAGAGATATTACTAGATTAAGTGAATGGGCAAAACTGCGGCAAATGGATTTCAACGTAAGCAAGTGTGAGGCCGTCCACTTTGGACCTCAAAAAGATAGATCAGAAAGCATATTAATGGATGATTATCCAAAAAATTAACCTTGTGACATTTTGTGTGGATTCGCTTGTTCCTGAAGTCTGCCAAACTTTTAAAAGTTACCAAAATATTGCAATAGGAACCTTGCGGTCCGTACGGGGATCGAACCCGCGACCATGGAATTATTAGCACCACGCTCCAACCAACTGAGCTAACCGGCCATGTAACCAACTTGGCTTTATGGGCTTACCCACGTATTGGGTAGTTTGTGTTTATTTTTACACCGGCTGACAGGGTTTTTGAACGAATATTGAATAAACCACATCCCTTAAACATTGTTACTTGTTTCTGTATACATTGTCGAGGATGTAAATCAAAATTAACAAACAAAGAGCACTTTAATGTAACAAATTAAATTCCGATCAATATTATTTTACGAACAATGAACATCCGATCCCGAAAACACTGCCCCGCTCACAAACCTGTGGGCAGGACCCTGACCTGCTGTGAAAATGATATCACCCCAACGTGATTCGATCACGCTGCGTTTTGATGTTTGAGTCGGATGTCTGTCTGTCTATCTGTCTGTTTATCCGTTTGATTGGGTCTCTGTCTTATTCTCAGGCTTTTTGTTTGCTGGCTGCAGGCCTCGCTCCCCGACTGACTGAACAACTACCGGGCTGTGTGTCGGAATCAATGACTGTGACTGTCTGCCCATTTATGGCCCTGAATGGCCACATTTCTGAGTTCCTGCCTTCGCCTTTTGTCACAGGCCTGTCTCTGTCCCTTCGGGTGACAAAACACCCACAAGCTTCACGACTGAACGCAGGTTTGGTCAGTCTGTCCTCGCAGGTCCTTCGGAAGCTGATGATGTTGAACTGAATCATTTTTCCTGGGTGACTTGTGAAGTTTTGTTCATTGATATGTTTGCAAAAGAGAACGGAGGCAATAGTTCGTGTGCAACTCGACATTTCTCTTCATCGGAATAGAAAACGTGATTGGATGGATCGAAGAGATCTGAAAGGATGGCCGATCGGCTGCGGCTCGTACTTAATTGTGCAGTGGCTGCAGTGGTTTATTACCGGTGGTTTATTACCGGTGGTTTGTTACCGGTGGCTTGTTAGGCTTGGAGTGTGATTCTCGCTTTGGAATATTTGACGATTGATTCTGAGCGAGGTCCAGTTTTTCAATGTTGTTTGAAGCTCAAATAAATATGAACCAGATTTAACCAACCACATTTCTCTCCTTCAAACAGATATTTCAGCAGACGAGTGTCCAATAGTCTCTTACAAGACATTTGAAGGAATCTCTCCCGAATTCCATGTTAAATTCTTGCTCGTTCGCAGAACTTGATCTTTGTTTCTATACTTTAATCTGTCTCTTGACTCTTTGTGTTTTCACCTCATGGACCTCTCAGGCTTTATTAAACGGCCAAGGATGATCGAATCTGCAGAGAAGTGTAAAGATAGGAAGACTGAGACGGTAGGAGAAGCAAAGTTGCAACCCAGCTGATGAATTCATAACTAATGCCCACTAATGTTTCTTCGCCCTCACAGTGAAAAAAATCAGCAATTTGAGTACAGTATACTTTTGGTAGAGCGTATAATCGGCAGATGTTGAGACAGACACCAATCGAACTGTTGTCGTGGCGATGAAAGCGCCCAATGCTAAACACTAGATCACAAGGTAACGCTGAACATTCTTTGCTGCGAACAAGCTGACAAACGCGGCCTTTCCCACTTGTCATTTTCGGGCCAGACAAGCTGCTCGCACAAAATAGCATTTTCTAATCGAACTACGATCGGGACAAAAGGTGATGTTCAGGCAATGACAGCACCAAGTGCAAGTAGCCATATACACGAAATAGAAAGTGAGGTAATATACTACCACAAGCTGCCGGTGAAAATCATTCAATTTCCCTAAATTGACGCACCGTATCAAATGTAGCTCCTGGGAAAGCTGCAAGACAACGCAGGTCTATCGGGCATCGTTTGAAGCAACTGGCAGTTTAAAGTGGCATCTCCTGCTGCTTCTGTGGGGAGTGAGAGAGAGAGAGAGGCTGTCGGTATCTGCGTACAGTTTGATTTTGTACAGAACTGCAGAGAGAAACAGCAAATATACCGGGGCTGTGAGATATGGTGTCTTATTCATATTTAACTACAAGAATATCCGGAATCAAATGCTGAAAGGAATGGAGAGATCAGAGGCCTGAGAATAAACACAGAGCTGAATGAATCACGAAAGAGTGAAAGAGAAATAAATACTATCAGTTCCACAGTGTTTGGTGCGGAATGTTGAGAACTCCCCGTTGGGCTGGTGGTTCGAACTCGGTGTTTTCACCGCCACGTGGTTCGATTCCCAGTCAGGGAATGAACGTTATCCAAGAATTAAGAACCTGTTGAATTAACTGCATGAAGCAAATTAATCGCAGTTCGTCGTTGCATCATTGTTTGAATCAGCATTAATCAACAGGTAACTTTTTATTTCAGACTGAAGGAGATACTGACATGGTCATCAAGAGACAGTCAAAACTTCAATAAGATTTTTGCTCTTTGCATGAATTTTTATCATTTTACACATTGTAAGTCATAAAGTAATACAAAAAATTCAGAAGCCTTTAACCCGAGTAAGAATCGAACCTATAATATTTTAAATTTATTAGAAGATACGTTATTTACTGCACCACTGGCTCAGATTGCAGAAAGTAAGCAGCAGCTCACACTCTCACAGCGCTGCGAGATGAACAGGTCCCGAGTCAGCCTCGGTCATGAGCACGGGACACCACGAGTCTGAGAGCATCAAAAGGCGCTCACGAAACAATTACCAAAGAGAAGTACGTTTTTCGTCGGCCACCGACAGCTTTGCTGGTCGAACAGAACACTTCATAGGAGTAGATCTTTACGATCGTTGGTTCAATTCCGTCTCACAGGAGCGATCAAGCAGCAATTAGCTCAAGGCCGCTCTTGGAAGTTGACAGCTCAAAATTTTGGCGCTGTGGATCAGGACGCCTCTTTTCCTTTCTCAAATCTTAAGGCTTTCTGTGTCTGCTCGAACACGGCTGTTTTGTTGGAGCATTTGCCTCTCCTCACCAGAAGGGAGTGCCTTCGAGCTGCAACACTTCAAACCGCACTCACTTTCATGCAAAAAATCTTCTCCCAGTCAGACAGACAGACAGTCTTTCCCTGCTTCCTGAAGCTCGGGGCGGCTGTTTCTTTCCCGTAACCTGGTCTGTCTTCCACAGGTTCGGGCTCTTCTCAGCGTCATTCATGATTACTGTGGTTTCCCGTTCTGCTGTTGTTCACTTGCTGATACTTGATACCGTCAATTGTAGCAAAGTAATAAATGTATTCAGGGAGCTGGCCAACCCAAGGCAAGATTTCTCTGCTGGTCGTGGAGCGACTTGGAGGCGAGTGCGAAGCAGCTGCTGTGAAGGACAATCCGTTCTTATATTTCTTGCTGGTTTACTTAAAAATAAACCTGCCGTGGACGGATATCGGGTTGATTTTCTGGACGGATCAAATCAACAGTTCAGAAAAATCAACCAAAGCCAAAGGAACAAAAAATATCTCCGTAATTGTAAAGGATGAAATGCCGGAATTCAGAATCCAACCCACGCCTCCAGGAGAGGTGGAGACCTCAAAGCAACGCCTTCGACCCGCGAGGCGATTCAAACTCCGAAACTGTGATTTACTGACCCTGATTTGCCCAATGAGGCGCCAAGAAAGTTTCACGTGGTCCGATTTTCGGTGGATGCTGTTGGAAGGCAAAAGGATCCCGCATTGTTCGGAAATCAAATCTTTCAGGTGGTGAGCGAGAATTCGACCCCTGAACCACCAATACTTACATGATCAGTAAATGCATGTGTCCTTTTGGAATCTTATCTGAAAGAACATGCAGTCGGACAGAACTCCTGTCATAACCCAACTCAGTCTGATCGACAGCCATGCAAGAACGGCCATGTACCGCTACGATCCCCGAGTGGTTGAAGCGTTAAATTCAAGATCAAATGGAATTTTCCTTCGCAGGTTCGAATTCTGCCCACTGAATTATTGTTTAAAGATCCGTTCCATGCTCAAATGAATGAACTGGATCTAATTCAATTCATTTATCTCTCTCAGAGCATGAGAGATACTCGAGCGTGGTCGGCGCTTTTAATTGGGTGCCCAATGTACTCTTGCAAAATTCAAATACACAAGAAAGAATCTTGCCCAATCTGCAACTAAAATTCTGCTACTTTGCAGAACCACCCATTTATACTCGACTTTATTGACATGAATCTCTCTGTCTTTCCCTGTCTCTTGCCTCTATGTTGTCCCCTGATGGACTTCTCAGGCTTCCTGGAACGGTAAAGGCTGATCTAACCTGCAACACCAGCAGCGAAAGGTAAATAAAAAAACAGACTGAGACGATAGGAAAAGTAAAGGTGCAACCCAGCTGATAAATTCGTAGCTAATGTCTCCACATTTATGTTTCTTCGCCCTCACAGTGAAAGAAAACAGCAATGTGAGTAAAGTATACTTCTGGTAGCTTGTGTACTCTGACGATGCTGAGACAGATGCCAATGCAGCTTCAGATTAACTAATTCTGAAAATTCTAATTTAAAAAAACAAGCCGTACATTGGAAACGAATTTGGTAAAGAGAGGCTAATATTGGCGACTGGAAATAGTTTGTCCACAAATTGCTGTACACAGGGATAGAAAACGAGATTGGATGGACAGAATCGGTTTGAAAGGATGGCCGATCGGCTGAAGACGGTGGTGAAATTTTAGACTGGCTGCACGATCGTTTGCTCACTGGCTCGTTGGTCTAGGGGTATGATTCTCGCTTTGGGCGGTTCACCAATTGAATATGCGAGAGGTCCCGGGTTCGAATCCCGGACGAACCCTACTATTTCAGTGCCTTTTAGTGAAAAGTCACCAATTGGATTCTGACATCTTTGCAGTTGTGAGAATTGAATTATATTTGAGCTCCAGACGACAGAGTGCAGTATTTTCCTCGGCGCAACACACGCGGTGTAAATAAAATGGCTCAAGATGATGGGGAGATTGAAGCTGAATGTGAATTTACCCCAATTTAGGCGGGCTCATTGATATTCGATGACCGGATCGAGAACCACATATCCAAGTTTGTCGATGACATAAAGATAGACAGAATTGTAAGCAGTGTAGGTGGAAGAATAAGATTACAGAGAGATATTACTCGATTAAGTGAATGGTAATGCCGTTGAATTTCAAGGGGAGGTGGTTAGAAAGTATCCAGACTGGCACTTGTCTGGCTCGAATGTTACTTGCCACTTATCAGCCCAAGCCTGGATGTTGTCCAGGTCTTGCTGTGTGCGGGCACGGACTGCTTCATTATGTGAGTGGTTGCGAATGGAACTGAACACTGTGCGATCATCAGCGAACATCCCCATTTCTGACCTTATGATGGAGGGAAGTTCATTGATGAAGCAGCTGAAGACAGTTGGGCCGAGGACACTGTCCTGAGGAACTCCTCCAGCAATGTCCAGGGGCTGAGGTGATTGGCCTCCAACAACCACTACCATCTTCCTTTGTGCTCGGTATGACTCCAACCACTGTAGAGTTTTCTCTCTGATTCCCATTGACTTCAAATTTACTCGGGCTTCTTGATGTCACACTCGGTCAAATGCTGTCTTGATGTCAAGGGCAGTCACTCTCACCTCACCTCTGGAATTCAGCTCTTTTGTCCATGTTTGGACCAAGGCTGTCATGAGATCTGGAGCCGATTTGTCCTGGTGGAACCCAAAATGAGCATCGATTAATAGGTTATTGGCGAATTCGTGCTGCTTGATAGCACCGTCGACGACATCTTCCATCACTTTGCTGATGATTGAGAGCAGACTAATGGCGCGGCGATTGGCCGGATTCGAATTGTCCTGCTTTTTGTGGACTGAATAGCGGAACAGGCTCGATGGGCGAAATGGCCGACTCCTGTTCCCGTGTTGCTCATTGGTGCAGAATGTAAAACGATCCTGCATTGGCCAGGTATCAAACCCGGGTCGCATGATAAACAGGCGAGAATTCAACGCCAATAGCACCAGTCCTCGCATTGCCATTTGCTGCATGTGTCCATTTGAAATCCTGTTTGAAAGCACATGCAGTCTGGCGGAGGCACTGTGATAACCCTGAGCAGTATGACCTACAGCTGTGCAAGAACTGCTGTGTGCAGCTGCGATGGCCCAGTGTTTGAAGCGTGAGACTCATACCCCACTGGGGTTTTCTTGCACCGGTTTGAATTTTACTCGGTGAGTTACTCTTTAACGATCTGTTCAATGTACAAATGAATAAACCAGCTCTAATTGACCGGGTTTACCTTTTTCAAAGCAATAGAGACATTCCACCGTGGCGGGCGCCCAATGTTCTCTTTCTAGATTTCAAGACATGAGAAGGAATATCTCCCAATCAGCATCTTAAATTCTGCTAGTGTGCAGAATCTGGCATTTATATTCTTTGTTTATTTTCTTGCATCTCTGTATTTGTCCCTGACTCTGTCTCTTGTCTCTCTGTTTTGTCCCCTGATAGAATTCTCAGGCTTCCTTGAATGGTGAAAGCTGATCGAACCGGCAACACCAGCAGGCTGAGACGGTAGAAAAAGTAAAGTTACAGCCCAGCTGATGAGTTCGTCGCCAATGTCTCCACATTTATGGAGCTTCAGAGCAATCTATTCTGCAAACTGATTATGATAATTCAAGTCGTGCATTCAAAACGAATTGGTGAACAGAGGATAATGTTGTTCACTTGAAATAATTAGTGTTGAAAATGAGATGACATGAAACGAGCAGGTCCAACCTGCCGTTCTATAACACTAAAAGGCATCTACAAAGTTGCCTCTTTGCACTTACAGTGAAGCGGAGGGCAGTTTTCACCCTTAAACCAGCAAGATAGGTGACACGGTAAATAGTGTAGATTGCAGCAGAAAGTAGCAAAGGGCCATTGATGATTAAATGAGAGAACAAAACTGTGACAGATGGAGTTCAATGTGTGGAAGTGTGATATAATCCACTGAGAAACGAAGATAGATCAGAGTATTTTATAAATGGAGAGAAGTTACGAACTGTCGAGAAGCGGAGAAATTCAGGGGTCCATCTCCAGAATCTTTGCGTCAACTGATTTTTTTTACTGATCTGCTGGCTGGCAGCTGGTGTTCACGAGAAAATGGTTTTACTTTTGTGCTGCGGGTTCGATTCTCGGTCAAGGAAATAATTTTAACAAACCAATTGTGAACATTACGAATTTAATACACGAAACCGATGATTCTCTGTGAAAGATGAATAATTGTAATCATCATTAATGAACCAATAACTTTCTGCTGCAGACCGGTGGAAATTCTGACGTAGTTAACGAGTGACAGCAAAACTTTGTGCTTTGCATGTTACGAACTTTCATCCGTTCTCATTTCCCAGACAATAATTTAAGAGTCTGTTTAAAAATGTTCAGTGTTTATGACACCAGGACTGTGATAGAGCCGTTGTTAAATTTAAGAGGAACAAACAATTAGCGGCGCCTTTTCACAGGTGAAGCTCAGCCCTGGAGGGTCATCAGGAGTAACTTCCCAAATAACTTTTCCGCCTGGGATCTAACCGGGGACTTTTCGCATGTCAGGCGAACCTGACGACCGCTAAACTAGAGAAACCTTTGCTCAGTTCATAGCACTGTGTCGCTTCTCCGTTAGACAACATCACTTATGTCCCACACTAAACGCCGCCAATCCTCTTCCGCTTTCCCTCACAAGCATCTCAATGATCAAAACTTCACAAGTTACACAGGAAAAAATCTTCAAAATTTCAAAATTATTCAACTCCAGAAGGAACAAAGATGTTAATTCATGGGATTCAGGTGTCGTTGGCAAGGCCAGCATTAATTGCCCATCCATAATTGCCCTTGAGAATGTGGTGGTGAGCCGCCTTCTTGAACCGCTGCAGTCGGTGCGGTGAAGGTTCTCCCACAATGCTGTTAGTTTGGGAGTTTCAGGATTTTGACCCAGCGACGATGAATGAATGACGAATGACACCATTCCAAGTCGGGATGGTGTGTGACTTGGAGGTGAACGTGCTCTTCCCATGTGTCTGCAGCCGTTGTCTTTCTAGGTGTTGGAGGTCGCAGGCTTGGGAGGTGCTGTCGAAGAAGCCTTGGCGAGTTGGTGCAGTGCATCTTGTGGATGGTACACACTGCAGCAGATTAAAGTTGCGTTCAGTCAAAGTCGGTGTGTGAATGTTGTGTGTGTATTGTCTTCCTGAGAGACAGAGACAGGATTGTGACACAGAGCGAATACATGAACTCAGAAATGTGGCCATTCAGGTCCATAAAAAGGCAGACAGTCAGTCAAAGTAATTCATTCCGACACACAATCCGGTCCTTGGTCATTCAGTCGGGGAGTGAGGCCTGCAGCCAGCAATCAAAAAGCCTGAGAATAAGGCAGAGACGCATTCAGACGGATATACAGGTAGACAGGCAGATAGACAGACAGACAGGCAGAGAAGCAGACCGTATCCTTTGCCTTTTTTCCTGATTTGTCAGTAATAATTTTAAACAGCTTCTGGATCCGTCCCTTCCTTTAATCCTGTGCAGCAGCAGTGACAATAACTTTGTGGATTTGAGGGTTGAGCAGCAAAAAGTGTTACTAATGGGAGTAGTGGGACTGAGAAATGCTTAAACAGCCGGCACCCTGTAAAACAGAGCGCCAAGTATCGGTTTAAATAAAGTCCTGAACTGACAGAGGGGAGGGAAGATGAGGATTGAATTAAATCCCAATTCACTGAATCTAAACAAGGTTTAAATAAGTGAATCTTTCAGGAGTGGGATTCCTGACTCTGTGTGTGAGCTGAAACTGGATCGGTCCCGTTCAGTAAAAGAGACCGGCAGGCGGATCCCAGACAGGGCTCAGGCCGGGACCGGGCAGCGGCTGGATGAGAGAGCGGGGCTCCTGCGCTGTTGCTGCGACTGCTTCCGCCTCTGTGAGTCCCTGCGGTGGCCGGTACTGATTTCCCTCTTATGGATCCGGCTCCGAGCTTTCGTTGTGAACCTCGTGGCGCAACAGTAGCGCGTCTGATTCCACATCCAAAAAATGCGTGTTCGAATTATGTTGGGAATTTTGCATTTTCGCAACGTTTCAGTGTCACTCTGTTTTATCGCGGGACAGTCTTTCAGGGATGGTCCATTCACTGTATGTAAAATAATATTTATCATAGAATGAACACACCACAGAAGGAGGCCATTCGACACATCAATTCCTTACCTGCCTTTTGTAAGAACAATCCCATTGGTCCCATTCCCCGTCCCTTTCCCCCTGGTCCTGCATTTTCCTCTTCAAGTATTTATCAAATTCCTTTTTGAAAGCCACGATTGAATCTGCTCCCATCACCTTTTTCAGGCAGCGCATTCCAGATCATAACTATTCGCTGCGTAAAAAAGATTTTCCTCATGTCGCCTTTGGTTCTTTTGCAATCACCTCAAATCTGTGTCCTCTGATTCTCGACACTTCCGCCAATGGGAACAGCTTCTCTTTATTAACTTTATCTGAACCTCACATGACTTTGAACACTTCTATCAAATCTCCTCTGAACCTTCTCTGCTCTCAGGAGAACACCCCCAGCACGGCGTAAATGCGGCCAATTAGCTCCAATTTATTTTTTTGGGCATTAAACAAAACGTGAAAGACTGGTAAGGCATTGTGCGAACGGAAATCACTGCTTTAAGACAATAAATCCAATGTCTGCGAGGGAGCTGGGTTCAAATCCTACTACTGATAGAATCTCTGGCAATGTTCGTTTTGACCTGTTCGCAGAAAACCCGATTGTTGTGCGATAGAGCAGAGGATGTGAAAGAAGCTGAAAGTGAAAGTGCAGATATTAGTTTCATCACAGATACTGGACACGTTTCCACAAGTAAGGACCTCGCACCTTAAGTTTCTTTCCAGTAGAGTTGGACAGGTGATCAGAGTGACCGGACTCGAGCGGCGCAATCGGTCAGTGCGCGGTCCTGATACAACAGTACAGGATCGGGAAAAGCCGAGGTTGTTAAATCGAGTCTCAGCTAAGTCAAAGGATCCTTTGCCTTGTGAACATTTCGACCGGAGTTGAAGGTACAATTGGTTTGTTCCAAAGTGCATCTACTTATTTGTATTGCCATGTGATTCCTCCGGACAACGCTGTTGCAATAGCAGATGAGATGTTTAGTATTACTCGTATACAGGAGGGAGGCTACGGTTTTGGAGACACAAACTATGATTTTGATCCATCTACAAATTGTGGGATTTAACTGGAGCTTTGAACCAGCGCCTTCGACCGCTCAGGCAGGATACTTTCCATCCTGCACTTCAGGAGCTATTTTTACAGGAATAGAATTACTGCAAGCAAGAATTCTACCCCTGAAGCAAAATTCTCACACGGCAGCAGGATGCATGTGTCCAGTTAGAAACCTGTCTGAAGGAACATGCAGTCTGACAGGAGCCGGAAGTCCAGCAGATTGACTTTCGGTCTGAGCAGATGATGAGCCTCCTCCTGTTTCGCCAATTCAGCTCAGAGTGGATTTAGAATCATGAATTCGGGTGTGACTGGAGCCACTGGTGTAAGATGAAGTGCAGGGGGCAGTTTCCCGTCCTTGACGGACATTAATGATCATGTTTCGGATTTGCTGCAAAATTTCACTCCCCAGCTCTGAACTAAAACACAACGCTGGTGGGACTTGAACCCACAACCTTTGAATACCACTTCTTAAACTGTTAAACGTAGAAATCCAACACGCTGTCCATTGCGCCACAGAGTCAATTGTACAATGTGAGCGAGAGCGGGGATCCTGTGCTGTGGTTGAGGCGGTCAGGCGACTCCAGCTTCCGCCTCTCACATTCCGAGAGCCGCGGCGGCAGTCTGCACCGATCGCCCTCCAATGGATCCGGCTCCAGCCGCTTGTTGTGGGCCTGGTGCAAGAACAGTCGCGTCTGACACCACATCAGAAGGTTTCGTGTTTTGAACCAGGTTGAAATCACAGCATTTTCAATGTGGCTCAGGGTCCTGCCGACTGATTTTAGATCGGGACAGTGTTTTAGGGATGGGATATTCAGTGTTTGTGCAACAATATCAAAATTAATTTTGATACAATAATGAGCTTTTTTTCTGTTACTTTCTGTTTACACCCTCTCCAGTTTTATGGAGAAACAGTTAACAATGTTTAAGTGATGTGGCGTGGAGTGTTTGTGGAATCAGTGTAATTAAATTTGATACTTTCATCTGTTCCTTCTCCAACCCAGACCCTTATCATTAGATTTGTACCTTCACCCTGTTTAAAATAGGTTACTCAGTGATAGAAATAAATCAGTAACAACTCTGAAACCTCAGTGGGTATATTTGTTCCAATGCTTTGTGATGATCTCGATTTCCATTCAAATTTTCGATCAGCAATTCCCAACGGGTATTTTGGGTTTGACAAACTAATTTAAGTAATTGGCTGGTTCCTGGAAATGATCCAGTGGGGATTTCCTTACCCGTACAGATATAGAAATAAATATATTCTATCATTTCACAAATGACAGTTGTGTAAATA
Source organism: Heptranchias perlo (assembly GCF_035084215.1). Lineage (NCBI taxonomy): Eukaryota > Metazoa > Chordata > Chondrichthyes > Hexanchiformes > Hexanchidae > Heptranchias > Heptranchias perlo. The sequence goes on along the minus strand of NC_090344.1, from coordinate 4,271,098 downwards.
AATATATTACGATATGTAAGATGGAAAAGCAGCTCTTCATGTTCATAAACAAATTTCCTCATTTTATTTTATTAATCCACTTACGTTTCAATGTAGAACATATATTCAGAGCATCCCTCGAAATTTGAAGAATGGTAAAACAATTGCAGATTTTACAAACACATAACATGCTATCGTATAAGTAAGATTAAGGCCGACTTTGTGAAAGTTGTATTCTAATTGTCTTTATGATGTTACGAGAAATATTTCTCGATGTCCGTCCCCAACTTAATGGAGAAACTAAGATGAAAACCGAGAGGATTTTTCAAAAACTATTTGGAGCGATTTGATCGGTTCCCCTTCTCCTTTCTTTAATTGTTACCTTTTGCGAATTGTTCATCTTGATCCGTTTGCTTCATTTTTTCCTCAGTCATTTATGGTGAATTTTCTGTCCGTTAACGTTCTTAAATATTTGATTTGTTTGCTCTCTCCATCTTGACTTGTGAACTGTTGATCTCCATGTAAAAGTCTGAAGCAGAAATGTGTTTATATTTAGGCTTGACTCTGAAGTGTGGGGCCGAGAGGTGATGCCGGATGTGTGACCGAGAGACCAACTGCAGGAGGCAGGACTGTCCGTAACTTCACATACCCTCTGTGGCATTGCTCATGGTAGGTCGGATGACAATGTTTTATATTGACTGAACTGCTATGCATACAAGACACAACGGATTTTGCTGCTGCTTTAACTCCACAAAGTATAATCACCATCAATGACCAAAGTCTCAGATCAGTTAGAATTGAATTGCTATTGGTGAAGGGAGATTTTACAGTGGCAGGAGTTTATACATTTACAGCTCCAGGTAAACCTGCAAACCTCTCTCGCCCGTGGGTGACGTCACCATGAGATGATCACCTTCCTTTGCGCTTCTGGAGTTCTGAAGTATGATTGAACCTTACCAAAAGTTTCCTATAATTAGTAAGGAAGGAAGGTATCAGTGTAAATGTGAGATATAAACGTGGATGTTTCACTGGGTACCATGGGAACCAGATACACTGATCATTCCAGTTATTTGCTCAGCAGTAAACAGAAATCATTCTCTTCAACTGTACTCGTCCGAAGGAAAAGGAAACAAACAAAACTGCTCGGTTCTTTGTTTTAGCTTCTTCTGCTGGTTTACGTTCACTCACAGAGATAGTGACAGAGAGAGAGACTGAGAGATTGGATTGGCTTTTTCACTTAGTAATCTATTACACTTTGTAATTATTATAAGAGACGGTTCCATCGCAACTGTCCTGTGCCTGACATTCTCATTGATACTGAGATGTGCTTTAAATGAGTTTCTACTAATTGCACATTGCGGACAAAAGCTGAACGCCGAAAACTGCTCTGAAACCAGTTTCGCTTTACAACCTTTAATGGAGATTGTTTGCTGGTTCCAGGTCAAGAAGTTTGTAAAATAAGCCCTCGAGAGCAGTATCCACAAAACGTGTTTTGGACACATTCGCAGATCAAATAACTTACATTAAATATAACAAATATACAAATACGTCACAGGTGTTAAGATTAACACATAATGATACGAGGAAGGAGGCATTGGTGGATCTGGTTCTGGAGAATGAGCTGGGTCACGTGGAGCAAGTGTCAGTGTCATATTTAGAGAACGGTGATCATAGTATCATAAGATTTAGATGAGTTATGAAAAAGGAGAAGGAGATATCTCGAGTAAAGTACTTAACAGGAGAAGGACCAATTTTAGTGGGTTGAGAACGTACCTGGCCAGTGTAAATTGGAATCAAAGATTGGCAGTCGAAAATGTAATCGATCAATGACTCGATGGGCCGAATGACCTCCTTTATTGCTCTAACGATATTATGATTTGTCAAGCTCAAAGTGCTTGCTGCTTCAATGAAAGCTCTGGCTGTACAAAGAACGAGCACTTCCGCGTTACAGTTCAGCAGTCCTTTCCTTGTTGGCTCCGGAATTAATACAAATACCGCCCTGTGTTATTTTGTTGTTTAATTCACAAATGAGCTAAATATCAAATAGAATAAAAAGGCTCCACTGGGAATCGAACCGGGACACCTTGTCACGAAAAAGGCAATTTGCTCAGCTTTTGCAAAATAAGGAGATAAATTAAGCTGCAACGACCCCACCTCCTCTTCCTGATATCTACCTGTCACTGTCTGTTAGCGTTTGAGGCAGTTTGTATTTTTCTATTTCTCTTGTCCATTTTACTGTGTTTACCGATACGCTGTATCTCTCGCTGTGTTTACCGACACTCTGTATCTCTTGCTGTGTTCACTATTACTATCGATGTCTCTCGCTGCGTTTACCGATGATCTGTATCTCTCGCTGTGTTGACCGATACTCTGTATCTCTCGCTGTGTTTACCGATACCCTGTATCTCTCGCTGTGTTTACCGATACTCTGTGTCTCTCGCTGTGTTTACCGATGATCTGTATCTCTCGCTGTGTTTACCGAAACTCTGTATCTCTCGCTGTGTTTACCGATACCCTGCATCTCTCGCTGTGTTTACCGATACTCTGTGTCTCTCGCTGTGTTTACCGATACCCTGTATCTCTCGCTGTGTTTACCGATACTCTGTATCTCTCGCTGTGTTTATCTCTCTGTGTCAATCCGTTGGCTGATTCTGAATGAACAATGAAATAAATGAGGGATTTAAGACAATTCTCCCTCTGACACTCGGGAACCAATGAGCGAAACTTTATAACAACATATTGTTTATTGTGAAGCAGCAAAGAACACATTTCATTTTGAATGATTTAGGTTCAGTTTTGTACAAAAGGAAACTGTGACCACAACGAGTTTCCAAAAAGCCGCCTTTTAAGTTGATGTCAGGCTCGCTAACATTGCAGCACGAGGTGTCGGCACCGCGCTGATGACCTTCATGTGTATCTGGGCCTTTCAGACACTTCGTGTGACACAAGAACTTTCCAATCCCCTCCAGATTCTGGACACCGACACATCCGTCGAAGCAGTATTCACCACCAGGATCGATATCGCGCTACCTTTGCCGGACTTCAGCAAATTCAACGATGAAAAGACAAACCAGGACGGACAGTTTCTGGAAAACAGTAAAACTTTCCGTGTTCAGACTTTAGTGAGAACGATAAACAGGACTTTGGGTAGATATTAAGTCGGTGTGTTGTAAGAGTGCGATGTTGTTTTATAAAGTGTGGGAGTGTAGATATGAGTATGATGTTGACATATGAACTGTGGATGTGTTTATATGAGTGTGATGTTTATATATGAACTGTGGATGTGTATATATGAATGTGATGTTTATATATGAAATGTGGGTATGTATATATGAATGTGATGTTTATATATGAAATGTGGGTGTGTATATATGAGTGTGATGTTTATATATGAACTATGGGTGTGTATATATGAATGTGATGTTTTTTTCTGAACTGTGGGTGTGTATATATGAATGTGATGTTTATATATGAACTGTGGGTGTGTATATATGAGTGCGATGTTTATATATGAACTGTGGGTGTGTATATATGAGTGTGATGTTTATATATGAACTGTGTGTGTGTATATATGAATGTGATGTTTATATATGAACTGTGGGTGTTTATATATGAATGTGATGTTTATATATGAAATGTGGGTGTGTATATATGAGTGCGATGTTTTTCTGTGAATTGCGGAATGAACAGGAGGGGCAATTCCTCCTGCGGTTATATTTTCTTCTAGGACAATGACATAAAGGGAAACTTTATCATGGGGTTGAAATAGCTCAGTTAGGAGAGCATTAGAGTAAAGATGTAAAAGTCCTTGGTTCAATCCCTCGTTTCGGCAGTTTTTGCTTGTTTAGTTTCTTCTTCCTTGCTTCGATTCTCGCATTTATTTATAGTGAAATTTCATACCCGCCACAGAAGGATTGGGGATGGAATAGAGAGACATCAAGGATGGGAAATATTTATATCGTTTGTATTTGGCTATTATTTATCTGTTACCTTCAGCCTTTTTCTCTTGGTTTTGTCTCTCTCGGTGCCGGGTGACGATTTGATTTGTACTAAACTGATGCCTTTTCCACATTTCTGGGCGGTCAGACCCGCTCTGTCTGTCTGTTGCTGCTGATGATCATTAATGGGAACAGGCCGCGAGTTCAACTTTTATCTGCAAACTGGAGAAAGACAAATAAAAAGAAAGACGTGCTTCTCCGGCCCAGGGGCAAAGTTACAATGGATGTTATTCAAAAAAACTACCCGTGAATTTGTCCATGGATTTTATTTGTAAAGGTTCGAAGTTAAAAATTACAAAAACCCGAAATAAATAAAGTACATTACAAGAATCGAATCCCTGATCATGATATTACAGTATACTGTTTGCAAATGAGTTAACCGGCCGTACCAGCGGCACATTAGGCTGTTTACTTAATTTTTGTACCTGCAGCGATTTCTGTACTTGGACCCCTAATCTCTCTGCTCCTCCAAAGTTCCGAGTTTCGCACCATTTAGAAAATACTCTGATTTATCTTTCTTAGATTGAAAGTGGATGATCTCGCTCTCCCCATATTGAACTCTATTTGGCGCAGTTTTGCCGACACACTTAATCTATCAATTCTCACTTTTCAATTTCCTGCTTCGATCAACATGACTTATTGCGCCACCAGAAGGCTGCGTATTCAAAATAGAGGGTAACCGTTGCTTTCGGAGCTGATAGGATTCTGGATCGTTCCGGAATGAATGTTTCATCTGATTTTTCTCAATACCAGAACCTTGCTCTTAAATCTGCTTCTCTGATTCTCAAATGTCAGCCAATCGTTTCATTCTGACCTCGAATTTTAATCTTGTGCTGCGGATGAAACGTTTGCAAAGAGGGAGAAGAAGTCTCCAAATCACTCCACTTGAATCTCAAACGCTTTCGGAAGAAGTTCAGTGCAAACAATCAGGACGTTAAAGGCACCTCAGTGACCTGCCCTTTAATTGAATGAGTTTTGTTCGCCATTGCAATCGACGTGCAATCGCTCCCGACTTTCATCTCACCGAAGTGAAGAGTGTGACGGCCTTGTATCTGTCAGCGTGTAATTGACGAGTTTGGGGTAAGCACGGGTCGCCTTTATTTTTGAAATCTCAGCAAGCACCGGGAAAAAGAAACTTAGAATCAAACTGTCCCTGTAAGTGAAGAATTGAAGGGAATATCGCTCCAAGCAAATCTGGACAATGCGCAGCGCAGCCGCACAGGAGTTCCAAATCCACCTTCTCGCCCAGTGTCACCGCTCTGAAATCGAGTATTTCTCGGCCACATTTTTTCTTATCATCATTGTTACCGGGTTAATAGCGAAAACTGCCGTCCACTTCACTGTACGTGCAAGCGACAACTTTTTGGACACCGTGTAGTGTCACAGACCGGCTCGTTGGACCTGCTCATTTCATCCCATCTCATTTTCAGCAAACCTGTATATTATAGAATCATAGAACCATAGAAGTTTACCACATGGAAACAGGCCCTTCGGCCCAACATGTCCATGTCGCCCAGTTTATACCACTAAGTTAGTCCCATATCCCTCTATACCCATCTTACCCATGGAACTGTCCAAATGCTTTTTAAAAGACAAAATTGTACGCGCGTCTACTACTGCCTCTGGCAGCTCGTTCCAGACACTCACCACCCTTTGAGTGAAAACATTGCCCCTCTGGACCCTTTCGTATCTCTCCCCTCTCACCTTAAATCTATGCCCCCTCGTTATAGACTCCCCTACCTTTGGGAAAATATTTTGACTATCTGCCTTATCTATGCCCCTCATTATTTTATAGACTTCTATAAGATCACCCCTTAACCTCCTACTCTCCTGGGAGAAAAGTCTCAGTCTATCCAACCTCTCCCTATAAGTCAAACCATCAAGTCCCGGTAGCATCCTATTAAATCTTTTCTGCACTCTTTCTAGTTTAATAATACCCTTTCTATAATAGGGTGACCAGAACTGTACACAGTATTCCAAGTGTGGCCTTACTAATGTCTTGTACAACTTCAACAAGACATCCCAACTCCTGTATTCAATGTTCTGACCAATGAAACCCAGCATGCTGAATGCCTTCTTCACCATCCTATCCACCTGTGACTCCACTTTCAAGGAGCTATGAACCTGTACTCCCAGATCTCTTTGTTCTATAACTCTCCCTAACGCCCTACCATTAACGGAGTAGGTCCTGGCACGATTCGATCGACCAAAATGCATCACCTCACATTTATCTAAATTAAACTCCATCTGCCATTCATCGGCCCACTGGCCCAATTTATCAAGATCCCGTTGCAATCCTAGATAACCTTCTTCACTGTCCACAATGCCACCAATCTTGGTGTCATCTGCAAACTTACCAACCATGCCTCCTAAATTCTCATCCAAATCATTAATATAAATAACAAATAACAGCGGATCCAGCACCGATCCCTGAGGCACACCGCTGGTCACATGCCTCCAGTTTGAAAAACAACCCTCTGCAACCACCCTCTGTCTTCTGTCGTTAATCCAATTTTGTATCCAATTGGCTACCTCATCTTGGATCCCGTGAGATTTAACCTTATGTAACAACCTACCATGCGGTACCTTGTCAAAGGCTTTGCTAAAGTCCGTGTAGACCACGTCTACTGCACAGCCCTCATCTATCTTCTTGGTTACCCCTTCAAAAAACTCAATCAAATTCGTGAGACATGATGTTCCTCTCACGAAACCATGCTGACTGTTGCTAATCAGTCCCTGCCTCTCCAAATGCCTGCGGATCCTGTCTCTCATAATACCCTCTAACAACTTACCCACTACAGATGTCAGGCTCACCGGTCTGTAGTTCCCAGGCTTTTCCCTGCCGCCCTTCTTAAACAAAGGCACAACATTTGCTACCCTCCAATCTTCAGGCACCTCACCTGTAGCTGTACATGATTCAAATATCTCTGCTAGAGAACCCGCAATTTCCTCCCGATCCTCCCATAACGTCCTGGGATACATTTCATCAGGTCCCGTAGATTTATCTACCTTGATGCGCGTTAAGACTTCCAGCACCTCCCTCTCTGTAATATGTACACTCCTCAAGACATCACTATTTATTTCCCCAAGTTCCCTAACATCCATGCCTTTCTCAACCGTAAATACCGATGTGAAATATTCATTTTGGATCTCACTCATCTCTTGTGGTTCCGCACATAGATGACCTTGTTGATCCTTAAGAGGCCCTACTCTCTCCCTCGTTAATCTTTTGCCCTTTATGTATTTGTAGAAGCTCTTTGAATTCCCCTTTGCCTTATCTGCCAAAGCAATCGCATGTCCCCTTTTTGCCCTCATGATTTCTCTCTTAACTCTACTACGGCAATCTCTATACTCTTTAACGGATCCACTTGATCCCAGCTGCCTATGCATGTCATATGCCTCCTTCTTCTTTTTGACTAGGGCCTCAATCTCCCGAGTCATCCAAGGTCCCTACTTCTACCAGCCTTGCCCTTCACTTTATAAGGAATGTGCTTACCCTGAACCCTGGTTAACACACTTTTGAAGGCCTCCCACTTACCAGACGTCCCTTTGCCTGCCAACAGACTCTCCCAATCAACTTCTGAAAGTTCCTGTCTAACACCATCAAAATTGGCCTTTCCCCAATTTAGAATTTAACTTTTGGGCCAGACCTATCATTCTCCATAGCTATCTTAAAACTAATGGAATTATGATCACTGGTGCCAAAGTGATCCCTCACTAACACTTCTGTCACCTGCCCTTCCTTACTTCCCAAGAGGAGGTCAAGTTTTGCCCCCTCTCTAGTCGGGCCAACCACATACTGAATTAAAAATTCCTCGTGAATACACTCAACAAATTTCTCTCCATCCAAGCCGCTAATGCTATTGCTGTCACAGTCAATGTTGGGAAAGTTAAAGTCCCCTACTATTACCACCCTATTTTTCTCGCAGCTGTCTGTAATCTTCTTACATATTTGCTCCTCAATTTAACGTTGACTACAAGGCACACGTCAGGAGTGGAATGGAATACTCTCCACTTGCCTGGATGAGTACAGCTCCAACAACACTCAAGAAGCTCGACTCCATCCAGGAGAAAGCAGCCCGCTTGAGTGGAAACCCATCCACCGCTCGGAACATTGACTCCCTTCACCACCGGCACACGGTGGCTGCTGTATGTACCATCCACAGGATGCACTGCAGCAACTCGCCAAGGCATCTTCGACAGCACCTCCCAAACCCGCGACCTCTACCACCTAGAATGACAAGTGCAGCAGGCACATGGGAACAACACCACCTGCACGTTCCCCTCCAAGTCACACACCATGCCGACTTGGAAATATATTGCTGTTCCTTCATCGTTGCTGGGTCAAAATCCTGGAACTCCTTTTCAGCAGCACTGTGGGAGAACCTTCACCACATAGACTGCAGCGGTTCAAGAAGGCGGCTCACCACCACCTTCTCAAGGGCAATTCGGGATGGGTATTAAATGCTGGCCTCGCCAGCGACGCCCACATCCCTAGTTCTTTCTCCTCCTGCACCACATTTGAGAATGTACCATTTAGTTTATATTTCTTCTCCTCGTCCTTCCTTCCAAAATGTACCAATTCGGACTTCCCTGCATTAAGTTTCATCTGTCATGTGTCTGCCCAATTCTTCAGTCTGTCTATGTCCTCCTGCAATCTGCTATCATCCTACTCAATATTTACTGCATTTCCAAGTTTCTAATTTGGGCACTGTCAAACTTTTAAGCAGGAAAGTGTTAATCAGACTGCCCTCAGTCCACTAATGTTATACTGCTATTGGTCAGTTTCGATGCAGTGGCCAATGAACTATTGAGTCAAAACCTAAAGCACTGATCAGTTTAGTCACCAGTAAAGATGTTAATATTCCAGAGAACTTTATTCAGTTGATAACAAGTTAGTTCAGCAGACAGTATAAATCTGCGATTCGATCATCCTTTCCAGAAAGCTGGAATGGTGCAGATTGATAATTAGAGGTTTCACTTGGGAGAATAGCAACAAGAGTGAAACTATCGTCAAGATAAAGTTGGGGAATTGTACCGGTTCGTGGAAAAAGATCTGAAGATATTGATAAGAGAGAAGCTCATTGACATTCTGCGTATGTGGATTTGTATTTCGTAATGCAGAAACTGTAGATTGTCAGGTAGGAGGGGTAAGGAAAAGATATAAAAAGTAAGCGTTGGAACGGATACTTGGGATTCGATTCAGGTCTAGCGTTACATAGCTGGTTGGGAAAGTAAGCTGTGAGGAGGACGCAATGAGTCTGCAAACGAATATAGATAAGTTTAGAGAGTGGGCGCGTAGATGGCAGATGGAGTATATTGTGGGGAAATGTGAAATTATCCACTTCGGGAGGAAGAATAGAAAAGCAGAATATTTTTTAAAAGGTGTGAGACAAAGAATTGTTGGTATCCAGAGGGATTTCGGTGTCCTTGTACATGAATCACAGCAAGTTAACATGCAAGTTCAAAGATCAATTATGAAGGCAATTGGTATGATAGCCTTTATTGTAAGTTGGTTGGAATATAAGAGTAAGGAGGTCTTGCTGCAATTCGATAGAGCTCTGGTGAGACCTCACCTGGAATACCGTGTACAATTTTGGTCTCCTTAACTAAGGAAGGATATACTTGCCCTAGAGGAGGTGCAATAAAGGTTCATTCGGTTAATTCCTGGGTCGAGGGGGTTGCCTGATGAGGAGAGATTGAGTGGAATGGGCCTGTATTCTCTGGAATTTAGAAAAAATGAGAGGTTATCAAGAGAGCGTGAGCGGGTGGCGATAAAGCAGCGGCGGGTGAAAGCCCGACAGTAGAGCAAGAGTCGGAGGCGATAAAGCCCGAGAGTGGAGCGAGAGCGGGAGGCGATAAAGCAGCGGCCGGAAGATCGAGTTGGAGTCAACTGACCACAGTTGAAATTGAAAGAGTTGAAATTGAATGGTGAGTTTTGTTTTCACTCTAAGTTAGGGCGGAGGGTTAACTTAGAACTCAAATCAATAAATGTAACTGGATAATTTAATTCGTTAAAATAACTAAAAAAAAACGAGCGACTAAAATTAAATAAAATATATAAAGAAATGTTTGTTCGCCAAGCGATGGCAGAGCAGGTGATGTGTCATAAAAGCAGCATGTGGGAGTTGCTGGAAACCAGCGAGATCCCCGGCAACCACATCTGCAGTAACTCGAGGAAATTCGGCTCAGAGTTATTGAGCTGGAGTCTGAGCTGCAGACATTGCAATGCATCAGGGAGGGGGAGAGTCACCTGGACAGGGAGCAAGGACTACATGGAGGATGGGCAAACTGACGACAGTGCTGTGGTAGAGGAGACCAATCAAGCGGTGGGGAGCAGCAAAAAGGAATGCGATGGTCGTAGGGGATAGCATAGTCAGAGGGATAGACACTGTTCTCAGTGGCCGTGATCGAGATTCCTGAAGACTTTGTTGCTTGCCCAGTGCCAGGGTTAAGGACATCTCCTCAGGGCTGGAAAATAATTTGGAGATGAGGGCAAGGATCTAATTGTCGTGGTCCACGTACGAACCAATGAGATAGGTAGAACTAAGAATGAGGTTCCGGTGAGAAAGTTTGTTGAGCTAGGGCCTAAATTAATAAGCAGAACCTCAAAAGTAATAATCTCTGGATTACGTCCTGAGCCACGTGCAAATTGTATTGCTCCACTTGAACCAGGCTGGAACCAGCGTTCTGGTCAATTGAATAACTAGGGCTGTGGATGGAGCTTTGAACTAAAATTGGGGGGTTGTGGGAGGAGTCAGGTGAGGGGAAATTTACAAATCTAATGAGAAAAGTTAAGACAATAGAACAGTGCAGTGCCTTGGGTAAAGATAAGCAAAGTGTGGCAGGAAGGTACAGAGAATTTACCAATCATAGTGCAACAATAAGTAAGGTAAAAGCAGGAAAAATGGTAAAAAGTCAAATGTAAAGGCTCTTTGTCTGAATGTACGAAGCATTCGTAACAAATGTAAAGAATCTTAAAACACCAGGTTATAGTCCAACAGATTTATTTGAAAATCACAAGCTTTCGGAGGCTTTCTCCTTCGTCAGGTGAGCAAGTGTGGGATTCCATGGAAGGTTACCGCATTTATAGTCAGAGAACAATACCTGGTGATTACAGATAATCTTTCCAATTGCCCGATTTCAAGGCAATCAAAGTGTTCATACAGAGTGATGTTACCTACAGGACCACCGAATAAACAAACAGCCATAACAAAAGACAGAGAGAGAGAGAAACATCCGAAAGGAAGAGAAAGACAGAGAATGACCCGTTCTGTTAAAAACAGATAACGTTTTTTCGCTGGTGGGGGTAAATGTAGCGTGACATGAACCCAAGATCCCGGTTGAGGCCGTCCTCATGGGTGCGGAACTTGGCTATCAATTTCTGCTCGACGATTTTGCGTTGTCGTGTGCCTCGAAGGCCGCCTTGGAGAACGCTTACCCGAAGATCAGTGGCTGAATGTCCTTGACTGCTGAAGTGTTCCCCGACTGGGAGGGAACCCTCCTGTCTGGCGATTGTTGCGCGGTGTCCGTTCATCCGTTGTCGCAGTGTCTGCATGGTCTCGCCAATGTACCATGCTCTGGGGCATTCTTTCCTGCAACGTATAAGGTGGACAACGTTGGCCGAGTCACAGGAGTATGAACCATGTACCTGGTGGGTGGTGTCCTCTTGTGTGATGGTGGTATCTGTGTCGATGATCTGGCATGTCTTGCAGACGTTACCGTGGCAGGGTTGTGTGGTGTCGTGGACGCTGTTCTCCTGAAAGCTGGGTAATTTGCTGCGAACGATGGTCTGTTTGAGGTTGGGTAGCTGTTTAAAGGCGAGTAGTGGAGGTGTGGGGATGGCCTTAGCGAGGTGTTCCTCAAACAGACCATCGTTCGCAGCAAATTACCCAGCTTTCAGGAGAACAGCATCCACGACATCTCACAACCCTGCCACGGCAACCTCTGCAAGACATGCAAGATCATCGACAAAGACACCACCATCACACGAGAGGACACCACCCACCAGGCACATGGTTCATACTCCTGTGACTCGGCCAACGTTTTCTTCCTCATACGTTGCAGGAAAGGATTCCCCGGAGCATTGTACATTGGCGAGACCATGCAGACACTGCGACAACGGATGAACGGACACCACGCAACAATCGCCAGACAGGAGGGTTCCCTCCCAGTCGGGGAACACTTCAGCAGTCAACGACATTCAGCCACCGATCTTCGGGTAAGCGTTCTCCAAGGCGGCCTTCGAGACACATGACAACGCAAAATCCTCGAACAGAAATTGATAGCCAAGTTCCGCACCCATGAGGACGGCCTCAACCGGGATCTTGGGTTCATGTCACGCTACACATAACCCCACCAGCGAAAAAAAAGTTATCTGTTTTTAACACAACGGGTCATTCTCTGTCTTTCCCTTCCTTTCGGATGTTTCTCTCTCTCTCTCTGTCTGTCTTTTGTTATGGCCGTTTGTTTATTCGGTGGTCCTGTAGGTAACATCACTCTGTCTGAACACTTTGATTGCCTTGACAACGGGCAGTCGGAAAGATTATCTGTAATCACCAGGTATTGTTCTCTGACTATAAATGCGGTAACCTTCCATGGAATCCCACACTTGCTCACCTGACGAAGGAGAAAGCCTCCGAAAGCTTGTGATTTTCAAATAAAACAGTTGGACTATAACTTGGTGTTGTAAGATTCCTTACTTTTGTCAACCCCAGTCCATCACCGTCATCTCCACATCATTCGTAACAAGATAGATGAATTAATTGCACAAATAGAGATAAATGACTTTGAACTAAGAGCCATTACAGAGACATGGTTGCAAAATGACCAAGTTTCGGAACTAAATATTCCAGGCAGTGTGCCATTTGGAAAAACAGGCAGAATAGAAAAGGAGGGGGTGCAGCCCTAATAATAAAGGATGACTTAAGGACAGCAGTGAGAAAGGATCTTGCTCGGAAGGTCAGGAAGTAGAATCAATATGGGTGAAAATAAGAAATAACAAGGGCAGTAAACACTGGTGGGAGTAGTTTATAGGCCCCCTCATGGAAGATATACAGTTGGACAGACTAGTACTCATGAAATAATGGGATTTTGTAACAAAGGAAATGCAGTCATCATGGGGGACTTTAATCTGCATATCGACTGGGCAAATCAAATTGTCAAATGCAGTTTGGAAGACGAATTCATGAGATGTATTTGAGAAGGTTTCCTAGTGCAATACATCATGGAACAAATCAGAGAACATGCTATCATAGATCCTGTATTATTTAATGAGATTGGTTTAATTAGTAATCTCACAGTCAAAGAACCTCCTGGGAAGAGTGATCATAACAGGATAGAATTTCACATTGAGTTGGATAGTAACGTACTTATGTCAGAAACTAAAGTCTTAAACTTAAAGAAAGCCAATTCCATAGGTATGATGGGCGATTTGTCAAAGCTAGATTGGGAAATTAAATTAAAGGGTTTAACAGTTGTAAAGCAACGGCAAACTTTTAAAGAAATATTTTAATATTCTCAAAAAATGTACATTCCATTGAAAAATTGAAAACTACACGGGAAAAGTGATCCATCCGTGACGAACTGAAGAAGTTAAGGAGAGTATTAGATTGAAATAAGAAGCCTGTAATATTGTCAAGAAGAGTAATAAGCCTGGGGATTGGGAAAGTATTAGAAACCAACAAAGGACGTCCAAAAATTGATAAAAAGGGAGAAAATAGAATATGAAAGTAAGCTGGCAAGAAATATATAAACGGATTGTAAGAGCTGCTGCAAGTATGTAAAACGGAAGAGAGTAGCAAAAGTAAACGCTGGTCCCTTCGAGGCTGAGACAGGATAAATTATAATGGGGAATCAAGAAACGGTAGATGCGTTCAACAAATATTATGTGCCTGTCTTCACGGTACAAGACACAAAAAACATGCCAAAAATGGTGTGGAACCAAAGGTTAAATGAGAGTGAGGAACTTAAAACAATTAATATCAGTAGAGAAAAAGTACTGCTCAAACGAACCAGACTAAAAGTCGACAAATCGCTCGGACCTGATTGTCTACATCCTCGGGTTGGAAAAGAGATGGCTGCAGAGATAGTGGATGCTTTGGTTATGACCTTCCAAAATTCTCCAGATTCTGGAACGGTCCCAGTGGACCGGAAGGTAGCAAATGTAACCCCGCTATTCAAGAACGGAGGGTGAGAGAAAACAGGCAACTTCAGGCCAGTTAGCCTGACATCGGTTGTCGGGAAAATGCCGGAATCCATTATTAAGGAAGTGGTAACAGGGCACTTACAATATCAAAATATGATTACGCAGAGTCAACATGGTTTTTTGGAGGGGAAATCGTACTGAACAAATTTATTATAGACTTTTGAAGATGTAACCAGCACTGTAGATAAAGGGCAAACATTGGACGTAGTATATTTGGGTTTTCAAAAGGCATTCGATAAGGTGACAAATAAAAGGTTGTTACACAAGTTTAGGGCTTATGGGGTTGGGGTAATATAGAGGTATGTAGAGGCATGGATGGACGATTGGTTAAAGGACAGAAAACGGAATGTAGGGATAAATTTATCATTCTCAGGTTGGCAGGCTGTAAGTAATGGGTGCCGCAAGGATTGGTGCATGGGCCTCAACTAATTATGGTTTATATAAATGACGTAGATGATGGGACTGAGTGTAATATATCCAAGTTTGCTGACGATACAAAACAAGGTGGAAAGTAAACTGTGAGAAGGACACAACGAGTCTGCAAAGGGATATAGGCTGGTTAAGAGTGTGGGCAAAAAGGTGACAAATGGAGTAGAATGTGGGGAAATGTGGTTATTCATTTTGGTAGTTCGAATGGAAAAACAAAATATTTCTTTAAATGGTGAGGAACTATTATATGTTGGTGTTGAGAAAGACATGGGTGTCCTCATACAAGAAACACAAAAAGTTAGTATGCAGATGCAGTAAGCAATTAGGAAAGCAAATGTCATTTTGGCCGGTATTGCCAGAGGAAGTAAAAGAGTAAGGAAGTCTTCCTACAGTTGTACAGGGCTTTATTGAGACCTCAACTGGAGTACAGCGTACAGTTTTGGTCTCCTCATCTAAGGAATTATATTCTTACCATGGAGGCGGTGCAATGAAGGTTTACGAGATTAATTCCAGATATGAGGGGGTTGTACTATGAATAAAGGTTGAATAGAATGGGTTTAAACTCTCTGGAGTTGAGAAGAATGAGAGGTGATATCATTGAAACATATAAGATTACGAGTGAGCTTGAGAGATTGTTTCCCCTGGCTAGAGATCCTGGAACGAGGGGGCATAATCTCAGGGTTATGGGTCGGCCATTTAAGACTGAGATGAGGAGGAATTTCTTCACGCAGTGTTGTGAATCTTTGGAATTCTCTACCCCAATGTACTGTGGGTGCAGAGACATTGAATATATTCAAGGCTGAGATGGATAGATTATTGGAGTCTAGTAGAATCAATCAAGGGATATGGGGATTGGGCTGGAAAGTGGAGTTGAAGTCGAAGATTAGCCGTGATCTGATTGAATTTCAGAGCGGGCTCGAGGGGCCTTATCGACTACGCCTGCTATTATTTATGATATTCTTATTTTCCTATCAAGCATTACCTGGATCTTATTCTGGGCGGTTTGTGAATGAATTTCAGTTCCTGGTTCCACAGAGGCTTGCTTCAAGCTGATTGGTGGAGGGGACACGATGATCATTTCCTGCTCTCACCGCTCAGAGAAGCCCAGGAAATGACGCTGCAATGATTGGTGGAGGGGACATGGTAACCATTTCCTCCTCTCAGAGAAGCCCAGGAAATGACGCTGCACTTCTTGCAGCACTCAATTGAAAAAAGTTGTCGCTTTCCAGACCGCAGAAATTTTATGTGTGAGTCAGTTACTTCGCAACGGTGGGCGACATTCGTTCGGCGCTCAGAGCAATTTCCGAGCTCAATCTCATTAGGTTTAGCGTGTTTATGGAAAAGGATCAGGAACAATCAAATGTGAAAATACTTAACTGGCTAATTTCAGTGAGTTGAAAATGGACCTGGCCCAGGTGAATTGGAATCAAAGATTGCAGGTAAAGTAGTAACTGAGCAATGGGAGGCCTTCAAAGAGGAGATAGTTTGGTGACAGCGTAGACACTTTCCAAAGAGGGGGAAAGGAAAGACATCCAAAGCTAGAGCTCGCTGATTGACTAAAAATACAGAGATTGAAATGAAACTGATAAAGGATTCTTATTGTAAAAGTCCGGTTCACAATTCAGTAGAGAATCAATCTGAATCCAGAAAGTACAGAGGAGATCTCAAAAAGGAAATTGGAGGGGCAAAGATAATTGATGAGATTAGATTAATGGGTTACATAAAAGTGAAAGTCTTTTATAAATATATAAATTGTAAAATGGCGATCAAAGGAAGGGGGTGGGGTGACTAGGGACCAATAAGGAAATCTTCTTTGCAGGCAGGGAACGTGGTTTAGGTAGTGAATGATAACTTTTCTTCTGTCTTTTCTAGAGAAGAGAATGCTGCTAATTTAGCAGTAAAGGAGGAGGGAGTAGCGAAATTTAATAGGATAGAGAAAGATAAAGAGGAGATACTAAAAGGTTGTCAGTGCTCAAAGTAGAAAAGTCACCCGGTCCGAATTGGTTGGAAGTAAGGGTGGAGATTGCGGAGGACCTGGCCACGGCTTTCAATCCTCATTTGATATGGGAGTGGTGCCAGAGGGCGGGAGGAATCCAAATGTTACACCCCTATTCAAAAAAGGGGAGGGTCAAACCTGGCAACTACAGGCCAGTCCGCCGAACGTCAGTGGTGAGGAAAATTTTAGAGACATTTATCAGGCACAAAATTAATTTGCTCTTGGAAAACATTGGTTAATAAATGTAAGCCAGCACGGATAAGTTAAAGGCAAATCGTGTTTGACTAACTTGAATGAGTTAGTTGATGATCTAACGGAGAGTTGGTGAGGGCAGTGGAGTTCATGTTGTGTATATAAACTTTCAAAAGGCGTTTGATAATGTACCACATAATAGACTTGTTAGCAAAATTGAAGCCTATAGGATTAAAGGGCCAGTGGCTACATTGAAAAGAAATTGTCAAATGGACAGAAAGCAGAGAGTCGTGGTGAACGTTTGTTTGTGAGACTGGAGGAAATGTGCAGTAGTGTCCTCTAGGGGTCGGTGTTGGGACCACTGCCATTTTAATATATATTAATGACCTGGACTTGGATGCAGATATGCTCCTCCTGTGTCCCTGGCGACCATGTTTGCAGGATGTGTGTCTAGCTGCAGCTACTGGCGAACCGCATTTCGGAGCTGCAGCTGGGGGTGGGTTCATTGTGGAGCATCCGTGAAGCTGAGACCATCTTGGATAACACGTTCAGTGAGGTGGTCACACCTCAGTTAAAGATTACGAAGGCAGAAGGGAAATGGGTGAGCGCCAGGCAGAGTAAAGGGACTAGGCAGGTAGAGCAGGAGTCTCCTGGGGACATCTCCCTCTCAAACAGATATATCGCTTTGGATATTGTTTGGAGAGCTGGCTTATCAGGGGAAAGCAGCAAGAGCCAAGTTCGTGGCAGCACTGGTGGTTCTGCCGCACAGGAGGGGAGAGAGAAAAGTGGCAGGGCTATAGTGATGGTGGAATCAACTGTATGGGGAACAGATAGGCGTTTCTGCGGCCGCAAGTGTGACTCCAGGATGGCATGTTGCCTCCCTGGTGCTAGGGTCAAGGATGTCACGGAGCGGCTGCAGGGAATTCCGGAAGGGGAGGGTGAACAGCCAGTAGTCGTGGTCCATATCGGTACCAACGACATAGGTAAAAAAAGGGATGAGATCCTGCAAAGTGAATTTAAGGAGTTAGGAGATAAATTAAAAAGCAGGACCTCGAAGGTAGTGATCTCAGGATTACGACCAGTGGAACATGCTAGTGAGTATAGGAACAGGAGAATAGACCGGATGAATGCATGGCTGCAGGGATGATGGAGGAGGGAGAGATTTAGATTCCTGGGATATTGGGACCGGTTCTGGGGAAGGTGGGACCTGTACAAGCGAGACGGATTACACCCGAGCAGCAACGGAACCGATGTCCTAGCGGGGGTGTTTGCTAGTGCAGTTGGGGAAGGTTTAAACTAGAGTGGCAGGGGGATGGGAACGTGAGCAGGGAGCCAGAAGGGAGTAAAGTTGAGAGCGGCAAGAGAGGGGACGACACAGGGGAAATATGAAATACAAATAGCACAAACATTTGTTCAAGAACATGTGAAATCAAAACGCGTAGAGCAGCAGAAAGAAAGTGCACTTTAGGCACTACAGATCAAGAGAAAACTAGAATGCATAAAGCGATTAACCCAGCTTCAAAGCTGAAGGTCAGGCTCGGGTGTGTGGCTCAAAGAAAAGTTCTATAAACAAATGCACGGAGTATAAGGAATAAATTAAATTAACTACAGGTTCAAATTCAATTTGGAGGGTATGACATGATAGCTATGACTGAGGCTTGGCTGCAGGATGGTCAGGATTAGGAACTAAATATACCGGGTTATAAGGTCGACAGGAGAGACAGGGAAAATGGAAGAGGGGAAGCAGTAGCCTTAGTGATTAGAGATGAAATCACTTCAATGATAAAGGAGGATATAACGAGAGGTAAGCAGCCAACAGAGACCTTATGGGTTGAATTGAGAAATAGGAAAGGATCTCAGACTATAGTGGGAGTTGTGTATAGGACCCCTGGCAGCAGTTCTGAAGTGCTAGATTGTATAAATGCAAAGATTAGACAAGGGTGTAACAAAGCCAAAGTGGTCTAAATGGGGGACTTTAACCTTCAATAGATTGGGAAAAGCAGACTAGCAACTGTCCAGAAGGAAGTGAATTTCTTGAGTGTGTCCGGGATAGTTTTCCACAGCAGTATGTCCGAGAGGTAACAAGGGGGCAGCCATACTAGATTTAGTAATAAGTAATGAACCAGATTTAGTTAACAGCTTAACTGTGCGTGAAAATCTATCCAATCGTGGTCATAACATGATCGAGTTCAAGGTAGTGTTTGAACCGGAAAAAAGTGAATCAGCTGCTAAGATTCCAGACTTGCGTAAGGCTGACTTCAATGGGATGAGACAGAGACTGTCCACAGTAAACTGGGCAAATCTGTTAATGAGTAAAACCACTGATGATCAGTGGGAAATGTTTAAAGAAATATTTAATGTGATACAGAATCTGTGTATTCCCGCGAGGGGCAAGAACTCTACTTGCCAAAAAAGAAACAGCCGTGGACAAATAAAGTGGTAAGGGACAGTATAAGACATAAGGAAAGAACACACAAAAAGGCAAAAATGGCACAGGTCATGGTGAATGGGAAAGATACAAAGATCAACAAAGGGTCACAAAACAGATAGTAAGAGCAACAAAAGAGAGTATGAAAAGAAACTTGCAAGGGATATCAAAACCAATCCGAAGAACTTTGATAGTTATATTCGGAAAAAGAGGGTGGTCAGGAGCAGTGTTGGCCCATAAAAAAATGAAAGTGGGGATATTGTCATTGACAATGGGGAAATGGCGGACATGTTGAACAATAACTTTGCCTCAGTATTTACAGTCGAAACAGAGGATAGAACGTCAGAAATCCCAAGATAACTAATATTGAATCGGGGACAGGGACTCGATAAAATTAACATCAGTAAAATAACAGTAATGAAGCAAATAATAGCACTAATGAGTGACAAATCCCCAGGACCAGGTGGTTTCCATCCCAGGGTTTTAAAGGAAGTAGCTGAGCACATTACAGGTGCTCTAACTATAATCTTTCTAAGTTCTCTAGATTCAGGAACTGTCCCTCTAGATTGGAAAATTGCACGTCACTCCGCTTTTTAGAAAAGGAGAGAGAGGGAAACCAGGGAAGTATAGACCAGTTAGCCTGTCATCTGTTGTGGGGAAAATGCTGGAGTCTATAATTAAGGATAGGGTGACTGAACACCTCGAGAAATTTCAATTCATCAGAGAGAGCCAGCATGGATTTGTGAAAGGTAGGTCGTGCCTGACAAACCTGATTGAATTTTTTGAAGAGGTGACTGATGTAGTGGACAGGGGAATGACAATGGATGTTATTTATATGGACTTCCAGAAGACATTTGATAAAGTCTCACATAAGAGATGTTAGCTAAGATGGAAGCCCATTGAATCGAGTGAAAAGTACAGCCTTGGTGAGAAAGTTGGCTGAGCAAAAGGCGACAGACAGTAGGGATAATGGGTAGGTACTCACATTGGCAGGATGTGACTAGTGGAGTCCCGCAGGGATCCGTCTTGGGGCCTCAATTATTCAAAATATTTATTAACGACTTAGATGAAGGCATAGAAAGTCTCATATCTAATTTTGCTGATGACACAAAGATTGGTGGCATTGTAAGCAGTATAGATGAAAACATAAAATTACAATGGGATATTGATAGATTAGATGAATTGGCAAAACTGTGGCAAATGGAATTCAATGCAGGCAAATGTGAGGTCATCCACTTTGGATCAAAAAAGGATAGAACAGGGTACTTTCTAAATGTGAGACGTTAAAAACAGTGGATGTCCAAAGAGACTTCGGGGTTCAGGTACATTGTTCATTGAAGTGTCATGAACAGATGCAGAAAATAAGCAATAAGGCTAATGGAATGCTGGCCTTCATATCGAGAGGACTGGAGGGCAAGGGAGCGGAAGTTATGCTGCAGCTATACAAAACCCTGGAGTAATGTGAGCAGTTCTGGGCACCGCACCTTCTGAAGGACATATTGGCCTTGGAGGGAGTGCAGCGTAGTTTTACTAGAATGATACCCGAACTACAGTGGTTAAGTTACGAGGAGAGATTACACAAATTGGGGTTGTATTCTCTCGACTTTAGAAGGCTAAGGGGTGATCTGATCGAAGTTTGTAAGATATTAAGGGGAACAGATAGGGTGGATAGAGATAAACTATTTCCACTGGTTGGGGATTCTAGAAGTAGGGGGCACATTCTAAAATTAGACCTAGACCTTTCAGGAGTGAGTTTAGAAAACATTTCTACACACAAAATGTGGTAGAAGTTTGGAACTCTCTTCCGCAAACAGCAATTGATACTAGCTCAATTGTTAAATTTAAATTTGAGATAGATAGCTTTTTGGCAACCAAAGGTGTTAAGGGATATGGGCCAAAGGCAGGTAAATGGAGTTAGATCACAGATCATCCATGGTCTAATCAAATGGCGGAGCAGGCTCGAGGGGCTGAATGGCCAACTCCTGTTGCTATGTTCCGAAAATTTCTAAGTTTGTTGATGACAGGAAAATCGGAAATGTGGTGAACAGTGAGGAAGATGGTGACAGACTTGAGGACGATCTAGTCAGACAGGTGAAATGGTGTACCTACACAAGTATTGGCAGGACAATTTAAGAAGGCTGTTAAAAAAACACACGAGATCTTTGGCTTTATCAATAGAGGCATAGAGTGCTAAAGCAAGAACGTTTTGCTAAACTTTTATAAAGGACCTGTTGGGCCCCAGCTGTGGCATTGTTCCAAATTCTGAGCACTATATTCTAGACCTTGGAGAGGGTGCAGAGAAGATTTACTGGAATGGTACCAGTTATGAGGTCGTCTTTCGTGGAAAGACTGGAAAATCTGAGCTTGTTCTCCTTGGAGCAGACAAGATTAAGGGGAGATTTGATAGAGCTGTTCAAAATCATGAAGAGTTTTGGTCGAGTAAATAACGTGAAACTGTTCGCATTGGCAGAATGGTTGTTAACCAGAAGACAGAGATTTATGGTAATTGACAAAAGAACAAGATGTGATTGGAGGAAAGAAAATCCGCAGTTATTTGTTATGAACTGGAATGGTAGAAGCAGATTCAATAATAACTTTCAAAAGGGAATTGGATAAATACTGGAAGTGGACAATTTTGCAGGGCTATGGGGAAAGAGCACGTTGATGGGACGAATTGAATAGCTCTTTCAAAGAGACAGCACAGCACGATCGGGCGAATTGCATCCTGTGCTGTGTCATTCTGTGATTCTATCAGTGTACGATGAATAATAAACATGGAAAATGAAAGCGATCTGTCAGCCCTGATTGACAATAAATTGAAGCTGTCGTAAAAATGCTCGGTGACACTGAATAATATAACTGTTGGGATGCAATAAATGGTCAACGTTGAGCTGAAATGGTGAGGTCACCCTGTCATTTCATAAATCATTACTGCGACCTCAATTAGAATTTGTTTACAGTACTGGTCGCCACAGTAGGAAAAGGATACTGCAGCTGATGAATGGATACAGTAGAGAGCAACCAGAATGAGTGAGCGGATGGAGGGATTCAGTTCTGAGGAGCGTTTATGTTAATTGTATAAGTTCTCCCTGGAACAGAGAAGGTTGAGAGTTTATTTGATTCCAGGTTTTAGGATTCTAAATGGACTAGATAATGTGGACCATGAAAAGGTATGGCACCTTTCCAGAAACATAGTATCAGAGGACATGGCCTGCGCTTGAAGGGTGGTGAATTCAAAACTAAACTGCAGAAATAACATTTCAGTGTGCGAGTGATACCTCGATGGAACAGACGCACTATGGAGTAGGTGAAGCAGTCAATATTTATTCATGCAAATGTAAATTTGATAGATTTAAATTTTAAAATATATTTTGGTGTAATATGTATGAATAATTTGAGACAAGACATGCGGTAAGTGTACCATATTTAGGCTCAAAGGGTGACTTTGGACCGATGGTTCCCAAAGCACTCCA
The DNA here is from genome assembly GCF_035084215.1 of Heptranchias perlo. Lineage (NCBI taxonomy): Eukaryota > Metazoa > Chordata > Chondrichthyes > Hexanchiformes > Hexanchidae > Heptranchias > Heptranchias perlo. The sequence goes on along the minus strand of NC_090344.1, from coordinate 4,248,396 downwards.
CTACTGGGGTTTTCCTCGTGTTATTTCTGGGTCTGTTGTAGTCTAATTGATAGAAATTGTTTTTTATGAATAGTCAATAACACCATTATCATTGTATCAGGATGGTAGAAGGTGAACTAGATGGACCTTGGTCTTTTATCATCTAGTATTTCTGACGTGTCACTTGGTATAATTGCTGCAAGACCGTGACTTTCACATTCATGTTCTGTTCTTTCAAAGTTACTAAGATTATATTCTGATCGTCATAGCGCTGGATTATACCTTTCTGCAATACCAGTGAAAATTGTTAGTGTAACAGTGGTTAGTATAACCTGTTTGTTCAATGACGTGATTAATATTCGTCACCATGGAATACAATTCTCCCAGGAGAGGATTTCTCTACAATAAATACGGCGCTTAATTCATCATCTTACCTCAAAGTGTGAGGAGAGCATCGCCTCCAGCATCAACTGGAATCATCAGTCCACCAACAAACTGAACGAATGGATTCGTTCCTGATAATAAAATATCTGATACTCTGGACACTTTACGATTTCCAAAAGATTTACTATCCCATCCTCGCAGCTGTTGGTGTTACTGGTAAGTCTTTTATCCAGTTATTAATTCTATAAACCATGTTTCAATGTATTGCTATTCTTGTTATTTACTATCCCCTCGTTGCCGCTTTTGGGATTCCTGGTAAGCCTCTATTTCCAGTTATTGATTCTGTCACCAATGTAATACTGTAACACTGGTCTTGTGATGTACATCATGACATCCAGCTAACTGTTACATTCAGATCACTCATCTTACTGTGTTAGATAAAATATGACGCTTCTCTTTGCTATGATTGGTATAATACGGCGCTCCTCTTACTGTGATTGGTATAACACCCCGCTCCTCTTACTGTGTTTGGTATGATACCGCGCTCCTCTTATTGTATTTGGTATAATTATGCGCGCCTTTTGGGTTTTTAGTCTAATACCGCGCTCCTCTTGCAGTGTTGGGAATAATTCCGCGTTCCCCTTCCTGTGTTTGATGCAATACTCGAGCTTCCTCGCTGCGATTATTCGATAGTCACCCATTTACTGGAATCAGCTGAATGAATAGTCCGCCCTTATTTACCGCTGTTTGTTCTACGTGGTTCAAAAACTCTTTGAGGTTCTAAAATCAGCAATTTCACTGAACGATTCCCTGCCTTCATCAGATTACTCTCTTTGGTCTCCAATGAAACCTGTGTCAGTTCACAAATTCTCAGCATGTGTTTGCCAGGGACCTTTAACTCCAGCTCCAAGTGGTTCAGTTTGTGGGAGGAATAATTCAGTTCCCGTCAGCTGCCTCACTTCTCTCCATCTCCCTCACTGCACTAGTGTCACTGACCCCGGTTGCTGAGGACAGGAATGCAAGTGCTACATGTATCAGGATCAATTCTTCATTTTATTATATTGCTGTGGATCTATCTCCAATCATTGCTCTGAAATAACCATTTCGTCCCAGACCAGTCTAACACGGTTCAATGGATCTATCAGCGAGTCTCACGCTGATTTTCTACCATCTCCTGCTATTCCACAATACAAATGAGTTAACTTAATTTTTACCTGTTTATTATATGGGTATGTAACCACACGATCCTTACTGGACTGCGATGAATTATTAACTAAATTCATGTTTTATTTTCCCACATTCCCTGTTTCATTTCGTGAAACATTTGATGCTCATCAACTGATGAAACCCAGAAGCCCAGCGCTGCCACTGAGTTCAGATCTTTAATGTTTTAATGTTGTCAGACTGTTTGAAATAACTGTTCATTCTTATAAACGTTATGTGAATGTTCTGATTTTACTAATTATTCCATTAGTGGTTGTAGTTACTGTAAACGATCACCTTAAAGTCCCAAATAGTTCCTCTCCTGTCCGTGCCTCATGTCCACAGTCACCTTACAGAGTAACCGTTCCACATCCCATGCTTACCTCTGGGTGTGGGTGCGATGTTTTAACAACTTCGTCGTTCCTTTTTACTGTAGAAATAAGTGTCTTGTCTGTTTCACATTGATGTATCTTTGGCCCTGTGGTCTGTTTCTCCTATAGAGAGTTTTATCTTGCCCAAGAATCACAGTCTAATTCTGAGCACGTCCATCAAACTATTAAAGAGATTCCTTAGAATGTTGCTATTGATTGCATCAGCGCTGTCAAATGATCCTGCATGGACTGCATGGAATCAGACTACACAAGACATTGACTTGATTTTCACTATGTAACAAACATATTACTTGAGCAATGAGAGAACGTGTATTTATCACATTTCATTAAGGTACAATAATCAATTGGACATATACTTGAAAATAAAGAAATGCAGAATAATGGGGAAATTGGCTTACATGATGGCTCATTCAGAGAGCTGGCAGGAGCACGACGGGCCGAAGTGCCTCATTCTGTGCTTCAGGATTCTATGATTCGACGATTCTATAGTACTGTGATTCTCTGATTCTGTGATTCTCTGATTTTATGATTCTACGATTCTATAACACTGTGAACCTATGATTATTTCTGTCACACTCTCGCCTTTGTTCTGAGTTTACTATAATTTGCTTGTCTTCCGCTGAATTGCAGTTAACTTAATGACAATCATTGTCCTGTCTCGTGGAATGTGCGGACTCTCCAAATGTGTCACTCGCTACCTGGTGGCCATGGCAGCGGCGGATCTATTGGTCGTTATCACTGATCTGGTATTGAGGCGGATCCCCATTACTTATCGTTCACAGTTTACTTTTCTATACCACATTCCAGTGTGTAATATCCACGCCGTCCTGCTTTATGCAGCCACAGACTGTTCTGTCTGGTTCACCGTCACTTTCACCTTTGATCGATTTGTAGCCATTTGTTGTCAGAAGTTGAAAACAAAATATTGCACCGAGAAAACGGCGGATGTGGTTTTAGCAACAGTGACTGTTCTGTTCTGTTTAAAGAATATTTTTTGGTACTTTTTCTATACCCGTGATTATATGTTATCCAATAGCCCCTGGTTCTGTGGTGTGACAAGCGGTGCTGTATATTCGCAGATATGGGCAGGCATTGAATTCCTCCATTATATTCTAACTCCGGGTGTCCCATTTGTTCTGATTCTGTTGCTCAATGCTTCAACTGTCAGACACATTTTAGTGGCCAGCAGAGCCCGCAGCAGACTCCGGGGTCACAGCAGTGGGGAGAGTCCCCGTGACCCAGAGATGGAGAACCGAAGGAAATCCATCATTTTACTGTTTGTTATCTCGGGGAATTTCATCCTGTTATGGGCGCTGTTTCTGGTGTTTGTAGTTTCTGAGCGAATGTGGTTTATGGGGTATTCCTCTGTATATCTCCCTACATTCGTAAGAGAAATGGGATTCATACTTCAGCTTCTGAGCTGTTGTACAAACACCTGTATTTATGCAATAACACAGACTAAATTCAGAAAGCAGTTGAAAAATGTGGTGAAATATCCATTTATTGTAATTGTCAGGTTAATTAAATAATTTACAGAATGGAAGAATTCCTGACATTAGATTCTTACTTGGACGCTATTCGATTCATCCTCTCCCCTGAACATCCATTCTCCCAAAATGACGCACAGTGGTTACTGTATATACAACCCACAAGATGTCCTCCTTCATCTTCCCAAGTAACTAAGCCTGGACAATAATGGAGCCTTTTCATCTTCATCCATAATCTGCATAACTTTTCTTTCAAATGTGGTCTGTTAGTTTGTCCAATCCATTCACTGCGGTCTCTGCGATTACAAATTAACAATGTTCGATATTTCAGCAAGCAATTTGGGATTATCATACAATCAACAAATGGTTACAGCGCATAAGCATGCCATTCGGCCCACCCAGCCCCTGCCGGCTATTTATAAGAGCATTCCAGTTCGTCGCATTTCCCCACACTTTCCCTGTAGCCCTTCAAATGTTTTCCCATTAATTATTTACCAAATTCCACTTTGAAAGCCACGATTGAATCTGCTTCCACCACCCTTTCAGGCAACGTATTCCAGTTCAAAATTACTCTCTGGGTAAAGAAGTTTTCCCTCATGTCGTCGGTGGTTCTTTTGCCAATCACCTTAAATCTGTGTCCCCTAATTCTCAACCCGTCCACCAATGGGAACAGTTTCTCTTTATTTACTTTATCTAAAACCTTCATGATTTTGAATACTTGTGTCAAATCTCCTCTTCGCCTTCTCTGCTCTAAGGAGAACAACCTCAGCTTCTCCAGTCTATCCGCATAAATGTAATCACTCATCCCTGGAACGATTCTATTAAATCTTTTCTGCACCCTCTCCAAAACCTTTACATGCTCCCTAATGTACGGTGCCCATAATTGAACACAATTCTAAAGTTGTGGCCGAACCAGTGTTGTATAAAGGTTCAACATAACTCACTTGCTTTTGTACTCTATGCCTCTATTTATACAGCCCAAGGTCCAGTATGATTTTTAAACACTTTCACAACCTGTCCTGCTACCTTCAAAGTTTTGAGTACACGTACTCCCAGGTCTCTCTGTTCCTGCACCCCCTTTAGATTTGTAACATTTAGTTTATATTGCCTCTCCTCATTCTTCCTGCCAAAATGTAATCAGCTCGCATATCTCTGTGTTCAATTTCATTTGCCATGTGTCCGCCATTGCACCAGCCTGTCTATATCCTCTTGAATTCTATCACTATCCTCCTCACTGTTTATTACACTTCCAAGTTTGTGTCTTCTGCAATTTGAAATTGTGCCTGCACACTCAAGTTGAAGTCATTAATATATATCAACATTCAATGGTCCTAGTACTAACCCCTGGGGAATACCCCTATATACCTTCCTCTAGTCAGAATAACAACTGTTCACCACAACTCTCTGTAACCTGTCACTTACCAAATTTAGTATCCATGCTACCTCTGCTCTTTTATTCCGTGGGCTTCAATTTTGCATGTTTCAAAAGTTGACCAAAGTTTATAATAAGTTCAGGAGAGACACTAACAGAGAGCAAATGTAAGATGGATCTCACAGTTCTTGTGATACTCGGATGAAGACGTCATTTCAGACAGTTCTCTGCCATGCGTTTCATATCATTCATGACTGTGGTTGACAGGGTAGAAAACTCACGAATTTCAGTAACAAAGGCACTGTCATCAGCAGAAATTAATTTCCGTAATCTGGTCTCGGGGAGTTTATGTACAGATTAGAAAGGATAGATGCTAGGACTGATCCCTGAGGGAAACCATTGATTTGGTATCTCTGTGGCATGGTGCAGACGGCCAAGTGTACTCTGAAAATTCGGCAAGGGGCCTAATTGGTTAGTCTAAACACGGAAACAGATTGAGTGCTGTGGGGTTGAAACAGGTGAGGAAAGCGGAATAGATGCAGGACAGAGGGGAAAAGAGAGAATAAGGAACCGAGCCAAACTAGATAATAACAAACAATCTCGTGAACTGAGCTGCAAAATCTGGAAAGTAGACTAATGTCCTGCGGCTGAGACGATGGTGTGTGCATCTTTAAACTCGCTGTCTCAGTGTGCAGGTATTTAAAGTGGGATGGTGTGTGTCTCTGAGACGATGTGTAGCAGTGCTCTGTGAGAATTGTATTCTTTATCTTACTGTCTCGGTTCTCATTATCCTGTTTCACTGCCTCCATTCCTCCCCAGGATATTTCCCTCCCCTTTTATCTCCGATCCTCCACCTTTGTCTCGCTGTTTCTCCCACTATCTTTGTTTCATTCTCTCTCTCACGCTATCTACCTCTTTCTCCTTGCTTGTACCTCTATCTGCATTTCTCCCTTCTCTCTCGAGATGATGTGCAGCCGAGTGGGAGAATTGCACCCTTTATATTTTCTCTCTCCCCTTACAATCCTATTTCCCTCTCTCTTTTTGTCCTCGACAGTCTCTCCCATTATTTTTGTTTCATTCTCTCACACGCTATCTCCTCTGTTTGTTTTTCTATCTCTCATGTGATTCTCTATCCGCCTTCCTCCTCACTCTAATCTGGGGACCGGCAATTCGAGATGATGTGTAGCCTAGTGGAAGCAGCGCCCTGTGCACCGTTTATATTTTTTCTCTCTCGCCACTCGCCGGCTCAGTATCCTGTTTTACTGCCTTCCATTCCGCTATCATTCTATTTTCCTCGCCTCTCTGACCCTCGACATTTTCCGCTATCTCTCACCATACCTCTATCTTTGTGCTTGGTGCCTGCATCTCTTCGTTTCTTTCTCAGTGAGCATTTCTTTGTCTGCCCTTCACTCTCCTTGCGTCCCTCTCTGATCTGCATCTCTCCTTTTCATTGTTTCTTTCTCAGTGCCTCTCCTCCTTTCTATTGGCTCTGTACCAATCACGGATTCTCGATTTTCATTTTGTTCATAGGATGTGGGCGTCGCTGGTTATAACGGCATTTCATGCCCATCCCGAATTGCCCTTGAGAAGGTGGTGCTGACTGATCTTCTTCAACCGCAGCAGTCTGTGTGGTGATGGTTTCTCCCATAGTGCTGTTGAGAATGGAGCTCCAGGATTGAACCAGCGACGATAAGGGAACGGCGACATATTTCCAAGTCGGGATGGTGCGTGAGTTGCTTGCTAGGTCATTTCAGAATCAACCACATTGTTCGGGGTGGGGAATCACACAGAGGCCAAACCTGGAAGGGACAGCACATTTTTACCACAATCCATTAATTTCACGGCCACCATTACTGACACTAGTATTTAATTGCACATTTTATTTAATTAATTGTTTTGGATTAAATTCCCCAGCAGTAGTAGTGGGTTTTCAATTTACAACTCCAGATTACTAGGGCTGTAACTTAACCACTATGCTACCGTACCCTTATGGCGAATCAGATAATGAGAAGGGGTTGATTAATAATCTTGTCGTGCGCGGTCCTTTCGGGAAGAGTGACCATAACATGATAGAATTCTTCATTATGATGGATAGTGAAGTTGTCCAATCCGAAACGAGGGTCCTAAATCTAAGAAAATGAAACTGGGAAGGTATGAGGAGTGAGTTGGCTATGATAGTTTGGGAAGCTTCATCGAAATGAATGATGGTGGTTAAGCAATGGCTGACATTTAAGGAACGAATGCATGAATTGCAACAATTTTATACATTCCTTTCTGGTGCAAAAACACAAAAGGAACATCGGCGAAACCATGGCTAACAAAATAAATTAAGGATAGTATTAGATCCAAAGAGGAGTCATATCAAGTTGCCAGAAAAATTAGCAAGACTGAGATTTGGGAGCAGTTTAGAATTAAGCAAAAAAGGACCAAAAGATTGAATAAGAGGGGAAAATAGAATATGAGAATAAACTTGGAAGAAACATAAAAGTGGACTGTAAAAGCTTCTACATGTATGTAAAAAGAAAACGATTAGTGAAGACAAATGTAGGTTCCTTAAGAACAGAAACGGGAGAATTTATAATGGGGAACAAGGAAATGGCAGAGCAATTAAACACATACTTTAGTTCTGTCTTCACGGAAGAGGACACAAATGACTTCCCAGAAAAGCTAGGGAGAAAAGGGACTGGTGAGAAGGAGGAATTAAAGGAAATTAGTATTAGTAAATCAATAGTGCTGGATAAATTAATGGGACTGAACGCTTATAAATCCCCAGGGCCTGCTAATCTGCATCCCAGAGTAATAAAAGAGGTAGCCGTGGAAATAATGGATGCGTTACTTGTCATCTTCCAAAATTCGATAGATTATGGAACAGTTCCTGCAGATTGGAGGGTGGCAAAAGTAATCCCACGATTTAAAAAAGGATGGAGAGAGAAAAGAGGGAACTATAGACCGGTTAGCCGAACATCAGTAGTAGGGAGAATGCTGGAGTCCATTATAATGGATGTGATCACAGGACATTTATAAAATATCAACGGGATTAGACAAAGTCAACATGGATTTATGAAAGGGAAATCATGTTTGACAAACCTACCGGTGTTTTTCGAGGATGTAACTGGTAGAATAAATAAGGGAGAACCACTGAATGTGTTTTTTTGTATTTTCAGAAGGCCTTTGATAAAGTCCCACATCAGAGGTTTGTGCAGAAAATTAAAGCACATCGGATTGGTGGTATTACACTGGCATGGATTGAAAATTGGTTAACAGACAGGAAATAGAGAGTAGGAGTAAATGCGTCTTTTCGGGGTGGCAGGCAGTGACTAGTGGGGCACCGCAGGTATCAGTGCTTGAGTCCCAGATATTCACAATATATATCAATGATTTGGATGAGGGAACCAAATGTAATATTTCCAAGTTTACTGATGACACGAAACTAGGTGGGATCGTGAATTGTGAGGAGAATGCAACGAGGCTTCAAGGTGATTTAGACAAGTTGAGTGAGTGGGCAAAAATATGGCAGATGCAGTATTAAGTGGATTAATGTGAAGTTATCCACTTCAGAAGGAAAAACAGAAAGGCAGAGTATTATTTAAATGGCGATAGATTGGGGAATGTTGATGTACAAAAGGACCTGGGTGTCCTAGTACATCAGTCACTGAAAGCAAACATGCAGGTGCAGCAAGCAATTAGGAAGGCAAATGGTATGTTGGCCTTCATTGCAAGAGGATTTGAGTATAGGAAAAGGATGTCTTACTGCAGCTATACAGGACCTTGGTGAGACCACATCTGGAGTATTGTGTGCAGTTTTGGCCTCCTTAGCTGAGAAAAGATATACTTGCCATAGAGGGAGTGCAGCGAAGGTTCACCAGAGTGATCCCTGGGATGGCAGGACTGTCATGTAATGAGAGATTCGGTCGACTCGGTCTGTATTCACTCGAGTTTAGAAGAATGAGAGGGGATCTCAACGAAATATATAAAATTCTGACAGGACGAGATAGACTGGATGCAGGGAGGATGTTTCCCCCTGGGGCGTCCCGAACAAGTGTCACAGCCTCAGGATACGGGATAGGACATTTAGGACTGAGATAAGGAGAAATTGCTTCACTCAGAGGGTGGTGAACCTATGGAATTCTCTACCACAGGAGGCTGTGGAGGCCAAGTCACTGAATATATTTGAGAAGGAGCGAGATAGATTTCTAAACACAAAAGGCTTCAAGGGGTATGGAGAGAGAGCGTGAATATGGTATTAAGATCAAGGATCAGCCATGATCATATTGAATGGTGGAGCAGGCTCGAAGGGCCGAATGGACTACTCCTGCTGCTATTTTCTATGTACTATGTTTCGTTCTCTGTAATTATCTTTCTGAGCATATCTCTCTCTCTGTCTCTCTCTCTCTGAATCTCTCTCTCTCTTGCTTATGACTCTCTCTGTCTCTCTGCGTGTCACTCTCTCTGTCTATCTCTCTCTCCGTATCTCTCTCTGTCCATCGCTCTGCGTCTCTTTCTCACTTTCTCTCTCTCTCTTTCTCTCAGTCTCTCTGTCCATGTCTGTCTCTCCCTAACTCTCTCCCTCTTTCTCTCTCTCTCTCTCTGTCTCTCTCCCTGTGTCTCTCTTCCTCTCAGTGCCTCTCTCTCTCAGTGTGTCTCTCTGTGTTTCTCCCGCTCTCTGTGTTTATCACTCACTGTCTGAATGTCTCTCTTTTTTTCTCTATCTTGCTCTGTGTCTCTTTCCTTCTCTCTGTCTCCCTCTTTCCTTCTCTCTCTCTGACTCTCTTTGTCTCTCTCTCTCTGTGCCGCTCTCTTTCCCTTTCTCTATTTCGCTCTCTCTTTCTCCGTTCCTCTGCCTTTCTCTCGCTCACTGTGATCTTTCTCTTTCACCGTTTCTCTCTCTGTCGCTTTCTTCTTCTCTCTCACTGCTCCTCTGTCTGTCTGTCTGTCTCCCCCCTCTCTCACCCCTGCCTCTATCCCTCTGGGTCATTCCCTGTCTGTGTCTCTCTCTTTCTGTCTCTGTTTCTGTACATATGTATTTGTGCGACTCTCACTCTATGTGTCTCTCTCTGTTTGCGTCTCTCGCTGTTTTTCCCTCGCATTGTTTCCCTTTTTCTGTCAATCACTCTCTGTTTTTTCTCACACCCTCTCCCTGTCTCGCTCTCTCTCTCTCTGCTTCTCACTCTGTCCCTCTCCCTCTCTGTCTCTATATCCGTCTCTCTGCAGTGGCTGCTGTGGGTATCTTCCATAGGATGCACTGCAGCAACTCTCCAAGGCTTCGTCGACAGCACCTCCCACACCCGCGACCTTTAAAACCTAGAAGGACAAGGGCAGCAGACACATGGCAACAACACCACCTACACGTTCCCCTCCAAGTCACACACCATCCAGACTTGGAAATATATCGGCCGTTCCTTCAACGTCGCTGGGTCAAAGTCCTGGAACTCCCTACCTAACAGCACTGTGGGAGAGCCTTCACGACACGGACTGCAGCGGTTCAAGAAGGCAGCTCACCACCACCTTCTCAAGGGCAATTAGGAATGGGCAATAAATGCCGGCATCACCAGCGACGCCCACATCCCATGAACAAATGAAAACAATCTCTGCGCTCCTCCAATTCTGGCGTCTTGCGCATCCCCTATTTCAATCGCTCCACCATTGGCGGCCGTGCCTTCAGCTGCCTCGGCCCTAAGCTCTGGGATTCCCTCCCTAAACTTCTCCGCCTCTCTCTCCTTTAACACATACCTTAAAACCTACCTCTTCGACTAAGCTTTTGGTCACCGGTCCCAATATCTCCTTATGTGGCTTAGTGTCAAGTTTTGTTTCATAACGCTCAAGTGAAGCGCCTTGTGACATTTTACTACGTTAAAGGCGCTTTATAAATGCGGGTTGTTATTGTTGTGTCCTCTGGTTATCGACCCTCCTGCCAATGGAAACAGCTTCTCCCCATCCATTCTGTCAAAATCCCCTCATAATTTTGAACACCTCTATTACATCTCCCCTTAACCTTTTTGTGCTCTCAGGAGAACAATCCCAGCTTCTCCAGTCTCTCCACATAAGCCATGCCTGGACACGATGCAAGGCGGATGTTTGCAACCAGGTTTGCAAATTATTGCCAGTCGGGAGCTGGACAAATCGAAAGGAACCGAAATGACAAACAACTTTGTGAATCTGTAGATACGCTTTGGGAAACGGAATCAGAGGCGAATAAAGGATTGGCCAGACAGGCGGCCAACACGCAGCTGAGTCGGCATGTCCCCCTGGAACATTTGCTCTGATGTTGTGGATGAAATTAAGAGGTCGGACCCATTTAAAGTGTTCTCCGTGACTGCAGATCAGTGATCAAAACCTGACATCAGCATCAGGACGCTCAGAATACTTAGTAACAGACAAAGAACCGGTGGGCGCGTTGGTTGCAGGAGCGCTGGTTCGGATGATATCGATGCTGTGAGCGAGCCCAGACCGTTTCCATGTTTCCACAAACAATGCTCCATCCTTTATTTCTGGAAAAGTAACACTGATAGTGGACAATTGCATTTCTGTCGCTGCAACATTAAACTTTGGCTCGGTGACACGCTGCTTTAGCGTATCTTGCAAAAAAAGGCACTGGGTGGTCTCTGTGGCGCCATCGGTTAGCGCGTTCTGCTATTAACCAAAAAGTTGATGATTGGAGTTCACCCACGGACAAAAATTGCACCATTCTTCTCCACTTTAGGATTCATTGCTTCATTCTGATAGCCCTGAAACCGAAATCAGGTTTTAATTCCTGATCTGCAGTAACTGGAAGCATTTTAATGGCTCCGATCTCTTCATCTCATTTCAAGTTTTCTGATGTGTGATTTGGCTGCAAGAAAACACTCAGTGAACAATGTCATCAGAGCATGCCTGAAACGCCATAATTTACACTGCGGTCGAATATCAGGCACATGGTAAAAGAAACAGTGAAATGTTTGTGTCGGCGCGATGCTCTGGGATTCACTGCCGAACCATCGCCACCGATCCGTCTCTGCAGCGCTCCGAATGCACCACAGGAAATGTATCCCCGTGAATTGAGCTCCTGGACAGTAAGACGGAAATTAGTTTGGCTGAGGGGTTATGTCCCTAACACAAAGTTTTAGCAAACAAGTTTCCGTTGTGTAGTGGTTATCACGTTCGCCTAAAACACGAAATGTCCCCGGTTCAAAACCAGGCAGCAACATTTTGAAAACTTGTTCCATTTCAAATGCTTAAATACTTAACGATTCACACTGCTGATTAAATGTGGACAAGTGCGTATCTCCCAGCCCTGTTATTGCAGTCCTCTGGCAGCAGGCGATGAAAGCCAGTGTGATATTGGGGGTGAAGGCTGCTTCCAACACTCTCTCACACCCGGTGGGACCTGGCGGAGATTTGATAAGCCCTATCGATTCAACCAAAGTAGGATAAATGAAACGGTGTTTGAGAATCATTCATATGTATAAAAACATCCAGAATTCTGTCTTCAGAGTGCGTGGCGCAAAGGTCTGACTCCAGATCAAAAGGCTGCGTGTTCACATCACATCGGGGTCACTGTTTCTTTTCCCGCACACATGAGACTGGATAATTCCCGAATGAAGGTTTTAATTGCTTTTTCACAAAAAAAAAACAGAAGTTTGGTCTAAACCCTGACTCAGTACCTACCCAGTGGCAGGGAGGGGAGCGCCTGATACCCTCATTTATTTCATGCAACAAACAGCCACGAACACTGGTATTGATTCAAAATCGACCTGCAGATGGACACACACAGAAAAAGACAACCACAGAAACAGACAGCAACGATTTGGATATATATATATATATATATATATATATATATATATTTCGCGCCTTTAACGTGGTCAGACGATTTAAGCTCGGTGAACGTGTTTCAGCTTTCTGAAATGTACTTGTCCATCCTTCTGAGGTCACGGGAAATATATTTTTGGCTTTCGAAAAAAGACGCGAAAAGCAGAGACATGTTTTGTTTTCAACACGGCTGGTGAAATGGCCGGACTATCATAAATTAGGAGTCGCCTTTGAAATATTTAAAGGCGACTTCTAAAAATCATTCGTGCAAATTTAAAATCACGGCTACTATTGATTTAGTTCTGAAAGAAATAACAATAAAAACGTCAGTCAGCGCCCGCGGTGAAACAGTGTCGAACTTGTTTGCTATGAAGTAACCGCTGGGCTAAAGCTGACGCCGTTCAAAGGACGCGAACCCACTGAATGTGAAGGATAAGCTCATAACCAGCAGGTCCTGGAAACGTCAAACATCTCCTTCCTTATTCAATAGAGGGAGCAGAGGCGTGTGCATTATCAGACGCCAGCAACTTTAAGAAATATAACAGATAAAGGCACAGATGAAAGTTCCAAATCTTTTCAATGCAAAGTTATTTCACTTTACTTAAAAGGCGACTGCCGTGAGGCTGAAAACAGGTTCCAGATGATTTGCGTTCACTCGTGATTTGTTTTCCAATGTTTGTCCGTCAGGTTTGCAATTCAATTTTTATTGGATATTGAAGATATTCCAATTTCAGGATGATTGCACAACATACCACGTGTAAAGCAACCATCTTGATAACTTCAATCATCACACGCTCCACATCGACGCTTCAGAGGCCCCAGCACCCCTTTCAATATTGTTTTTCTTAACTCAGTTTTCAAAAGTGAATTGGATAAACGCTTGGATGGAAACATTTTCAGGACGATGGGGAAACAGCAGGCCGGTGGGATTAACTGGACAGCTCTTTCAGAGAGCTGGCACAGGCACGATGGGCCGAATGGCGCTGTCTTATACTATGATTCTATTAATAGATCACTGTCCGCCTTTGTCTGAGCCTCCCAAAATGGAGCGCAGTAATCGTGTCCCTGTGAAATGAGCTCCTGAACAGTAATTCGGAAATTAGCGTGGCTGAGCGGTTTAAAACTGGTTAAGCTCCTAACATGAAATTTCCTCTCTAAATTTGATAAGTTTATCAGTTATCTGCCCCCTTTCGATCTTAAATGTCTTTACATATTTTTTTGATCTCGTCATCTACTGTCATGCCCACAATATTTGTGTCCCTGGTAAACACTGAAGCAAAGTGATTATTAAATATTTCTGCCATTTCGCTGTCATTGCCTGTGAGTTTGTCGCGTTCATCCCTGGGTGGCCCTATTCCTATCCGAAATTTTCTTTGGCTGTTAATGTGTCCAGAATACTTTGCTTTTTTGATATTCCTTTTTGCCTTTCTAACAGTTCGTTTGACTTCTTTCCCAGTCTTCTCAAATTCCCATTTGTCATCCTCTCCTTTATTGTCTCGTTTGTGCCTTTTTCAATCGTTTCAATTTTGCCCGTATTTCTTTATTCATCCCTGGTGTATCTTTTCTGGCTAGTTTGTTCTTGTATTTTAGTGGGATATATTTCTCCTGGACGTTATTGATCACCGTTTTAAATGTTTCCCACTGCTGTTCTATTTCTTTGTCCAGGTCATTAATATGTCAAACATTTCACCGTTCAAAACTTCTCAAGTCACAAATCCATGACAAAGCCAGTTGCTTTTGTGGGAGGAGCAAATCGACTTGGCAGAAAAATTAGCTGCAGCCCAATCCGCAAATAAAATATTTCCATGGAGCAGTAAAAATGGGAAACGTCGGAAGGGGGATTCGAACCCACGCCTCCATAAAAAACTGCGACATGAACGCAGTGCTTTAGACCACTCGGCCATTCTGACGAGCATTTGGGTTTTTCATTCTCCATCATTTCTGCACTGTTCGCCAGTGAAGGCAGCACAAAAGTTTGAAATGGCATTTTTTTAACGTGGGGCTCGAACCCACGACCTTGAAATTAAAAGTATCATACCCTACTGACTGAGCTAGCCGGGCTTATGTGCACTCAGCCGCCTTATCTCTTATTGTAGCAAGCAGAAGACTCCATTTCCAAATTATTGGAATCAATTCTGAGGGACAGGATAAACTGTCACTGAGAAAGGCATGGACTTATCATGGACAGTCAGCACGGATTTGTTAAGGGGAGGTCGTGTTTGACTAACTTGGTTGAATTTTTCGACGAGTTGATAAGGAGGATCGATGAGGGTAGCGCAATTGATGTCGTCGGAACGGAATTTAGCAAGTCTTTGAAAAAGTTCCCACAAAGCAGATTGGTCAAAAATTAAAGGCCCATGGGATCCAAGGCAATGTGGCTTGTTGGATCCAAAATTAGCTCAGCAGCAGGAAGCAAAGGGTAATGGTCGACGGGTGTTTTTGCGGCTGGAAGGCTGTTTGCAGTGGGGTGCCGCAAGGCTCGGTATCAGGTCCTTTGCTTTTTGTGGTATACATTAACGATTTGGACTTAAACGTAGGGGGCATGATTACGAAATTTGCGGGTGAAACAAAAATAGGCCGCGTGGTTGGTAGCGAGGAGGAAAGCTGTCGACTGTGAGGGTTCAGGCAATGTTCTGCTAACAAAGCACTTTGTCTATCTCTCTTTGAACTAACTTTGAACGAATCCGTGCGTTTGACCCGGCACAGGCACGATGGGCCGAATGATCTCATCTTGTGGACAAACATAATACGATGATACGAAGTGTTGTCGGACAGAAAAGCAACACATTCCAAATAGGAGCAGAGAGAGGAAACTAGTCGAACAGCATAACAGCACGGTGAGATATTGTACTTGAGAAGGATGAGGAGGGATAGTTTATCATGGTGGAAGTCACATCGGATATCAATTGTGACTTTGATAAGGACCATTTCATGCTGCGACAGGGGCGGACACCAAATTGGAGAGATTCAGCCCGGGCGCGGCCCCTTTCGTGCGCGGTGAGACGGGGTGGGGGTGCAGGTTGCGAAGTGCGGGGGGGGGGGGGAGGTTGTCAGAGCTGGGGCTCACCGGGGGAAGCAGCATAAAAGTTTAAAACGGTACTCGCCCAACGTGGGGCTCAAACCCACCACCCTGAGATCTCATGCTCTCGCAATGAGCGTCGCTGCAGATCAGTTTTCCCTTGTTCAAAGTTATTTACTTATTGAAGTAAAGGGAAGAGTTCTTAAAGAAAAGGTGAAGCAGCCACTGTCTGTATCTCTTGCTGTACTTGAAACAACACATGCCAAATAAGAGCAGAGAGAAAACACCATTCAGTTACCCATTGTGTTGAGTGGGATGCCACCGGTTTCCGCAGTGTAATCGTTATCCTTATTCGCTTTGCACGCGAAAAGTCCCGGTTCAATCCCGGGTTGAAACGTTATGTTGGAACTTGGTCTCCATAAACATCCTGACGGATTTTCTTCTCCTGCCGAAAATGGAGACAGTGGCTCTTCCCTTATTCTTTAAAAGCTGCATCTTTTACTTCATTAAAGAGATAACTTTGAACAAGAGAAAACTAATGCACAGTGACGCTCATTTCAAGTTTTATTCCCTTTTTATCTGGATAGATATATTGGCTTTGAACAGAGTGGATTTTTGAAAGGAGTTGGTTCGGGTGGGATCGACAAACCTTTTTCGCTGGTGGCAGACAAGGGAACCTAAACAATCACCTGCCAAGTTCTCCTGAATTCTAAGGTGCAATGGGAGACCGACCAACAAAAACCCTTTCATTGACCGTGGAGATTCAGACAATTTTCGGATCACAAAGTACTCAATCCATTTCTCTTGTCTATTTCCCGGTGTTTCCGGATACTGTCTGCATCTCTGCCCTGTGTTTATCTCACTATGTGTCCACCTACAGGTTGTTTTTTGAAAGAAGACGTGTGTTTGTCTTCTGTTTGTTACATTAAATAAATGAGGCCATCAGGTGCTTCCCTCCCTGACACGGGGGAACCAGAGGCAGACTTTAGAGCAGGGTTCTGTTAATTGTGAAGACGCAAAGAAAACATTAATTGCGGAATTATACAAACCAGCTCGAAGGAAAATGTGGAACCGCGACGTGATTTGAACACGCAACTTTCTAATACTGTAGTCAGACGGGCTACCGTTGCGCCACAAGATATGTGCATACTTATAAGTGTTTGTTTATGTGAATGTTTATCAAGCACCGCTTTATTTCTCCAATATTGGTGCAATGGGTTGGCTTTCAAATCCCCGCCCACTTTTACCGGATGTCAGGCAGCATCAGAAGTTGCTTTCACCTGTCAGCGGCAGCACGGCGCTCGCTTCCATCGCCTGCTGTCAGCGGACTGCAGCAAATCCAATTACATTCAACCTGCACCCAGAATTATCACATCACAGGCAAAGGATGCAGGAAACTGCTCAAGATACATAACAGGACGGGAAACTTCTGAAAAACACTTAGACTTTCGATGTTTGGATTTTGGTCAGAACTGCAAAAAAAGAGAGTGTGAAAATATAAACTATGGGTGTGATGTTTATATATAAAGTGAATGTTTGTTCGCGGATTTCTCCCGTTACTGTCGCAACTATGGGTTGCTAATCCATCAACAACAACTTCCGCTTGATTTTAGCCCGAGTGGTTACAAAATTGCAAGTTTAATTGATTGACTTACAACAGAGTTGCACTCCAGCTGTCTTCAACATTACATTCAACGGTATTATAATTATAATACAACTGTCTACAGATTACATTAATGACAAGCAATTAACACAACCTGACCTGTCTGCGAATCCAGGTCGATCAGACCTGACATTTGCAGACTGCCTGTGACAATGGACTTCTGACTGTCCCCTATTGAGAGCTCGAACATCCGAGAAGGGAGCATGCCCTATCTTTATACGATTCGGCTGCATTGTTCTGTACGTAAGCACCGCTGATCTTAACTCATGGTCGTAAACCATCCCACTTTGCTGACTCTCAGAAATCACGAAGGTTTGTTTAATGTCGTAATGTTTATTTAGCCTTTGTCCGTCATCAGGTTATGTATGTTACACGAGGTTAGCTCAACCTGGAGTTCAGATGTCCAGGACACCCAAGTCTCTCTGGACATCAACATTTAATAGTTTCTCACCATTTCAAAACATTCGGTTTTTCTTTTCTTTCTACATATATCCCTGTATATATCCCTTTGCAGACTCTTTGTGTCCTGCTCACAGCTTACATTCCCACCTAGCTTTGTATCATCAGCAAACTTGGATACATAACACTCGGTTCCTTCATCAAGTCATTAAATGTCTTCTATAGGCATAATAATAGTAAACGGTTAGTGGGAGGAGAGGTAAGACCGATTAGGGACCAAAAAGGAGATCTACGCATGGAGGCAGATGTACTAAATAAATACTTTGCATCTGTCTTTACCGAGGAAGAACATGCTGCCGAAGTCACAGTAAAAGGGGATGTTTTGAGATACTGGATGGGGTGAAAATTGATAAAAGAAATGTACTAGAAAGGCTAGCTGTTCTTAATGTAGATAAGTCACCTGGTCCGAATGGGATGCATCCCAGGTTGCTGAGGGAAGTAAGGATGTAAATTGCAGAGATCCTGGCCATAGTCTTTCAATCCTTCTTAGATACAGGTTTAGGTTCCAGAGGACTGGAGAATTGCAGATGTTACACCCCTGTTCAAAAAAGTGTGCAAGGATAAACCTAGCAACTACAGGCCAGCCAGTTGAACCATGGAGGTGGGAAGCTTTTGGAAATGATAATCTGGGACAAAATTAATAGTCATTTGAAGAAGTGTGTATTGATAATAGAAAGCCACTGTGGATTTGTTAAAGGCAAATCATGATTGAGTTTTTGTGATGAGTTAACAGAGAGGGCCGATGAGGGCAATGTGGTTGATGTTGTGTAAAAGGCCTTTCAAAAGGCGTTTGACAAAGTGCCACAAAATAGGCTTGTCAAAAGGGGCGAGAGTGGCTGCTTCCTTATTCTTTCAAAGCTCTTTCTTTTACTTCAATCAACAGATAACTTTGAGTGAGCGAAAACTGAACCACAGTGAGACTTATTTCAAGTTTATACCCTTTTAATCTGAAAGGATATATTGGCCTTGGAAGGAGTGCAGCACAGATTCACCAGATTGTTACCAGGGTGCAATGCGTTAAATTATGAGAAGAGGCTACATAAACTAGGCTAAAATCACACAAGTCTCAGTGCAAAAAGTTTTCATTTTTGATACATACATTGATGACCTGGACTTGGGTATACAGGGTATAATTTCAAAGTTTGCAGATGACATGAAATTCGGGAATGTAGTAAACAATGTGGTGGATAGTATCAGACTTCAGGAGGACATAGACATCCTGGTGAAATTGTCTTTATTAATCGAGGCACAGTACAAAAGCAACAACGTTATGCTAAAAATTTATAAAACACTGGTTAGGCTGCAGCTGGAGTATTGTGTTCAATTCTGGGCACCACACTTTAGGAAAGATGTCAAGGCCTTGGAGAGGGTGCAGAGGGGATTTACTAGAATGGTACCAGGGATGAGGGACTTCAGTTATGTGGCGAGAATGGAGAAGCTGGGAATATCCCCTTAGAGTAGAAAAGGTTAAGGGGAGATTTGATAGAGGTGTTCAAAATCATGAAGGGATTTTGATAGAGTAAATGAGGAAAACAATGTTTTCAGTGGCAGAAGGGTCGGTAACCAGAGGACACAGATTTAAGGTAATTGGCAAAAGAGCCAGAGAGGACACGAGGGAAGTTAATTTACGCAGCGAGTTGTTATGATCTGGAATGCGCTGCCTGAAAGGGCGGTGGAAACAGATTCAGTAGTAGCTTTCAAAAGGGGAGTGGATAAATACTTGAAGGAGAAAAATTTGCAGGGCTTATGAGGAAAGAGCTTATGGGTGGTGAGACTACTTGGATAGCTCTTTCAAAGAGCTAGCACTGGCACGATGGGCCGAATGATCTCCTTCTGTGTTGCAACATATTAAGTGTTGCTGAACGGAGAAGCAACACATTCCAAATCAGAGACAGGAGACTAAGTCAGTTCCCCATTGTTTTTAATAAAAAAGCAGCGGTTTCCGTAGTGTAGCGGTTATCACGTTTGCTTTACACTCGAAAGGTTCCCGAGCGGGAACATACTGTCGGAACCTGCTCTCCATAAACATCCAAGGAGGAGATTTTTTCTCCTGCCAAAAAGGGCGATAGTGGCTGCTCCATTATTCTTTAAATGCTGCATCTTTAATTCACTAAACAGATAACTTTGAGGGAGAGAAAACTGATCCTCAGTGACGCTCATTTCAAATTTTATACCCTTTTACTCTAAAAGGGTATACTGGCCTTGGAAGGAGCGCAGCCCAGATTTACCAGAATGTGAGCAGGGATCGAAGGGTTAAATTATGAGGAGCGGTTACATACTTGTATTCCCTGGAATATAGAAGGCTTTTCTGGATTTTGAAAGGTAGACAGACAAGCTGGTGAGGGAGTCCAGGACAATATCACAATATCACAGCAGCTGGTTTCCGAGTGAAAACGGCCTGACGCATCACTGTGAGTTCAAGAGACTCTCGGTGCCGCGTCCTGTGCAGTGAATGTCAAGACTTTTAAAAGGTGCAGAAAGTGTTGGGGGTACAGATACACAAACCTCTCTGATGGAAATGAGAATTTGTCAGAGGTTGCAGCCTTCCCTACTTCTCTTGCATTTTGCGAGGCATCTGTTCCGGTTTAAACTTACAAACTGCGTGAGTTGGTGATCACGGCACAGCAGTCTCAGCGGTCCCGGGTGAGACAGAGAAAAAGCAGCCCGGGCGCGGCCAGAATGTGCGCGGTGACACTGCAAGGGGGTGGTGGAAGTCAGAGGTGGGGTTCACCCCTGAAAGCAACATAAAAAGTTTAAAACAGAAATCGCCCAACGTCGGGCTTGAACACACGACTCTGAGATTAAGAATCGCATGATCTACCAACTGAGCTAGCTGATCGTGAAAAACCAAGCCACTCTTGTCTTTCATTGCAGTACACTCGTCCCTGGGCGTCCATGTGCAACAATCCAAACAGAACGTCTTTTTCTTTGGCTGTGTTTATTTGTGTGTGTGTGTCCACCTGCAGGTTGATTTTGAACGAATACGAGTATTTGTCTTCTGTCTGTAACATTAAATAAAAGAGGGCATCAGACGCTTCCTTCCCTGACACTGGGGAACCAGTGAGACAGACTTGTTATTGTGAAAACTCAAATAAAGCATTAATTGCGGAACGATACAGACTCTTATCAGCGCCAAAAGTAGCTTTACAATATAAACACCCCAATAAATAAATACATAATACAGATACATGTAAATCAATTTGCAACTAACAGAGTGATGAAACCAGAAGTATTATTTGTGCCGAATACAAACACTCCCAGATACATTGCGAAATCTGAAATGCCTTCCCTGGTGGACGCTCTTACCGCCCCAACGCGGGTTCGATTCCGGTTCAGGGAACTTGCGGTTACAAAAACAAGTGCCAATTTTGTGGAATCATAGCAAATTTACGGCACAGAGGAGGCCATTCCGCCCATCGTCTCCGCGCCGGCCGAAAATAAGCCACCCAGCCTCATCCCACTTTCCAGCACTTGGTCCGGAGACTTGTCGGTTCCGGCAATTCAGGTGCACAACCAAGTATTTTTTAAATGTAACGAGGGATTCTGCCTCTACCAGCCTTTCAGGCAGTGAGTTGCAGACCCCCACCACTCTCTGGGTGAAAAGATTGCTCCTCATGTCCCCTCTAATCCTTCTACCAATCACTTTAAATCTACGCCCCCCTGTTTATTGACCTCTCTGTTAAGGTAAATAGGTCCTTCCTGTCCACTCTATCTCGGCCCCTCATAATTTTGTACACCTCATTAATCACCCCTCAGCCTCCTCTGTTCCAAAGAAAACAACCCCAGCCTATCCAATCTTTCCTCACAGCCAAAATTCGACAGCCCTGGCAACCTCCTCGTAAATCTCCTCTGTACCCTCTCTAGTGCAATCACATCTTTTTTGACCAGTATGCCATGTGGGACCTTGCTAAAATCCATGTACACTACATCAAAGTACTCCAGGTGTGTTCTCACCAAAGCCCTATTTAATTGCAGCAAGACTTGTGCTGCAACCTCCTTGCAATAAAGGCCAACATACCATTTTTTTCCTAATTGCTTGCTGTACCTGCATGCTAACTTACTGCGATTCGTTTACAAGTACACCCAACTCCCTCTGAATAACAACATTTATTGGACTCTCACCTTTTAAAAATATTCTGCTTTTCTATTCTTCCTACCAAAGTGGACAATTTCACATTTTTCCACCTGATACTCCAAATGCCACCTTCTTACCCAATCACTTAATCTGTCCACCTCCCTTTGCGTCCTCCTCACGGCTTACTTTCCCACTTACCTCTGTATCATCAGCAAACTTGGATACGTTGCACTCGGTCCCCTCATCTAAGTCATTAATATAGAATGTAAACAGCAATTGCAACATAAATTGTCCGCCCAGGATCGAAAGCAGGGCCGTTCGCGTGTAAAGCGAACTGGTAACCACTACCCCACAAAAAACCGCTGGTGACTTATACTGGACAGAGGGGAACTGACCAGTCATCATGTTCAAGTAATTAACGTTCCGAAGGAGATCCCTAATTTCGCTCCCCGAACTTTATGAATCAGATCATTCTCGTCCGGATCTTTTTCCACGTGAACCGGCCGCCCTCCCCCCAGGAAGTAGCCTTTCTGATTCTGTGACTGTGGCCGGCTTTGTTGGCACCCTTGTCCCTTGTCCCTTGTTTTCTTCCACATCCGCAGATTGGGGCCGGGCCCTGACTGATTTTTTTTTCTCTGTCTCACCTGGGGCCGCTGAGTCTCCGACTGAGATCACCAACTTGGTCTCTGACACCCGATCACCAACTCACCCAGTTTGTAAATTGAAACCGGAGCAAGTGCCTCGTAAGAGGGCAAGAGATGTAGGGGAGGCAGCAACCTCTGACAAAATCTCAGGAACATCAGAGAGATTTGTGTATCTGAACTCCAAACACTTTCTTTCTCCTTTTAAAGTTTTGACCATTGCACACGACGCGGCACTTACAGACTCGTCTCTTGCACGCGGAGGGTTCACACGTGAAAGCAGCGGAAAAGTTTAAAACAGAGCTTACCCAACGTGGAGCTCGAACCCACGAACCTGAAAATATGAGTCTTATGCTTGACTCAATGAGCTAGCCGAGCCAGTTGAAGGATTTCCATTTGTTCTGCTATTTCAACGAGGCAGCTGTTGGCTCCGCCCAGGGGCTGAGTTGAAAATCGTGGAAGGAGACAGCTCAGAGGCAGACCATTCGGGCCATCGCGGCCGTGCCTTGTCCCACAAACCAAGTACCAGATTCCCCTGAATTCCAAGGTGTGGAAAGATAGCGAAAAACAAAAGCCCTTTCATTCGACTGTGGAGGTACAGGCAACTCTCTGAGAAACCGTTTTGTCTATTTCTCGTGTCTATTTCCCGGTGTTTGCCGATACCGCCTGTCTCTCTGGCTGTGTTTATCTCTGTACGTGTAGAGCTGCAGGCTGAATTTGAATTAATAAGTTTGTTTGTGTATGTTTCTTACAATTAATCAATGATGGAATCAGACGCTTCTCTCCCTGACACTGCGGAACCAGTGAGCCTGAATTCAGATCAGGGTTCTGTTCATTGTGAAAAAGGGCATGCAATTTGAATTCCGGAATTATTCAGACTCCTCCCTGCGCTAAAAACATCTCTGATCCAGACGTGATTTGAATACGCAGCTTTACTGATTTGGAGTCAGACGCGATACCTTTGCGCCACGAGCTCTGATGACCAAGAGGTGGATGTTTATCTTATGAAATGTTCTCATGCACCGTTTCATTTATTTCAGATCACCAAATCCCCGCCCACTCCCACCGGGTGTCAGGCACCGTCAGAATCAGCCATCACCTGTCCGCGGCAGCATGACTGCAGCAAATCCAATTACCCACACCCGGCACCCAGAATCATCACATCACAGGAAAGGAACTGCTCAAAATGCATAACAGGACTGGCAGCATCTGAATAAAGACTGAGACTTTCGGTGTGTGGATTTTGTTCAGGACTGCTAACAGGACGGTGTGCAAATACAATCTATGGGTGTGCATAAATCGATGTCATTTTTTTTTATTATTCGTTCATGGGATGTGGGCGTCGCTGGCGAGGCCGGCATTTATTGCCCATCCCTAATTGCCTTTGAGAAGGTGGTGGTGAGCCGCCTTCTTAAACGGCTGCAGTCCGTGTGGTGACGGTTCTCCCACAGTGCTGTTAGGAAGGGAGTTCCAGGATTTTGACCCAGCGACGATGAAGGAACGGCGATATATTTCCAAGTCGGAATGGTGTGTGACTTGGAGGGCAACTCTCTGGGGTGACTGGGTGCAGTCTAGTAACCCTGGCTGCACTCTTGAATGACTCTGCTGTGACTGGGTGCACTCTAGTAGCCCTGGCTGCACTCTGGGATCACTCTGGGGTGGCAGGTTGTTCTCCGGGATGCCGGGTTGCACTCTGAGATCACTCGGGGTGACCGGGAGCACACTGGGATCACTGGCTGCACTCTGGGATCACTCTGGGGTGAATGGTTGCACTCTGATATCCCTGGCAGCACTCTGGGATCAATCTGGGATGACTTGGTGCACTCGCGGATGCCTGGCCGCCCTCTGGGATCACGCTGGGGTGACTGAGTGCACTCTGGGCTCCCTGGCTCCATACTGGGATCACTCTGGGGTGACTGGGTGCTCTCTGGGATGCCGGGCTGCATATTCGGATCAATATTGTGTGATTGGGTGCACTCTGGCATCCCTGGCTGCAATCTGGGATCACTCTTGGGTGACTGGGTGCACTCTGGGATCACTCTCGTGTGACTGGGTGCAATCTGGGCTGCTTGGCTGCTCTCTGGGATGAATGGGAGCACTGTGGGATGCCTGGCTGCAATCTGCGATCACTCAGGGGTGACTGGGTGCAATCTGGTAACTCTGGCTGAACTCTGGGATGCGAGAGTCTGAGAGGTGAGCACAGTATAAAAGGAGATACCTGGAGCAGGAGGAGAATCTGAGAGTCTAAAGCAAGTCATGGCAGCACAGCTCGCACCCGTGATATGCTGCTCCAGCTCGATGTGGGAAGTCATGGACAATACCAATGTCCCTGGTGGCCATGTGTGCAGGAAGTGTGTCCAGCTGCAGCTACTGGCTAACCGTCTTTCGGAGCTGGAGCTGCGGGTGGGCTCACTGTGGAGAATCCACGATGCTGAGACTATCGTGGATAGCACGTTCAGTGAGGTGGTCACACCGCAGTTAAAGATTACGCAGGCAGAAAGGAAATGGGTGACCGCCAGGCAGAGCAAAAGGACTAGGCAGGTAGTGCAGGAGTCCGCTGGGGCCATCTCCCTCTCAAACAGATATTCTGCTTTGGATACTGTTGGGGGAGATGGCTTATCAGTGGAAAGCAGCAAGAGCCAAGTTCGGGGAACCACGGGTGGCTCTGCTGCACAGGAGGGGAGGAAGAAGAGTGGCAGGGCTATAGTGATAGGGGATTCAATTTTCAGGGGAACAAATAGGCGTTTCTGCGGCCGCAAACTTGACTCTAGGATGGTATGTTGCCTCCCGGGTGCTCGGGTCAAGGATGTCACGGAGCGGCTGCAGGGCATTCTGGAGGGGGAGGGTGAACAGCCAGTAGTCGTGGTCCATATCGGTACCAACGACACAGGTAAAAAAAGGGATGAGGTCCTGCAAGGTGAATTTAAGGAGTTAGGAGATAAATTAAAAAGCAGGACTTCAAAGGTAGTGATCTCAGGATTACCACCAGTGCCATGTGCTAGTGAGTATAGGAACAGGAGAATAGACAGGATGAATGCGTGGCTGCAGGGATGGTTTAGGAGGGAGGGATTTAGATTCCTGGGACATTGGGACCGGTTCTGGGGAAGGTGGGACCTGTACAAGCGGGACGGGTTACACCCGAGCAGGACCGGGACCAATGTCCTCGCGGGGGTGTTTGCTAGTGCTGTTGGGGAAGGTTTAAACTGGAGTGTCAGGGGGATGGGAACCTGAGCGGGGAGTCAGAAAGGAGTAAAGTTGAAAGCAGCAAGAGAGGGGAAGACCCATGGGAAATCTACAATACAAATAGTACAAACACTTTATCAAGAACAAGTGAAAGGAAAAAGCGTAGAGCAGCATAAAGAAAGTGTACTTTAGGCACGACAGATGAAATAAAAACTGGAAGGCGTAAGGCGATTAACCCAGCATCAAGGCTGAAGGCCAGGCTAGGATGTGTGGACACCTAAGAGTTCTATATACAAATGCACGGAGTATAAGGAATAAATTAAATGAACTACAGGTTCAAATTCAAATTGGAGGGTATGACATGATAGCTATTACTGAGACTTGGCTGCAGGATGGTCAGGATTGGGAACTAAATATACCGGGTTATAAGGTCTACAGGAGAGACAGGGAAAATGAAAGAGGGGGAGGAGTAGCCTTAATGATTTGAGATGAAATCACTTCAATGGTAAAGGGGGATATAACGAGGGGTAAGCAGCCAACAGAGACCTTATGGGTTGAATTGAGAAATAGGAAAGAATCTAAGACTATTGTGGGTGTTGTATATAGGAGCCTTGGCAGCAGTTCTGAAGTGCTAGATTGCATAAATGCAGAGTTTGGATAAGCATGTAAGAAAGGCATCGTGGTCTTAATGGGGGACTTTAACCTTCACATAGATTGGGAAAAGCAGACTAGCAACTGTCAGAAAGGCAGCGAATTTCTTGAGTGTGTCCGGTTAGTTTTCTACAGCAGTATGTCCTGGAGGCAACAAGGGGGCAAGCCATACTAGATTTAGTAATGAGTAATGAACCAGATTTAGTTAACGGCTTAACTGTGCATGAACATCGATCCAATTGTGATCATAATATAATCGAGTTCAATGTAATGTTTGAAAGGGAAAAAATTGAATCAGCTGCTCAGATTCTAGACTTGGGCAAGGCCGACTTCAATGGGATGAGACAGAGACTGTCCACAGTAAACTGGGCAAATCTGTTAATGGGTAAAACGACTGATGATCAGTGGGGAATGTTTAAAGAAACGTTTAACGTGATGGAGAATCGGTTTATACCCCTGAGGGGCAAGAACTCTACTTACCAAAAAAAAACAGCCATGGACAACTAAAGAGATAACAGACAGTGTAAGACATAAGGAAAGGGCATACACAAAGGCAAAAAATGGCACACATCCTGGCGAATGGGAAAGATACAAATATCAACAAAGGGTCACAAAACAGACAGTTAGAGCTACAAAAAAGAGTTTGAAAAGAAACTCGCAAGGGATATCAAAACCAATATGAAGAACTTTTCTAGTTCTATTAGGAAAAAGAAGGGGGTCAGGAGCAGTGTTGGCCCCTTAAAAACGGAAAGTGGGGATATTGTCATTGATAATGGAGAAATGGCAGACATGTTGAACAATTACTTTGCGTCAGTAATTACAGTCGAAACAGAGGATAGCATGCCGGAAATACCAATAAAACTTATATTGAATCGGGGACAGGGACTCGATAAAATTAACATAAGTAAAGAAACAATAATGAAGAAAAGAATAGCACTTAAAGAGTGACAAATCCCGAGGACCAGATGGTTTCCATCCCAGGGTTTTAAAGGAAGTAGGTGAGCACATTGCGAATGCCCTAACTATAATCTTTCAAAGTTCTCTAGATTCAGGAACTGTCCCTCTAGATTGGAAAATTGCACATGTCACTCCGCTTTTTAAGAAAGGAGAAAGGCGGAAACAGGGGAATGATAGACCAGTTAGCCGAACATCTGTTGTGGGGAAAATGCTGGAGTCTATAATAAAGGACAGGGTAACTGAACACCTCGGGAATTTTCAGTTAATCAGAGAGAGCCAGCATGGATTTGTGAAAGGTAGGTCGTGCCTGACAAACCTGATTGGATTTTTTGAAGAGGTGACTAAAGTATTGGACAGGGGAATGTCAATGGATGTAATTTATATGGACTTCCAGAAGGCATTTGATAAGGTCCCACATAAGAGACTGTTAGCTAAGATAGAAGCCCAGGGAAAAGTACGGACTTGGTAAGGAAGTTGGCTGAGCGAAAGGCGACAGAGAGTAGGGATAATGGGGAGGTACTCACATTGGCAGGATGTGACTAGTGGAGTCCCGCAGGGACCTGTCTTGGTGCCTCAATTATTCACAATATTTAATAACAAGTTAGATGAAGGCATAGAATGTCTCATATCTAAGGTTGCCGATGACACAAAGATTGGTGGCATTGTAAGTAGTGTAGATGAAAACATAAAATTACAAAGTGATATTGATGTATTGGGTGAATGGGCAAAACTGTGGCAAATGGGATTCAATGTAGACAAATGTGAGGTCATCCACTTTGGATCAAAAAAAGAATAGAACAGGGTACTTTCTAAATGGTAAAAAGTTAAAAAAAAACAGTGGATGTCCAAAGGGACTGAGGGGTTCAAGTACATCGATCATTGAAGTGTCATGAACAGGTGCAGAAAATAATCAATAAGGCTAATGGAATGCTGGCTTTTATATCTAGAGGACTTGAGCACAAGGGGGCAGAAGTTATGCTGCAGCTATCCAAAACTCTGGTGAGTCAGCACGTGGAGTACTGTGAGCAGTTCTGGGCACTGCACCTTCGGAAGGACATATTGGCCTTGCAGGGAGTGCAGCGTAGGTTTCCTAGAATGATACCCGCATTTCAAGGGTTAAGTTACGAGGAGAGATTACACAAATTGGGGTTGTGTTCTACAGAGTTTCGAAGGTTAAGGGGTGATCTGATCGAAGTTTGTAAGATATTAAGGGGAACAGATAGGGTGGATGTGAGTAACTATTTCCGCTGGTTGGGGATTTTAGGAGTGGGGGGCACAGTCTAAAAATTAGAGCCAGACCTTTCAGGAGCAAGATTAGAAAACATTTCTACTCACAAAGGGTTGTAGAAGTTTGGAACTCTCTTCCGCAAACGGCAATTGATACGAGCTCAATTGGTAAATTTAAATCTGAGATTGATCTTTTTGTCAACCAAAGGTATTAAGGGATATGGGGCAAAGGCAGGTATATGAAGTTAGATCACAGATCAGCCATGGACTTATCAAATGGCGGAGCAGGCACGAGGGGCTGAATGGCCTCCTCCTGTTCCTATGCTCCTATGTTGCAGAGAGAGAGATCGAAATGAATAAACACACGAGGATTGGACAGGGTGAGAGCGAACGTAATAAACACCCAGAGATTGGACCGAGCGTGATGGAAGGGAAAAAACACCCGAGGATTTGACAGGGAGAGGTGGAAGTGCACTGTTTGAGGGGCACGACCTGTCTCGCAGTAATCATAGACTTTTACACATGCCGGCTACAAATTCTCCACCACAAAATTATGGATGGCGTGAAAGGATAATTGTTGGAGACGATTCGATTCTATCTGCAGAGTGAATTGGGGTAAGTACCGGAGAAAAAAGCACATTTAAGCCCATTAACCTTACTATCCCATGGCCCTGGCCTCTCGACACATCTCAACCCCACATCAAAACCCACATCTCAACTGACATCTCAATCGCACATCACAACTTACATCACAAACCCACATCACCACAACCCACATCACAACCACACATCACAACACCACATCTCACTGACATCACGAACCCACATCCGAAACAGCACATCACAAACCCACATCACAAACCAACATCTCTTCCCCAGAAAGGTGCCGAGGCATCAGGAGGAGTTGTGGAGGCCAGGACGCGGCACAGGCCAAGGTGGAGCCGCCATATCGATAACTATTCGGAGCTGCACTCACCCCGAGTCTCAAGCCTGGTTGTAAAATGGCCCTTGTATTCAGGAGGCTTTACAAGAGGCAACACCTCAATCCGAGTTGGGAGAGGTGCTTTCTCACTTCCCTAAACAAACAAAAAACGGTGCTCTCTCCACAGAGAGAGAGGGAAGGAGAGTGGGTATCTGACGAAGTCGGGAACGGTGAGTTAGGTGGGATACACTTTCCCGTTGGCCGATATTGTCTTCTTGTGGGAGTGGACGGGTGGAAGAGATCTCGTCACCTCAGACGGCTGGAACAGCCCAGGCTCAGTACTCCACAGGAAGCGTTTTGCAGGAAAACTTCGGCCAGACAACGGGGGTGTTTATCAAATATGAATCACCTCCCCATTTTAGACCTTGTGTCTTATTTTCTCCCCCTCCCTCTCATCAACCTCTTCCTAGATCTTGTCTTTTCCAGGCGAATCAAAAAAGCCCAAAAGAAGATGCAGAAAATTGCCCCAAACGCAGACCTCTTCTTCCACCTCCTTTGATGTGTTGATAGATAGAACCACCCCCACGCAATCGAGGTTGGGATGAATCTGAATGTGTCGGTCAATCTCCCTCCTTCCAGGTAGATGTCGTTTTCCTTTATCCTTTCCCTTCCCTCTCCCCTCTCCTCCAATCTTGAGAGCAAAACGCCCACTCTCCTTGAATCCATCTCTTTGACCAAGCTTTTGGTCACCCCTCCTAATATCTCCTTCCTTGGCTTATCTTTTTCCTCGCCCCACCCTGAAGCCCCTCAGGATGTTTTTTTCCCCATTTAAGGCGTTGTATTATACAAGTTGTTGTTGCTGTTGTAATAACTCGGCCTGAATGGCTGCACACAGTATTTGGGCAGGTGGTGGGAACAGAAGGTGGTTGAATTCGGACTGATATCCTCGTGTCAAGATGCCTTTAAATCTTTCAATGGCAGCATCCCTGCTCTGGCCAATTGTTAAACATTTCACCTCACACGCTAAATGCTCAAGAAATACTTAATATTAAAAATGGTACAGGGAAATTCAGACATGCCTGATTACTGCAATATTAATAGAATGTAGTTCATCGATTTAAATATCGTTCTAAAACATGACTTAGCCTCCCCCTCAGCTTTCTTCCATATTATTTAATTGATCTATTTATCTCTTTAATCTTGTTTTTTTTGTGCCTGTACCATACATTTTAGGTCACATTGCTTTCAATCTCCACCGAACTGGCTGCTTCAGCTGAGCAATCAATTAGCTGATTGGCAGCTTTCGAAAAGAGCTGGGGTTGGTGGGGATGGTTTCTGTATTTGATATCCGAATGGGTTGCTGTGTGGATAGAGCGGTCGCTGAACTGCGAGGGTAAAGAAGGTTTATTACAGGGAAGGAAAGTGGTGCATGATGTGTAAAGCAGATATAAGCCCAGAATAAGCACTGGGAAACTTTACTCAACTTAGGTTTGGGTGTTGAAGAAAAACGTTTCAGGCCTCTTACTCCCCCCTCAAAATAATACCATTGAGGTTACGTGTTGGAGCAACTTCCTTGCTTTTTAAATTAATAAATCCCAGTGTCCCATAGGCTATGATTTGATCTATCTTGATATGTGGGAGTTAACTGGAGGTTTAAACCAGCGGCTTAGACACGATACTTTCAATCCTGCATTTCAGGAACAGAATTATTACAAGCAAGAATAATGGCTCGGCAGAAGAGTGCTTTGTCCAGTTGGAAATCTGTATGAAAGAACGTGCAGTCTGACAGAGCTGGACGTCCAGCAGTTTGAATTTTGTGCGAAGTAGATGATGAGGCTCCTTCTTGAGAGTTCTCTGGTCTTCAGTGTAACAGTTCCAGGGGTTAGAATGGCGCAACGGGTGTAAGTTGCTGAGTTCAGGTCGCAATCTTCCCTGCAGGCTTGGGCTCCAATCCCAATAATTCTCTGATTCTAATAAACTTGCGTGAGTTGCTTGCTTACGTATTTAAAAGCGATAAGTCCAGGGTCCAAGTCCCGGATAAAGCAAGCATTTTTAGTCAAAAATCTCCAATTCATATAAACGTTGAAAAAGACAGAAATATGTTTAATTACTAACTGCGACAAAATCTGATTTACGTTGAAATATTATTCATGTTTCAAACTAACAGCAACAAGCTTTGCATCAAAATATAAACGAAGGATTTTAACGAAACGCAGTAGAATGAATTCTAGCCGTTTTTTTGTCTCCTGTTCTTCACATTGAGAGGATTCAAATTCACAGGAGACACTTAGATTTGTGAGAGAATGCGCTGCAAACAAGGCGGGAACCTGAGCGGGGAAAACCGCAGTGAGTGTCGAGTCCAACGGCTTAACCTCCCGCCCAAGGTTTCAACAGTCGGCGGGAAGGAAGTCGAGGCTGAGGCTGATCTGTGTCACGTGGGAGCTGAACACCAAATAATATTCATCGAGTTACATCGAAACTGCAACACAGAAACAGGCCATTCGGCCCAACTGGTCTCTGCCGGCGTTTAAGCTCCACACGAGCCTCCACCCTCCCTACTTTATCTCACCCTGTCAGGATACCCTTCTATTACTTTCTCCCTCATGGGCTTATCTGGCTTCCTCTTCAATGCATCTCTACTATTTGCCTCAACTATTCCTTGTGGTAGCGCGTTCCACATTCTAACCAGTGTATTAGCGACTATTCCTTCTGTTTATATTCGTTATCCTGCAGAATATTCGATACTGTTTTCAACATCTTCTATTAGCTTTAATATTGGAAGGGTTTAGACTGTTGTAATGGTCGCTGCGATTATTTCCGATTTAATTAATTTCATGCAAATTGAACAATACAAACTAGCAAAACATTTCCTGCCGATATTAAACACACCTTGAGGTGCAATCGTAACGTGTCTGACAACAACTTATAAAGCGACGTCTTTGAAACACGTTGGGGCCACAGTTTGTTTTTGCACAGAACTGAACCTAAATCATTCAAGATGGGATGTTATTTAATGTATCAAAATAAACAATATCTTGCTGTTAAGTTTGGCTGCTCAGTTCCCCAGTGTCAAAGGGAGAATTGTCTGATTTCCTCATTTATTCCACGTAAGGAACAAACACAAACAAAAACACATGCATTAAATCAGAATCAAGTCACAGATGGACAAACAAAGAAAAACAGAGCGAGAGACACAGAGAGGATCGGGAAACACAATGAAACAGACAAAAGAAATGGATGAAGACAAAATGGCGCCACAATCCTCAAACTCACCGTCTCGACTCAAAGGAAGCTCACATATCAGTGAGAAGATGTGGTGCTTTATCAATGTGATTTGGCGCCGTGTCTTAGCTGGTTAATGCGACTATCTAACTAAACAGCTGATCTTGGGTTTGATTCCCAGCGTGTGTCCTTTTTGTTTCCTAAGTGATATTTACAACTTTGTGAATTTAAGCAACAAAATATCACAGGGCGGAATTGAGGTCCAGATCACCCATGATAAATTAAATAGCGCAGCAGGTTCGAAGGGCTGGATGGTCTTCTCCTGTCCCCATGTTCCCGTCCTGATCAACGTGGAGCTGTCTGACAGGTAAAGAACATCAGACTGACTCCAGATTGAAAATCAGGTGTTCAGAAGGAAGTCCCCTTCGATTGTTGGACAAATTGACCAAATGAAGCAAAGCCCATTGGTACCTTTCTGCCAGAAGAGGTAACGAATGTTACCAGTGGGCCCAGCTATCTCTCGTCATTAAACACATGAGACTCTTAATTTCAGGGTCGTGGGTTCAATCCCCACGTTGGGTGGTTCGCATTTTATTGTTCACAAAGGGTTGCAGGTGCAACCTCTTATCTTCAATTAATGAAATCCAGATATAAAAAACGGATACAACAATGAGCTGTGAGAAAGAAAACCGTGAGCACTGGCAAACATCCAGTCCCGTCCCGATTCTACCTTTTCATTCCCTGCACGTGGGACACGGCAGATTATCTGTTCAATTCGGATTCATTTTTTGCTGTTATTAAATATTAAGAAATGTAATGTTTAGAAGATGACAACTCTGGATCCATGGGCCTCTCTGATCCCTCCTGAACACCCCTCTCCCTCTTTAATTCTCCCTAAGCTCATTGCCTTCTCTGATACGGTCTGTCTCTTACATTCTCCGATACCCTCAGAGAGTCCATGATCCTTTTTGATACCTTGTCAGCGCCCTTTACGTTCTCTGATACCCTGAGTGCCCCTTACACATTGATATGCCCGGAGACCCCTTACATTCTTTGACACCCTCTCACAATCCGTTCCCCCTATCTCAGATCCCCTTGCCCTACCGGATCACCACGAAGAAGCCATTAAACTCCCTGATACCTTCTCAGAAGATTTACAGGTTTATAGTTCAATCTCGGGTTTCGGCAGCTTTCGCTGTTGGGAGAATCCAGAATGAGGGGGCTTAATCTGAAAAGTAGAGCAAAACCATTCAGCTGATAAATCAGGAAGCACTTTATCACAGAAAGTATCGTAGAAATCTGGAACTCTTTTCAACAAAAGGCTTTAGATGTTGGGTCAATTCATATTTTGAAGACTGACATCGATGGATTTTTCCCCGAAAGTGTATCAAGGGATATGTGTCACAGTCGGGGAAATAGAGTTGATGCACAGATAAACCCTGATCTTATTCAATAGCGCAGCAGGTTCGAGGGGCTGAATAGTCTTCTCCTGTCCCCAATTTTCGACATTTATCAACGTCGGGCTCGATGACAAGTTTTTTGAAAAAGTGTTAAATGCAGTAAGCGCTCAGAAAGCCCTTTAAATTCCTTCTTGCACAATTCAAAAGCACTGGACCCAGATGACAAAGAGCAAGAAAGCCGCATTTCAATCACTAGCCTCATGTTTCATTAACGATGAGCTTCTACCGTGGCAGCATGGCCGAGCGGTCTAAGGCGCTGGATTTAGGCTCCAGTCTCTGCGGGGACGTGGGTTCGAATCCCACTGCTGTCAGGATTAGTAGTAATGTTTATTTTGACGTATTCACAGAAAATCGTGGTGCAGTGTCGTCCAGAGGAGAATGCAAAAGAAGCGAAAAGTACAGCAATGAGGATCATGGAGAGTTGCTGCACAAAGGTGGACCATTCGGCCCATCGTGTCCGTGCCGCTTTCAAATTTTTGCAGCGTTGCGATTCTGTATCATGTCCCCGGAGAGACTGGAGCTCTAATCCAGGATTCGTTTCAACAAGGGGATAAGACACGTTTTCATCGGTAAGGGCGGCTCCCGTTTGCATCATTTCCAGCAGAGTTGGTCATGTGAATACGCGTTATTTGTATGTCAGTAAAGGTTCGGGGAATGCCGAGATTGTGAGTTCGATTACCCACTTAGAACAAAGAATCGTTTTGCTTCTGAACAATTCGAACGGAGTTGAAGGAACAATTGGTGTTCTTCAAACTGCATCTCCTTATTGGTGTTGCCACGTGGTTCCTCCGGCCTATCGTGTTCCAATACCAGATGAGAGGTTGAAAGCAGCGCTTCAGCATTCCTTGTTTACTGCAGGGAGGCTGCGGTTTTGGAGCCATCGGCTTTTATTTTGATCCAACTACAAAATGTGGGATTTATCTGGAGCTTTAAACCAGCGCCTCAGAACATTCAGACACGATACTTTCCATCCTGCACTTCAGCATTTACTGTTACAGGAACAGAATTACTACAGCCAAGAATAGGACCTCTGAAGCACCAATGTTCGTACGGCAGAAGAGTGTTTTTTCCAATTGGAAATCTATATGAAAGAACATGCAGTCTGGCAGAGACCGGCGTCCAGCAGATTGAATTTTGCGCGAAGCAGATGATGCGGTTCCTTCATGAGAGTTGTCTGGACTTTAGTGTAACAGCTCCAGGGGTCAAAATGGCCTAACGGGTGTAAGGTGCTGGGTTCAGGTCGCAATCGTCCCTGGAGGCGTGGGCTCCAATCCGAATAATTTAATGATTCTAATAAAGTCGCTTGAGTCGCTTGTTCAGGGACTTGCTCTGATTGAAATGCGATAAGTCAATGGTCCAAGTCCAGGATAAAGCGGGCATCTTCAGTCAAAAATCTCCAATTCATATAAACGTTGAAGAAAACAGAAATATTTTTAATTAATAACTGCCACAACATCTGATTTACGCTGAAATATTATTCATGATTCCAACTAACAGCAACAAGCGTTGCATCAAAATAAAATTAGAGATTTTTACGAAACGAAGTAAAATGAATTCCAGCCGTTTTTTGTCGACTGTTCTTCACAGGGAGAGGAATCAAATTCACAGGAGTCACTTAGATTGTTGAGAGAATGCGCTGCAAACAAGACGGGAACCTGAGCGGGGAAAACCGCAGTGAGTGTCGAGTCCAACGGTGGAACCTCCCGCCCACGGTTTCGGCAGTCGGTGGGAAGGAAGTTGAGGCTGAGGCTGATCAGCGTCACGTGGGAGCAGACCACCAAATAATATTCATCGAATTACATCGAAACTACAGCACAGAAACAGGCCATTCGGCCCAACTGGTCTCTGCCGGCGTTTAAGCTCCACCCGAGCATTCACCCTCCCTACTTTATCTCATCCTATCAGGATACCCTTCTATAAATTTCTCCCTCATGGGCTTATCTGGCTTCCTCTTCAATGTATCTCGACTATTTCCCTCAACTATTCCTTGTGGTAGCGCATTCCACATTCTAACCAGTCTATTAGCGACTATTCCTTTTGTTTATATTCATTATCCTGCAGAATATTCGAGACTGTTCTCAGCATCTTCTGTTACCGTTAATATTGGAGGGGTTTATACCATTGTGATGGTCGCTGCGATTATTTCCGATTTCATGCAAATTGAATAATACTAAACTAGTGAAACATTTCCTGCCGAGACACACCTTGAGGTGCAATCGGAACGTGTCTGGAAACAACTTATAAAACGATGTGTTTGAAACACGTTGTGGTCACAGTTTCTTTTTGAACAGAACTGAACCAAAATCATTCAAGATGGAAGCTTTATAATGCTTAATAATAAACAATATCTTGCCATTAAGTTTGGCTGCTTGGTTCCCCAGTGTCAAAGGGAGAATGGTCTGATTTCCTCATCTATATCACGTAATAAACAAACACAAACACAAGGACATGCATTAAATCAGAATCAACTCACAGATGGACAAACAAAGAAAAACACAGCGAGAGACACAGACAGTATCGGGAAACACAGAGAAACAGACACAAGAAATGGATGAGTACAAAATGGCCCCACACTCCTCAAACTCACCTTCTCTTCTCAAAGGAAGCCGACGGATATCAGTGAGATGTGGTATTTTAGTATTGTGATTTGGCGCCTTGGTTTAGCTCTTCAAAGCACACTATCTACACTATCTAGTAAATAGGTAGATCTTGGGGTCGATTTCCAGCAGTGCCTTTTTGCTTCCTTCGTGATATTTGGTACTTTGTGAATTTAACCAACACAATATCACAGGGCGGAGTTGAGGTCCAGATCACCCATGATCAAATTGAACAGCTCAGCAGGTTCGGAGGGGCTGAATGTATTTCTCCTGTGGCGATGTTCCAGTACTGCTCAACGCGGGGCTGTATGACAGGTGAAAAAACACAGACAGTCTCCAGATTGAAAAATCGGGTGTTCAGAAGGAACACTCCTGGAATTGTTGGACAAATTGACCCAATGAAGCAATACCAATTGCTCCCTTCTTGCCAGAATAGGCAACAAATGTTGCCAGTGGGCCCAGCGATTTCGCGCGTTGGACTCTTAATTTCAGGGTCGTGGGTTCGAGGCCCACGTTGGGTGGTTCACATTTTATTGCTCACAAAGAGTTCCAGGTGCAGCCTCTTATCTTCAATTAATGAAATCCAGTTTTTGAAACGGAACAACAAAGAGCTGTGTGAAAGAAAACCGTGAGCACTGGCAAATATCCAGTGCCGTCCCGATTCTACCTTTTCATTCCCTGCACGTGGGACACGGCAGATTATCTGTTCAATTCGGCTTCATTTTTTGCTGTTATTAAATATTAAGAAATGTAATGTTTAGAAGATGACAACTCTGGATCCATGAGCTTCTCTGATACCTCCTGAACGCCCGTTTCCCTATTTAATTCAATCTGAGCTCATTGTCTTCTCTGATACGCTCTGTCTCTTACCTTCTCCGATCCCCTCAGAGAGTCCATGATCCTTTTTGATACCTTGTCAGCGCCCTTTACGTTCTCTGATACCCTGAATGCCCCCACCACACTGATATGCCCGGAGACCCCTTACATTTTCTGACACCCTCTGACAATCCGTTCCCCTATCTCAGATCCCCTTGCCCTACGGGATCACCACGAAGAAGCCATTAAACTCCCTGATACCTTCTCAGAAGATTTACAGGTTTATAGTCCAATCTCGGGTTTCGGCAGCTTTCTCTGTTGGGAGAATCCAGAATGAGGGGGCTTAATCTGAAAAGCAGAGCAAGACCATTCAGCTGATCAATCAGGAAGCACTTTATCACAGAAAGTATCGTAGAAATCTGGAACTCTTTTCAACAAAAGGCTGTAGATGCTGGGTCAATTCACATTTTGAAGACTGAGATCGATGGAATTTTCCCCGAATGTGTATCAAGGGATATGTGTCACAGTCGGGGAAATAGAGTTGATGCACAGATCACCCCTGATCGAATTAAATGGCGCAGCAGGTTCGAGGGGCTGAATAGTCTTCTCCTGTCCCCAATTTTCGACATTTATCAACGTCGGGCTCGATGACAAGTTTTTTGATCAAGTGTTAAATGCAGGAAGGGCTCAGAAAGCCCTTTAAATTCCTTCTTGCACAATTCAAAAGCACTGGACCCAGATGACAAAGAGCAAGAAAGCCGGATTTCAATCACTAACGTCATGTTTCATTAATGATCGGCTTATTTCGTGACAGCATGGCCGAGCGGTCTAAGGCGCTGGATTTAGGCTGCAGTCTCTGCGGGGACGTGGGTTCGAATCCCACTGCTGTCAGGGTTAGTAGCAATGTTTATTTTGACGAATTCACAGAAAATCATGGTGCAGTGTCGTCCAGCGGAGAATGCAAAAGAAGCGAAAAGTACAGCAATGAGGATCATGGAGAGTTCCTGCACAAAGGTGGACCATTCGGCCCATTGTGTCCGTGCCGCTATCAATTTTTTGCAGCGGTGCGATGCCATACCATATACCCAGAGAGACTTTAGGCTTAATCCAGGATTCGTTTCAACAAGGGGACAAGACACGTTTTCATTGGGAAGTGCGGCTCATGTCCGTATGTTTTCCAGCTGAGTGGGACAGGTAAATAGGCGGTATTCGGATACCAAAAAAGGCTCGGGGAATGCCGAGATTGTGAGTTCGATTCCCACTTGGTACAAACAATCGTTTTGCTTGTGAACAATTCGAACGGAGTTGAAGGAACAATTGGTGTTCTTCAAACGGCATCTCCTAATTGGTGTTGCCAAGTGGTTCCTCCGGCCTGTCGTGTTCCAATACCAGATGAGAGGTTGAAAGCAGCGCTTCAGCATTACTTGTTCACTGGAGGGAGGCTGCGGTTTTGGAGCCATCGGCTTTGATTTTGATCCATCTTCAAAATGTGGGATTTATCGCGAGCTTTAAACCAGCGCCTTAGACCACTCAGACACGATACTTTCCATCCTGCACTTCAGCATCTACTGTTACAGGAATAGAATCACTACAAGCAAGAATAGTACCTCTGAAGCACCAATGTTCGCACGTCAGAAGAGTGTTTTGTCCAATTGGAAACCTATATGAAAGAACATGCAGTCTGGCAGAGCTAGGCGTCCAGCAGATTGAATTTTGTGCGAAGCAGATGATGAAGCTCCTTCTTGAGAGTTCTCTGGACTTTCTTGT
This sequence comes from Heptranchias perlo, assembly GCF_035084215.1. NCBI lineage: Eukaryota > Metazoa > Chordata > Chondrichthyes > Hexanchiformes > Hexanchidae > Heptranchias > Heptranchias perlo. The sequence goes on along the minus strand of NC_090344.1, from coordinate 4,209,132 downwards.
AACAGCTCCAGGGGTCAGAATGGCCGAACCGGTGTAAGGTGCTGAGTTCAGGTCGCAATCTTCCCTGGAGGCGTGGGCTCCAATCCGAATAATTTAATGATTCTAATAAAGTTGCTTGAGTCGCTTGTTCAGGGACTTGCACTGATTGAAATGCGATAAGTCAATGGTCCAAGTTCCGGATAAAGCGGGCATCTTCAGTCAAATTCTCCAATTCATATAAACGTTGAAGAAAACAGAAATATTTGTAATTAATAACTGCCACAACATCTGATTTACGCTGAAATATTATTCATGATTCCAACAAACAGCAACAAGCGTTGCATCAAAATATAAATGAGAGATTTTTACAAAACGAAGTAAAATGAATTCTAGCCGTTTTTTGTCTCCTGTTCTTCACAGGGAGAGGATTCAAATTCACGGGAGACACTCAGATTGTTGAGAGAATGCGCTGCAAACAAGACGGGAACCTGAGCGGGGAAAACCGCAGTGAGTGTCGAGTCCAACGGTGTAACCTCCCGCCCAAGGTTTCTGCAGTCGGTGGGAAGGAAGTAGAGGCTGAGGCTGATCTGTGTCACGTGGGAGCAGACCACCAAATAATATTCATCGAATTACATCGAAACTACAGCACGGAAACAGGCCATTCGGCCCAACTGGCCTGTGCCGGCGTTTAAGCTCCGCCCGAGCATCCACCCTCCCTACTTTATCTCATCCTATCAGGATACCCTTCTGTTACTTTCTCCCTCATGGGCTTATCTGGCTTCCTCTTCAATGTATCTCGACTATTTGCCTCAACTATTCCTTGTGGTAGCGCGTTCCACATTCTAACCAGTCTATCAGCGACTATTCCTTCTGTTTATATTCATTATCCTGCAGAATATTCGAGACTGTTCTCAGCATCTTCAATTACCGTTAATGTTGGAGGGTTTATACTATTGTAATGGTCGCAACGATTATTTCCGATTCATTAATTTCATGCAAATTGAATAATACTAAACTAGCGAATCATTTCCTGCCGAGACACACCTTGAGGTGCAATCGGAACGTGTCTGGCAACAACTTATAAAACGATGTGTTTGAAACACGTTGTGGTCACAGTTTCTTTTTGAACAGAACTGAAACTAAATCATTCAAGATGGCAGCTTTATAATGCTTAAAAATAAACAATATCTTGCCAATAAGTTTGGCTGCTTAGTTCCCCAGTGTCAAAGGGAGAATTGTCTGATTTCCTCATTTATTTCACGTGAGAAACAAACACAAAAACAAGGACATGCATTAAATCAGAATCAACTCACAGATGGACAAACAAAGAAAAACACAGCGAGAGACAAAGACAGTATCGGGAAACACAGATAAACAGACAAAAGAAATGGATGAGTACAAAATGGCCCAACACTCCTCAAACTCACCTTCTCTGCTCAAAGGAAGCTGACGGATATCAGTGAGATGTGGTATTTTAGTATTGTGATTTGGCGCCGTGGTTTAGCTCTTCAAAGCACACTATCTACACTATCTAGTAAATAGGTAGATATTGGAGTCGATTTCCAGCGGTGCCTTTTTGTTTCCTTCGTGATATTTGGTACTTTGTGAATGCAACCAACACAGTATCACAGGGCGGAGTTGAGGTACAGATCACCCATGATCAAATTGAATAGCGCAGCAGGTTCGAGGGGCTGAATGGTCTTCTCCTGTCCCGATGTTCCCATATTGCTCAACGCGGGGCTGTATGACAAGTAAAAAAATACAGACAGACTCCAGATTGAAAAATCGGGTCTTCAGAAGGAACTCTCCTCGGACTGTGAGACAAATTGACCCAATGAAGCAAAACCAATTGCTCCCTTCCTGCCAGAATGCTGCCATTGGGCCCGGCTATCTCGAATCGTTAGCGCATGAGACTCTGATTTTCAGGGTCGTGGGTTCGAGCCCCACGCTGGGTGATTTACATTTTATTTCTCACAAAGGGTTCCAGGTGCAACCTCTTATCTTCAATTAATGAAATCCAGTTATATTAACGGAACAACAATGAGCTGTGTGAAACAAAACCGTGAGCACTGGCAAACATCCAGTCCCGTCCCGATTCTATCTTTTCATTCCCTGTACGTGGGACACAGCAGATTATCTGTTCAATTCGGATTCATTTTTTGCTGTTATTAAATATTAAGAAAGGTAATGTTTAGAAGATGACAACTCTGGATCCATGAGACTCTCTGATACCTCCTGAACGCCCCTTATCCTCTTTAATTCTCCCTGAGCTCATTGCCTTCTCTGATACGCTCTGTCTCTCAACTTCTCCGATACCCTCAGAGAGTCCATGATCCTCTTTGATACCTTGTCAGCGCCCTTTACGTTCTCTGATACCCTGAGTGCCCCTTACACACTGATAAGCCCGGAGACCCCTTACATTCTCTGACACCCTCTGACAATCCGTTCCCCTATCTCAGATCCCCTTGCCAGAACCGGATCACCACGAAGAAGCCATTCGACTCCCTGATACCTTCACAGAAGATTTACAGGTTTATAGTTCAATCTCGGGTTTCGGCAGCTTTCTCTGTTGCGAGAATCCAGAATGAGGCGGCTTAATCTGAAACCGAGAGCAAAACCATTCAGCTGATCAATCAGGAAGCACTTTATCACAGAAAGTGTCTCAGAAATCTGGAACTCTTTTCAACAAAAGGCTGTAGATGTTGGGTCAATTCATATTTTGAAGACTGACATCGATGGATTTTTCCCCGAAAGTGTATCAAGGGATATGTGTCACAGTCGGGTAAATAGAGTTGATACACAGATAACCCTGATCGAATTAAATGGCGCAGCAGGTTCGAGGGGCTGAATAGTCTTCTCCTGTCCCCAATTTTCGACATTTATCAACGTGGAGCTCGATGACAAGTTTTTTCATCAAGTGTTAAATGCAGGATGGGCTCAGAAAGCCCTTTAATTTCCTTCCTGCACATTTCAAAAGCACTGGACCCAGATGATAAAGAGCAAGAAAGCCGGATTTCAATCACTAGCCTCATGTTTCAGTAATGCTGCACTTCTTTTGTATTGCATGGCCGAGCGGTCTAAGGCGCTGAATTTAGGTTCCAGTCTCTTCGGGGACCTGGGTTCAAATCCCACTGTTGTCAGGATTAGGAGTAATGTTTGTTTTGACGTATTCACAGAAAATCTTGGTGGAGTGTGGTCCAGCGAAGAATGCAAAAGAAGCGAAAAGTGCAGCAATGAGAATCATGCACAGTTGCTGCGCAAAGGTGGACCAATCGGCCCATCGTGTCCATGCCGCTTTCAAATTTTTGCAGCGTTGCGATTCTATATCATGTACCCGGAGAGACTGGAGCTCGAATCCAGGATTCGTTTCAACAAGGGGATAAGACACGTTTTCATCGGTAAGGGCGGCTCATGTTTGTATCCTTTCCAGCAGTATTTGGAGATCAGTAAAGGTTCGGGGATTGCCGAGATTGTGAGTTCGATTCCCACTTGGAACAAACAATCGTTTTGCTTGTGAACAATTCGAACGGTGTTGAAGCTACAATTGGTCTTGTTCCAACGACATCTCCTTATTGGTGTTGCCATGTGGTTCCTCCGGCCTATCGTGTTCCAATAGCAGATGAGAGGTGAAAAGCAGCGCTTCAGCATTACTTATTTCCAGGAGCGAGGCTGTGGTTTTGCAGCCACAGGCTATGATTTTGATCCATCTAAAAAATGTGGGATTGAACTGCAGCTTTAAAACAGCGCCTTAGACGACTCAGACACGATACTTTCCACCCTACACTTCAGGATCTACTGTTACAGGAATAGAATTACTACAAGCAAGAATAGTACCTCTGAAGCACCAATGCTCGCACGGCAGAAGAGTGTTTTGTCCAGTTGGAAACCTGTATGAAAGAACATGCAGTCTGGCAGAACTGGACGTCCAGCAGATTGAATTTTGTGTGAAGCAGTTGATGAGGCACCTTCTTGAGAGTTCTCTGGGCTTCAGTGTAACAGCTCCAGGTGTCAGAATGGCCTCCAGGGTGTAAGGTGCTGAGCTCATGTCGCAATCTTCCCTGGAGGCGTGGGTTCCAATCCCAACAATTTAATGCTTCTAATAAAGTTGCATGAGTCGCCAGCATAGGGACTTGCACTGATTGAAATACGAGAAGCCCAGTGTCCAAGTCCCGCATGAAGCGGACAGTTTTAATCAAAAATCTCCAATTCATAAAAAAAACATTGAAGAAGATAGAAATATTTCTAATTAATAACTGCCACGAAATCCGATTTACGCTGAAATATTATTCATTTTTCCAATTAACTGCAACAAGCTTTGCATCAAAATATAAACAGGATTTTTTAACCAAACGCAGCCGAACGAATTCTAGCCGTTTTTTGAATCCTGTTCTTCACAGGGAGAGGATTCAAATTCAAAACAGAAACTTAGATTGTTGAAAGAATGCTCTGCAATCAAGGCGAGAACCTGAGCGGGGAATAACCGCAGTGAGTGTCGAGTCCAACGGCCTAACCTCCCGCCCAAGGTTTCTGCACTGGGCGGGAAGGAAGTAGAGACTGTGGCTCTCAGCGTCACGTGGGAGCAGAACACCAAAAAATATTCATCGAGTTTCATCGAAACAAGAACACAGAAGCAGGCCATTCGGCCCAACTGGTGTCTGCCGGCGTTTATGCTCCACACGAGCCTCCTCCCTCCCTACTTCATCTAAACATATCAGGATACCCTTCTATTCCTGTCTCCCTCATGGGCTTATCTCGCTTCCTCTTCAATGCATCGATATTATTTTCTTCATCTATTCCTTGTGGTAGCGCGTCCCACATTCTAACCACTCCCTATTGGAATTATTGGCGACTATTCCTTCTGTTTATATTCATTATCCTGCAGAATATTCGATACTGTTCTCAACATCTTCTGTTACCGTTAATATTAGAATGGTTTAGACTGTTGTAATGGTCGCTGCGATTATTTCAGATTTCATTAATTTAACGCAAATTATATAATACGAAACTAGCGAAACATTCCCTGTCGAAATTAAACACACCTTGAGGTGCAAACGTAAAGTTTCTGACAACAACTTACAAGGCGACGTGTTCGAAATATCTTCGGGTCACAGTTTCAGGTTTTTTGCACATAACTGAACCGAAATCATTCAAGGTGTCATATTTTATTTACTGTATCAAAACAAACAATATCTTGCGATTAAGTTTGGTTCCTTAGTTCCCCAGTGTCAAAGGGAGCACTGTTTCATCTCCTCATTTATTTCACGTAAGAAATAAACACAAACACAAACACAGGCAATAAATCAAAATTAACTCACAGATGGACTCAAAAAGAAAAACACAGCGAGAGACACAGACAGTATCGGAAAACACAGAGAAATCGACAAAAGAAATCGATGACTTCAAAATGGCCCCGCATTCCTCAAATTAACCTTCTCTGCTCTTCGGCAGCTCACAGGTGTCAGTGCGAAGATGTGTTGGCTTCGCAACGTGATTTTGCACCGTGGTTCAGCTGGTCAAAGCGCTTGTTTCATAAACAGGCGATTCTGCGTTCGACTCCCAGCGGTGTATTTTTGTTTCCATAGTGGTATTTAGCACTTTGTGAATTTAAGCAACAAAAGATCACTGGTCGGTATTTGTATCGGTTGAGAAGCCAACAAGGAAAGGATTCCAGAATTACAGTGCGGAAGTTCTCTTTCGTTCTGCAGACAGGCCTCTCACAGAAAGTGTCCTGAATACATTTCGCGGTTACTGCTCTGGACGGCTGATTTTACAAGCATCTTTACTTTCAAACAGCAACCCACCTCCCACTCAAATATGCGATGCGAAGCTGGTATGAGAGCAAGTTTCGGTGGTCAGCTTTTGTCCGCAATGTGCAATTCGGAGAAACTCATTTATAGCACATCTTAGTAGCAATGAGAATGTCAGGCACATGACAGTTGGGTTGGACCCGTCTCTTACAAGAATTACAAAGGATAATAGATTACAAAGTAAAAAGCCAATGCAATCTCTCAATCTCTCCGTCACATTCTCGGTGAGTGGACGTAAACCAGGAGAAGAAGCGATAACAAAGAACTGAGCAGTTTAGTTTGTTTCATTTTCCTTCAGGCAAGTACAGATGAAGAGAATGATCGCTGTTTCCTGCCAAACAAGTAACTGGAATGAGCAGTGTATCTGGTTCCCACGGTACCATCCACGTGTATATCTGATATTTACACAGATACCTTCCTTCCTTACTAATTGTAGGAAACTTCTGGTACGGTTCGATCACACTTCAGAAGGACAGAAACACGTAAAATATAGCCACCGCCTGGTGACATCTTCTAGATGAGAGAAGTTTTAGGTTTGTGGAACCATAGAATCATAGAATTTTACAGCACGGCAGGAGGCCATTCGGCACGTCGTGCCTGTGCCGGCTCTTCGAAAGTTCAGTCCAATTTAGTCCCACTTTACCCCGATAGCTCTGCAATTTAGTCCTCTTCACATAAATGTTCAATTCCCGTTTGAAAGATCATGTGCAATCTGCTTCCACCACCCTATCAGGTTGTGCGTTCCATCTCTTAAGAACCCTCTGTGTGGAAAGAAATTCTCCTCAATTCCCCTCTGGTTCTTTTGACAACTATTTTCAAGCTAAGACCTCTGGTTACCGACCCGCTTGCCAGAGGAAACAGGCTCGTCCTCCTTGCTCTATCAAAACCCCTCATGATATTGAATGCCTCTATTAGGTCTCCACTTAACCTTCTCTGCTCTAAGGAGAACAATCACAGCTTCTCCGATCTCTCCACATAACTGAAGTCCCTCATCCCTGGTATCTTCCCGGTAAACTGCCTTTGCACCGTCTCCAAAGCATTTTCATCCTTCCTCAATGGTGGTGCCCAGAATTGAACAACGTACTCCAGCTGAGGCCTAACGAGTAATTGGTAAAGGTTTAGCCTTGACTTTCTTTGTTGGACTATAACCGGGTGTTGTGCATCTCCTTACATTTGTCCACCCCAGTCCATCACCGGCATCTCCACATCGTGGCCACTATCGACACCACAAACTGCCGGCTAAAAGTGGAGAGAATCTCCAAGAAGATCGCGCATATCGACACAGACATCAAGTTTCTACAGAGCTGAAAGAAAGCAGACAAGATCCCGAAAGGACAAGAGATCACGAACCCACTCAAGTCGATATACAACACAGACTACGCTGAGAGACTCTGCCTTCGTACCTCTCGCACACACCGCAACCATCTCATACACCAGCTCTCCAACAGACGCCGCAACCTCGAAACCAAGATAGAGTCCATACTGTCAACCTGTGCTCAGGCCACAGCAGACCAGCTACGAGACACCGCCAAACAGACGAGGCAACAGAACTACGCTTCCTGCATGCAAACCCAGAGCAGGATGCTTGAGAAACTCGGCATCACCACCAGCATCGACCAAGCGTCCCCTGGTACCACGGTTGCAACCACAGGGAAGTCTGTCGTCAATTTGTCCGACCACACCCTTCAACCAGACGAAATCGAAGTTCTCAGCCGAGGGCTCAATTTCTGCCCCACGACCAAAATGGACCCCACTAGTCTCGCGCCGGACACAGAGGAATTCATCAGGAGAATGAGGCTCCGGGAATACTTCTACAAACCCCAAGATTTCAGCAGCGAACCCAATGAGACAATCAACGATCCGGAACAGCAGACAGAGCGATCCGCGGTACAGCAACCGAAGAGGAAAGAGTCTCACTGGACTCCTCCAGAGGGTCGCTGCCCTCAGCTTGACATGTATGCTCAAGCTGTCAGGAAATGCGTCAATGACAGATTCATCAGCCGCACTCAGAAGACAGTCCAGAATGTAACCCGAGCACAACGCAACGCCATCAACGCTCTCAAGACCAACCGCAACATCGTCATCAAACCAGCGGACAAAGGAGAAGCCATTGTCATAGAGAACAGAACGGACTATTGCAAAGAAGCATACCGACAACTGGACAACCAGGAACACTACAGACGGTTACCCGCAGATCCAACCAAAGAACACACACACCAGCTCAACAAACTGATCAAGACCTTCGATCCAGACCTTCAAAGCATCCTACGCGCTCTCATCGCACGTTCTCCCCGCGTGGGAGACTTCTACTGCCTCCCAAAGATACACAAAGCCAACACACCCGGACGTCCTATCGTATCAGGCAACGGAACCCTGTGTGAGAACCTCTCTGGATACATCGAGGGCATCCTGAAACCCATCGTACAGGGAACCCCCAGCTTCTGTCGCGACACTACAGACTTCCTACAAAAACTCAGTACCCACGGACCAGTTGAACCAGGAACACTTCTCACCACGATGGACTTCTCGGCACTCTACACCAGTATCCGCCACGATGACGGCATCGCTGCAACAGCCTCAGTACTCAACACCAACAGCAGCCAATCTCCAGACGCCATCCTACAACTCATCCGCTTCATCCTGGATCACAATGTCTTCACCTTCGATAACCAGTTCTTTACCCCAACACACGGAACAGCCATGGGGACCAAATTCGCACCCCAATACGCCAACATTTTCATGCACAAGTTCAAGCAGGACTTCTTCACTGCACAAGACCTCCAATCAACACTATACACCAGATACATCGACGACATTTTCTTTATATGGACCCACGGCGAAGAATCACGAAAGAGACTACACAATAATATTAACAAGTTCCATCCCACCATCAAGCTCACCATGGACTACTCCTTGGAATCAGTTTCTTTCTTGTACACACGAATGTCCATCAAAGACGGGCACCTCAGCACCCCACTCTACTGCAAGCCCACGGACAACCTCACGATGCTCCACTTTTCCAGCTTCCACCCTAACCACGTCAAAGAGGCCATCCCCTATGGACAGGCCCTGCGAATACACAGGGTCTGCTCAGACGAGGAGGAACGCGAAGGACACCTACAGATGCTGAAAGACGCCCGAGTAAGAACGGGATATGACGCTCGACTCATCGATCGACAGTTCCGACGGGCCACAGCGAAAAATCGCATAGACCTCCTCAGAAGACTAACACGGGACGCAACCAACAGAGCACCCTTCGTCTTCCAGTACTTCCCCGGAGCGGAGAAACTACGCCATCTTCTCCGCAGCCTGCAACATGTCATCAATGATGACGAACACCTCGCTATGGCCATCCCCACACCTCCACTACTCGCCTTTAAGCAGCCGCCCAACCTCAAACAGACCATCGTTCGCAGCAAACTACCCAGCTTTCAGGAGAACAGCGTCCACGACACCACACAACCCTGCCACGGTAACCTCTGCAAGACATGCCAGATCATCGACACAGATACCACCATCACACCAGAGGACACCAACAACCAGGTGCATGGTTCATACTCCTGTGACTCGGCCAACGTTGTCTACCTCATACGTTGCAGGAAAGGATGCCCCAGAGCATGGTACATTGGCGAGACCATGCAGACGCTGCGACAACGGATGAACGGACACCGCGCAACAATCGCCAGACAGGAGGGTTCCCTCCCAATCGGGGAACACTTCAGCAGTCAAGGACATTCAGCCACCGACCTTCGGGTAAGCGTACTCCAAGGCGGCCTTCGAGACACACGACAACGCAAAATCGTCGAGCAGAAATTGATAGCCAAGTTCCGCACCGATGGGGACGGCCTCAACCGGGATCTTGGGTTCATGTCACGCTACACGTTACCCTACCAGTGAACAAAAGTTATCTATTTTTAATATAACGGGTCAATTGCTGTCTTTTCCTTTCGGATGTTTCGGCCTCTCTCTCTGTTTTTTTTTTGTTCTGGCCGTTTGTATATTCGGTGGCCCTGTCGGTAACACCTAACTGTCTGAACACTTTGGTTGCCTTGGCAACGGGCAGTTGAAAAGACTGTCTGTAATCACCAGGTATTGTTCTGTGATTTATAAATGCGAGAGGTTCGAGGATTTCTTGACATTCATCTGAGGAAGGAGGAAGCCTCCGAAAGCTTGTGAATTTTAAAATAAAATTGTTGGACTATAACTTGGTGTTGGAAAATTGTTTACAATTGTCAACCCCAGTCCATCACCGGCATCTCCACATCATGCTACTATCGACACTTTTTCTTAACATCATAGTTACTTGTTTGAGAGTGAAAACTGCCGTCCGCTTCACTGTAAGTGCACGGGACAACTTTGTGGACACCGAGTCGTGTCACAGACCTGCTCGTCGGACCTGCTCATTTCATCTCATCTCATTTTCAGCAAACCTGAATATTACTGGAATAGAGAATGGCGAATCACAGCTCGATAAATCAATCCTCTCGACCACGAGGGGACTGAGTCCTCCAACATGCAGGTGTTTAATGGCAAAGTGAGTTTAATGTTCAGGAATGATAGAGCACAGATTTTCACTCGTGCAAACTTCACACACTTTATTTTGGAAAAGTAAACTGATCGAAGAGAGAGAGGTCAGAGTGATCGCTGCAACCTGGATTTTTAGCTCGTTGAATCAGTGGTTCACGATCAAACGTGTGCTGTCTCTGTGGCGCAATCGGTTCGCGCGCTCGGCTGTTAACCGAAAGGTTGGTGGTTCGAGCCCACCCAGGGACGGTAGGGAAACTTTTATCTTCATGGTCTCGCATTTCCTGGTTTCTGATGTTTGTTTTGGCTGCAAAACAAATGCCCGGTTTCGATGGCCAGCTGAGCACGGCCGATCTTCCAACATTTAACCTGTGATTGGCTTCGCGGAGATCTGAATTCTTCTTGACAGACAAGGTCCGAAGGTTGCAGGAGAGCCGCTTCACTCTGACATGGATATTTCTGCAGTGAGCGACACCAGACTGTTTCCACAATGAATGTCACTCCCTTTTATTTTGGAAACGCAAAATTGTATTCATATTCCGATGGGTTTCAGTAGATTTATGAGAGATCATGAAAGGATCCTGCAGCGCTGCCTTGGATAATAACAACAGTTCTAAGCCGCATTTCAGTCGCGGCAACAAATCCTTACATCCGAGTGTCTGCAACCTTAAATCCGAGTATCTGCACCCTGACACCGGAGTATCTGCACCCTCACACCAGAGGATCTGCACCCTCACACCGGAGGATCTGCACCCTCACACCGGAGTATCTGCGCCCTTACAACCCATTAACTCATCAACTGTCCCCAATCATCTTTATCAGCGTCAGGAGCCCGAAACAAAACCCAACAGAGCAGAAATTGGCTTTATGATTCTTCACTAATGTACGGACACATTTTTATTTACGGTGCTTCAAGGGATATGTGGTGAAAGTGGCCGCTGATACTCAGAAACGATTGCTTGTTGCGTTTTTTATTCCAGCGGGCTCGTTGGTCCAGGGGTATGATTCTGGCTTCGGGTGTGTTGTTTGAAATATGTGAGAGATCCCGGACGAGCCCTAATTTTTCCCCCCGTCCTGTGATCTTGAGCTGCTATTCAAACTGGCAAGGTGTTTGGAGGTATCTCAATGATCTCACGTCTTCTGGATGCATTCTGCTCGCAATTGCAATTACCTTGAAACCGCTCTCGGATTTAATCTCACTCAAGCAGAATGTGGCCGCTTTTTATCTGTCAGCGTGGAAGTGACGAGGTTGTGGTTGATAACCGTGGGCACACCTGTCCGGATATTGGTATTCAGAATGTACAAAATGTTGTCGCAAATACTCTGTTGTCATCCAGGGAGCTCTAGTTTTGCGTGCCCAACCTTTCCCCGAGCAATAATGTGTCCAGTCTGTACCCGAACTATCTCCTCACTCAAAGCCTCCCATTGCTCATTCACTGTTTAACCTGCCAATCTTTGATTCCAATCCACCTGGACCCGATCCCTTTTCAACTCGCTGAAATTCGCTCTTCCCAGTTGAGTATTTTCATACTTGATTTTTCCTTGCATTGTCCATAACTACACTAAACCTGCTGCAAATGCTCGCCCACTGAATCATGCTCCACTTGCCCCATTTCTTTCCCCTAAATAAATCCAACACTGCTTCCTTCCTCGTTGGGCTGAAAACATACGGATTTAAAAATTTCTCTTGTACACATTTCAGGAATTGCTCGCCCTCTTTGACTTTTACACTGCTATATCCCAGTCTATATTCGGATAAATGAAGTTCCCTTTTATCACTACTCTAAAATTATTGCATCTTTCTGCAATTTACCTGCCAATTTGCTCCTCTATCTCCTTCCCACTATTTGGTCGCCTGTCGAATGCATCCAGCAGCGTAATAGCTCCTCAATTGTTCCTTAATTCTAACCAAAAAGATTCTGCCTTTGAACCCTTAAGCATGGCGACCCTTTCTACCGCTGTAACAATATTTTTGATCAATAGTGGCTGCTCCCCTCTACCACATCCCCCCATTTTTTTCCCTCCCTTTGCTGAATACGTTGTAGCCAGGAATATTTAAGTGGCCATTCCTCCGCTTATTTGAGCCAGGTCTCCATTACTGACACTATAACATAATCCGATGTTACCACTTGTGTCTGCAGCTCACCAACATTATTTACCAAGTGTGTTAAACACAACATCAGGGCATAAGGGTATTACAAGTTCTATTGCCCAATTAAATGTTCTATGCATTAATGTACGTAGCATAAGAAATAAAACAAGTGAATTAGAAGCGTAAATTCAGCTTAAAGTGCATGACGTAGTGCTCATCACTGAGACCTGACTACAAACTTGGCATGACTGGCAGATAAATATTTCAAGTTATATGCCGTTTAGAAAGGATAGGGACATTGGAAATGGCGGTGGAGCAGCGATATTGAGGAGTGATACTATTACTGCATTAGAAAGAAGACATATCAGTAAAGGTGAGCACGCAGTGGAAAGGCTTTGCGTAGAAATTAGCAACAGAATAGAATGCAAGACTTTGGTGGGAGTTGTTCATAGACTTCCGGACAGCAGTGAAAAAGTAACAGGATACACAGAAGCGGAGAGAGTGTTCGGGGTCTGGAACTCACTGTCTGAAAGGGTGGTCGAGGCAGAAAACCTCAACTCATTTAAAAAGAACTTGGATGTGGATCTGAAGTGCGGTATTCTACAGGGCAATGGACCAAGTGTTGGAAAGTGTGATTATGTTGGATAGCTCTTTTTCGGTCGGTACAGACACGATGGGCTGAATGGCTTCCTTCTGTTCTGTAACTTTCTATCATTCTGTGATCCGTGTGTGGAGGGATTCGCTCAATCATCAGACGTGCTGAGACACCAGCGAGTTCACATCTGATTGCAGGGCTTGGATTCTGCTGTTAATCGCATGCAGGACTGCTGATATTAATAACCCCTATAACTGAGCTGGAGTTTAATATTCTGGATATGTGTTAAATAAATCAGCTTTGTTTTAAACACCTTGTTGTAGATTTAGTTTTTTTCCCACCTGAGTGTTTAGCATCACCTGGCGAGAGCTCAGAAAGGATAATCTGGGGGGAGGATCATCCGGTGGGAACAGAATTTCTGCCTGGACACAGTCCTTCACGGCCACAGTGAGAGGGGCAAACGGCACTTTGGTCTTTCCCGCCTCTCTTCACTGACAGCAAAGTCGCCGTCCGGCGTCCAGTCTAAAAATGACTGTGGTAATTATTCTATGAAGATTTAACCTGTTTGTGAGACAGTCCTAAGTCTACTATTTAAGGCAGGCGTTAACTGATTTAAAATAAACCCGATTAAAAGAAATGGGTTCTGAATTGTGATTTCCGTGAAGCAACTGTTCCATTCCTTTATATGTTTCACGTGCCTGCTCTCCGACCGCAGGGTAAATGGTGGAATATCAGCCCTGCTCAGCCGGCTATGATCACGATACATTTTCTTGCAGACCAAACACACATTGAAACCCTGGAAATGTGAGGCGATGAATCCTTCGGGAAAATGAAATAAGGGTTCCAACCATCACACATTCTCGCTAAGTGATCGCACCACCGAAACAGACGAAGAGATCACCTGCTAAACCAATAATTCACTGAGCTAAACTTTATGATTGCAGCCACCAATAAAACAGCTGTCTACTGTTAGTTTACTTCTCCAAAATGAATGCGTGAAGCTTGCAGGAGTGAAAATCCAACGAACTGGTCTTCACTCTTAAACCAGCAACTGTGAAGTTAAGAGAAACATGCCGGAGAAATACACGATTTCAGCGCGGTGACACTGGGCCAGGGTAAAGTTCAGTTAATATGATCGCTGAGTGGCGAGAGGGTGGATTTGAAATTCCTGAGCGACCGCACTGTGCATTTTCCAGATCTGCTTGTTGCACCAATCCCTTCAATTCTTCACTTGCAGGGACAATTCGATTCTCGGTTTCTTTTCCCTGAGGCTTGGTGAAATTTTTAAAATTGAAAGAGACCAATATCAATGCAAACCTGGTCAGTGACATGCTCACAGATACAAAGCGGCCAGACTCTGCTTCAGTGAGATGAAAGCCCAGAGCGGTTTCAAGGTCGAATGCAATTGAAAGCAAAGCTCGTTCAATGAAAGTGTAGGTTATTGACGTGCCTTGAAAGGTAGTGATTGTTTGAACTGAACTTCTTCCGAAAGCGTTTGAGATAGAGGTGGAGTGATTTGGGGACTTCTTTTCCCTCTTTGCAAAAGTCTGAACCGCAGCTCAAGATAAAAATTCTAAGGCTAAATTGGGGATTCTCCGGAATATGAACCTCGAATCGTAAATTATACCCCGACCTCAACGAGCCCAGAAACAAGAACGTGTCCTTATATTAAGATGTTACGCTCACATTCTATGAGAGGTCAGTCTGTAAAATAAAAGGGCATTTTGAAGAGATATTCTGAGAAGTTCCGTATTGGACCGTGAACAAAATACAAACACCGAACGATGTTTTTGCTGGTCAAATTCACGACACATCATAAATTCCACAAAAGCACCACGGGGAGTTGAATCTAGGACCGGAGTTCTTTAACCAACTGAGTCACGGAGCCAATCCACGGGAACGCTTCTCACTTCCTCTCATTAATATATATGCTACAAGTCATATTCTGTTGGGGGTTCAGACTGTTTCATCTTTATCAATTTCATAGAAAGATAGAAAATAAGAGCAAGAGTCGATCATTCGGCCCTTCGGGCCTGCTCCGCCATTGAAAATGATCATGGCTGATGTCTAACTCAATACCCCGTTCCCGCTTTTTCCCCCATATCCCTTGAGCATTAAGAAATATATCTATCTCCTTCTTGAATACATCTAATGACTTGGCCTCCACTGTCTTCTGTGGTAGAGAATTCCACAGGTTCACCAACCTCAGTGAAGAAATTTCTCCTCATCTCGGTTCTAAATGACATAGCCCCTATCTTGTGACTGTGAGCCCTGGTTCTGGACTCCCCAGCCAACGGGAACATCCTCCCTGCATCTAGTCTGTCTCGTCCTGTTGGAATTTTATATGTTTCGATGAGATCACCCCTCATTCTTCTAAACTCTAGTGAATATAGGCCTAGTCATGCATCATCCTGCCATCCCGCCATCCCAGGAATCAGTCTGGTAAAACCTTCGTTGCACTCCCTCCATGGCAAGCACATCCTTCCTCAGATATGGAGACCAAAACTGCACACAATACTCCAGATGTGGTCTCACCAAGGCCCTGTACAACTGCAGTAAGACATTGCTGCTCCTGTACTCAAATCCTCTTGCAATGAACGCCATAATACCATTCGCCTTCCTAACTGTTTGCTGCATCTGAATGCTCGCTTTCAGCGACTGGTGTACAATGACACCCAGGTCTCGTTGCACCGCTCCATTTTCCCAATCTATCACCATTCAGATAATAATCTGCATTTCTGTTTTTACAACCAAAGTGGATAACCTCATTTATCCACGTTATACTGCATCTGCCATGTTCTTGCCCACTCACCCAACTTGTCGAAATCACATTGGCCCCTCTCTGCATCCTCCTCACAGCTCACATTCCACCCCAGCTTTGTGTCATCTGCAAACTTGGAAATGTTACATTCCGTTCCTTCATCCAAATCATTGACATATATTGTGAATAGCTGGGGCCCAAGCACTGATCCCTGCGGTACCCCACGAGTCACTGCCTGCCACCCGGAAAAAGACCCATTTATTCCTACTCTTTCCTGTCTGTCAACCAATTCTAAATCCATGCCAGTATATTCCCCCAATCCCATGTGCTTTGATTTTGCACACTAACCTCTTGTGTGGGAACTTATCAGCAGCCTTCTGAAAATCCAAGTACACCACATCTACTGGTTCACCCCAATCTATTCGACAAGTTAGCGCCTCAAAAAACTCCAGTAGATTTGTTGAGCATAATTTCCCTTTCATAAACCTATGCTGACTTTGTCCAATCCCGTTAATGCCTTCCAAGCGTTCTGTTATCGCATCTTTTAAAATAGACTCGAGCATTTACCCCACGACTGATGTTAGGCTAACTGGTCTTTAATTCCCTGTTTTTTCAATAGTGGGGTTACATTTCCCACCCTCCAATCTGTAGGAACTGTTCGAGTCTGTAGAATTTTGGAAGATGATCACCAATGCATGCACTATTTCCAGGGGCATTTCGTTTCGTACTCTGGGATGTCGATTATCAGGATCTGGGGATTTGTCAGCCTTTCGCCCCATTAGTTTTCCGAGCACTTTTTCTTTAAAACTAATCCTGGTTTGCTTCAGTTTCTCCTCAGTCGACCCTTGCTTCCCTAACATTTCTGGAAGGTTGTTTGTGTCCTCCTTTGAAGACAGAACCAAAGTATTTGTTTAATTGTTCTCCCATTTCTTTGTTCCGCATTTGACTGTAAGGGACCTACATTTGTCTTCACTAATCTTTTTCTCATGACATTTATAGAAACTTTTACAGTCAGTTTTTGTGTTGCCAGCTACTTTACTCATACTCTACTTGTCCCCCTCTTCGTCCTCCTTTGCTGAATTCTAAACTGCTCCCAATCCTCAGGCCTGCAGCTTTTTCTGGCAATTTTATATGTCTCCTCTTTGGAACTAATACTAATTTCTTTTGTAAGCCACGGTTGAGCCACCTTTCCTGTTTTATTTTTGTGCCAGACAGGAATTAATAATGGTTATAATTTCTCCACATGTTCTTTATATATTAGCCATTCCCTATCCACTGTCATCCCTTTTAGTAAAGTTCTCCAATCTATCCTAGCCAACTCACTTTCGTAATTTCCTTTATTCAGATTCAGCACCCTAGTTTCGGATTCAACTACTTCACTCTCCATCTTAATGAGGAATTCTATTACGTATTGGTCGCTCTTCCCTAAGGGAGCCCGAAAAAGATTGTTAATCAATCTTTTCTCATTGCACAATACCCAATCTAGGATCGCCTGTTCTCTAGTTGGTTCCTCAATGTATTGGTCTGGAAATAAATCATGTACACTCCAGGAATTCCTCCCCCACAGTATTATTGCTAATTTGGTTTGACCAAGCTGTATATAAATTTAAGTCCGATTATGGTTGTAACTTTCTGGCTCTAATTTCCTGTTCAATGCGCTCCCCTACTGTTTGGGGCCAATCGACAACCCCAACCAACGTTTTCTGCCCCTTGGTGTTTAACTCCAGCCATACAGATTCCACATCGTGATTTTCCGAGCCAATATCCTTACTCACTATTGCATTGATTGCCTCCTTTACTAACAACGCTACCCCACCTCCTTTCCATTTTTGCCTGTCCTTCCTAAATATTGAATACCCCTGGATGTTCAGTTCCCAGCCTTGGTCATCCTGCAGCAATGTCTCTATGATCGCAACTATATCATACCCGTTAATATCTATTTGCGCTGTCAATTCATCGACCTTATTGCAAATGATCCGCACATTAACACCTTTAGACTGTTCAAGATGGCTAGTCATCTTAGTATTATTTTGCACTACGGCCCTCTGTTTAGCGCCCTTGTTTTCTCTGCCTGCCACTATTGCTTCATCCCGTTCTGTCTTGTTTCTATCATTGTTTCCCCCTCCTCCGTCTCCCTGCTCAGGTTCCCATCCCCCTGCCATTCTAGTTTTAACCTTCCAACAGCACCAGCAAACTCCCCCATGAGGACATCGGCCCTGGTCCGGCTCCGGTGTAACCCATCCCATCTTCCGCAGAACCGGTCCCAAAGTCCCAGGAATTTAAATCTCTCCCACACCATCCCTGTAGCCACGCAGTCATCTCGTCTATTCTCCTGTTCCTGTAGCGGGAGACACCAGCAGCCAGTGGTCGTGCAAGGAGAGAGCCCAACATTCTCCCGGCTTGGCAAACTGGTCAATCGATGCCCTCAGGGAAGAAGCAATTCCAGAAATATGGGCCCAGGACCAACCCACAGGATCAGAGTTAGAGGCAAGGGAACGAGTCATTCCTTCTCGACACCATTTCACGACAAACCCACCACAACTTTGACCCGGATCTCATTCCGAATTGGGGAAGGTTGCAATTGTTGGCTGCAGCAAAAACAATTCTCAAACCAGACACCAAGTTAACTCACTGCAAAGAGTACAATCCAGCGAGCATTTGGAAGATAACACGAGAACAGCAATCATCTATAACAGGATTTTATTATCCAACAGACATCTACAGTTCCATGGAGCTGCACTCGGAGCCCACCCTGCGGCCCTGCTCCATTTTCCATATAGCAACAGTCCCGACCAACAGGGCCACGGAGAGCAGCGCTACCCCAACAGCTAATCCAGGAACACGGAAGGGGGAATCAACAGCAGTATCTGTGGGGAGAAGCCAGGGTTAGATGGGCACCAGTTACTCCATCACTAGACACAGGTGGAGCTCCCTGCTTTACCTTTCTCGTCCTGGTGGATCAGAGCAGCTAATCTCGCCTCACCTTCCAGGAAAAGGATGGGTCCATCAGCGGTCACCAATACCCCAGACTGGTCATCGGCACTTCTTCGCCTCTCTGGGGCGAAGGAGAGAAAGAGACAAGAGTTCATGGTGAATGATTAAATCTTCATCTGTCTGGAAATCCTGAATCAGATGGCCTCATGGAAAACACATCAGGGCCCTGGGTACCGGACAGAGATTGCAGTTCCGGCTATAATTCCATCCGGTCCTCACCAAACGGATTCTCAGAAGGACGTGCAAACTGAGCAGAGTTCGCAATTACTGCTGCCGCCACAATGGTCAGTCTGGTCTCCTGGTGAAAGACACTGATGCACTACTTTGACCCGCAGTTTTATAAGACACTCACAATTGGCCAGGTGTCCGGCCCCGGGACTTCCGTTCGGTTCCACCCTGAATTCCCAGTGTCAGAATGATGATAGTTAGATGCTGGTTTAATGTTCTCCAAGGAGAAGGGTGGACTATTCGGAACCGGATGTGGAACACACCCGTGCCAACAATGGGAGGATTCTGCTCCTCAGGGGGTCGGCAGGTAGGGCAGCTCAGCATCCGGACAAGTAGCAAGGAGCCAAAAGTACCTCATTCATCCCAGCTCAAGGATCAGAGCATCCTTCACAATTACTGACCTGGTGCAAGATGTGCGCAGACCCGCTGCCCGAGATTGCTATTCGAATGGAAACCTGCACCGAATGGAACGGGACAAGTTCCCAGAACCGCCAGATTCGGGACATTTGCCCAGTGTTCGGCCCCTTGCTGAGAGAGCCCCGTGTCCAGATGTCCCACACCCACCCCTCCCCGTCAGGGTTTAGTTTCTAGTCAGATCACAGGTACTTACTGGGGCTGCAGGGAGCCGTGCAGTTCTCTCGAGTGGAAGGGTAGCAAACCTCAGCACTGCAGTGGAAATAAACCTGCAAAGGGACAGTGCGGTATGGTCAATCCCACAGCTCCCAGTTAGGAGATTAATGCTTCTACAGTCAACCGATCAACAGGGGCCTGCTCACTTAAGACCCAGGGATCATGTAATTCCAAGTGACCGTGAAAGAAGCACTGAAGGAAACTCACCTCCCCGGACAGAGCCCGGCCCGAAACTCGGTCCCAGAAAGCGAACGTGCTGACTACAAAACGATTATGGTGAGTTGGGAACAGCAAATGGGAAGCAGCGTTTACCGGGAGGAGGCGGGTTTTGTAGTTATCACCAGCAAAGGGGCACCTGGAACAGAGACAGAGGGGGAGTCACACGGTGACAGGTTTACATCAAACAAATTATACCAAAGTCTGGAACAAAATATCAACTTCGAAGGACTATTTCCCCCTGTCATTAACTCGGACTCCAGGAATGATTTTTGTATTAATCCTCGCCCATGTCGCCCCCTCCCCAATCCCCACACTGCCCCAAGCTCCCTTACCTCTCCACCAGGAGATCCCATCGGAGCCCCGAATACGGCTCTGGGGTGGGGGTCGCCCAGCAGTCATTGAGCAGCAGCACAAGGGACGGATCGTTCCGGTTCAGAACACGAACCTCCACAAACACGGGGTCCCGGAGCACACTCAGGATCGGGTAGTCACTGGCCACATACCAGCTCCGGTAACCACCATCTGAAAAGAGAAAAATGAAGGGTGGGCACTATTTGGAGAGCCTGAAGTTGGACACTACTATCAGCGAGCACTCGTTACCTCTCGCTATTCTCAGCTCCAGAAGCAGGATCCCGGCCTCAGTGGCAGGCAGTGGTGGAGAAAGTGTGTAAACTCTGGGCTTCACCTGCAGATCAGACTCCTGGCTTCCCCTGTAACTGCACTGGACATGGAGCCTGAAAGAAAACGGACACGGCTGAAGAATTCAGGTCCTCACGGTCTCTACCCGCTGAATGTGCTCCTATTCTCACCTGAAAGGGCTGTCCCGGGTCACCGATCCCAAAGCGCCATCCAAGATCTCAAACTCACCCAACACATCCGTTTCATACAGGATGTTCATGCCGTCCAGCTGCAAGAGACAGAAGACCATCATTCCCGAACTGAGCTATTGATGGGACTCCCAGCCCACAATACCTACCCGCTGAGTAGCGCCACATTCAGTGACTGCGAACTGAAAGAGCACAGTGTCTGCAGAGGCCACGATCGGACTGCACTCCGCTCCTTCTCCATCCTTCAGATGGACCGTTGTCAGGTTTACAGGAGGCAGCGTCAAATCCTTGGAGATAGCGATGAGGACCTGCCCATCCTTGGTGCAGACTGCAAGAGAGTCAATGAAAGGCGGTTAGTTGACCCACGGGGAGGGTCAAGGGAACCGTTACAGGGAAGGGGACAAACTCCATCCATGTTTCAGTTTCTATCCCGTCCCCTTGTCTGTCTAATGGAAACCAGTTGACCAATTACAGCTCGTCACCACGCTGCTTGGATTAAAATTGCTCGCATCGCCGATAGAAATTAAATATCAAATTCAAATGGTCAGTGGCAGCAGGGGCCGGGGCTCATTCACTCTGCCCCTCCCCCCCAACTAGCTGGACAATTACACGTGGCAGAATTCAACCAGTGTGAGTCCCAAGTCACCGAGCAACGGTGGAATGATTTTAACTGCAGCTATTGTGTCAAAGGCCGATTAACTATTTCCCTTTCTGTTTGATTACCAGCCCCCAATCCCACAATCAATTATACTCTGCGGGATTAGAGACTCTCAATCACACCACCATTTCCACTCTCCGGACTGGAAAGGTTTGAAATTCAAACTGACGTTGTATGACAGGAAGGAGAAAGAGGAAACTGTCCAGGGAAACCCCGAGTACAGCGAGATTGCGGGTGAACCTGGAAAGTCCTGGCCCAGAACATAAACGGACTGAGAATACACGCACCTGGAAGACTGTCCAGTGAATAGAAACACGGCGGTGCATCCCGGCTCCCCGCATCAAAGCAGCAGCCTCTCTGCACACACTCACTGGCTTCAATTCCCGGAAATCCGCAGTCTTTGCGGTTTTTGGGAGACAGCCAACATTTATCGGCGGGGAAAAGGAGAGAGGGCGGCTGAGCTGAACAGATGACAACAAGTAACAAACCAAGAATCCCCGAGCCCTCCATTATAACTAACAAACTCTCCCAGGTAAGTGAGAGTAGAAAACCGACTCCCTCTTTTTATCGCAGCGCTGTTAACTGGCAGTAATTGTCTGTTCCAATCAGCCTGAGGCACAGTCCGAGGCCCACGGGCTCCGGAACATAAACCAGCATTCGCACGGCTCACACGGAGATGGGCCTGTTTTTAATGGAAGAAAAAAGGTGAGACTGGGTCCAACGACAGCTCCACAATTCGCCCCCGGACTTCTTGTTTGGTTGCATTGAAATTGTTGCTTTTTTCCCCCTTGACACCTTTATTTCTTCATCACAAAATTAAAAGAAACTGAACCACATCACATTATTAGTTTCTATTTTGCTTTTTTAGTCACTTTTATTTCTTGGACCCAACGTCACCTTTAATAGTTGATAAAAAAATAGGCCCCATCTCAGTGTGACCCGTGGGAATGCGGTTTTTTAAAATACTAATTAATAAACAGAGTCAAATCAATATGTTATTGTCCAGATACAGTACGGTAGCATTAGTGGTTATGTTACTGAACTTGTAATCTAGCAGGCCTGGATGAATAATCTACGTGTCATAAGGTCAAATTCTGCCACGGCAGCTGGGGAATTCAAATTCAATTAATTAATTAAAATCTGGAATTAAAATACTACTATCAGTAATGCTGGCGATGAAACGACCGGATTGTCATAAATAAAACCCATCTGGTTCACTAATGTCCTTCAGAGAAGGAAACCTGCCGTACTTACCCGGTTGGCCTATGATGTGACTCCAGGCCCACAGCAATGTGGTTGATTCGTAATTGCCCTCTGAAATGGCCTTGCAAGCCATTCAGTTGTAAAAACTCGTGTAAAAAAAGTCATACTCAGAATAAAACTGGACATGAAAAAGGCACCCAAGCCCAGTTGACCCTGCAAAGTGCTCCTCACTAAAATCTGGGGACCAGTGCCAAAACTGGGAGAGCAGTCAAGCAACAGCCTGACATAGCCATACTCACAGAATCATGCCTTTCAGCAGAGGTCCGTGACTCTTCCATCACAATCCCTGGGTATGTGCTGTCCCACTGGCAGGACAGACAAACCAGAGGTGGCGATGCAGTGATATACAGTCAGGAGGGAATGGCCCTGGCAGTCCTCAACATTGACTCTGGACCAAATGCAAATCTCATGGCATCAGGTCAAACATGAGCAAGGAAACCTCCTGCTGATTACCACCAACCGCCCTCCCTCAGCTGATGAATCAGTCCTCCTCCATGTTGAGCACCACTTGGAGAAAGCGCTGAGGGTAGCAATGGCCACAGAAGGTACTCTGAGTGGGGGACTTCAATGTCCATCACCAAGAGTGGCTCGGTAGCACGACTACTGGCCGAGTCCTGAAGGACAAAGCTGCCAGACTGGGCCTGCAGCAGATGGTGAGCGAACCAACACGAGGGGGAAAATTACTTGACTTCGTCCTCACAAATCTACCTGTCGGAAATGCATCTGTACATGACAGTATTGGTGGGAGTGACCACCGCACAGTCCCCGTGGAGACCAAGTCCCGTCTTCGCACTGAGAACACCAATCAGCGTGTTGTGCGAACAGATCTGGAAGCTCAAAACTGGACCTCAAATGCCTGTTATCCGGCCGCAGATTAAATGGTGGAAGATCAGCCGCGCTCAACTGGCAATGTTTACGGTGCATTTTCATAAAAACAGAACACACATTCGAAACCGGGAAATGCGAAACAACGAATGTTAAGATGAAAGCTCTCTGTCATCCGCGGGTGGGCTCAAACCACCAACTTTTCAGTTAATAGCCAGACGCGCTGACCAATTGCGCCACAGAGACACGACGTTTGCCCTTCTGAACCACTAATTCACCGAGCTAATTCAGCTTGCAACGATCAATGAAACAGCTGTCTTGCCATCAGTTTACTTTTCCAAAATAAAGGGTGTGCAGCTTGCACGAGTGAAAATCGTTGCCGTCTTATTTCTGAACATCAAACTCCCCTTGTCCCTAAATGCCTGTATGTTGGAAGACTCGGTCACCCAGTAGTAGAGAGGATTGATTTTTCGAGCTGTGATTCACCATTCTCTATTCCAGTCATGTTTCGGTTTGCAGGTAATGAGATGAGATTAAATGAGCAGGTCCAACGAGCAGGTCTGTGACACTACACGGTGTCGACAAGTTGTCTCTTCCACTTACAGTGAAGCGGACGGCAGTTTTCACTCTTAAACCAGTAACTATGATGTTAGGAAAATATGTGGCCGAGAAAGACTTGATTTCAGCGCGGTGCCACTGGGCCAGAGTAAAGTTAAGTTTCTCTGATTGCCGAGTGGTGCGAGGGTGGATTTGGAACTCCCGTGCGGCTGCACTGCACATTGTCCAGATCTGCTGCGAGCGATATTCACTTCAATTCATCACTGACAGGGACAGTTTGATTCTAAGTTTCTTTTTTCTGGTGCTTGGTGAGATTTCAAAATTGAACGCGACCCAGACCGACCCCAAACTCGTCACTTACACGCTGACAGATACAAGGCGGCCACACTCTTCACTTCAGTGAGATGAAAGCCGAGGCCGATTTCACGGTTGAATGTAATGTCGAAGAAAACTCACCCAAAGAAAGTGCAGGTCATTGAGGTGCCTTTAAATTCCTGATTGTTCGCACTGAACTTCTTCCCAAAGCGTTTGAGATTCAGCTCAAGCGATTTGGGGACTTCTCCCTCTTTGCGAAAGTTTCAACCGCAGTTCAAGATCAAAAGTCGAGTGCAGAATGAGACACCTCCCTGAAACCGGGGAACAAAGAAATCAAACTTTAGAGCAAGGTTCTGTTTGTTGAGAAAAAGCAAAAAAACATTTATTTTGGAAAGATCCAGAATCCTATCAGCTCAAAAAGCAACTGTTACCCCGGCGGAATTTGAACACGCAGCCTTCTGGGGGAGCAATAAGTAATGGAGATAGAAGCAAGAAGTTGAAAAGTGTGAATTGACAGATTCAGTGAGTGGCAAAAACTGCGGCAAATAGAGTTCAATGTGGGGGAGAGCGAGGTCATTCATTTAAATCTAAGAAAGATAAATGAGAGTATTTTCTCAATGGTGAGAAGCTGGGAACTGTGGAGGTTCAGAGAGATTTCGGGGTCCGTGTTCAGAAACCGCTGCCAACCACTATAGGTACAAAAACGATTGAAATCGTTAATGGGATATAAGCAACGGTTCGTTAGCTTGCTTAGACCTGCCATAATATCACGATCGCGGTTTGATTCCTGTATGAGCTGATAAGGGGCTTTGATTCGGGTTTATATGATTTTAAAACCAAGCTTCACAAATGGGGCCTCAGACGAAGTGACGGGGACAGTTTTTTGAATAACATCCATTGTAACTTTACCCCTGGGCCGGAGAAACACGTCTTTCTTTTTATTTGTCATTCTCAGGTTTGCAGAGAAACGTTTAACTCGCGGCCTGTTCGCATCAATGATCATCAGCAGCAACAGACAGACAGAGCGGGTCTGACCGCCCCGAGATGTGGAAAAGGCATCGGCTTTGGACACGTGAATCAAATCAAATAATCACCCGCCACCGAGAGAGACAAAACCAAGAGAAAAAGATGGAGGGGAATAGAGAAATAAAAACTATATCAAGTCGATAGAAATATTTTCCATCCTTGATGTCTCTCTGTTCCGTTCCAAATCCTTCAGTGGCGGGAATCAAACTTCACTGTAAATAAATGCGAGAATCGACGCAAAGAAGATGAAACCAAATAACCAAAAACTGCCGAAACCCGGGATTGAATGCACAACCTTTCGATCTTCAGTTTAACGCAATTCCAACTCAGCGATTTTGACCCCACAGCAAATGCAACTTTGCCTCATTGTCCTGCAAGAAAATATAACCCCCGCGACGCCTTGATCTTCCTGTTCATTACCGCATTTCATATATAAACATCGCACTCATATATACCCAACCAGAGTTCATATTTAAACATCGCAATCATATATCCCAACCACAGTTCATAATTAAACATCGCAGTCAGTCATATATAAAACCCCACAGTTCATATATAAACACCGCACTCATAT
Organism: Heptranchias perlo; assembly: GCF_035084215.1. NCBI lineage: Eukaryota > Metazoa > Chordata > Chondrichthyes > Hexanchiformes > Hexanchidae > Heptranchias > Heptranchias perlo. The sequence continues at coordinate 4,183,257 of NC_090344.1, read as the reverse complement.
ACGCACCCACAGTTCACATATATTAACATCGCACTCAGATATACACACCTGCAGTTCATATATAAACATCGCTTTCACATATAAACTCCCACAGTTTATAAATCACCAGCGCACTCATACATCCACACCCAGTTTATAGGAGGAAGATCGGTACCGACCGCCAATCGAGCTCTCAGAGTGGGAGAGGCGGAAGGAGCAGCGACCGAACAAACTCTGGATCTCATCCTTAAGACAGACCGGAAGATCCACCTGTGAAATTACATCGCACGAATGTATCAGGGAGGGTAATGGGATCTGAGAAGGTATCAGGGAGCCTCATGGCTTCATCGTGGCGATCCATTGGGCCAAGGGGATCTCAGAGAGAGGAAGGGACAGTCAGATGGCATCAGAGAGTGTATTAAGATCTGAGAGAGGGGAAGGACTGCCGAGTTTGGGAGAGTGTCAGGGGGCTCAGGGCGCATCTGTGTAAGGGGCAATCAATAGGTATCAGAGCAGGTGAATGGCGCTGACAAGGTTCAAAGTGGATCATGGACTCTCTGAGGGTATCGGAGAAGGTAAGAGACAGAGCGTATCAGCGATGATAAGGAGCTCAGGGAGAATCAAATAGGGTAAGGGGGGATCAGGAGGTATCAGAGAGGCGAATTGTTCCAGAGTTGGCATCTCCTAAATATTATATTTTCTGACCTTCAACATTTTTAATAACAGCAAAAAATGAAACCGATTGAACCGATAACCTGTCCGTGTCCCATGTGGAGAGAACGAGACGGTCGAAGATATTTGGCAACGCTCACGGTTTCCTTTCACACAGCTCAGGGTTGTGTCTGGTTCGAATCTGGAGAGAAGAGATTGCACTTTGAAACTTTCATCACCCAGTGTGAAAAATAGAACACAAATCGCCCAACGTGGGGCTCGAACCCACGACCCTGAGATTAAGAGTCTCATGCTCTACCGACTGAGCTAGCCGGGCCGACTGCTAAAATACTTCCCATCTTATTATTGCAGAGAGACAGCTGTTGGCTTTGCTGCAGGAGTTCAGTTCGTTCCACTATCTCAGGGTATCTCCTTCTGAACACCCGTTTTTTCATTCTGGATTTAGTCTGATGTCTTTTACCATTCGTCCAGCTCCGCGCTGAGCAGTATAGGAACATCGGGACAAGAGACGGCCATTCAGCCCCTCGAACTTGCTGCCTCATTCAATTGGATCATGAGTTGATCTGCAATTCATCTCTGTTTCTCCGCCTTGGACTCATATTCCTTGGTACCCGAATCGAAAAACGATCCATCAATATCAGACATCAAATTATGAATTGAGCCACAATCCACATCCTTTGGGATGAGAGAGTTCCAGCTTTCGGCCGTATATTGTTTGCTGAATTGATTCCTGATTTCTTGCATGATTAGTCCAGCTCCAATTTCATTTTGGATTCGGCCAACAGAGAGAGAGAAAAAGGCCGTCTTAACCGGAGATTGATCCTTTAACGATCTCTCACAAATCAACTGTAACCAGTCGTAATGTGAATACCATTTCACTTTTCCAAAATAAATCGAGTGACATTCATTTTGGAAACAGTCTGATGTCGCTCACTGCAGAAATATCCATGTCAGTGTGATTCAGTCTGAAGGAGCTCGCCTGCAACCTTCGAACCTTCTCTGTCAAGAAGTGTTCCGACTTCGTTCAAGCCAATCTCGTTTTTTTTTGGATATTTTTCCGATGCCTGTTATCCAACCGCAGAATAAATGGTGGAAAATCAGACGCACTCAGCTGGCAATGTTTGCGGTACATTTTCTGGCAGACAAGACACACATTCGAACCCAAGAAATGCGAGACAATGAATTTTAAGGTGAAAGGTTGCTTTAGTGTTCTCAAGTGGGTTCGAACGACCAAATTTTCAGTTAGCAGCCGAACGCGCTAACCAATTGCGCCACAGAAACAGAGTTTGCAAATGTTCAAGGACGAATTCATCGAGCTGACGCTTCAGGTTGCCGCACTCAATGTAACAGCTTTCTTCCAATCAGTTTACTTTTCCAAAATAAAGGGTGTGCAGATTGCACGAGTGAACATCTGTGCTGTATTATTTCTGAAAATTAAACTCACCTTGCCATTAAACACCTGAATGTTGAAAGACTCAGTCCGCTCGTGGAAGAGAGGATTGATTTTTGAGCTGTGATTCGCCATTCTCTGTTCCAGCAATATTCAGGTTTGCTGAAAATGAGATGAGATGAAATGAGCAGGACAAACCAGCAGGTCTGTGACACTACACGGTGTCTACAAAGTTGTCTCTTGCACTTACAGTGAAGTGCACGACAATTTTCACTCTTAAACCAGTAATTATTATGTTAAGAAAAAATGTGGCCGAGAAAGACTCGATTTCAGCGCGGTGACACTGGGCCAGAGTAAAGTTCAGTTAATGCAATTGCCGAGTGGCGAGAGGGTGGATTTGTAACCCCTGTGCGGCTGCGCTGCACATTGTCCAGATCTGTTTGGAGCGATATTCCCTTCAATTCATCACTTACAGGGACAGTTTGATTCTAAGTTTCCTTTCCCCGGTGCTTGGTGAGATTTCAGAAATAAACGCGACCCGTGCTTAACCCAAACTCGTCACTAACACGTTGACCGATACAAGGCGGCCACACTCTGCACTTCAGTGAGATGAAAGCCGACAGCGATTTCTCGTCGATTCCAATGTCGAAAAAAAGTCATTCAATGTAAGTGCAGGTCATTGAGGTGCCTTTAAATTCCTGATTGTTTACACAGAACTTCTTCCCAAAGCGTTTGAGATACACGTGGGGCGATTTGGGGACTTCTTCTCCCTCTTTGCAAAAGTTTCATCCGCAGCACAAGATCAAAAGTCGAGAGCAAAATGAAACGATTTCCTGAAATTTGATAACCAGAGAACCAGAATTTAGAGCAAGGTTCTGTTTATTGAGAAAAAGCAGATGAAACATTCATTCCGGAACGATACAGAATCCTCTCAGCTCGAAAGCCAACGGTTACCCCCTGTTTTGAACACGCAGCCTTCTGGTGACACAGGAAGTAATGCAGATGATAGCAGGAAATTGAAAAGTGGGAATTGATAGATTTAGTGTCTGGACAAAACTGTGGCAAATAGAGTTCAATGTGGGGGAGACCGAGGTCATACACTTTAAATCGAAGAAAGATAAATCAGAGTATTTTCAAAATGGTTAGAAACTCGGTGCTGTGGAGTAGCAGAGAGATTTAGGGGTCCAAGTACAGAAATCGCTGCAGGTACAAAAATTAATTAAACAGCCTAATGTGCCGTTGGTCCGGCCGGTTAACTCGTTTGCAAAGAGTATACTGTAACATAATGATCACGGACTCGATTCTTGTAATTTACTTTATTTATTTCGCGTTTTTATAACTTTTCAAATCGAAGCTTTGCAAAGAAAATCCACAGAAAAATTCACGGTGACCGTTTTTTGAATTACATCCGTTGTAACTTTACCCCTGGGCAGGATAAACACGTCTTTCTTTTTATTTGTCTTTCTCCAATTTGAAGGTAAACGTTTAACTCGCGGCCTGTTCCCATTAATGATCATCAGCAGCAACAGACAGACAGAGCGGGTCTGACCGCCCCGAGATGTGGAAAATGGATCAGTTGAGGACAAATCAAATTGTCACCCGGCACCGAGAGAGACAAAACCAAGAGACAAAGGCAGAAGATAACAGAGAAATAAAAGCCAAATACAAACGATATAAATATTTCCCATCCTTGATGTCTCTCTATTCAATCCCCAATCCTTCAGTGGCGGGAATTAAATTTCACTGTCAACAAATCCGAGAATCGAAGCAAGGAAAAAGAAAGTAAACAACCAAAAACTGCCGAAACTCGAGATTGAACCAAAGACATTCAGATCTTCAGTCTAACGCTCTCCCAACTGAGCTATTTCGGCTCCACACCCAATCATTACTTTGCGTTATTGTCGTGGAAGAAAATATAACCCCAGGAGGAATTGCCCCTCCTGTTCATTCCACAATTCAGATATAAACATTACACTCATCGAGATACACCCACAATTCATATATAAACATCGCACTCATAGAGATACACCCACAGTTCATATATAAACATCGTACTCATAGAGATACACCCACAGTTCTTATATAAACATCGCTGTCATACGTAAACTACCAAAGTTTATAAATCAACAGCGCACTCATACATCCACACCCAGTTTATAGGAGGAAGATCGGTACCGACCGCCGATGGAGCTCTCAGAGGCGGAAGGAGCACCGACCGATCAAACTCTGGATCTCATCCTTAACACAGACCGGTAGATCCACCTGTGAAGTTACACCGCACTTTGATAGCAGGGACGGTAATTGCTTCTGAGAAGGCCTCAGGGCGTCTAATCGCTTCTTAGTGGCGATCCATTGGGGCAAGGGCATCTCAGAGAGGGGGAGGTACTATCAGAGGGCATCAGAGAGTGTAAGGGGGCTCAGAGAGAGGAAGGGACAGTCAGATGGCATCAGAGAGTGTATTATGATCTGAGAGAGGGGTAGGACTGCCGAGTATGGGAGAGTGTAAGGGGGCTCAGGGCGCATCTGTGTGAGGGGCACTCAGTGGGTATCAGAGCAGGTGAATGGCGCTGACAAGGTTCAAAGTGGATCATGGACTCTCTGAGGGTATCGGAGAAGGTAAGAGACAGAGCGTATCAGCGATGATAAGGAGCACAGGGAGAATCAAATAGGGTAAGGGGGGATCAGGAGGTATCAGAGAGGCGAATTGTTCCAGCGTTGGCATCTCCTCAATATTACATTTTCTGACCTTCAACATTTTTAATAACAGCAGAAAATGAATCCGATTGAACCAATAACCTGTCCGTGTCCAATGTGGAGGGACCGAGAAGGGAGAATCGGGAGGGAGTGGATATTTGGCAACGCTCACGGTTTCTTTTCACACAGCTCAGGGTTTTGTCTGGTTGGAATCTGGAGACAAGAAGTTGCACTTTGAAACTTTTATCATCCAGTGTGAAAAGTAGAACACAAATCGCTCAACGTGGGGCTCGAAAACACGACCGTGAGATTAAGAGTCTCATGCTCTACCGACTGAGCTAGCCGGGCCGACTGCTACTATTTTTCCCATCCTATTATTGCAGAGAGACAGCTGTTGGCTTTGCTGCAGGAGTTCAGTTCGTTCCACAATCTCAGGGTATCTGCTTCTGAACACCCGTGTTTTCATTCTGGAGTTCGTCTGATGTCTTTTACCATTCGTCCAGCCGCGCGCTGAGCAGTAAAGGAACATCGGGACAAGAGAAGGCCATTCAGCCCCTCGAACCTGCTGCCCTATTCAATTGGATCATGAGTTGATCTGCAATTCATCTCTGTTTCTCCGCCTTGGACTCATATTCCTTGGTACCCGAATCGAAAAACGATCTATCAATATCAGACTTCACATTATGAATTGAGCCACAATCCACATCCTTTGGGATGAGAGAGTTCCAGCTTTCGGCCGTATTTTGTTTGCTAAAATGATTCCTGATTTCTTGCATGATTAGTCCAGCTCCAATTTCATTTTGGATTCGGCCAACAGAGAGAGAGAAAAAGGCCGTCTTAACCGGAGATTGATCCTTTAACGATCTCTCACAAATCAACTGTAACCAGTCGTAATGTGAATACCATTTCACTTTTCCAAAATAAAGGGAGTGACATTCATTGTGGAAACAGTCTGACGTCGCTCACTGCAGAAATATCCATGTCAGTGTGATTCAGTCTGAAGGAGCTCGCCTGCAACCTTCGAACCTTCTCTGTCAAGAAGTATTCCGACTTCGTTCAAGCCAATCTCGTTTTTTTGGATATTTTTCATGTGCCTGTTATCCAACCGCAGAATAAATGGTGGAAAATCAGACGCACTCAGCTGGCAATGTTCGCGGTACATTTTCTGGCAGACAAGAAACACATTCGAACCCAAGAAATGCGAGACAATGAATGTTTCGGTGAAAGGTTGCTTCAGCGTCCTCTGGTGGGTTCGAACACACCAACTTTTCATGTTCGGAGTCGAACGCGCTAACCAATTGCGCCACAGAAACAGAGCTTGCAAATGTTCAAGGACGAATTCATCGAGCTAAATCTTCAGGTTGCCGCGCTCAATGTAACAGCTTTCTTCCAATCAGTTTACTTTTCCAAAATAAAGGGTGTGCAGCTTGCACGAGTGAAAATCTGTGCTGTATTATTTCTGAAAATTAAACTCACCTTGCCATTAAACACCTGTATGTTGAAAGACTCAGTCCGCTCGTGGAAGAGAGGATTGATTTTTGAGCTGTGATTCGCCAATCTCTGTTCCAGTGATATTCAGGTTTGCTGAAAATGAGATGAGATGAAATGAGCAGGACAAACCAGCAGGTCTGTGACACTACACGGTGTCTAAAAAGTTGTCTCTTGCACTTGCAGTGAAGTGGACGACAATCTTCACTCTTAAACCAGTAATTATTATGTTAAGAATAAATGTGGCCGAGAAAGACTCGATTTCAGCGCGGTGACACTGGGCCAGAGTTACTTTCAGTTAATGCGATTGCCGAGTGGCGAGAGGGTGGATTTGGAACTCCTGTGCGGCTGCGCTGCGCATTGTCCAGATCTGTTTGGAGCGATATTCCCTTCAATTCATCACTTACAGGGACAGTTTGATTCTAAGTTTCTTTTCCCCGGTGCTTGGTGAGATTTCAGAAATAAACGCGACCCGTGCTTAACCCAAACTCGTCACTAACACGTTGACCGATACAAGGCGGCCACACTCTGCACTTCAGTGAGATGAAAGCCGACAGCGATTTCTCGTCGATTCCAATGGCGAAAAAAAGTCATTCAATGAAAGTGCAGGTCATTGAAGTGCCTTTAAATTCCTGATTGTTTACACAGAACTTCTTCCCAAAGCGTTTGAGATACACGTGGGGCGATTTGGGGACTTCTTCTCCCTCTTTGCAAAAGTTTCATCCGCAGCACAAGATCAAAAGTCGAGGGCAAAATGAAACGATTTGCTGCAATTTGAGAACCAGAGAACCAGAATTTAGAGCAAGGTTCTGTTTGTTGAGAAAAAGCAGATGAAACATTCATTCCGGAACGATGCAGAATCCTATCAGCTCTAAAGGCAACGGTTACCCCGTGTTTTGAACACGCAGCCTTCTGGTGACGCAGGAAGTAATGCAGATGGTAGCAGGAAATTGAAAAGTGGGAATTGAGAGATTAAGTGTGTTGACAAAACTGTGGCAAACAGAGTTCAATGTGGGGGAGACCGAGGTCATACACTTTAAATCTAAGAAAGATAAATCAGAGTATTTTCTAAATGGTGAGAAACTCGGTGCTGTGGAGGAGCAGAGAGATTTAGGGGTCCAAGTACAGAAATCGCTGCAGGTACAAAAAATAATTAAACAGCCTAATGTGCCGTTGGTACGGCCGGTTAACTCGTTTGCAAAGAGTATACTGTAACATAATGATCACGGACTCGATTCTTGTAATTTACTTTATTTATTTCGCGTTTTTGTAACTTTTGAAATCGAAGCTTTAAAAAGAAAATCCACAGAAAAATTCACGGGGACCGTTTTTGAATTACATCCGTTGTAACTTTGCCCCTGGGCAGGATAAACACGTCTTTCTTTTTATTTGTCTTTCTCCAATTTGCAGATAAACGTTTGACTCGCGGCCTGTTCCCATGAATGATCATCAGCAGCAACAGACAGACAGAGCGGGTCTGACCGCCGCGAGATGTGGAAAATGGATCAGTTTCGGACAAATCAAATAGTCACCTGGCACCGAAATAGACAAAACCAAGAGAAAAAGGCAGAAGGTAACAGTGAAATAACAGCCAAATACAAACGATATAAATATTTCCCATCCTTGATGTCTCTCCATTCAATCCCCAATCCTTCAGTGGCGGGAATTAAATTTCACTGTAAATTAATCCGAGAATCGAAGCAAAGAAACAACCGAAACTCAAGATTGAATCAAGGACCATTCAGATATTCAGTCTCACGCTCTCCCAACTGAGCTATTTCGGCTCTACAGCGCACCCTAACTTTGTGTTATTGTCATGGAAGAAAATATAACCCCGGGAGGAATTGCCCCTCCTGTTCATTCCACAATTCGTATTTTAACATCATACTCATAGAGATACACCCACAGTTCATATATAAACATCGTACTCATAGAGATACACCCACAAATCATACATAAACATCGCTGTCATACGTAAACTACCAAAGTTTATAAATCAACAGCGTACTCATACATCCACACCCAGTTTACAGGAGGAAGATCGGTACCGACCGCCGATAGAGCTCTCAGAGGCGGAAGCAGCAGCGACCGATCAAACTCTGGATCTCATCCTTAACACAGACCGGTAGATCCACCTATGAAGTTGCACCGCACTTTGATAGCAGGGACGGTAATGGGTTCTGAGAAGGCCTCAGGGCGTCTAATCGCTTCTTAGTGGCGATCCATTGAGTCAAGGGCATCTCAGAGAGGGGAAGGGACAGTCATTGGGCATCAGAGCGTGCAAGGAGGCTCAGAGACGGGAGCGGGCAGTCAGAGGGTATCAGAGAGCATATTGAGATCTCACAGAGTGCAAGGACTGCCAAAAGGTATCAGAGAGTGTAATGACTCTCAGGGCGTATCAGTGGGTGAGGACTGCGGGTATCAGAGAGTGTAAAGGGCGCTGACAAGGTTGAAAGAGGATAATGGACTCTCTTAGGGTATCAGAGAAGATAAGGAGCTCAGGGAGAATCAAAGAGGGTAAGGTGGGCTCAGGAGGTATGAGAGAGTCGAATGGATCCAGAGTTGGCATCTTCTAAATATTACACATCCTAACCATCAACATTTTTAATAACAGCAAAAATGAAACCTATTGAAACTGTATCTGCCGGATCCCATGTGGAGGGAATGAGAAGATAGCATCGGGAGGGACTGGATATTTGGCAACACTCACGGTTTCCTTTCACACAGCTCAGTGTTTTGTCTGTTTATATAACTGGATTTCTACAACTGGAGATAAGAGGTTACACTTTGAACCTTTCATCACCCATTTTGAAAAATAGAACACAAAATGCACAATGTGTGGTTTAAACCCTCAGCCCTGAGATTAGGAATTTCGTGCTTTACCGACTGAGCTAGCCGAGCCAGCGGCAGGGCTCCTTCTCATCCTATTATTGCAGAGAGGCAGGTGGTGACGTTGCTGTAGGGGTTCAGTTTGTCCGACAATCCCAAGGTGGCTGAATCTGAACACCCGCTTTTCATTCCAGAGTCAGTCTGATGCCCCTTACCAGTCGTCCAGCCCCGCGTTGAGCAGGAGAGGAAATTCGGGACAGGGGAAGACCATTCAGCCCCTCGAACCTGCTGTCTCATTCAATTAGATCATGAAGTGACCAGTAATTCATCAATGTTGCCCCGCCTTGGACTCATATCCCTTGGTAACCGAACCGGAAAAAGATCTATCAATATCAGATTTGAAAATTTGAATTGAGCCTCAATCCACATCCTTTGGGATGAGAGAGTTCCAGCTATCGGCCGCATTTTGTTTGCTAAAGTGATTCCTGATTTCTTGCATGATTAGTCCAGCTCCAATTTCATTTTGGATTCGGCCAACAGAGAGAGAGAAAAAGGCTGTCTTAACCGGAGATTGATCCTTTAACGATCTCTCACAAATCAACTGAAACCAGTCGGAATGTGAATACCATTTCCCTTTTCCAAAATAAAGGGAGTGACATTCATTGTGGAAACAGTCTGATGTCGCTCACTGTAGAAATATCCATGTCAGTGTGAAGGAGCTCGCTTGCAACCTTCGAACCTTCTCTATCAAGAAGTATTCCGACTTCGTTCAAGCCAACCTCGTTTTTTTGGATATTTTTCATATGCCTGTTGTCCAACTGCAGAATAAATGGTGGAAAATCAGACGCACTCAGCTGGCAATGTTTGCGGTACATTTTCTGGCAGACAAGACATACATTCGAACCCAAGAAATGCGAGACAATGAATGTTAAGGTAAAAGGTTGCTTTAGCGTTCTCGAGTGGGTTCAAACCACCAACTTTTCAGTTAGCAGCAAAACGCGCGAACCAATTGCGCCACAGAAACAGAACTTGCAAATGTTCAAGGACTAATTCATCGAGCTGAAACTTCAGGTTGCCGCACTCAATGTAACAGCTTTCATCCAATCAGTTCACTTTTCCAAAATAAAGCGTGTGCAGCTTGCACGAGTGAAAATCTGTGCTGTATTATTTCTGAAAATTAAACTCACCTTGCCATTAAACACCTGTATGTTGAAAGACTCAGTCCGCTCGTGGAAGAGAGGATTGATTTTTGAGCTGTGATTCGCCATTCTCTGTTCCAGTAATATTCAGGTCTGCTGAAAATGAGATGAGATGAAATGAGCAGGACAAACCAGCAGGTCTGTGACACTTGACGGTGTCTACAAAGTTGTCTCTTGCACTTACAGTGAAGTGGACGACAATTTTCACTCTTAAACCAGTAATTATTATGTTCAGAAAAAATATGGCCGAGAAAGACTCGATTTCAGCGCGGTGACACGGGCCAGAGTAAAGTTCAGTTAATGCGATTGCCGAGTGGTGAGAGGTTGGATTTGTAACTCCTGTGCGGCTGCGCTGCGCATTGTCCAGATCTGTTTGGAGCGATATTCCCTTCAATTCATCACTTACAGGGACAGTTTGATTCTAAGTTTCTTTTCCCCGGTGCTTGGTGAGATTTCAGAAATAAACGCGACCCGTGCTTAACCCAAACTCGTCACTAACACGTTGACCGATACAAGGCGGCCACACTCTGCACTTCAGTGAGATGAAAGCCGACAGCGATTTCACGTCGATGCCAATGGCGAAAAAAAGTCATTCAATGAAAGTGCAGGTCATTGAGGTGCCTTTAAATTCCTGATTGTTTGCACTGAACTTCTTCCCAAAGCGTTCCAGATTCACGTGGAGCGATTTGGCGGCTTATTTCCCTCTTTGCAAAAGTTTCAACTGCAGGTCAAGATCAAAAGTCAAGGGCAGAATGAGACGCCTTCCTGAAATTTGGGAACCAGGGAAGCAGACTTTCGAGCAAGGTTCTGTTTATTGAGAAAAAGCAGATAAAATATTCAATCCGGAACGATCCAGAATCCGATCAGCTCGAGAAGTAACGGTCACCCCGTGATTTGTGCACGCAGCCTTCTGATGGCGCAATAAGTCATGTCGAAAGAAGCAGGACGTTGAAAAGTGGGAATTAATCGATTAAGTGAGTGGGCAAAACTGCGGCAAATAGAGTTCAATGTGGGGGAGAGCGAAGTGATTCACTTTAAATCTAATAAAGATAATTCAGGCTATTTTCTAAATGGTGAGAAAAAAGGAACTGTGGAGGAGCAGAGAGATTTCGGGGTCCAAGTACAGAAATCGCTACCAACCAGCATACAGGTACAACAATTAATTAAACAGCCGTTCGGACCGCCGGTTAGCTCATTTGCAAAGAGTATGCCGTAATGTCATGATCACGGATTCCATTCTTGTAATTTACTTTATTTATTTCGGGTTTTTGTAACTTTTAAAATGCAAGCCTTACAAACAGGTCCACAGACAAATTCACTGGGACAGTTTTATTGAATAACATCCATTGTAACTTTGCCCCTGGGCCGGAGAAACACGTCTTTCTTTTTATTTTTCTTTCTCCGGTTTGCAGAGAAACGTTTAACTCGCGGCCTGTTCCCATTAATGATCATCAGCAGCAACAGACAGACAGAGCGGGTCTGACCGCCGCGAGATGTGGAAAAGGCATCAGTTTAGGACAAATGCATCAAATCAAATTGTCCCCCGGCACCGAGAGAGAAAAAACAAGAGAAAAAGGCAGAAGGTAACAGAGAAATAAAACATATTTCCCATCCTTGATGCCTCTCGATTTCATCCCCAATCCTTCAGTGGCGGGTATCAAATTTCACTGCAATGAAATGCGAGAATTGAAGCAAGAAAGAAGAAACTCAACAACCAAAAACTGCCGAAACCCGGGATTGAACCATCGACCTTTAGATCTTCAGTCTAACGCTCTCCCAACTGAGCTATTTCGGCCGCTTGTCAAAACATCCCTTTACATCATTGTCTTGGAAGAAAACATAACCCCAGGAGGAATTGCAGCTCCTGTTTATTCCGCAATTCATAGAAAAACATCACACTCATATGTACACACCCCCAGTTCATATATAAAGATCGCACTCATATATACACACCCGCAATTCAGATATAAACATCACACTAATATAGAAACACCCACAATACATATACAAACATCACACTCATATATACACACCTATAGTTCATATACAAACATCACGCACATATATACACACCCACAGTTCATAAACAAACATCACACTCATATATACATACCCACAGTTCATATATAAATATCACACTTATATATACACACCCACAGTTCATATATAAACATCGCACTAATATATACACCCACAGTTCATATATAAATATCACACTCATATATATACACCCAAAGTTCATATATAAATATCACACTCATAGAGATACACCCACAGTTCATATATAAACATCGTACTCATAGAGATACACCCACAGTTCATATATAAACATCGTACTCATAGAGATACACCCACAGTTCATCGCTGTCATACGTAAACTACCAAAGTTTATAAATCAACAGCGCATTCATACATCCACACCCAGTTTATAGAAGGAAGATCGGTACCAACCGCCGATAGAGCTCTCAGAGGCGGAAGCAGCAGCGACCGATCAAACTCTGGATCTCATCCTTAACACAGACCGGTAGATCCACCTGTGAAGGTACACCGCACTTTGATAGCAGGGACGGTAATGGGTTCTGAGAAGGCCTCAGAGCGTCAAATCGTTTCTTAGTGGCGATCCATTGGGGCAAGGGCATCTCAGAGAGTGGAAGGTACTATCAGAGGGCATCAGAGAGTGTGACGGGGATCAGAGAGGGGAGCGGGCAGTCAGAGGGTATCAGAGAGCATATTGAGATCTCACAGAGGGGAAGGACTGTCAGAGGGTATCAGAGAGTGTAAGGACTCTCAGGGCGTATCAGTGTGTGAGGACTGCGGGTATCAGAGAGTGTAAAGGGCGCTGACAAGGTTGAAAGCGGATAATGGACTCTCTGAGGGTATCAGAGAAGATAAGGAGATCAGGGAGAATCAAATAGGGTAAGTGGGTATCAGGAGGTATCAGAGAGGCGAATGGATCCAGAGTTGGCATCTTATAAATATTACACATCCTAACTATCAACATTGTTAATAACAGCAAAAATGAAACCTATTGAAACGGTATCTGCCGTGTCCCATGTGGAAGGAATGAGAAGATAGTATCGGGAGGGACTGGATATTTGGCAACGCTCACGGTTTCCTTTCACACAGCTCAGTGTTGTGTCTGTTAAAATAACTGGATTTCATGAACTGGAGATAAGAGGTTGCACTTTGAAACTTTTATCACCCAGTGTGAAAAGTAGAACACAAATCGCCCAACGTGGGGCTCGAACCCACGATCGTGAAATTAAGAGTCTCATGCTCTCCCGACTGAGCTAGCCTGGCCGGTTGCCAAAATTCTTCCCATCTTATTATTGCAGAGAGACAGCTGTTGGCTTTGCTGCAGGAGTTCAGTTCGTTCCACAATCTCAGGGTATCTTCTTCTGAACACCCGTTTTTTTCATTCTGGAGTTCGTCTGATGTCTTTTACCATTTGTCCAGCCCCGCGCTGAGCAGTATAGGAACATCGGGACAACAGAAGGCCATTCAGCCCCTCGAACCTGCTGCCCCATTCAATTAGATCATGAGTTGATCTGCAATTCATCTCTGTATCTCCGCCTTGGACTCATATTCCTTGGGACCCGAATCGAAAAAAGATCTGTCAATATCAGACTTCAAATTATGAATTGAGCCACTAATCCACATCCTTTGGGATGAGAGAGTTCCAGCTTTCGGCCGTATTTTGTTTGCTGAAGTGGTTCCTGATTTCTTGCCTGATTAGTCCAGCTCCAATTTCATTTTGGATTCGACCAACAGAGAGAGACAGAGAAAAAGGACGCCTTAACGGGAGATTGATCCTTTTACGACCTCTCACAAATCAACTGAAACCAGTCGGAATGTGAATAGCATTTTACTTTTCAAAAATTAAGGGAATGTCATTCATTGTGGAAATAGTCTGATGTCGCTCACTGCAGAAATATCCATGTTAGTGTGAAGGAGCTCGCCTGCAACCTTCGAACTTTGTCTGTCAAGAAGTATTCCGATTTCCTTCAAGCCAATCTCGTTTCTTTTGGGTATGTTTCAGATGCCTGTTGTCCAACCGCAGAATAAATGGTGGAAAATCAGACGCAATCAGCTGGCAATGTTTATGGTGCTTTTTCTTGCAGACAAGACACACATTCGAGCCCCAGAAATGCTAGAAAATGAATGTTAAGGTAAAAGTTACTCCGGCATCACCGGGTGGGTTCAAACCACCAACTTTTCAGTGAAGAGCCAAACGCGCTAACCAATTTCACGAACAGAAACACAACTTTAAGTTTGCTGAAGGACTAATTCACAGAGCTAAAGCTTCAGGTTGCAGTGATCAATATAACATCTCTCTACTATCAGTTTACTTTTCCAAAATAAAGGGTGTGCAGCTTGCACGAGTGAAAATCTGTGCTGTCTTATTTCTGAACATTAAACTCCCCATGACTACAAAAGCCTGTATGTTGGAAGACTTGGTCGCCCAGTAGTAGAGAAGATTTTTGCTCTATTATTTCTGAACATTAATCTCACCTTGCCATTAAACACCTGTATGTTGGATGACTCAGTCCCCTCCTGATAGAGAGGATTGATTTTTTAGCTGTGATTCGCCATTCTATATTCCAGTAATATTCAGTTTTGCTGAAAATGAGATGAGATCAAATGAGCAGGTGCAACGAGCAGGTCTGTAGTCGGGGAACACTTCAGCAATCAAGGACATTCAGCCACCGATCTTCAGGTAAGCGTTCTCCAAGGCGGCCTTCGAGACACACGACAACGCAACATCGTCGAGCAGAAATTGATAGCCAAGTTCCGCACCCATGAAGACGGCCTCAACCGGGATCTTTGGTTCATGTCACGTTGCACGTAACACCACCAGCGAACAAAATTTATCTGTTTTTAATACAACGGGTCATTCTCTCTCTTTCTCTTCCTTTCGGATGTTTCTCTCTCTCTCTCTCTCTCAGTCTTTTGTTCTGGCCGTTTGGATATTCGGTGGTCCTGCATGTAACATCTCTCTGTCTGAACACTTTGATTGCCTTGGCAACGGGCAGTTGGAAAGATTATCTGTAATCACCAGGTATTGTTCTCTGACTATAAATGCGGTAACATTCAAGGAATCCCACACTTCACCTGCGAAGGAGGAATCCTCCGAAAGCTTGTGATTTTCAAATAAAACAGTTGGACTATAAACTGGTGTTGTAAGATTCCTTACATTTGTTAACCCCAGTCCATCACCGGCATCTCCACATCAATTTAACAACGGCTGCACCAAACTCCTGGTGTGATATACACTGAACATTTCAAAACCGTCTCCTAAAATGCAGTCTGAAAAGCGTTTCACATACAAAACAAATCATTACTAAACTCATGAGTGTCACTCGGTAACCATGTTAGCGTCTCTTTCAGTCTGCAACAGAAAGTTATAGGTTGGTTAATGGTGTTTACAGAAATATTCCTCTTTTCGTAGAGTTTGTTTGGTTTCATGTAATTAATTATATAGGTGTGAGCGACGATTCATAACCACGAGCCCACCAGGCACCTGTCCGGACAGTTCACCCAATCTGGTTACTTTGATCATCTGCCCTAATCTGGCAGAAAAACAATTGGATGAACAACCCTTGCCTGTGAAAAGGTGTCCTCTCCCCTTGATCAAACTAATATCTGCAATTGATGGACTGGAGCGAATTGCGCTCGAAGAAGCCGCACAGGAATTCCAAATGAACTCTACGTGGAGGAAACGGAGTGACAGAAGCAGAAGGAGATGCCACGTGAAACATTTGGGCCCGGACCTGCTTCATGAGACTTTAAATGTTGTCAGCCTTTAGTAGCTCACAGTGTGAGAACAGTCATTGCTATCATTAGCCTTTTATATATCATCTTGCACTGCATCTCCTCAATAGCCCCGGGTTATCACAGCATCGCTTTCTGCAAATTAAATCACAGTCTGAAAACATACGCGATTTCAAACCTAAGCAAAGTGTTTGAGATTGGAAGGAGAGTGTGAGTGGGGATCATGGGCCTGGGGGGCAGTGAGATCATCTCCTGAATACTAAGATATTCCGCAAAGCAAAGAAGCAGTGAGATGAGACCTTTCCGTCTATTTTTTCCGGTATGTGCAAAATCCATCCCTTCTCGATGGACAACACCGTTCTTTCCCTCTCCCTGCTGAGCAGGTCAAGATGGGTTTCATGTATTCGCTGTTTTTGCATCAAGCATCTAATTCAACTGGCAGTTGGAGGAGTAAAGGAAGCAGGAGGGAAAGAAGATTCAGAAACAGGAGATGCCAAGTGAAACGGTTGCTTCAAATGATCCACGGTAGCCCAGCGACGCCCCGCAGCTTTCCCAGGAGCTGTATCGATTCGACCCGTGCGTGCGTGCATTCTGGAAATGGAAACAGAGACATCCGCTGCTTGTGGGATTAGTTCACTTCAATTTTCCATTTCACGCGCAGGCCTACCCGCACTCGGTACTGTCATGGCCTGAACAAGTCTTTCGTGTTCTCACAGAAAATGCCATTTTTTGCGAGCAGCTTGTCTGGACTGGACTGCACTGCACTGTGAGTATTCAATTAATGAAATCAGTACTTCAAACAGAAAACATTCTTCACTCACTCATCCTGATACATTAGGGTCTCTATACTTGAATTATTCTTTTATTTTTTGGAACATGGGAACATGAGTAGGCCATTCAGCCCCTCGAACATCCAGGTTCATACATCCTTACTGAGGTGGGGTGCCCAGAATTGAATGCTGTCCTCCAGATGAGGTCTCGCCAGAGCTCTGTGCAGCTTTAACATAACTTCCACCTCTTTGTATTCCAGCCCTCAAGAGATAAACGGGGAGAGTGAGAGCTCAAGATAGAAAGCGAGAGTGAGCAAATGGGAGAGAGAGAGAGGACTATGCATTGTACAAACCGTCGCTGTGTCGCTTTCTCAGGAGCTGCTTTGAATCCACACTGAGCTTTTGAACCACTTACTGCACCGCAGAAAAAGTTCCAAAGCAGCATAAGTGATACGTGAAATAAACTAATCGATAGCCGATTTTTGGTGCCATGCGTAGCACGTGGGACTTCTTCTAATCAATGCAAAAGTTTGTGTGTCCGAATCTCACCATCGTTGAATTTTAGCTCAGGGTTCGGTGATTTCCGCGCTGGGAAGTGAAATGTTGCAGCAAAACCTCAACAGGATCATTAATGTCCTTCAAGGAAGGGAAACTACCCCCTACAATTCCTCTGATACAAGTGGCTCCAGTCCTCCCGAATTTATAATGCTTAATCCACTCTGAGCTGGATTGGCGAAACACTCTCAAGAAGGAGGCTCATCATCTGCTCACTGCAAAAGTCAATCTGCTGGACTTCCGGTTCTATCAGACTGCATGTTCCTTCAGACAGATTTCTAACTGGACACATGCATCCGGCTGCCGGTCGTGTATTGGTGCTTGAGGGGTAGAATTCTTGCTTGCAGTATTTCTACTCCTCTAGAAGTAGCTCCAGACGATCGCAAGATGGAAAGTACCATGACTGACCGGTCTAACGCGCTGGTTTAAAGCTCAAGCTAAATCTCATAACTTGTAGATTGATCTAAATCATAGTTTGCGGCTCCAATACCGCAGCCACCCTCCTGTAAACTAATAACACTAAATATTTCATCACTATTACAACAAGAGGAACCACGTGGTGATACAAATAATTGATGCATTTTGGAACACCGAAATTATACCTTCAGCTCCGTTCGAAATGTTCACAAAGAAAAACAATTGTTGATCTAGGTGAGTCTCGAATAAAAACCTTTGCATTTCCGGACCCTCTACTGTCATATAAGGACCGCGCATTGCTTTATTGTGCCGCTAGAGCCCAGTTACTCTGATCACCTGTCCCACTCTGCTGGAAGGAATATTAAGGTTAGAGGCCCTTCCCTGTGGAAACGTGTCCTGTCCCCGTGATGAAAATAATATCTGCACTTTCATTTTCAGCTCCTTTCACATCCTCTGCTCCATCGCACTACAATCGGGTTTTCTGTGAACAGATCAAAATAAACATTGGCAGAAATTCTAACAGCAGTGGGATTCAAACCCACGCCTCCATAGAAATTTGATGGAGCACCTTAGACCGCGATGCCACGCTACCATAATGTCACAGTTACGTTTAAAGAGATGTTTAATGCTTAAATAAATGAATTGAAGATAATTGACCGCATTTACCCCGTGCTGGGGTTGTTTTAAGAGCAGAGAACGTTTAGAGGAGATTTGATGGAAGTGTTCAAAATCATGAAGGCTTTAGATAAAGTAAATAAAGAGAAACTGTTCCCATTGGCGGAAGGGTCGAGAACCAGAGACACAGATTTAAGGTGATTGGCAAAAGCACCAAAGGCGACATGAGGAAACACTTTTTTACCAACGAGCAGTTATAATCTGGAAAGCACTCTCTGAAAGGGTGGTGGAAGCAGATTCAATCATGGCTTTCAAAAAGGAATTTGATAAGTACTTGAAGGGAAATAAAAGCAGGGCTACCGGGAAGGGGCGGGAGAATGGGACGAAATGGATTGCTCTTACAATGAGCCGGCACGGGCTCGATGGGCCGAATAGCCTCCTTATCTGCTGTAATCATTTTACGATTGTATGAATCTATTTATACTCTATATTTTCTTTGCATGCATTTTTCTATCTCTCCCTGTCTCTCTCGTGTTGTCCACTGATGGACGTCTCTGGCTTCCATGATCGGCGACGGCTGGTCGAACCTGCAACACCAGCAGAGAAGGTTAAAGAAAGATTGAGAAGGTAGGAAAAGTAAAGGTGCGACCCAGCTGCTGCAGCTAATGTCGACACGTTAATGTCTCTTCGCTCTTACAGTGAAACAAAGCACCAAATCAATTAAAGTAGACTTATGGTAGAGTGTATGTTATCACGATGCCGAGACAGCCGGCAATCAAATATAGAACCACACAATCATAAATATTTACACCACAGAAGGAGGCCATTCGTCCCATAGTGTCTGTGCCGGCGGAAAAAGAGATATCGAGCCTCATCCCACTTTCCAGCATTTGGTCCGTCGTCTTGTAGTTTACGGCTCTTCAGGTACATATTCAAGTACTTTTTAAATGCGATGAGGGTTTCTGCATCTCCCACCCTTTCAGGCAGTGAGTTCCACACCCCTACCACCCTCTGGGTGAAAAATATTCTCCTCCCCTCTAATCCTTCCTCCAATTACCTTAAATCTATGCCGCCTGATTATTGACGTCTCTACTAAGGGAAATAGGTCCTTCCTGTCACCCTATCATGGCCCGTCATAATTTTATACACCTCAATTAAATCTCCCCTCAGCCTCCTCGGTTCCAAACAAAACAACCCCAGCCTATCCAATCTATCATCATAGCTAAAATTCTCCAGTCCTGGCAACTTCCTCGTAAATCCCCTCTGTACACTCTGCTGCAATCACATCTTTCCTGTATTGTGGTGATCAGAAAGTTACACAGTACTTTAGCTGTGGCCTAACTAGTGTTTTATACAGTTGTAGCATAACCTCCTAGCTCTTATATTTTATGCCTGGGCTAATAAATGAACGTATCCTGTATGCCTACTTAACCACATTATCGACCTGTCTTGCTACCTTCAGAGATTTGTGGACATGCACTCCAAGTCACTTTTTTCATCTGAACCTCTCAGTATCCTCCCAAACAATGTAGTTTCAGAGCAACTAATACTGAAACATCTTACTTGATAATACAAGTCATACAGTCGAAACCAATTTGGTAAAGGGAGACTAATACTGGTGACTGGAAATTGTTAGTGCACAAATTGATATTGCTGTACACGGAATAGAAAATGAGATTGGATCGACAGAAGAGATCTGAACGGAAGGCCGATCGGCTTTAGGTGGCAGCGAACCTTTGCACTAGCTGCATGGTAGATTGCGATAGCGGCACGTTGGTATAGAGGTATGATTCTCGCTTCGGAGGTTTTATTGATTAAAATGCGAAAGGTCCCGGGTTCAAATCGTTGATGAGGTCTGCTGTCTTGCTACTTTTAGTGAAAAGTCACCAATTGGCGTCTCGCATCTTTCCAGTGTTGCTGTTGGTAGAATTGAAATATATCCAGTACATATTTGAGCTCCAGAGGACAGGGTGCGGAAGTTTCCAAGGCACAACACACGTGAAGTAAATAAAATATCTCAAGATGATGAGGAGATTGAAACTGAATGTGAATTTACCTCAATTCAGGCGGTCTCATTGATATTAGACGACGGGATAGAAAGCCACATATCGAAGTTTACTGATAACACCGACGACAGCATTGTAAGCAGTGCAGATGGAAGCATATAATTACAGAGAGACATTAAAATAATAAATGAATGGGCAAAATTGTGGTCAATGGATTTCAAATTTAGGCAAGTGTGAGGTCATCCACTTTGTACCTAAAAAGGATATATCAGAATATTTTATAAATGTTGAAAAGTTCGAAATTGTGGCATTCCAATGGGACTTATGGGTCATGTGCATAGTTCATTAAAATGTCATGGACAGGTACAGAAATTAATCAGAAAGGCTAACGGAATGGTGGCCTTTAAAAGTAGAGGACTAGAATACAAGGCGATAGATATTATGCTACAACTATACAAAGCTCTGATTAGACCACACCTGGAGTACTGTGTTCAGTTCTGGGCACCGCACCTTTGCGAGAATATATTGGCCGTGGAGGGACTACAGTGTAGATTTTCTAGAATGGTACCTGGACTCCAAGCGTTAAATTGCGAGGAGAGATTACACAAACTAGGGTTGCATTCCCTGGAATTTAATAGATTAAGGGCTGATTTGATCCAAGTTTCCAAGATGCTAAGGGGAACTGATGGGGTGGATAGAGAGAAACTATTTCCGCTCGTAGTGGTATATCGGACTCGGGGACATAGCCTAAACATTAGAGACAGGACTTTCAGGAGTGAAGTTAGGAAATCATCACTCAATGGCACCTACAGTCCTGGGATCTCCTCTACCTCCCACTACGTTAACACACTGGCTATTAATCATCCAATTAAATAATGGGTGAGAGAGATCAAGTAAGTGAAGATGTGATAAATTAAAGAAAAAAGACAAGGCAGGAGAGCACGGTAGCAATTAGGGAAATGATAATCAAAGGGTGACAGGAAGGGGCAGAGCATGCAAACTTAAGAAAAAAATACATTACCAAGGGCTTTGTATCTGAATGCACGTACCATTCGTAACAAAATGGATGAATTGACAACTCACATAGAAATAAATATGTACGATCTGATAGCCATTATAGAGGCATGGCTGCAAGATGACAAAGGCTGAAACCTGAATATTCAAGGGCACTTAACATTTCGGAAGGACAGAAATCTAGGAAAAGGTGGAAGACTAGATTTGTTAATTAAGAATGAAATGAGTATAATAGAGAGAAATGACCTTAGTTCTAAAGACCAAGATGTAGAATCAGTTTGTGTAGAGATAAGAAATTGTATAGGCAATAAGTCACTTGTGGGAGTAGTTTATAGGCCTCTGAATAGTAACCACACTGTTGGACAGAGTATACAGGAAGAAATAATGGTGGCTTGTGAGAAAGGAACAGCGATAATCATGAATGATTTTAATCTACATTTGGATTGGAAAGATCTGATTTGCAAAGGTAGCCTGGAAAATGAGTTCATAGAGTGCTTTCGGGACAGTTTCTAAGAGCAGCACGTGCTAGAGCCGTTCTAGAGCAGGCTATTCTAGATCTGGTAATGTGCAATGAGACAGGATTAATTAATGACCTCATTATAAAGGAGCCTCTTGGTAGCATTGATCGCAATATGATTGAAATTCGCATTCAGTTTGAGGGAGAGAAGATTTAGTCTAAGACTAGTGCTTTAAACTTAAATCAGGGCAATAATGAGGGCATGAAGACAGAGTTGGCTAAAGAGAACTGGGAACTTAAGTTAAGAGATATATCAGTAGAAATGCAGTGGTCGACATTTAATGAGATATTTCATAACACGCAGCAAAGATACATTCCAGTGAGAAAGAAAGGCTCCAGGGGAAGGACGTACCATCCGTGGCTAACTAAGGAAGTTAAAGATCGTATCAAATTGAAAGGAAAGGCAGAAAATTCCGCGAAGATTAGTGGTAGGTCAGAAGATTGGACAGAATATAAAAAAAGCAAAGAATGACTAAAAGAATAATAAGGAGGGAGAATTTAGCTTTCAAGAGAAAGCTAGCTAGAAATATAAAAACAGGTAGTAAGAATTTCTACAGATATTTAAAAAGGAAAAGAGTAAGTAAAGTGAGCGTTGGTCCTCGAGAGAGTGAGTCTGTGGAATTGATTATGGAGAATAAGGAAATGGCGGATGAATTGAACAGATATTTTGCGTCCGTCTTCACTATATCGGATCCAAATAACATGCCAGAAATAATTGTGAATCAAGAGGTGAAAGGGAGTGAGGAATTTAAAACATTTACAATCACTAGGGAAAGGTTTTTGAAAAAAATATTGGAACTAAAAGCTGATAAGTGCCCAGGTCGTAACGGAATTCATCCTAGGGTCTTAAAAGAAGTGGCAGCAGAGATAGTAGATGCACTGGCATTAATTTTCCAAAATTCCCTAGATTCTGGAAGGTTCCCATCAGATTGGAAAATAGCGAATGTAACTCCTCTATTCAAGAAAAGAGGGAGAAAGAAAGCCGGAAACTACAGGCAAGTGAGCTTAACATCTGTCATTGGGAAAATGCTAGAACCTATTATGAAGGTGTTTATTGCAGGGCACTTAGAAAATCTCAATGCAATCAGGCAGCGTCAACACGGCTTTTTGAACGGGAAAACGCGTGTTTGACTAATTAATTAGAATTCTTTGAGGAAGTAACAAGTATCGTGGATAAAGGGGATCCTGTGGATGCGATGTACTTGGATTTCTAGAAGGCTTTGTACAAGATGCCACATCAAAGGCTGTTACACAAAGTAAGAGCTCATGGTGTGCGGGGTAACTTATTGGCATGGATAAACGATTGGTTAGCTCACAGGAAATATAGAATAGACATAAATGGGCCATTTTCAGGTTGGCAAGATGTAACAAGTGGAGTGCCACAGGGATCAGTGCTTGGGCTTCAACTATTTACAATCTATATCAATGACTTGCATGACGGGACCGAATGTATGTTTGCTAAATTTAGTAATGACACAAAGGTAGGTAGGAAAGTAAGTTGTGAAGATGACATACGGAGTCGGCAAAGGGATATAGATAGCTTAAGTGAGTGGGCAAAATTTGGCAGATGGAGTATAATGTGGGAAAATGTGAACTTGTCCACTTTGGCAGGAGGAATTGAAAAGCAGTATATTATTCAAATGGAGAGAGATTGCAGAACTCTGAGGTACAGAAGGATCTGGGTGTCCTCGTACATGAATCGCAAAAGGTTAGTATGCAGGTACAGCAAGTGATTAGGGAGGCAAATGGAATGTTGTCCTCTATTGCAAGTGGAATGGAATATAAAAGTAGAGATGTTTTGCTGCAGTTGTACAGGGCACTGGCGAGACCACATCTAGAATATACTGTGTGCGATTTCGGTCTCCTTGTATAAGAAAGGACATAATTGCTTTAGAGGCGGTTCAGAGAAAGTTCACTCAACTGATTCCTGAGATGAGGGGGTTATCTTCTGAGGAAAGGTTGGACAATTTTGGCCTGTATACACTGGAGTTTGGAAGAATGAGAGGTGATCTTATTGAAACATCTAATATCGTAAGGGGACTAGAAGGGGTAATTGCTGAGACGATGTTTCCCCCTGTGTGAGAGACTAGAACTAGGGACCACAGTTTAAAATTAAAGATCTCCCATTTAAGACGGAGATGGGGAGAATTTGTTTAAAAGGTTCGTGAGTTTGCGGAACTCCCTTCCCCAGAGAGCGGTGGAGGCAGGGTCAATGAATATTTTTAAGGCTGAGTTAGAAAGATTCCTGACGAACAAGGGAGTCAAAGGTGATAGTAGGTAAATGGGGAAGTAGGGTTGAGATCAAAATCAGATCAGCCATGATTTAGTCAAATGACAGAGCAGGCTCCTGGGGCCGAATGGCCTACTCCTGCTCTTAATTCTTATGTTCGTATCTCACTGGCACCAAATTCCCATGATCGCCTCTACCTCCGCCTCATTAACAATCTGGTCACCACCACCTACAGTCCGGGATCTCCTCTATCTCCCGCCCCATTAACACAATAGTCACCGGCACCAATAGTCCAGGGGTCTCCTCTTTCTGCCGCCCCATTAACACACTTCTCACTGGCACCTACAGTGCCAGGATCTCCTCTGCCTCCCGCACAATTAACAAACTGATCACAGGCACCTACAGTCCGAGTATCTCCTGTCCCACCATCACATTAATACACTGGTCAACGGCATCAAAATTCCTAGGATCTCCTCTACCTCCCGTCACATTAACACACTGGTCACCGGTACCTACAGTCCCAGGATCTCCTTTACCTCCCGCCCCATTAAAATACCGGTCACCGGCACCAACATTCCCAGAGTCTCCTCTACCTCCCGCACAATTAACACATTGGTCACCGCCACCTACAGTCCCAGGATCTACTTGACATCTAGCACAATTAACACATTGGTCACCGGCACCTACTGTCCCAGTATCGTCTCTACCTCCCGCACCATTAACACGTTGGTCACAGGCACTTACTTTCCCGGGATCTATTCTAACTCTCGCACCATTAACACACTGGTCACTGGCACCTACTATCCGCGATTTCCTCTATTCCCACCCCGTTAACACACTGGTCACGGGCACCTACTGTACCAGGAGATCCTATACCTCCCGCCCCATTAACACATTGATCATCGGCACCTACAGCCAAGGGATCACCTTTACATCCCGCACCATTAACAAACTGGTCGGCAGCGCCTACATTACCAGGATGTCCTCTACTTCCCGCCCCATTAAGAGACTTGTCACCTGCACCCACTGTTCCGGGATCTTCTCTACCTCCCGCACCATTAATACACGGGTCACCGGCACCGACTATCCTGGGATCTCCTCTACATCCTGCCACATTAACACACTGGTCACCGGCAACTACAGTCCCAGGATCTCCTGTGCCTCCGGCCTTATTAACACACTGGTCGCCGCCACCTATAGTTCGGAATCTCCTCTACATTCCGTACATTTAACACACTGGTCACCGGCACCTACAGTCCCAAGATCTCCTCTACCTCCTGCCCCGTTAACACAGTTCTCACCGGCATCTTCAGTGCCAGGATCTCCTCTACTATCCGCCCCATTAACACACTTCTCACCGGCACATTCAGTCCCAGGATCTCCTCTACTACCCGCCCCATTAACACACTTCTCACCGGCACTTTCAGTCCCAGGATCTCCTCTACCTCCCGCCGCATTAACACACTTCTCACCGGCACCTTCAGTCCCAGGATCTCCTCTACCTCCCGCCCCATTAACACACTTCTCACCGGCACTTTCAGTCCCAGGATCTCCTCTACCTCCCGCCGCATTAACACACTTCTCACCGACATCTTCAGTCCCAGGATCTCCTCGACTATCCGCCCCATTAACACACTTCTCACCGGCACCTTCAGTCCCAGGATCTCCTCTACTACCCGCCCCATTAACACACTTCTCACCGGCATCTTCAGTCCCAGGATCTCCTCTACCTCCCGCCCCATTAACACACTTCTCAACGGCATCTTCAGAGCCAGGATCTCCTCTACTACCCGCCCCATTAACGCACTTCTCACCGGCATCTTCAGTCCCAGGATCTCCTCTACCTCCCGCCTCATTAACACACTTCTCACCGGCATCTTCAGAGCCAGGATCTCCTCTACTACCCGCCCCATTAACACACTTCTCACCGGCACCTTCAGTCCCAGGATCTCCTCTACTACCCGCCCCATTAACACACTGGTCACCGGCACCTTCAGTCCCAGGATCTCCTCTACTACCCGCCTCATTAACACACTTCTCACCGGCATCTTCAGTCCCAGGATCTCCTCTATTACCCGCCTCATTAACACTCTGGTCACCGGCACCTACATTCCCAGGGTGTCCTCTACTTCCCAACTCATTGACAGACTGGTCACCGGCACCTGCAGTCCAGAGATCGCCTCGACCTCCCGCCCCATTAACAGACTTATCTCCAGAACCTATAGTCCCAGGATCTCCTCCACCTCCCGCCTCATTAACACACTGGTCATAGGCACATACTGACACGCGATTTCCTCTAACCACCCCCCCCCCACCCCACCCCATTAACACACTGGTCACGGGCAACTACAGTCCCGGGATCTGCTATAACTCCCGCTCCACATAACACACTGGTCACCGGCACCGACAGTCCAGGGATCTCCTCTACATCCCGTCCCATTAACACAATAGTCGGCAGCGCCTACATTCCCAGGATGTCCTCTACTTCCCGCCCCATTAACGCACTGGTTACCGGCACCTACAGTCCCGGGATCTACTATAACTCCCGCCCCATTAACGCACTGGTTACCGGCACCTACGTTCCCAGGATCTCTTCTACCTCCCGCCCCATTAACAATCTGGTCACCGGCACCTACAGTCCAAGTGTCTCCTCTTCCTCCTGTCCCATTAACGCACTGGTCACCGGCACTTTCAGCCCCGGGAGCTCCTCTACCTCCAGCCCCATTATCACACTGGTCACCGACACATACAGTTAGGGATCTCCACAACCTCCCGCTCCATTCACACACTTGTCACCGGCACGTTCAGTGCCAGGACCTCCTCCACTACCGGCCCCATTAACACTCTGGTCATCAGCGCCTACATTCCCAGGATGTCCTCTACTACCGGCCTCATTGACAGACTGTTCAATGGCACCTACAGTCACGGGATCTACCATAACTCCCGCCCCATTAACACAGCGGTTGTTGGCACCTACAGTCCCGGGATCTCCTCTACCTCCCGCACCATTAACAACCTGTTTACCGGCACCGACATTCCCAGGATCTCCTCTACCTCCCGCCCCATTAACACACTGGTCTAGGCACCTGCATTCCCAGCATCTCCACTACCTCCCACCCCATTGACACACTGGTCCAGGCACCTACTGTCCCGGGATCTCCTCTACCTCCCACAACATTAACACACTGGTCACCGGCACCTACTGTCCAAGGATCTCCTCTACCTTCCGCCCCATTGACACATTGGTCACCGTTACCTATTATGCAGGCATCTCCTCTATCTCCTGCCCTTTAACAGACTCGTCACCGGCACCTGCAGTCCCTGGATCTCCTCTACCTCCCGCCCCATTGACACACTGGTCCAGGCACCTACTGTATTGGGATCTCCTCTACCTCCCGCCCCATTAACACACTCTTCTAGGCACCTACTGTCCCGGGATCTCCTCCACCTCCTGCCCCTTTAACAGACTCATCACCGGCACCTGCAGTCACTGGATCTCCTCTATCTCCCGCTCCATTAACACACCGGTCACCGGCACCTACAGCCCAAGGATCTCCTCTCCCTCCCGCCCCATTAACGCACTGGTCCAGGCACCTGCAGTCCCCGGATCTCCTCTACCTCCCGCCCCATTAAAACACTGGTCACCGGCAACTACAGCCCCGGGATCTCCTCTACCTCCCGCATTATTAACACACAGGTCACCGGCACCTACAGTCCCCGGATCTCCACTACCTCCCGCCCCATTAACACACTGGTCACCGGCAACTACTCTCCCTGGATCTCCTCTTTCTCTGGCGCCATTAACATTCTGTTTACCGGCACCTACATTCCCAGGATTTCCTCTACCTCCCGCCCCATTAACAAACTGGTCCAGACACCTATAATCCCTGGATCTCCTCTACCTCCCGCACCATTAACACACTGGTCCAGGCACCTACTGTCCCGGGATCTCCTCTACCTCCTGTCCCTTTAACACACTCGTCAACGGCACCTGCAGTCCCTGGATCTCCTCTACCACCAGCCCCATTAACACACCGGTCACAGGCTCCTACGGCCCCGGGATCTCCTCTACCTCCAGCACTATTAACACACTGGTCACCGGCACCTACTCTCCAGGGATCTCCTCTACCTCCCGCGCCATTAACAATTTGTTTACCGGCACCTTGTATTGTTGTTTATTTTATTACCTTTTAATTTCTCCGATATGGTAGCTCATTAGTGCAATCAGTAGCCACGTGTTATTTTACAACTTGTACTTGCGTGAGATGTAAACTTTGAGAAACGCTGTCCATTGCTTGATCAATAGCCTCAGTTTATAAAGGTTTCAGTGGTTGCAGAATACGCAGTGTTTGCAGCGCCCCGGCCTGGTGGAGAGAGAATCAGACACCGTATCACACAACACTGACTCTGGTGTTGGAAAGTCTTCAGATCTTCCAGTTATTTAATGAATTTAACAATCACAATAAAGGGATATTTCACCACATTCTTCAACTGCTCTCTGAATTTAGTTTGTGTCACGGCATAAATACAAGTGTTTGTGCTGCAACTCAGGAGCTGGAGCATGAATCCTATTTCTTGTACAAAACCATGTAGATATACAGAATAATACCCTAAATAATATATCCGGTTGCATATAGAAAACACCATATACAGCGCCCATAACAGTATAAAGTTTCCTGAGATAACAAACAGTAAAATGATGGACTTCCTTCGGTTCTCCATCTCTGGGTCTCTGGGATTCTCCCCACTGCTGTTGCCTCGGAGTCTCCTGCGGACTCTGCTGGCCACTAAGATGTGCCTGACGGTTAAGGCATTGAGCAGTAGAATCAGAACAAAAGGGACCCCCGGGGTGAGGATATAATAAAGGAGTTCGATTGCTGCCCACACACGTGAATACAGAAAATTGAGTGTTACATCACAAAACCAGGGTTCATTGACAAGCATATACCGACCCGTGAACATAAAGTACCAGAAAGTATTCTTCAAACAGCTCAGCACAGTCACTGTTCCCAGAACCACAGCCGCCGTTCTCTTCGTGCAATATTTAGTTTTCAGCTTTTGGCAACAAATGGCCACAAATCGATCAAAGGTGAAAGTGACGGTGAACCAGACAGAACAGTCTGTGGCTGCGAAAAGCAGGACGGCGTGGATATTACACACGGGAATGGACCGTTTCACGAATTGAAAGTGAAACATTTAAGCAATCGGAATCTGCCTGAGTATCAGGTCGGTGATAACGACCAGTAGATCCGCCATTGCCATCGCCACCAGGTAGCAAGTGACACATTTGGAGAGACCACACTTTCCCCGAGACATGATCAGAATCGTCAATAAGTTAACTGTAAGGAAGAGAAATAAACCAGGAAATTATTCATCAGGCTTGGACACCCTGTAAATATTAGTGCCTTCTCTTGACGCCCTGTAAATATTAGTACCGTCCCTGGATTCCTGTAAATATTAGTGTCATCTCTGGACCTCCTGTAAATATTGGTACCATCTATGGGTACCTGTAAATATTAGTACCGTCTCTGGATTCCTGTAAATATTAGTGTCATCTCTGGATCCCCAGTAAATATTAGTACCGTCTATGGGTACCTGTAAATATTAATACCGTCTCTGGATTCCTGTAAATATTAGTACCATTTCTCGATCCTCTGTAAATAATAGTAGCGTCTCTGGATCTCCTGTTAAAATTATCACAATCTCTGGATCCCCTGTAAATAATGGTACTGTCTCTTGATCCGCTTTAAATATTAGTACCATCTCCGGATCCCCTGTAAATATTAGTACTATATCTTGATTCCAGTCTAATTTATTATTACTGCCTCTGGATCAACTGTAAATATTAGTTCTGACTCTGCATTGCCAGTAAATATGAATATATTCTCTATATCATTCTGTAAATATTAGTACCATCTATGGGTTCCCTGTAGATATTAGCGCCGCCTCTGGTTCCCCTGTAAATATTAGCATCATCTCTGGATCCCCTGTAAATATTTGTACTATCTCTGTATCTCCTGTAAATATGCGTGCCTTCACTGGATCCCCTGTAAATATTAATACCATCTCTGGATCCCCTGTAAATACTGACACATCCCAAGGACACATTGGAACTTAAATCTCACATTCAGAAAACCTGCGTGAATATATTTCCCACTCCTGTTCCCCCTATCAATATCTCTCCCATCGCGGGTACCCCCTCTAAATTTTAAGCTAGATATAGATGCTTACCAGGAGCACCAACAGCAGCGAGTGTTGGACAGGGAATGACAAGAACAGTAATAAAGTGAAAAATGGTTCATAGAATTAATAACTGGATACAGAGACTTACCAGGAACACCAACAACAACAAGGAGAGGATAATAAATTACTTTTATCCCCATAAGCGCATAAATTATCCACCACTCTATTGATATTGAATCAAAATCGTCATGCAGATATTGAAAAACCCAGAATGGACTGGACCAATCTATTCTTCTCAGATTCCGACCCATTGTTGTAACATTCCAATCTATTGTTCTAAAATTCTGATCCATTGTTGTAACATTCCAAACTATTGTTCTAAAATTCTGATCCATTGTTGTAACATTCCAATCTATTGCTCTCAGATTCCGATCTATTCTTTCCCTCTCTGTAGAGCCGCTGATCTCTGTTAGTGCCGGAGGTGATGCTCCAACTGACACTATGGGAGAACACGTTGAAAGTAGTCGATTATTTATAGCAGAGAGAAACACTTCAGTGACACAATCAGGGCCCATGGAGACTGATATTAATTACAGTCGTTGAACAAACAGATTCAGTTAATAACTTTAAATCCAACAATGTTTATATCACAACATTTATTTAACCAAATATTACACCGATGGAAAGCCCAAAGCCCAGTATATTATTTTAATAAATGTTTGAAAGAACCGAAACTATGAGACCCGCAGTCTGACAGCACGGATGTGAAGCGAGAGCAGCTTCATTTACATATTGCAGAGTATTTCTGAGTGAAATCCTTTAGTTTCAGAGAGTTTCTAACCAATTCACAAGGGTTGGGCTCACACTGAGATGGAAACTGAACCATTTTACCAGTCAGTTTGGAGACCATCCCGTGAATATTGGTAAAATCTCTCGATACCCTGTCAATATCGGCAAGCCTATGGCCACTCTTGTAAATATTGGTACAGTCTCTGGATCTACTTGCAAAAAATGGCACTGTCTTTGGATTCCACTGTAAATATTCGCATAATCTATGGATTGCCCTGCAAATATTGCTACAGACAATGATAAATGCTCTGGATACTTCGAAAAATATTGGTCGGTGACTGCGATTCCTGACACAATCTGTGGACTGTATAGATATGTTTGCTGTCTAGTATGCCTGTAAATATTGAATCACTCCCACAGACCCCAATAAATGCTGACATAATCT
Source organism: Heptranchias perlo (assembly GCF_035084215.1). Classification (NCBI taxonomy): domain Eukaryota; kingdom Metazoa; phylum Chordata; class Chondrichthyes; order Hexanchiformes; family Hexanchidae; genus Heptranchias; species Heptranchias perlo. Next base: position 4,151,693 of record NC_090344.1, on the reverse strand, counting down.
GGGTACATCTTGAATGTCTACAGTCCCTGGTACCCCTCTAAATATCTACTCACTCTGACAGACCCCTATACATTCTGACAGAGTTTGGCGACTCCCTGAATGTCGACAGCCCTTAGTACCTCTTTATATATTAACTCACTCTCACAGATCCGCGTACATATGGACACAATACAGGGTCTCCCTGTATACATAGAGCCCTTAGTACTCCTTTATATATTAATTCACACTCACAGGTCCCTGTAAATACTGATATTGTCTGGGTGCAGCTTGATAGTCTACAATCCCTGGCATCCCTGCAAATATTAAATCACTTCCACAAACTCCTTTAAATACTGACATTGTCTGGGTACATCTTGAATATCTATAATCCCTGGTGCCGCTGTAAGTATCCATTCACTCTCACAGAACCCTGTACATACTGACACAATATGGGTACTCCCTGAGTGTCTACAGTCCTTGTTAACCATTTATATGTTAACCCGCTCTCACAGATCCACGTACATACGGACACAATATAGGGGTGTGGTGGGGGGGGGGGGGGGTCCCTGTATACCTACAACCCTTAATACCCCTTTATATAGTAACCCACTACAACAGACTCCGGTAAATACTGACACATTCTGGGAATTCCCTGAATGTCTATCGCCCGTTGTACTCCTTTATATATTGATTCACGCTGACAGAACCCGAGACATTCTGACAGATTCTGGGGACTCCCTGAATGTCTATAGCCCGTTTTACTCCTTTATATATTGATTCACGCTCAAAGAACCCTGTACATTCTGACGCATCAACAACAAAATCAACTTACATTTATATAGCTCCTTTAACGGAGTAAAACGTCACTAGGCGCTTCACAGGAGTGTTATCAAACAAAATTTGACACCGAGCCACATAAGGAGAGATTAGAACAGGTGACCAAAAGTTTGGTGAAAGAAGTAGGTTGTAAGGAACGTTTTAAAAGAGGAGAAATAGGAAGAGAGGCGGAGAGGTTTAGGGAGGGAATTCCAGAGCTTAGGGCCTAGATAGCTGAAGGCATGGCTACCAATGGTGGGGCGATTACAATCAGAGATGTGGAAGAGGCAAGAATTAGAGGAACACAGCGATCACTGAGGATTGTAGGGCTGGAAGAAGTGACAGAAATAAGGGCCAGGTCATGGAGGGATTTAAACGCAAGGATGAGAATTTTAAAATCGTGGTGTTCCAGGACCTGGAGCCAATGTAGGTCAGCGAGCACAGGAGTGAAGGTAGAACGGGATTCGGTGTGAGTTAGCATACAGGCAGCAGAGTTTTGGATGTACTCAAGTATATGGAGGGTGGAAGATTGGAGGCCCGCCAGGAGACCATTGGAATGATCAGCTCTGGAGGTAACAAAGGCATGGATGAGATTTCAGCAGCAAATCAGCTGACGCAAGGGCGGAAACGGGCGATGTTACGGAGGTAGAAGTTGGCGGCCTTGGTCCAGGAGTGAATATGTGGTCGGAAGCTCATTTCAGGGTCAAATAGGACGCCAATGTTGCGGACAGCCTGGCTCAGCCTCAGACAGTGGACAAGGAGAAGGATGGAGTCGGTTTCTAGGGAACGGAGTTTGAGGCAGGGATCAAAGACAATGGCTACAGTATTACCAATATTTAATTGGAGGAAATTTTTGCTCATCCAGTACTGGAGGTCGGACAAGCATTGTGACAAATCAAAGACAGTGAAGGGATCGTGAGAGGTGGTGGTGAGGTCGAGCTGGGTTTCATCAGCGTACATGTTGAATCTGATGTGTTTACGGATGATGTCGCTGAGGGGCAGCATGTAAACGAGAAATAGAAGGGGGCCAAGGATGGAACCTTGTTGGACTCCAGAAGTAATGGTGCTGGAGCTTGAAGAGAAGACATTGCTGGTGATTCTCTGGCTACGACTGAATAGTTACTAATGGAAGCAGGCGAGCGCAGTCCCACCCAGCTGGACGACGGAGGAGAGGCGCTGAAGGAAGATGGTGTGGTTAGCGTGTCAAAGGCTGCAGACTGGTCGAGACAGATCCATTCAGCTCATAAACAGACACGAGCACTCCTACACAGAGGCTGCGAGCTCCTACACAGATCCAAACTACTCCTAAGCTTGCCAGATGACTCCAACACAGTCCCACTAAGCTGGATGACAGAGGAGAGACGTTGGAGGAGGATGGTGTGGTCAACCGTATCAAAGGCTGCAGACTGGTCGAAACAGACCCATTCAGTTCCTACACAGATCCAGACTGCTCCCACACAGACTTATGGGGATCTTACAATGACCTATGGAGATCCTACATAGAGCCAGACAGCTCCGGCCCAAGCCCAGACAACTGCCACTTAGACCTAGACAACTGCCACCCAGACCCAGACAACTGCCACCCAGACCCGACAACTCATTTAGAGACCTATGGAGATCCTACACAGGCGAATGGAGATCGTACACAGAACCAGATACCTCCTCGGCAGACCATGACATCACCACCACAGACCCAGATGTGTCGTAACGAGACGCAGTCACCGCCTACTGAGATGCAGACACGTCCTATCAAGACGCAGACACCTCCTACCGACAGGCAGCCTGTTCCAACCAGACGCAGACATCTCGCACCCAGACATCTGCTAGCAAAACGCAGATAGCTCCTCCACAGAACCAGATATCTCCAACTCAGGCGCAGACACAGAGAGCTCTTATCAAGACACAGATAGCACCTACCTCGACGCAGACACCTCCCACCCAGACACAGATAGTTCCTACTCAGGCCCAGACAACTCCTAGCCAGTCCCAGACAGCTCTTACCCAGAACCTGAGATCGACTACACAAACCAATTCAGCTCCTTTCAATGGCTCATTCAGCTTGTTTGACAGGCACAGACTACTGGACAGACCCTTTCAACTCCTAGACAGGCACAGGCACTAGTACACAGACGCAACGAGCTCGTAAACAGATCCAGACTGCTCCAGCATGGACCTGTTGGGCCGAATGGTCGGAGTCTGTGCTGTGCCGTACATTCTATGTAATCCTACTCAGACCCAGGCACTCCTACAAAGACCCAGACAAACACTACACAGACCAGTGAGCTCCTACACAGTCGCAAACAGCTCCTACCCAGTCCCAGACAGCTCATACCCAATCGCAGAAAGCTCCTACACAAACCCATCCAACTGGCACCCAGACCCAGACTACTGCCACCCAGACCCAGACAACACCCACGCAGACCCAGACAGCTCATACTCAGACCGATGAAGCTCCTACGCAGACCGATGAAACTGCTAGACATACCCAGACACCTCCTGCACAGACCCAGACAAATGACACACAGCCCCAGGCAACTGCCACACAGACCCACGCAGTACATATGTAGAAGTATACAGCGCCAACACAGACCTACGGAGATTCTAGACAGACCCAGACTGCTCTTACAGAGACACAGACGGCTCCCACTCAGACACTGTCGGCACCTACACGGACCCAGACAGTTCTTACACAGACACAGACGGCTCCAACGCAGACCCAGACAGCTCTTACACAGACACAGACGGCTCCTACACATACCCAGACAGCTTCTATACAAACACAGACGGCTCCTACACAGAGTAAGATAGCACATACACAGACATAGACATCTCCAACACAGACCTATAGAGATCCTACACAGACCCAGACAGGTCCTAAACAGACAGACTGTTCCTACACAGACCCAAACGGCTCCTAAACAGATCCAGACATCTCCTATCCAGAGGTAAAACAGGGAACTATAGGCCAGTTACCCTGACATCAATAGTAGAGAAAATGCTGGAATCTATTTTTAAGGTTGCAGCAACAGGGCACATACGAAATCAGAATATGTTTAGGCAGAGTCAACACAGTTTTATCCAGGTGAAATCGTGTTTGACATCTATTAGAGTTTATTGAGGGTGTAACTAGCAGGGTTGAAAAGGGGCAACCAGTGAATGTAGCACATTTAGATTTTCAAAAGGCATTCGATAAGTTGCCACGTAAGAGGTTGTTGCTCAAGATTAGAGCTCATAGGATTGGGGGTCATATATTAACATGGATAGAGGATTGGTTAATGAACAGAAGACAAAGAGTAGAAACAGAAATATAGAAAATTTACAGCACGGATGGAGGCGATTCGGCCCATCGTATCCGTGCTGGCAGAAAAAGAGCCACTCAGACTAAAAGCACCTGGAATCATAGAATTATAGAAATGTTACAGCATGGAAGGAGGACATTCAGCCCATCAAGTCCGCGCCTGCTCTATGCAAGAGCAATCCAGCGAGACCTATTCATCCGCTGATAAATTCCTGAAAGTTGATAAATCAGCAGGGCCTGATAATCTGCATGCTAGAGTACGAAAAGAGGCAGGACTGTCGTATGAGAAGAGATTGGGTCGAATCGGCCTGTATTCACTCAAGTTTAGAAGAATGAGAGGGGATCTCATTGAAATGTATAAAATTCTGACAGATCGAGACAGACTGGATGTGGGGAGGATGTTTCCCCTGGCGGGGGAGGGTCCAGAACGAGGGGTCACATTCTCAGGATACAGGGTAGGAAATTTAGGACTGAGATGAGGAGAAATTTCTTCACTCAGAGGGTGGTGAACCTGTGGAATTCTCCACACAGAAGGCTGTGGAGACCAAGTCACCGAATATATTTAAGAAGGAGCTAGATAGACTTCGAGACAAAAAAGGCATCAAGGGGTATGGGGAGAGAGCGGGAATATGGTACTGAGATAGAGGATCAGCCATGATCATATTGAATGGTGGAGCAGGCTCGGAGGGCCGAATGGCCAACTCCTGCTCCTGTTTTCTATGTTGCTTTATTTCTATGTTTCTAACCCCGTAGCCCTGCAATTTTTTTGCTTTCAAGTGCTGATCCAGTTCCCTTCTGAAGGCCATGATTGAATCTGCCTCCAACACCCCCGCGGGCAGTGCATTCCAGATCCTAACCATTCGCTGTGTTAAAAAAGTTTTTCCCCATGTCACTTTCGGTTCCTTTGCCAATCAACTTTAATCTATGTCCTCTGGTCCTTGACCCTTCTGCCAATGGGAACAGTTTGTCTCTATCTGCCCTGCCTAGACCCTTCATGATTTTGAATACCTCTTTCAAATCTCCTCCCAACCATCTCTGTTCCAAGGAAAACCTCCCTAGCTTCTCCTGTCTATCCACATAACTAAAGTCCCTCATCCCTGGAATCATTCCAATAAATCTGTTCTGCACCGTCTCTAGTACACCCTTTCCTAAAGTGCGGTGCCCAGAACCGGACACAATACTCCAGTTAAGGCTGAACCAGTGTTTTATAAAGGTTTATCATCACTTCCATGATTTTGTACTCGATGCCTTTATTTATAAAGCCCAGGATCCAGTATGCTTTTTAACCACTTTCTCAACCTGCCCTGCCACCTTGAACGATTTATGCACATATACCCCCAGATCTCTTTATTCCTGTACCCCTTTTAGAGTTGTGCCCTATAGTTTATATTGCCTCTCCCTCTTCAACCTACCGAAATGTATCACTTCGCATTTTTCATTCTAAATTTCATCTGAAACGTGTCCGCCCACGCCAAGAGCCTGTCTACAGCCCCTTGAGGTCTTTTATTATCCTCCTCACTGTTTACTACCCTTCCAAGCTTTGTCATCTTTAAGTCATCCAAGTCATCCAAGTCCTAGTCATTAACATATATCAAGAGATGCAGTGGTCCCAGCACCGACTCCCGGGGAACATCACTGTACACCTCCCTCCAGTCCAAAAAATAACCTTTCACCACTACTTTCTGTTTCCTGTCCCTTAGACAATTCTGCATCCATGTTGCTGCTGCCCCCTTTATTTCATTGGCCGCAATCTTGATGTTAAGTCCCGCACGCGGCATTTTATCAAACGCCATTTGAAAGTCCACATACACCACATCAACTGCATTGCCATCACCTGTCATCTCTGTTCCCTCATCAACAAACTCGATCAGGTTAGTTGAACACGATTGCCTTTATCAAATCCGTGATGGCTTTCCCTAATCAATCCACACTCGTTCAAGTGAATTTCCAGCACTTGGTCCGTAGCCTTACAGGTTACGGCACGTCAGGCGCATATCCGAATACTTATTAAATGTGATGAGGTTATGTGTCTCTATCACCCTTTCAGGTACTGAGATCCAGACCACCACCACCCTCTGGATGGAAAAGAAAATCCTCAGCTCCCCTGTAATCCTTCTTCCAAACATTTAATCTATGTCCCCTGCTTATTGACCTCTCTTCTAAGGGAAATAGGTCCTTCCTATCCACTCTATCTGGACCGATTATCATGAATACACCTCAATGGACTCTCCCCTCAGCCTCCTCTGCTCCAAAGAAAACAACCCCAGCCTCTCCATTCTTTCATTATAGCTAAAATTCTCCAGTCCTGGCAGCACCCTCGTAAATTTCCGCTGTATCCTCTCTGGTGCAATTACATCCTTCCTGTAATGTGTTGACCAGAAATGTACGCTGTCCTCAAGCTGTGGCCTAACTTGTGTTTTATGCTGTTCCAGCAAAACTTCCCTGCTCTTATACTCTATGCTTCGGCTAATAACGAAAGGAAATAACGGAATGAACAGGTCATTTTCAGGCTGACAGATTCTAACTCTTGGGGTGCCGCAGGGTTCGGTGCTTGGGCCTCAGCTATTTACAATCTATATTAATGACTTATTCGAAGGGACCGAGCGTAATGTATCCAAGTTTGCTGACGATGCAAAGCTAGGTGGGAACGCAAGCTGTGAAGAGGAGACAAAGAGTCTGCAAAGGTTGAGTTAGTGGGAAAGAAGGTGGCAGATGGAGTGTAATGTGGGGACATGTCAGGTTATTCACTTTGGGTGGAAGAATAGAACCACAGAATACCTGTAAAATTGTCAGAAACTATTAAATGTTGGTGTTCATAGAGAATTGGGTGTCGTGGTACACGAAACACAGAAAGTTAATATACAGGTACAGCAAGCAATTAGGAAGGCAAATGTTATGTTGACTTCTATTGCAAGGGGTTTGGAGTCAAAGAGTAAGGAAGTCTTGTTACAATTATAAAGGGCTCTAGTGAGACTGAAGTACTGTGTACAGTTTTGTTCTCCTTATCTGAGGAAGAATACACTTGTCCTAGGGACGGTACAACGAAGGTTCACGAGATTAATTCCTGGGATGAGAGAGTTGTCCTATGAGGAGAGATTGAGTAGAATGGGCTTTACTCTGTGGAATTTAGATGATTGAGAGGTGATCTCACTGAAACACTTAAGATTCCAGCAGGGATTGACTGGGTAGATGCTGAGCGGATGATTCCCATGGCCTGGAGAGCCTACATCTAGAGGGCATTGTTTCAGGATAAGGGGTCAAATATTAAGAACTGAGAGGAGTATGAATTTCTTCACTCAGAGGGTTGTGACTCTTTAGGATTCTCTACCCCAGAGGGCTGTGGATGCTGAGCCGTTGAGTATATTCAAGGCTGAGATCGATAGATCTGTGGACTCTAGGGGAATCAAGGTATATGGGGATCGGGCGGGTAAGTGGAGTTGAGGTTGTAGATCAGCCACGATCTTGGTGAATGGCAATGCAGGGCAGGCTCGATGGGGCCGTATCGCCTACTCCTGCTCCTATTTCTTGTGTTCTTATGAATGTGGAATAGGACTGGGCTGGAGAGGAGGTGATGCCGAGCTCATTGAACCGAGAGTGTGGAATAGGACTGGGCTGGAGAGGAGGGGATGCTCAGCCCATTGAACCGAGAGTGTGGAGTAGGACTGGGCTGGAGAAGAGTGCATGGTCAGCTCATTGAACCGAGAGTGTGGAATAGGACTGGGCTGGAGAGGAGGTGATGTTCAGCTCATTAAACGGAGAGTGTAGAATAGGAATGGGCTCGAGAGGAGGGGATGGCAGATCATTGAACCGAGAGTTTGGAATAGGACTGGGCTGGAGAGGAGGGGATGGTCAGCTCATTGAACCGAGAGTATGGAACTGGATTGGGCTGGAGAGGAGGGGATGGTCAGCTAATTGAACCGAGAGTATGGAACTGGATTGGGCTGGAGAGGAGGAGATGGTCAGCTCATTGAACCGAGAGTTTGGAATTGGACTGGGCTGGAGAGGAGGGGATGGTCAACTCATTAAACCGAGAGTGTGGAATAGGACTGGGCTGGAGAGGAGGGGATGGTCAGCTCATTGAACCGAGAGTATGGAACAGGATTGGGCTGGAGAGGAGGAGATGGTCAGCTCATTGAACCGAGAGTTTGGAATAGGACTGGGCTGGAGAGGAGGGGATGGTCAGCTCATTGAACCGAGAGTGTGGAATAGGACTTGGCTGGAGAGGAGGGGATGGTCAGCTCATTGAACCGAGAATGTGGAATAGGACTGGGCTGGAGAGGAGGTGATGGTCAACTCATTGAACCGAGAGTGTGGAATAGGACAGGGCTGGAGAGGAGGTGATGGTCAGCTCATTGAACCGAGAGTGTGGAATAGGACTGGGCAGGAGAGGAGGGGTTGGTCAGATCATTGAACCGGGAGTGTGGCTTAGGACTGGGCTGGAGAGGAGGTGGTGGTCAGCTAATTGAACCGAGAGTGTTGAATAGGACTGGGCTGGAGAGGAGGGGATGGTCAGCTCATTAAACCGAGCGTGTGGAATAGGGCTGGGCTGGAGAGGAGAGGATCGTCAGTTCATTGAACCGAGAGTCTGGAATAGGATTGGGCTGGAGAGGTAGGGAATGGTCAGCTCATTAAACCGTGAGTGTGTAATACGACTGGGCTGGAGAGGAGCGGATGGTCAGCTCATTGAACCCTGAGTGTGGACTTGGACTGGACTGGAGATGAGGTGATGCTCAGCTCATTGAACCGTGACTGTGGTATAGGATTGGGGTGGAGACAAGGGATTGGTCAGCTCATTGAACCGGGAGTGTGGAATAGGACTGGGCTGGAGAGTAGGGGATGGTCAGCTCATTGAACCGAGAGTTTGGAATAGGACTGTGCTGGAGAGGAGTGGTTGGTCAACTCATTGAACCGAGAGTGTTGAATAGGACTGGGCTGGAGAGGAGGGGATGGTCAGCTCATTAAACCGAGCGTGTGGAATAGGGCTGGGCTGGAGAGGAGAGGATCGTCAGTTCATTGAACCGAGAGTCTGGAATAGGATTGGCCTGGAGAGGTAGGGAATGGTCAGCTCATTAAACCGTGAGTGTGTAATACGACTGGGCTGGAGAGGAGCGGATGGTCAGCTCATTGAACCCTGAGTGTGGACTTGGACTGGACTGGAGATGAGGTGATGCTCAGCTCATTGAACCGTGACTGTGGTATAGGATTGGGGTGGAGACAAGGGATTGGTCAGCTCATTGAACCGGGAGTGTGGAATAGGACTGGGCTGGAGAGTAGGGGATGGTCAGCTCATTGAACCGAGAGTGTAGAATACGACAGGTCACCTCCCGCATTCTGCAGATGGCCGATCAGCTGGAGAAGTTCAAGAGCCGCATTTGTAAGACAACGCAGAAGGTATGTAAGGCCATGCAGATCAATCTGGACAATGTGGCAGTCCAGGTGATTCCTGCAGCAGCAAGGGATCTGGTGGTGATTCTAAGGGCGTCCGTTACTTCAGGAGTGACAGCCATTACCGCTTCCAAGAATCACTGTTTGATGCCCTTCATAGCATCATATGTCAGGGCTCTCACAGCTTCATTTCAACAATTTGTTCTGTCTCACGCTGAACTTCAGCCCAACCGAACCCATTCCCAGCAATGAGTGGTTGGAGATTTCACTGTTTCTGATGACGTGGATAATGAGGTTGTGTCATTCCAGTGTGTGGTTTTGCACTGAACCCAGTCGGCATTGCATGTACAAGTGAGATGAGAGCAGAAACAGGTCCTGCAAGTATATTAACATCCCATTAGTCCAAGCCGCATTGCTGCTGCTGTGTTCGACCTGGCACAGAATGGCTGGAGGGAAGATAGTTTGCGGCTACATTGATTCATACAGTGACAAAGTGTTTGACTATTCGAGATGTGGAATGTGACTTTACACTTTGGGCTGCTTGACAGATGGTCAGTGATTTCAACCTGGAGTGAACCTGCTGTGCGCCCCGGATCAGGTCGGAGGCTGGTGGGAACACTTTGTGGATTATTAGGGATCCAATATAACTTCGACAGGGCGGAATTACAGGCGGTAGCGCATCGGCCGCCCATTTTACATTCCGTGACTTCAATGGAAAGGAGAATTGAGTGGGATGTATAATAGACGGCTCATCCACTACCGACTGTGTTGTGTCTTGGTCGAAGTTGAATTTTACTCCCATTATTTCTGAGTTGCTTTCACCAGGGTTTTCAGTCATTCCACGTTTAGAATCTGCTTCTTTAGTAACTACAGGACTGACACAACTGGCCGAGTAGCGGGGTGGGGAAATCTCGGACCCACGGACGGGTTTCTTCTATTCCAGTCGGTTTAAATTAGTTGGTAGAAAATATAGCGCTGCGGCCTTGTTGCTGAAAGATGGGCCCTCGCTGAGAGTGCGCTCATCGCTGGGAGCGCCCGTTCGTGGAATCAGTCCTGACATCAACAGCACTTACAGAATGAAATTTTTCCATCACAAGCTGCCCTCTGGCAGACTGTCCACAAAATCGCAGGGTATCATGTCGCAATTTACTTACCCCCATGATTTACAGAATTCAATGCGATGTAAAAAAAAAACTGGGAGTGAAATTGGCCTCGGGCAGTGGTGCAAGCTGATCGATAGTGAATCAGCAGACCATTTTGTTGTTGGTCCCGTTTATCATAACAATTGACTTCAATTGAAAAGGAAATCTGGAGGATTGTAAAAGGGGCTGCTGATTCGTTACCGCCCGTTTTACACTGCAGCCCGAGACCAATTTATGCCCGAGGGATCACAGAGCTTTCCACAGCTCATGTCTGGTCTGCTGTCGACTCATTGGGGTAGATTATGAATTTGTGCGATCGTGCAAAACGGGTGATGGCGAATCCACAGCCGGTTTCACATTTCTCCCCATTTTTATTTTCATTGCCTTCAATGAAATAAAATTGTTGAGATGTGAAAGGGGCTGTCGATTCACTCTCACCCGTTTTACACCATCGCACATGTCACAATCGACCCCATTGACGGAGATCGATTGCCATGATTAATCACCAACTCCATTATGGTTGTATGGAACGAGATGGACTTTGCTCATTTTTTGTCCAGAATTCTTATATTCTTCCGAGTTGATATTTATATAAAATTCCCTTTTTATCTGCGCGTTCAGTCCCCTACACCCTATTATTCCACATCTGCTCCCTGAGGTGATTTTTAAATATTTAAGTCCTCCTTTATTATCCTTTCTTCAAGTTTTGCCACACTCCCTGCGATCCGGAATTTGATTTTTAAAACTGAATTCCCAATTTCAGACCCTAGCTCCGTGTGTTTTTCCTTGTGTCCCTCTTGAAGTCATATGTAGATTTAAATCTTTGCTGATTCCCAGTATTAGATCCTTCTACTAATTTATTCGCTCTCTTGTTCCTGAGGTGATTTTCATATTTATCTCTGCACATTCCGTATCTGCAGGAAATTCCCAGTCTATCTCCTGAAGTGCTCGTGGCCAGTTTCAGGCCTTCTCTGCATGTTATTTCCTTTTTTCCTTCTTATGGTGATTTATGTCCTTAAATTTATGTTTGTTCCCCAGTTTCAGATCGGTTCTCCATGTTTCCTCTCTCTCCTTCCGGAGGAGGTTTATTTTATATTTAATTATCTGTACCAATGTATAGCACAATCTATAATATAATAAGAATACTAGGTTAAGTATACATAAGTAAATATTAATGTAATATGAGAATGTATTCTGTCTGATAGAGGCACAACATGGTTTAGATTAGGTCGTTAGGATTCCATAGGGGAAGGTAAAGTAAGGAGAAGCTGTCAGGTTAATGCAATTTAAGAAGCACCCAAGGTTTTGTATAAAAATTATAGCCAGTTTGGAGACAACATGTCTATGTTTCAGCTGTCATTATTCTATTAAAGTGTGATGTTTATGAACATGTAAAATTATCTCATCTTCTCGATGAGGAAAACATACATTCCAGTCAGAGCTTGTTATGGTGAGAGACAGGGAAGGGCTTCATTTGCTGTTCCTGTTAATTCACTGTTACACTTTAGTTAAAGATTCAAACTGAGTGAGAATGTCACTAGCTGCCGTTTAACTCAAAGACAGCGGTGCAGTGAAGGAATTAAACACCAAAACGTGAACTTCTGCGACAAAATGGATTAACATTTGGTATTTCGACGTAATGCTTATGGAAAAGGAAGGACAGACATTCGGAGGAAAGTAAAATCGACCCTTTTGTGCAGAGAATGCAATGCTTGCGTCTATTAAATAGATCAGCGTAAGATTGGATTCAATCTGAATATAGTTCTGATCTGGGATTTGGTTTACTTCTCCATTATTCATATTTTCTTTAAACTTAAACATTAACATTATTTTAACAGTAACAGAGCAGGAGAGTGCTGTGGGACCTTTTCCAGTTTAGTAACACTGCAGAAGGGGTATGGATGCATTGTGATTTATTACAAAATGTAGCAGGTTTTATATATACATACAGGGAAAGTTAGACATGGTACTGATGTAGGACTAAAAAGGTGCAAAGTGATTTTACAATTTAATTTGGGGCAATGCCTTTTTATCTCCTCAAGGTTTAATTTTATATTTAAATTAATGGGCTCTTTTTCCTAAAGAAGCTTCAGACACAAACCGTAGCCTTATAGAGAAAACAATCATTTATTAATAATACGCTACAAAAATTGGCATTAGGATTGAAACTACATCATGGGTTTAGAATTGCTTTACCAAGAATAAAACAACACATTCTGAATTCCCAAAATGCACAATTGTTTGGAAAGCAGATGTCTATCGAGGCATCAAGCCGTGAGGCAGCGAGCAGTCATGAAGATTTCAGGTGAGGCAGTGCTGCCCAGAAGCGAAAGACGAGATTGAAGCAGTCGTGGTGGATCTGTGCCTCTCCTCACTCAACTTCTGCCCAGCTTTTAAAGATATTTTTAACACAGAACCACACCTCTGGGGCAGTGGCTTTTCAACAATAGGATCCTACAAATACAACCCATGATTGATTGACACTTCACTTGTTTTGTCTTTGTGTCTACAACATAACCAAATTAAGTCAGCAGGTGTTCAAACCTCCTGCAGCCCTCCTGGAATGGTTCTTTTTGCTATGGTGATCTGTCCTCTCCCGTGTGGTATTTTACAATGTGCCATTAACAACTCTTGCAACAGTCCTTCCATCTTTTAAGAGTCCTTTTCCTCGAGACATGCTGAAGGCAATTTGGTATCAGGCTTTCATTTATCACATGAATGTTTACCACTGAGAGCAGCTGGGGAAACTCCTGCAGTAAATAATGGGCAGGGTCATGTACACAAGACTAAGTGACTTTGTTGTGCAGCCTCCAGGCATCACCTCGAGAACTGGCAAAATTAAATCTAAAAGTATGCTAACCCAGAACAAACATGAACAGCTTCATCTGCTGCTGTTCTGCTGGTCAGCACTCACACTCCAGGCAGATTACACAGTTTGTTTGTTTCTTGAATGTTTTCTGTGCTCTATTCTCACTCATGTCTGTACCCTCCTGTCCCTTTACATGTTTATCCGTCTTTCACTATGTCTGTTCTCTGTGAATATCGTTTATTTTCTGTGTGTTTTTCTATCTTTGTTATTTCCACTTCTACTTTAATTTCTGTCTCTCTGTCACTGTTTATGTATCTATCTTTTTCTTTCTATTACTCTTGGCTTTTTTTCGATGCGCCTCTCTCTCTGTCTTCATGTCGCTGCGTGTCTTCTCTCTTTTTTTACATCTGCCTCACTGTCCCTCTCCCTCTCGTTGTCTCTCTCCCTCTGACTTCATCCGCCTTTTTGTCTTTAAACCTCTGTTTCCGTATCCTTCTCTCCCATTCTATTTGCCTCTGTCTATCTCTGTTTTTGTTTCTCTCTTTGTATCTACTTTTTCCTTCTCTTTCCCTCTATTTGTTTCGTACTCCTTCCCTTTTCATCTGTCTTTGTTTCATTCTGTTTGTTCCCCACTATCTCCAACTCTGATTATGTCTATTTCTTTCCCTCTGTTGCTAGTTGCGTTCGCGATCTCTTCTTTGCATCTGCTTCTGTATTTCATTCCATTTTTTTCTATTTCTGTTTTAATCTTCGTATTTCGCCCCCTCGCTCCGGTTTTCTACGCTTTCCTACATTTCTATTCCTCTTTCTCTCTTTTTACGTCTTACACCCTCCTGCGCTGCCTCTCTCTCAGTCTCTAGTTATTTTGGTTTGATTTCTTCTGTCTATTTACCTCTCCGCTTCAACCTTCGGAACATAGGAACACGCAAAGGCCATTTAGCCCCTCGAGCCTGTTCCGCCTTTCATTGAGATCATGGCAGATCTGTGACTTTACTCCTTATACCAGCCTTCGCCCATATCCCATAATACCTTTGGTAAACAAAAATCTATCAATCTCAGGTTTAAAATTAACAGTTGACTTAGCATCAGCTGCCGTTTGCGGAAGACATTTCCAAACTTCCACCACTCTTTGCGTGTAAAAGCGTTTTCTAGCTTCACTCCCGAAAGTCCTGCCTCTAATTTTTAGGCTATGTCTCCTCATCCTTGACTCCCCAACCAACGGAAATAGCTTCTCTCTATCTACCCTATCAGTTTCCCTCAATATATTGAAAACGTCGATCAAAACACCCCTAAATGTTCTAAATTCCAGGGAATACAACCCTGGTTTGTGTAATCTTTCCTCGTAATTTAACCATTGGAGTCCAGTTATTATTCTAGTAAATCTACTCTGCACTCCCTCCACGGCCAATATATCCTTCCCAAGGTGCGATGCCCAGAACTGAACAGAGTATTCCAGGTGTGGTCTGACCAGAGCTTTATATAGTTGTATCATAACTTCTACCCTCGTGTACCCTAGTCATCCAGATAAAAAGGGCAGCATTCCATTAGCCTTTACCATAATGTTCTGAACCTGTCCATTACATTTTCATGATCTATGTCCATGGACCCCAAAGTCTTTTTGGACCTCCAGTGTTTGGAGCTTTTCACCACCTAGAAAGTTCTCTGGTACCTTTTTATGTACAAAGTGAATCACCTCACACTTGTCCACATTGAAATCCATTAGTCCCAGTTTTGTCCAAATTTCAGTGTCTCTCCCGTTTCATCCATGTTTGCGCTCTCCCTCTCTATCTCTCTCTACATATAATTTGCTTTCTTTGTCGCTTTATTTTTCTTTCTTGTCTTAATAACTCTCTCTTTATTTCTCTCCGTCGCTGTCTAACTCTGTGTCTGCCCGTCTTTGTTTCTTTCTCGCTTTCACACACTCACTTCCTCTCTTTTATGTGAATCTGTCTTAATTGTCCGCGTTTATTTTAATCGTTACATTTCTTTTTTTCTTTTTGTCTCTCTCCGTGTCTTTCATTCTATTTCTATTTTTGTCTCTCTCCATATCACTTCTTTCCTCTGGCCCACTTTCTGCCTTCTCTCTGTCTCTTCACATCCTTCATTTCCCTTTCTGTCTTTTTATGGACAATCTCTGTTTTGTTTCTCCGACTATATCTCTATCTGTCTTTAAGTCTTTGCAGTGGTCTCGTATGTTTTTTCTCTATGTTTACCTTTCTTAACTCAGCCACTGTCTATAATTTTGTATTTTCCATTCCCTTCCATTCTATCTCTCTCATCCCTTATCTCTCTCTCTATTCCTCTATACCTGTTTCTGACTTTGACTCTGCCATTCCCTCACTCTCCCTTTCTATCTGCCTCTATTAGTATGACTGTCTCCCTGCCTATCCCTGTCTCCTCCTTTTCATGACTCTCTCCCTCTCTATCTTCTTTCTCTTTCTCTCATCCACACGCATACACACAAACAAACACAAACACAAGCACAGACACACATATTCCCTCTCCAGAAGCACAATGAATATCCTACGGGGGTAATTCTATACATTGGAGTTGTAGGATAGTAGCAGACTTCAGGGGGCAGAGACAAACCGGTGAAATGGGCAGACACATGGCAGCTGAAATTTATTGCAGAGAAGTGTAAGATGATACATTTTAGATGGAAGAATGAGGAGTGCCTGTATAAAATAAATTGTGCAATTTTAAAAGGGTGCAGGAACACAGAGATTGGGGGGTGTATGTGCACAAATCTTTGAAGGTGACAGGACAGATTGTTAAGGCTCATAAAACCATACTGGGATCCATGGCTTTATAAATAGAGCCAAAATGTATAAAAACAAGGAATTTAAGCGAAACCTTTAGGAATCACCGTTTTTGCCTCAGCTGGAGTATTGTGTCCAATCCTGGGCACCCGACTTTAGGAAGAATGTCAAGGCATTCGAGAGGGTGCAGAAGAGATTTACAAGAATGGTTCCAGGGATGAGGGAGTTCAATTATGTGGAGAGACAGGAGAAGCTGGGGTTGTTATCCGTAGAGCAGAGAAGGTGAAGGGGAGATTTAATAGAGCTGTTCAAAATTATGAGGGGTTTCGATAGACTCCTCGCTCACTAGCTACCTGTTCATCGTTCTTTCTCTATCTCTCGTTCTGGCTCACTTTTCCTCTGCTTTTTCTTTTTTGTTTCACTGTCTCTTTCTCTCTCTATTTGCTTCCCTCACCCTCTGTGTGTGTGTGTGTGTGTGTGTGTGTGTGTATGTGTGTGTGTGTGTGTGTTTCTCTTTCTCTCTCCCTCTCTCTCTCTCCTTCTGTCTGTCTCGCTTTCTCTGTCTCTCTCTCTCTTACCCACTGCCTGTCTCTCTCTCTCGATCTCCCTGTCTGTCTATCTCTCTCCCTCTGTATGTCTCTCTCTGTCTGTCTCTCCGTCTCTCTATCTGTCTATCTATTTGTCTCTCTGTCCATCTGTCTGCCTCTCTCTCTCCCTCTGTCTGTGTGTCTTTCTCTCTTTCTCTTTCTATCTAACTGTTTGTCTTTCTGTCCCTCTCCTTCTGTTTGTCTGTATGCCTGTCTCTCTTTCTCTCTCTCTCTGTCTCTCCCTGTGCCTGTCTCCCTTTCTCTCTCTCTCTCTCTGTCTCTGCCTCTCTCTGTCTCGCCCTCTCGCTCACCATTTATGTGGAGTGTACCCATTCTGATCAGGCTTACAGCAGCTACTTTGATTGGTAGGTGTGCCCACTTTCCAGGGATGCCGTTTAGTTGAAGTCCAGATGAGCTCTTTAGAGCCACCTTTTTGAGAATCAATTCATGAGTCGTCTGTAGAGCAAATAGCGCCTCAATGGATCAAATTATCATTAAAATATATCACAAACTGATTTATGATAATTTTATGGCTCTGTTTTGCTTATATAAAATGTAATTTCTCTCCCCAGCGTAGTGTAGGGGACGGAGTTTGGAATGGGATTCAGTTCTAGTACTTGAAACCCTTCAGCTCTTTCTATGATTTCCCTAATTTAACAAATAGATTAAATGGGTATTTCACCGCGTTCACCACCTCCTCTCTGAATTTAGTCTGGGTCATGACATAAATACACGTGTTTGTGCAGGAACCGAGAACCTGCAGCATCTTTGCTGTGTGGCTTGTGATAAAAACAGGGTCAGTGTAGGAATAATAATACCGAGTGTTTGTAATTCGCACATAAATGGTAAATACAACCTGTGTCACCCATAACAATATAAAACTGCCCGATATACTGAAGATTAAAATGACGGCTTTCCTTCAGTTCTCCATTTCTGGGTCCCTGCCATTCTCTCCATTGCTGCAGCTCTGGTGTCACCTGCGGACTCTACTGGCCGCTATAATACGCCTGACCATCAAAACATTGAGCAGCAAGATCAGACAGAATGGGACACAAGGGATTACAATGAGGTGAAATACATCAAATGCGGTCCATGCGGGGGAGTTACGGAAGTTTACTTTAGCCCCACAGCCCCAGGGAACGTTATCAATTATATATGCAGGTTCATTCAAGAAGTACCAGGGGACACTCTGTAAACAGCCCAGCACACTCACTGTTCCCAGAACCACAGTCGCCGTTTTCTCGGTGCAATATTTTGTTTTCAGATTCTCACAACAAATGGCCACAAATCGATCAAAGGTGAAAGCGACCGTGAGCCAGACAGAAACCACCACAGTTGCAAAAGCCAAGGAAATAATAAAACTACACACGGGAGTAATTCTCAGGAATGAACCAAGGAAATAAATCGAACTAATCTGCCTCAATATCACATCAACGATAACGACCAGGAGATCGGTGACTGCCATTCCCATCAGGTAGCGACTGATACATTTGGAGAGACCGCACTTTCCTCGGGACAAGATCACAATCGCCACCAAGTTAACTGTAAGAGAGAGAAAAGGAAGCAGAGAAATTACTGATCAGTCCTGGAGCCAAATCAACAGTATGAGAATATCTGGGGTGAAATTTCCCGCTTTGTTGCTGTATCGAACGGTTGAAACTGATTCACTGAGCTGGGCAGCACTTCAGGGCAAAGAAATGTTTTTGATCACAATGATTAATAATGATTTGGGAGATCAGAACGGAAAGTGAATAAAATGAGCACCAGATACATTGGAAGGGCTGAGCGAGGGCGCAGTGCCGGTGGGGAAGGGATACGGGGTTTTACGGAGCGGGAATCCACCGGATCGAAGCCGAATTTGGGCTCCAGACGGACAGGAAAGAGAACGAAGTTCGGGAAGGTGAGGAGACAGGGGGAGGTACAGCTGATTTGTTTCTCTGGGTTAAGAGAGACGATGGGGGCTGGCACTAAACTGGAAAGGTTGCCGAAGACCGAGCCAGTGAGTGAGATTGGGAGGGAGACAAGGAAAAAAGACATGCACTAGCTGGAGGAGAGTCAGGAGCAGATGGTTTGGGAAAACAGACAATCTGAAGCAACGGACGGGCTGACGGAAAATTCAATGCAGTTGGAGGAGAGACGAGGATTCACAGAGAGAGACTGCAGCAGAGTGTTAGAGGAAACCTAATCTATAGGTCCCACGAACACAATTCAACAATACATTCAACAGTTCAATTCTGTGACTATTGGTGTCAGGGAACCAGTGTTGGGTATACAATGTGCCATAAATTTACTTTATACATTCAATTAAAATTAAATTTAGAAGTATTAATTCTATCAAACTCGTTGTATTTAATTTAGCCGAGCTTTTCCATGTTTAATTGTTTCTCCCTTTCCCTCTCAGTTGTCGTCTCTATCACTCACTCTATCTCTTTCTGTAGCCAATTTGCATATCCGATTTAATCCTATCATCTTGGGCCTGCATTCTGTTCACCAGCCCCGGGTTCCACCGATCCTATTCTCAGTGTCAGTTTGTTAAATAGTAAAGCCTCAAGCCAATAGTAAAATGTTTCTACAACTCATCCACGTCTTCACTTGTTCAACTATACTATTCACTTCGTCAACAAATCATGTAATAAACAGAATCGAATGTCTCTTCCAGACAGATCTCACAATAATTGAGTTTCCTTCTCTTGTAATTATGAACTAAAGCGATAGATGGCGGGATTGTTCAATTGACAAAACGCCAACATCACACTTATAATCTACAGATAAATAGAAGGGGTCCTGATTCCTGATTACAGATACAGTGCACACTGATACAACATAACATCAAAACATTTCATTTTACAATCAAGTCCAGTGACAGTCAGTGAACTCAGTAAAGCAGAAAAGGAGATGTGAAAGAATCAGCAGCAAACTCAATTCAGTAGCCAGACATCTGAAGCGGAGTCAGATACACACATAATGGAAAAATATTTCATGACAGTGATAGCCAAAAAATACATTGAAACCCCAGTTAAACTAAGGCATGTGATTGGTGTGAGGTGGTGGGAGGTCCGGGAATTGCGCTGCCTCCTCGTAACACTAAGACCGTGAGATGTCTCATTATCAATTCCAGAAAAGACATTGACGAAAGCATGTTGCAGGAAAGGTTAGTTACCCAACAAGGCATTGCTAACAGCTCATGATGGTCTGATACCAGCTGTGATTCCAATACATTCAGTACAGAGAATAATCCATTCACAATGGATATACAAATATAATGTAACTCCTGTAAGACCAAACGTTTAGAAGTTAAAGAGGTACCATTATTCAACAATATATTCAGCACTGAGAATAATCCAGTAACAATGCCAGAGTTGGATATACAAAGGTTATTACAGGTATAATATAATTTCTACAAGGCAGAACGTTTAGAAGCTAAGGACATATCGTTATGCAACTGATCATTCAATACAGATAATAATCCAATAATAATGCCAGCAATGGATATAAAAGTTCATTACAGATATATTGCAATTGCTACACGACTGAACGTTTAGATGCTAAAGAGACACCATCATTCAACAGAACCTTCAGTATAGTGAGTAATCCAGTAACACTGCCAGAGATGGATATCAAATGCTCATTACGGGTACATTGTAGCTCCTACAAGACTGAAGCAGCAGAGAATTAACACATTACATCATTCAACTGCTAGAACAGAACAGGCGACTGTGTAAAACATGCAGTGATAAACAAAATGCCAAGTACAGCAGCAGAGTTAACACCGATTTACACCATGAACAGATGAGACAATGGCTTACCCGGAACTCCAATGGCTGCAATAACAGGATAATAAATGTCTTCTATCCGATAGATTACTGGATATCCCATTTCTGTGAGAATCAGTGACTTCTGCTGGTCTGGAAACCAGACCAGTACCGGGCAGGCAATCTGAGCTGATCCATTCCAACAAGCCCTGATTTATACAGGGGTTAAGTCTCCACTGACACGGTTATACCACTGATCATTGCTATTAGTTACAGTCGCATGAACAAACAGCAGTTTTGACTCCGATATAAATAATGTGGTGGATAAAAAACAACCATCTCAAACTCCAGGACATTATCTTTATCAGACCTCTCTCAGCAATAAGTTAAAAGCTGAGCTCCAACAATAATGAGCGGCTTCATTTACAGTTTTCATATAATTGTATTCACCATATTCACTCCTGGCAATTCATTTATAAATTATATCGATTCTCCATAGTGTATCCAAGGGCACAAACAGACCTGTTTCACCCTGTTCCTCTGTCGGGAATAAGGCTGAAAGCTGTACTCATGCAGAACTGTTCCAACAATAGTGAGCAGCTTCATTTGCAGTTTTCAGATAACTATATTGACCATGTGCAATCCTGCTAATTAATTTATAAATATTATCTATTTCACCACAGTGTAGAGTGAATCCAGGTACACAAGCGGATCCGTTGCACTCTGTTCCTGCAGTTTCCGAGTTAAAATATAAATTGTGAGTGTCTGACAGGAGGGCAGCTGCATGCAATATTCAGGATTGCAGCCGAGAAATTGCTTTGGGTAATATTAGGGGACGGACACTGAACGTGCCCCAATGATACTCCTCTCTCCGCTATTTAACTGCAGATGTTTACCCGTTTATTCTGCATTGGTTAACGGCTCCAGTAAAATTGGCACCGTGTGACACTGAGCTGAGCTCATGACACGATTTGAAGTCCATCACAAAGTGCCCCGTGCTTCTCTCACCCACCTCCATTGCTTCCTCAGCCCATTGCCATTGAAACCCTCATCAATGTTTCTGTCCCCTCCAGACTCCATTCCTCCAAAGCACTCCTCGCTGGCCACCGAATCTCCTCCTTCCTTAAACGTGAGCTCGTCCAAAACATTAAAGGCGGTCTGTGCATAAAGTTATTTTTGATTTTCATTGGAATGTGTTCATTAGTTGTCCACTGTTCCAGCTGAAGTAATTTCTGGGATCATATTCTTGTACCAGAAAGATATTTTTATTATAGATGGACTTGAAATAAATTAGCATTGGGAACAGGGAGTCCAGTATCACTCCGTTTTTTAAGAAAGGAGAGAGAGGGAAACCGGGGAATTATAGACCAGTTAGCCTAACATCCGTTGTGGGGAAATTTCTGGAGTCTATAATTAAGGATAGGGTGACTGAACACCTCGAGAATTTTCAGTTAATCAGAGAGTGCCAGCATGGATTTGTGAAAGGTAGGTCATGCCTGACAAAACTGATTGAATTTTTTGAAGAATGACTAAAGTAGTGGACAGGGGAATGTCAATGGGTGTTAATTATATGGACTTCCAGAAGGCATTTGATAAGGTCCCACATAAGAGCCTGTTAGCGAAGATAGAAGCTCATGGAATCGAGGGAAAAGTACGGACTTGGTTAGGATGTTGGCTGAGCGAAAGGCGACAGAAAGTAGGGATAATGGGAAGGTACTCACATTGGCAGGATGCGATTAGTGGAGTCCCACAGGGATCTGTCTTGGGGCCTCAATTATTCACAATATTTATTAACGACTTAGATGAAGGCATAGAAAGTCTCATATCTAAGTTTGCCGTTGACACAAAGATTGGTGGCATTGTAAGCAGTGGAGATGAAAACATAAAATTACAAAGCGATATTGATGGTTTAGGTGAAAGGGCAAAACTGTGGCAAATGGAATTCAATGCAGACAAATGTGAGGTCATCCACTTTGGATCAAAAAAGGATAGAACAGGGTACTTGCTAAATGGTAAAAAGCTAAAAACAGTGGATGTCCAAAGGGACTCTCCAACCTCGCTTTCCTCGCCAATCCTTGGACGCGTTGTCACCTCTCAAATCGGTTCCCGTCTTTCCTGTATGTTTGACTCACTCCAATAAGATTTTCGCCCCCGCCGCAGAACTGAAAAGGCCCTTGTCAATGTCACAAATGACATCCGATGCGACTGAGACCGTGGTAAACTATTCCTCTTCATCCTTCTCCACCTGTCTGCAGCCTTTGACACGGTTGACCACAAAATCCTCCTCCAATGCCTCCCCTCTGTCGTCCAGCTGGGTGGGACTGCACTAACCTGATTCCATTCTTATCTATCCAGTCGTAGCCAGAAAATCACCAGCAATGGCTTCTCTTCCCGCTCCCGCACCGTTACCTCTGGACTCCTCCAAGAATCTATCCTTGCCCCCCTTCTATTTCTCATCTCCATGCTGTCCCTCAGCGACATCATCCAAAAACATGAAGTCAGGTCCCACATTTATGCTGATGACACCCAGCTCTACCTCACCACCACCTTACTCGACCCCTTCACTGGCTCTCATTTGTCACATTCCTTGTCTGACATCCAGTACTGGCTGAGCAAAAATATCCTCCAACTATATATTGGGAAGAGTGAAGCCATTAACTTTGGTCCCCGCCACAAACTCTGTTCCCTAGCCACAGACTCCATCCCTCTCCCTGGCCGTTGTCTGAGGCTGAACCTGGCCGTTTGCAAATTGATGACCTTTTTAACCCTGAGATGAGCTTCAAACCACATATCTGCTCCATCACCAAGACCACCTAATTCCACCACCATATGAACATACGAATTAGGAGCAGGAGTAGGCCATCCAGGCCTTCGATACTGCTCTGCCATTTGATAAGATCATGGCTGATCTGATTGGAACTCAGCCCCCACTTTCCGGTCCACCTACTATAACCTCTGACTCCCTTGTTAATCATGAATCTATCTAACTCAGCCTTTTAAAAAATCAATGATCGTGCCTCTTCCGCTCTCTGGGGATGGGAGTTCCACAGATTCACTGAGAGAAAAAAGTTCTCTTCATCTCCTTCTTAAATGGTAGACCCCTTATTTTAAACTGTGGCCCCCGGGTCTAGTCTCTTCCACAAGGGGAAACATCCCCTTAGCATCGACCCCTTCTAGTCCCCTCAGGATCTTATATGTTTCAATAAGATCACCTCTCATTCTTTTAAAATCCAGTGTATACAGAGCTAACTTGTCCATTCTTTCCTCATAAGATAATCCCCCCTTCCCAGGAATCAGTCGAGTAAACCTTCTCTGAACCGCCTCCAAAGCAATTATGTCCTTTCTTAAATAAGGAGACCAAAACTGCACACAGTATTCTCGATGTGGTCTCACCAATGCCCTGCACACCTGCAGCAAAATATCTTTACTTTTATATCCCATTCCCCTTGTAATAAATGACAACATTCCATTTGCCTTCCTAATCACTTGCTGTATCTGCATACTAGGGCACCCAGATCTCTCTGTACCTCAGAGTTTTGCAATCTCTCTCTATTTAAATAATAAACTGCTTTTCAATTCCTCCTGCCAACGTGGACAAGTTCACATTTTCCCACATTATACTGCATCTGCCAAATATTTGCCCACTCGCTTAACCTATCTATATCCCTTTGCAGACTCCTTCTGTCCTCTTCACAACTTACTTTCCTACCTACCTTTGTGTCATCAGCAAATTTAGCAACCATATATTCGTTCCCTTCATCCAAGTTATTGATATGGATTGTAAATATTTTATCAGTTGGTCATCTGCTGCGAAAACCGTCGTCTATGCCTTGTTATCTCCAGGCTTGACTGGGGCTGTCCTGGCCGGCCTCACATCTTCCACCCTCAATATACTTGAGCTTATCCAAATCTCTCCTGCCCGTATCCTAACTTGCAGCAAGGCTTGTTTACCTATCACCCCTGTGCTCGCTGACCTACATTGTCTCCCGCTCTATCAAAACCTTGATTTTAAAATTCTCATCCTCATGTTGTAATCTCTCCATGGCCTCACAACTTCCTATCTGAACCTAGATGTGTCAGCGTTCTCTGAGCTCGATAGTGTTAGCGCTGTGCATTCTCTGAACTCGGGTTAGTTAACACTGTGCGTGCTCTGAGCTCGGGATTGTTTGCACTGTGCGTGCTCTGAACTCGGGAGTGTTTGCATTGTGCGTGCTCTGAACTCGGGAGTGTTTAGCGCTGTGCATGCGTTTAGTCGATAGTGATAGCTCTGTCTGTTCACTGAAATGAGTTGTGTTCGCATTGTCTGTTCTCTGAAATCAGAAGTGTTAGCACTGTGCCTTGCCAGAACTCTGTAGCCTGCCTGACAACGACTGGATCAAATTGCACATTCCAGACAAAGGTTTGGCTGAGTATTGTCCTTCCAATCCTGTCGGTGGCAATACAAGAATGTATTACTGCCGCCATAGTGGTACTTATTATTGAGCCGAGTACAATCGCCTCCTCTGTTCTGGTGACATCCGGTGCATCTCCTGGCCTCTGACAGCCTCTCAGGAGCCGGCTGCCTGGCGGGACTCAGAGGTGGGATCGCAAATTCGGTGCTGGGAAATGTAACACTTGCCCACAGCCCCTGCAAACCTCCCTCATTATAAGTGACCCGCGGCCAGGACCCAGCAGAGAGAATACACTCATGGACACCGTGCTCGGAGTCGTTCCCAGCCGCTAGACGCATTCTCTCCACGGGGATCCCGAGAGTCAACCTGCGATTGGACCCACTCGAAAACCTCTTCTCTCCTCGCCACTGGGACTATCAACAGGTGAGACCAATTCTGTGGTGGGGGGGGGGTGCAGGGGCGGGATGGGGGCTGGTCAGCTTCCACTGCCAACCAGGGCCTAGGTGTCTCGCGGAGTGAGGCATCACTCGGTCGAAGAGCAGGGTCTGCCAGCTCATCGGTCGAGAGTGCGGAATAATACTGGGCTGTGGAGGAGAGGATGCTCAGCTCATTTTTTTTTTGTGTTTAGGCCCATTTTATAAGAAGGGGGTTTTGTCTCTGCTTTATTTTTTAAAAAGCAAATCAAAGTCAAATAACAAACAAAACCAAATAATAATTTTATTATACTGGTCAAGGAAGCACTCCAGCCCCTGCGGTGCCCACCGGTCACGGGAAGCATCAAGCACCCCGGCAGACACCGCGTGCTGCCTCTCCAGGGCCATCCGGGCGCGGAGAATGTCGCGGAAGTGATGCAGACAGTCAGAGCGACCGCCCCCTCGGGCTGCTTCGAGCCTGGACCTGTGGATAGCCACTTTGGACAGGAACAGGAGCAGACCCACGAGGACCTCCTCCGAATTGCCCGCCCCCACCTCACTGGGTGGCCAAAGATAAGGAGCTTGGGACTGAAGTGCAACCAGAACTTAAGGAGCAGCTCCCTTAAATCGTGGAACAGGGGCTGCAGCCTCCCACATCGTGTGAATAAATGGAACACGGCCTTATCCATCTGCAGTAAGTGCAGGTGGAATGTGAGTCTGTAAAATGGCTAAAAATCATGTTTGTAGGGAATGTTCCTTGCAACACTCTCAATTCCAGATCCCCAATGGCACAGGGGAGGACCATCCACTGGGGACCACCGCCTCCGCCGGCTGGCAATATAGTATGTCAGGGCGTGTCCGGACGAGAGACGACGGTGAAGAAGAGGAGAGTGTGCAGGAGCAGCCCGTCTCGGAAACCTCTCCACGCAGAGTGAAATGGCACGGAGTGGATTTCCGGGAGATGGCTCAATTTATGATGCACAGCCCCCCGAGGTAAGTTTCGGGGCGTGGTGCCGATTAGGAACTCCGTCTGAACGGAGGACGGGATCGTTCTACAGACTTGAGCCTCCTTGACACATCTACTGGAGTCAGGGCCCAGTGCCACTTTCAATACGGAGATGGCGTTGGCCGCGTACCAGACATAATGGCAGGACATTCGTGCAGCCAATGTTCCCGGCGCCATCCCGCCCGTGCCTCCACCATCCAGGGCGTCTTCGGCTCTGGTTACTTTACAGCCAGGGCCCTCCACTCCATCAGCCAGGTGTCGCCTAGGCCCACACTGCGGAGGTGCGGATTCCTGAGCAGCGGCTCCTGAAGGATGGCTGCCATCCCTGTCGGGGGAGAGCACTGGTAGGAGGCAACCATACTCCAGACCCTGATCAAATCCTCATAAAGGACAGGCAGTTCCTGCAAGGACACGGCTGCCCGGCAACGTGTTAAACAGGAGCTGCATGTCGTCGTTCAGGCCTTGCAGTTCGTGGAAGCAATGCATCGCCAAACCACACCATCTTAGAGGATTCTCAACGTACAGGTATCGCTGCAGGGTCCAAAGGCGGAAAGTCGATACCTGGGCGTGGACGCACACCAGGCCCTGACCGCCCTCTCTAAGCGAGAAACTGCAGCAGCGACCCAGTGCATCCTTTTGGCCCAGAAAGAGTCAACGAGCTTCTTCAGAATCTTGGTGACGAACTCAGGAGGGGGGATCAAAGTGATCCACCAGTACCACAACATTGCGGTCAGCAGCTGGTTTATGACCAGCACTCGACCCCTGTAGGATGATACTCAGAGCAGTCCTATCCAGTGCCCTGGGCCAGCGGTGACTTTGGCCTCCAGCTCTTGCCAGTTCGCCGGCCAGGCACCCTTGGCAGGGCGAATGTAGATTCCCAGGTACCGGAGGTGCGTGGTGCTTCAGGTAAAAGGCCGTAGCTCCTCCGGCATGGAGTCCGCCCGCCACTGACCTACAAGGAGTCCGGAATATTTCTCCCAGTTGATCCTTGCGGAGGAAGCGGCAGATTACACCTTTTGGCACTCGCGCATCCTCCGCAAGTCAACGGGATCCGTGTCCACGAGGAGCACGTCGTCGGCGTAAGCCGAAAGGACGACCTCCACGGCCGGCCCGCGACAACCTCTTTTGCAAGAGGCGCAGGAAAGGCTCCACGCAGACGGAGTATGATTGGCCAGACATGGGGCATCCCTGATCCATTCCTCTCCTGAAACGAAGGGGCACTCTCAAGGATCCATTAACATTAATCAGACACTCCGCGGCAGCGTACAGAAGTTAGATCCGGGCAAAGAATTGTGACCTGAATCTGAATGTGCGCAGAGTCCTGAATAAGTACTCGTGATCCACCCTGTCGAACGCCTACTCCTGATCCAGGGAGTGGAAGGCAACCGACAGACCTTTCCTCTGGGAATGATGGAACAGGTCCCGGACCAAGTGAATGTTGTCGTGGAATGTCCAGCTCGGGACCGTGTCGGACTGGTCGGGCAGACATCGCCTTGGCGAAGACCTTGCAATCCGTGCTGAGGAGGGAGACCGGCGCCAGTTTTTAAGGTGACGGTGATCCCCCTTCTTCTGCACCAGGACAAGGACCACACTGCGCCAAGAAAGGGTATCTCCCCGGTCGCCAGACAAAAAAAGATCTGCCGCAGCGGAGTATCTCTCTGAGAGAAGGAAATGCGGCCGGTGATCTTCAGTTCATATTTATTTGAGCATTGAACAAAATGTAAACAATAGCATTGCTAACAAGATTCGAATTTTCACCCAAACACCTGGTTGAGTTTCAGATCTAACGCTTTAACCATTTTGTCACCAGAAGTGGCAAATCGCGAAAACAACAAAGCTTATTAGGGAATTGAACCCAGGACCTCGAGTATATCAATCAGT
Organism: Heptranchias perlo; assembly: GCF_035084215.1. Classification (NCBI taxonomy): domain Eukaryota; kingdom Metazoa; phylum Chordata; class Chondrichthyes; order Hexanchiformes; family Hexanchidae; genus Heptranchias; species Heptranchias perlo. The sequence goes on along the minus strand of NC_090344.1, from coordinate 4,123,475 downwards.
AAAACACCCGAAGCAAAAATCATACCACTCGGCTAACATGCCGCGAAAAAGGCACCGCTGGAAATCGAAACGAGGACTTGTTGTTTCCGAGACAGGCAATTTGCCCAGCTTCAACACGGAGACAAATCAAACTACAATGGCCCCAGCAATTTGAGTAAAGTATATTTATGGTAGAATGTAAACTGTGACGATGCCGAGACAGACAACGATGTCGTTTCAGAACAATTCATTCTGCAAAGTGTCACTTGATAATACAAGTCGTACATTGAAAACGAACTTGATAAAGAGAGACTAATATTGTAGTTATGAAATAATTAGTTTAGAACCTGATATTGCTCTACATCGTACATCGTACAAGAAAGCGAGATTGGATGGACATAATGTTCAAAAAAGATGGCGGATCCGCTTCATGGCAGCGAAATTTTACAGCGGCTGCACAGCTCTGTCGCCAGTTGATCTTTGGGTCTGATTCTCGCTCAGGGAGTTTCATGGTTCAAATCCCGAATGAGCCGAGTTGTGTCCCATTTTTGGTCAAAAATCACCAATTGGATTCGCACATCTTTTCAGCGGTGTTTGACTTATCTCCAGCAGAGCATGTTTGAGCACCAGAGGACAGAATGCAGAGGGTTTGTCCACGTAACACACGTAGACGAAATGAAGATAATCTTTTAAGAAGTTGTACAGATTGAAGCCGGCACATGAATTTATCCCAATTCAGACAATCTCATGGGTACAGAACAGAACAGGTAAAGGCTGCTGAATTGGCCTGGAACCAAACCCCTGGTTTTCTGCTGGTAGGCGAGGATTCTACCAGTGAACCGTCAATGCACACACTGCAAGTATAGCGTTGGATGCATATCTAGAACATTTAGTCTGGCAGATTTCCTGCACTAACCCTACACATTCTGCTCTACAGCCGAGCGGTATCTGCAGGTTAAATAACGGGTGGATTAAGTCATGGCCTTAAAATTAACTGGAGATTCAAAACCACCTCACATCGCCACTGTGGAATGCTCAAATAAATAAGAGCTGTAATTAGTAGGCAGTGTTTACTTCCCTCAGAACAAACGGGATAATCCAGCCCAAAGTTCACCTATAAGATTTCACGAAATGAGAGGGGATTTATTTTAAGCTGCACCTTAAATTCTGCTCATTCACAAAATTTGGAGATTTATACTACTTTTTTTTCTTTGCATGCATCTCTCTATCTCTGCCTGCGTTTCTTCTCTCTCTGTATTTCCCCCTGATGGACTTATCAGGCTTTCTTGGATGGCCAGATCTGCAAGCCCGGCATGAGAAAAGGCTGTAGGATCTTCAGCCCAATTGTTGTATATCGACGGCATGAGCTTTGCTATTTTCCGTCTCCGTTTTCGGAAAATAGAAACCCAGATGGGACTTCCCCTCCTCGGGTCCCTCACCTACGGGTAATGGGAATGAACCCGATCTACCGCTGGTTTAATATCTGTACTCTCATTGCTTAAGAATACAATAACGGGGTTACAATTATTTTCAGGACATATTTTAGAAATTAACACGTAACAGACTTATTCGAAAACTACAAGCACGTATTATTAAAGGACCAGTGGTAACGTGGGGATGTAATTGGCTAAAGGGTAGGAGGCAGGGAGCAGTGATGAACGGATGTTTTTCTGACTGGAGAGAAATATGCAGTGGGATCCCCCAGGGGTCGGTATTAGGATTATTGCTTTTCTTATTATATATAAATGACTTGGATGTGGCAATAGGGAGTACAATTTCGAAGTTTGAGGATGATGCAAAACTTGGTAACGTAGTAAATAGTGAGGAAGATAGTAGCAGACTTCTGGAGGACATAAACAGAATGGTGAAATGGGCAGACACGTGAAAGATTTAATACAGATCAGTGTGAAGTGATGCACTTTTACAAGAAGAACATGGAGAGGCAGTATAATCTAAATGGGACAATTTAAGATGAGGGGGGTTGCAAAGGCAGAGGGACCTGCGGTGCATATTCACAAAACAGGGCAAGTTGATAAGACTGTTAAGAAAGCAGATGGGATATTTGGCTTTGTAAATAGGGACATTGAATATAAAAACATGGAAGTCATGCTCAGCCTTTACGTATCACTTGTTCGGCCTCAGTTGGAATATATTGTTCAGATCTGGGCACCATACGACAGGAAGGATGAAAAGGCATTGAAGAGGATTCAGAGCAGGTTGACCTGGATAATAACTGGGATAAGGGACTTCAGTCATGTGGAGAGATTGGAGAAGCTGGGATTATTCTCCTTAAGGTTAAGGGGAGATCTAATGGAGGTATTCAAAATAATGAGGGGTTTTGAAAGAGCAAGTAGGGAGAAACTGTTTCCTTTGGCAATTGGATCGGTAACCATAGGTCACAGAGTTAAAATATTTGGCAAAAAAACTAGAGGGGAATTGAGGAGAATTTTTTTCACACAGAGGGTTTGTGAAGATCAGGAACGCACTTCCTGAAAGGGTGGTGGAAGCAGATTCCACAGGATCATTCAAAAGGCAATTGGACATGTACTTGAAGAGGACTAATTTGCAGGGTTATGGGGAAAATTCTGGGGTGTGGATCTAATTTGGACAGGTCTTCGAAAGAGCCAGCACAGGTGCGAGGGCGGAATGGCCTCATTCTGTGCTGTAAGATTCTATGATTCTATGATTACCTTCGGAATCATTGCAATTGATGCTATTCAGTGTTGAGGAACCAAGAAAATTCGAACCATGATATTCGGCTTCACCATTCCCTTACGAATATCGCAGATTATAATGTCCAGGCGGGGGTGGGACTGAATGGGGGATAGAGTGCGGAGATTGGAATGGAAGCCCAGCAGAATGAACTTGGTCTCATCAGTTTTTGTTATTTTTCCTACCAGTTGCCCGAAGCAGGCGGTGAACCTTCTTCTCGAGAGAGGATCGTCATTTCAGTTCAGAAGGAAAAAGGTATCAAGAAAATCGGGTGACACAGATAGGGAATGATCCGGGACTTACAGCACATCCCTTTTAAACAGACACAAACACGGAATGATCCGGGACTTACAGCACATCCCTTTTAAACAGACACAGACAGGGAATGATATGAGACTGACAGCACATCCCTTTTAAACAGACACAGACAGGGAATGATCCGGGACTTACAGCACATCCCTTTTAAACAGACACAGACACGGAATGATCCGGGACTTACAGCACATCCCTTTTAAACAGACACAGACACGGAATGATCCCGGACTTACAGCACATCCCTTTTAAACAGACACAGACAGGGAATGATCCGGGACTTACAGCACATCCCTTTTAAACAGACACAGACACGGAATGATCCGGGACTTACAGCACATCCATTAGAAACAGACACCGACACGGAATGATTCCGGGAATATATCATAATTATGGTACGTAAGTCTCTCTTACGTTGGCCATAAGATGTACTCTTTTTACCAAGACACACTGTACATTTTGATACTCCGCGACCTTACAATCTCAACACCTTCGTAGAAGGAACTGTTGCTGATTTCAGCATACAATGCAAAAACCTACCCTGCCGTTTCGAGAAAGTTGGGACGTCAAGCCTTCTGGATGGACCGAACCAAGTAAAAGACTTCCATAAAATGACGACGAGGATGGGATTCGAACCCACGCGTGCAAAGCACAATGGATTAGCAGTCCATCGCCTTAACCTCTCAGCCACCTCGTCACATACCGAAGCCGGAGAAAGCCCTTTTTATTCCAAATGAAAATACTGCCGATGTTGGCAATCTGAATTAGAAACAGAAAATGCTGGAAATACTCAGCAGGTCAGGCAGAATGTGTGGAGAGAGAAACAGAGTTAACGTTTCAGGTCGATGACCTTTGGTCAGAACTGAGTCAGAATAAAAGTGCTTTTATTTTCGTCTTTCTCAATTTAAAGCCCTGGACTCTGAGGACAAGAAAGTCTGACCGTACAATATGACCTTCCCATGCACCCAAATCGAGAATGGTGAAAATATCCAGTTAGCTGCTGTAAGCAAACATTGGTGGAAGAACAGCTTTTGCCACTGGATGCAGTGATGTTCGAAGGACCAAAGAGTTTAATGGCGAACATGGAGAATTGCCAGGATAACAAGCAGAACGACTCACTAGATATTTTGGCGGAGAGGCTGTTGACGAATTTCAAATGGAACAGCAACAGGCTGAAATCCAGTCGGTGTGTGAAAGAAAGCGAGTGTTGATGGAAGGGGCTGGGAGTTCAGCAGTGTGGGACCGTGTGCCGAACCACAGCAGTTAAATCCGATTTCACAATGAGTGAACCGATCCAAACGGAGTGGGAGGCGATGCAAAGCGACCGGAGCATTACGTAAATTCCCTGATAGTACATCCGAGTGTGATGCAAAGAAGAAATTTATAATTCCAGTCCATATTTTTATCTTATGCTGACCATAAGAGATACTCCGTTTAACAGGGCGCCATTGTGCACTTTGCTTGATACTTCACCTCGATCACACCTCACACTCCCAACACCTCCGTATAAGAAACAGTTTGGATGGCAATCAATACTTTGCTGATTTGAGCAAACAGATGTAAACCAGCAATGCGAAAAAGCACTTCTCAGGAACGAAGGATTTTTAGTGAAGAGGCCAAAACAAACAACTCCATAAATTCTGGTAGCGGTGGGATTCGTACCCACATACCCGCTAATGACGTACTTTAAAATCTGACACGTGAAGCAGATAAGCCATGCTCGCAAATGGCCGCTTGCTGAGTTCGGCTGAAAAAGGTGATCGAACTGAAACGTTCCCTCTGGTTCTTTCTCCACAGGCGCTGCCTGAGCTGCTGAGTGTTTCCAGCATTTTCTGTTTTCATCTTTATGATTTCACAACGGCTGTTTTCCTGAAAACACTTAATTTGACTCAAGGACGCAGTTCCAAGCAGAACTTTCTTCTGCTCTTCTCATATGAAAGATGGCACTTTACTTTCCTGCTCAAGCGCTTTAAAGTCTGCCGTTTCCGAACAAAATCCCACCCGGGCTTTCAAAGGACCTTTCACTCAAGGCCAACCTCCTATAATCGACAATTTCTCGCCACTGCCGCTCTTTTTATTTCTCCTCATTCTCTTTCAATCGTACATTTCCACAGACCTTTTAAGATCAAGTGGAACATTTCCGACCTGACTGCACCACCCAGATTGCTCAAAGTACACCTGTCAGCCGTCATTCGCAGCTATGCAGCACCGCCCGTCTCTCACGCACACGAATTGCTCAGGGAAAAGCGCCAACGACCATGAAAACAAAACCCAGTTCTTCAGTTAACATCCCCCGTGTCACAAGAGAACCTAAGAAAGTTTCATGGAGAAGTTTGCCGCTGTCCTTCCGAATGCCAGCCCTGCTTTCTTAATGCTTGTCTCTGGAGCAGTCACGCAGATCAAAATGTATCGACTGGTTTCAAGGCAGAAATGAATATTGGTACGAACGGGACATGTGCCGTTAAAACTCTCCCAATCCTCAGACTTGCTACTATTCTTCGCAATATTATAAGCCTCTTCTTTTAATCTAATACTTTCCTTAACTTCTTTAGTTAGCCACGGATGGATCACTTTTCCGGTGGAGTTTTTATTTCTCAATGGAATGTTTATGCGTTCAAAATACTGAAATGTTTCTTTAAATGTTTGCCATTGCTTATCTACCATCATACTTTTAAATCTAATTTCCTAATCTACCTCGCCGACTCGCCCCTCATACCTATGTAATTGGCTTTATTTAAGGTTAAGACAATAGATTCGGACGTAAGTATGTCACCCTCAAATTAACGAAAAATTCTATCATATTATGATCACTCTTTCCAGAGGATCCTTGACTATGAGATTACTAATTAACCCTGTCTCATTGCACGATACAATATCCAAATTAGCCTGTTCCCTGGTTGGCATATTGTTCTGGAAAACTGTCTCAAATGCATTCCATGAACGCCTACTTTGCCAGTTTGATTTGCCCAGCCGATATTAAAGTTCCCCCGGATTATTGCAGTACCTTAGTCAAGGAAGCTCATATGATTCCTTGACTAATACTCTATCCAGCGGCATAGCTACGGTTAGAGGGCCTATAAACTGCTCACACCACTGTTGTCTGCCCCTTGTTATTTCTTATCTCCATCCATACTAAATCTATTTCCTGATCTTTCGAGCCAAGATCCTTTCTCACGACTGCTTTTATGTTATCCTTTATTACCAGTGCTACAGCTCCCCCGCCACCACCCCCACCACCACCCCACCCCGACCCCCGACCAACACTTTTCCATTCTGCCTGTCTTTCTGAAACGTCAAGTACCCTGGAATATTTAGTTCCCAACCTTGGTCACCTTGCAAACACGTCTCTGTAACGGCTATTAGGTCAAACCCGTTTATCTCTATTTGTGCAACTAGTTCGTCTATTCTGTTACGAATGTTTCATGCATTCAGACCAAGAGCCTTTAATTTTAACTTTTTACCATTATTACCTGCTTTGCACTTATTCGCTGGTGCACTATTTCCATTAAAATCCCTGTCTCCAGTACTGGTGCCAATGCCCCATGAATTGAAACCACTTCTTCCCACACCATTCTTTGAGCCATTTCACTCTCTGGTCTATTTGACCATATTCCAATTTACACGTGGCTCAGGTAGTCATCCAGCACAGACTGGCGGTGGAACCTGGGCCGCTTCTGCTGAGTGACTCAGTACCACATCGGGTGAATTCAGGCAACTCATGTAATACATTTGGGGAGAGCAAACAAGCAAAGGAATACACAATAAATCGAAGGATACTGAGAGGTTTACAGGAAGAAAGCTACCTTGGAGTGTACGACCACAGATCTCTGAAGGTAGCAAGATAGGCAGGAAAGATGGTTGAAAATGCATTCGGGATACTTTCCTTTATTAGCCGAGGCATAGATTATATGAGCAGGGAGGTTATGCGAGAACTGTATAAAACATTGGTTAGGGCACAGCTTGAGTACTGCGTACAGTTCTGGTCACCACATTACAGCAAAAACATGATTGCACGAGAGAGGGTACAAAGGAGATTGACGAGGATGTTGCCAGCGCTGGAAAATTTTAGCTATTAGAAAAGATTGGATAGGCTGGGGATGTTCTCTTTGGAACGAAAGAGGCTGAGGGGAGATTTAATTGAGGTATATAAAATTATGAGGTGCCTAAATAGAGATGATGGGGAGGATCTATTATGCTTAGTAGAGGCGTCAGTGAGCAGGGGACATTGATTTGAAGTAATTGGTAGAAGTATTTGAGGGGAGCTGAGGAGAACTTTTTTCATCCGGGGGTGGTGGGGGTCTGGAACTCGCTGCCTGAAACGGTGGTAGAGGCAGAAACCCTCAACTCATTTAAAAAGTGCTTGGATGTACACTGTAAGTGCCGTAACTTACAGGGCTATGGACCAAGTGCTGGAAAGTGGCAGTAAGCTGGATAGTGCTTTTTCGGCCACGGGCACGATGGGCCGAATGGCCCCTTCTGTGCCGTAATTCCTATGATTCTATGAATGTATGAACTCCACACGAGAGTCGAACCTGACCCTTCCTGCTCGATGTGGGATCAAGTACCACACCAGATGAGAACAGCTGACACAGCACAGGACAAGGATGGGATCTGGGCCATTCCTGCTCTGGGACTGATCCTGAGCTTTTCCTGTTCTGTGTGGCTCAGCTCCACTCCGGGTGAGACCAGGTACCACAATACAGGAAACTGGGCTTTTCCTATTCTCTGTGAGGCCCAGTACCAATCCGAGTAAAATGAACTAACAAACCTAAAGCCTGGGAAGCAACCTGAGCCCATCCCGCTCTGTGTGGCTCAATAACACAATAGTTGAGATCCGCTAACCCGGCTCAGGTTGGGGACTGAGCCTCGGCCTTTCCAGGTTTCTGTGGGGCTTAGTTTCACTTTGGGTTAGAACAGGTAACACAGCACAGAACCGAGTATGACGGAGGGAGAAAGATACACGTGTTATGTGCTGTATCATTTTATAAATGCATCAGTGTATTTCTCTCCACACTGTCAGCTTTAAGTGTTTATAAAATGTGTAATTTTGTAATTGTTATTTTGGATGAAACAGACGGGGTCGGTGCGCGGAGGTTTTGTTGGTGATTTCCGTTTCCCACCCCTTTATGGATTGAAAAGAGGAAAGAACTAAACTTATTGAATTCTTGGAAGAAATAACATAAAGAGTAGACAAGGGTAATGCAGTAGATGTAATATGTTTGGATATTTCGAAGGCCTTCGATAACGTACCGCATTGTAGACTCTTGTCTAATGTGAGAGCATGTGGATTCAGAGGACAGGTAGCAGAATGGATAGCGAGCTAACAATCGGGTTAAGGGTAGCTACTCAGACTGGCCAAAGATGTGAATTGCTGTTCCACAAGAATCGGTGCTGGAACCACTGTTCACAATTTACATTAACGATTGGGATTCGGGAATTCGTAAAATTTCAAAATTTGCAGACGACACAAAACTGGGGGTTTTCGTTAATACAAAGGAAGAATGCGTCAAAATGCAAGAGGAATTTAATAAACTTCCAGAATGGGCGTGCAATTGACAAACAAATTTCAGGATCAATTAGTTGTGCATTTTGGAATGAAGAATAAGGAGGCCACAAACTGCTTGGATAGTATGAGTCTAAACAAAATAGAGAAGCAAAGGGACCTAGGGGTACAGATACACAAATCACTAAAAAGTAGTGACACGGGCTAATAAGGCCAGAAGCACCAGGGTTAATTTCTAGAGGGATAGAATTGAAAAGCAAAGAAATTATGTTAAACTTGTATAGAACCTTGGTTAGACAGCACTTGGCGTATCATGCACAGTTCTGGTCTCCATATTATGAAAAGGTTGTAAAGGATTTGGAGAGGAGACAAACAAGATTCACAAGGATGATACCAGAACTGAGAGGATATTCATATTAGGAAAGTCTGAATAGGCTGGGGCTCTTTTCTTTTGAAAAGCGAAGGCTGAGGTGATCTGATAGAAGTCTTTAAGAAAAAGATAGGGTTTAGTACGGCAGACGTAGAGAAAATGTATCCACTTGTGGGGGAATCCAAAATTCGAGGTAATAAATATGAAATAGTCGTTAATAACTCCAAGAGGGAATTCAGGAGAAACTGCTTTACCCAAACAGTGATAAGAGAATTAGCTACAAAGGAACAGGGAGACCCGGAGCGTGACAGACAGAAACAGATACGTAGTGAAACAAAGAACGAAATGGTCATTTTTTGGGCTAAAGATGTACAATGCAAAGATTCCTTTGAACAGTTGCATTGAAGTCAATGGAAATAAAAATCACTGTAGATGTAGAACGGGCTGCCGATTCGCTATCACCCGTTTTACAGTATAGCACAAAATCAAAATTATCCCCAGAGAGTACATACAGAAAGCACTGAATAATTTAAAAACTAATTATTATCAGCCTGGAGAAACATTTCTTCACTAAAAGGGTTGTGAATCTTTGGAATTCTCTACCCCAGAGGGCAGTGGATCATGTATCGTTGAATATATTCAAGACTAAGATTGATAGATTTTTGGACACTAAGGGAATTAACGATATGCGGATAGGGCGGGAAAGTGTAATTAAAGTAAAAGATCAGCTATGATCTTATTGAATGACGGAGCAGGCTCGAGAAGCCATCTGATCGACTGCTGCTCCTATTTTTTATTTTCTTCTGTTGGGCCGAATTAAATTATTTGTATAACAGGAAGTGTAAGGGCCGGTTTCCATTCCTTCAAGGACTTTAATGATCCAGGTGCGTTTTTGCTGCAACATTTGAACCCTGAATTAAAATTCAACACTGGAAGGACTCGAACTCACAACCTTAAAATGCCCTTTTAACAATTATCTAGAAGTCCAGATTCAGCAGATTGATACCAGGGCACGACCAACTGATCAAACCGTGCCTTCTCCTTGTCTGTTACTGCAGAGGGGCAGCTGTTGGCTCCACCCCACGGGCTCAGCTTGTTCTCCAAACCATAAACCAGCTTCCCCTCAATTCCCAGGTTTATCAATAAATCGACAAAGAAAAGTCGAATAAAGCGATGGATTCCGCTCACTGATCGATAATAAAACTCACATCTCCTGCTCTTTTTATCTTCCAAACATTCACATCCATTTGGCTCAGTATTTATTTCTCTGTGTCTTATTCTGTTCGTGCTTTTCCTTATATTGTATTTAAATTGCGAACGACGGAATATATGAACACATTTTATAAAATACCGTCTGTCGCAGAAGGCGATAAAACAAACGACTCAATCGTTATAAACACCGCGCACCAACCAATAGAACAACATTATCTTCAACTGGGCTGTTCCTCACCTGCTCCGTATATCTACCCTGAACTGCTTTCTTACCCCAATTACTTAGACCTTATCGACCGTGGCCCCCCTCATTTCCCGTCTCACTCTCGCCATCTCTCCACCCAATACCCATTCGCCCCCTCCCTATTCGCCCCTTCCCCATTCGTTCGCTCCCCATTCACCTCTTCCCCATTCGCCTCCTTACCCATTCGTTCCCTCCCCATTCGCCCTTACACCATTCGCCCTCTTCCTCTTTTCCCCTTCCCCATTCGTTCGCTCCCCATTCGTCCCTTCCCCATTTGCCCTCTTCCTCTTTTTCCCTTCCCCATTCGCCCCTTCCCCATTCGCCCATTCCCCATTCGCTCTCTTCCTCTTTTCCCCTTCCCCATTCACCCCTTCCCCATTCATCTCTTCCTCATTCTCTCCCTTCCCCATTCGTTCCTTTGCCATTCGTCCCCTTCCTCTTTCGCCTCTTTACAAACCTCCCGGTTGAACAGCACCTTCCATCAGTTCCACCGCTCCAATGCCATTGATGTAACAGGAAAATATTCTCAACCTGACTTTTCCAGACAGTGAACGTCACATTAAGATAAGTTTAAGTTCAAAGAAGATTAATTCCCACTAAGCACGGGGTGAGCAGGTCTCCGTGTTCAGGCTGAGAGTCAAGTGTGGTTTCTCCAGCTTTGTTCAGAGGGGGACAGACGTGGACCTTTGGCCATCAGGTGTACATGTGAATTTATCTCGTTTTGGTGCAGGCTGGTCGACCCACTTGTAGTTGGATGTAAAGTGTAAGATGGAGCGGGCTGTTAAGTCTGCTTGTTAAGGTGAGAGATCCGGAGTAGGTTAAATGAATGTTCCTGTTAAATCTCTGTCTGCACTAAATAAAAGGTTTCCACTAAACGGGATTGCAAACTTTCTTAATATGGCACGGGCTAGAGTATAACACAGAGACAGCAGGCCAGAGAGGAAATTAAACCCCTGAAATATGAAGTACAGTAAAGGGATGGGCAATAAATGCCGGCCTTGCCAGCGACGCCCACATCCCGTGAACGAATATAAAAAAATAAAAAAAATGGAGCGAAGTTATTTACTTCGAAATAATATTTATGGAGATGGAGAGATCGATCACTCTGAGGGAAAGGTGCGCCGGTCATTACCTGTAGAAAATGCAAACACACTTTTATTACATAAATCTGAATAAAATTAGGTTGGATCTTAATGTAGTTCTGAAATGTGATTCAGCTTATATATCTTTTTCATCATTTTTTTATAACCTGAAACAATAACAATATTTGTAACAATAAAAGAAAACGGGGGAGGGGGGCAGTGCTGCGGGACCCTGTCCAATTTAGTAACACAACAGAAGGGTAAGAATATATTGTGATTTATTACAAAATACAGCAGGTCACTGGGAAATTTACACATTTTCCCGAACAGATGGGAAAACTCATGCAGTAAGTAATGGGCAGGGTCAGTTATACTAGACTGAGTGACTTTATTGTGCAGCCTCCATGCATCAACTTTACAATTGTCAAAATTAAACGTGAGAGTGTTACCCAAGAAAAAAACATTAACTGTCTCGCCTGTTTCATCTGCTGCTATTCTGCCAGTCAGCACTCACATACTCCAGGCTGATAATAATGAGTTGTTAAATTATTCAGTGCTTTCTGTATGTACTCTCTGGGGATAATTTTGATTTTGTGCTGTACTGTAAAACGGGAGATAGCGAATCGGCAGCCCGTTCTACATCTATAGTGATTTTTATTTCCATTGACTTCAATGCAACTGTTAAAAGGAATCTTTGCATTGTACATCTGCAGCCCAAAAAATGACCACTTCGTTCTTTGTTTCACTACGTATCTGTTTCTGTCTGTCATGCTCAGGCTCTCCCTCTTCCTTTGTATCTAATTCTCCTTGCTTGACTTTTTCTGACTATATCACTGCTTCTTTCTCTCTGTCATTTTTCTGTGTGTCCGACTTCTTATATCTGTGATTTCTCTCTGTGTCTCTGCCTCTTCCTCCTCCTCTCTCTGCTCTCTGTTTTATTTTCTCTCCCTTTCCCAATCCATTTCTTTATTTCCCCCCATCTCTCACTCACACTCCATCGAACTTTGTCTCTGCTCCTCAGTATATTTCTCCATCTGTGTACGCGTCTCTACCCCTTTCCCCTCTCACTCACACATACTCACCGTCTCTTTTAATGTTAATCTGTGTTATTCATTTCCGGACTCTCTTTAATGTATTAATGTTACTGTTCCGTATGTGCGTGCGCTCTCTGCCTTTCTTTCACTTTTCTCTTTCACTTTCTCTTTTCTCTGCCTCCGACTTTCTTTCTTTCTCTCTTGCTTTCTCTTCCTGTCTATCTTTTTTCTCTGTCTGAATGTCTCCACGTCTGCGAGTTTCTTTATCTATATCTCTCGCCCTCTGTCTCGTTGTGTTTTTATTAGTCTTCCACGTGTTTTTTCTTTCTTTACCTTGTTATTTTTGTCTATGACTCTCTGCCCCTTTTTAATCTTTAGTACTGTCTCTCATTTTCTGTTGATCGATCTGTCTTCCGACCTTTCCCTTCTGTAGCCGTTTCTAGCTGTTTTCCTTCTCTCTGTTTTTGACTTGTCCTCTCTCTCAGTTCCCCCTCAGTCTGCCGCTTGCTGTGTCTTTGCCTCAGTAACCAAAGCTTCATTCCCCTTTCTCACGTTATCTCTCTCTCGCTTCTTTCTCTCTCACTGTCACTTTCCAAGTGCAGCTGAAGGGAATACTATGGGTGGAAGTTGTACAGTAAAAGATCCAGAAGGTTTATTTCTCTCTGTCTCTCTATTTTATGTTTCTCCCTTATTTACAAAAAATAATCAAAAATGCTAATCGAATGTTAGCCTTTGTCTCAAGGGGGCTGGAATAGAAAGTGGTAGAAGTTAGAACGACATAATCATAGAATGCACAGAGGGAGGTCACTTGGCCAATCGTGCCTGCTACGGCACTTTGAACGACCGATCCAATTAGACCAGCTTCCCTGCCCTTTCCCCATCGTCCTGAAAAAGTTCCCCTTCAAGTATTATCCAATTCTCTTTTGAAAGTTATTGTTGAATCTGCTACCACTACCTTCAAGGCCGTACATTTCAGATCATAACAGTTCGCTGTGTGAAACAAAAACATCTCTCCTCATTTCGCCTCTGCTTCCTTTGATTACTAACGCCAATTTGTCAACTCTGGTTACTGACCCATCTGTCTCTGGAAACGGTTTCTCCTTATTTACTCTATCAAAGCTCTGCATGATTTTGAACACTTCTATTACATCTCCTCTTATCCTTCTCTATTTTAAGGAGAACAACCCCAACTTCTCCAGTCTCTCCACATAACTGAAGCCCCACATCTCTGGCACCATTCTAATAAATTTCTGCAACCTCTATAAGGCACTGACATCTTTCCTAAAGTGCTGTGCCCAAATTTGGAAGCAATTAAACAGCTGGGGCTAAATATTAATTTATAACGGTTTAGCCTAACTTCCTTGCTTTTGCACTCTATGCTTATATTTATAAATCCAAAGATCCCGTATGCTACAGTTGTCTAAAGCTCAGGTAAGTCTGCATCTGGAGTATTGCTTTCAGTTCTGGGCACCGCACCTCAGGAAGGATATGTTGGCCTCGGATGGAGTGCAGTCCAGATTCACCAGAATGATGCCAGGTCTAAAATGGTTAAATGATGAGAACACATTGAATAGACGAAGCTTGTATTCCTTTGATTATAGAAAATTAAGCGGTGATCTAATTCAGGGCATTAAGAGGCACGGAACCAAGACATGATCTAATTGAATTGCAGAACAGGATTGTTGGGCTGAATTGCCCACTCCTGTTTCCATTTTCCTATGTTCTCTCCGTCCTTTCTTTCTTGGTTTGTCTTTCTCCGTTTCACGCTCTCCCTCTTTCTCTGTGCTTCTCTCTTTCTTTCTCATTGTTTAACTCCCTTTGTTTCTCACTTCCTTTGTTCTTCTTTCCCCTTTGCTCCTATCTGTCTCTCTATATATTGTATGTTTTCTCTCTCTCCTGTCTCTCTCTCTCTCTCTCCCTGTTTCTCGATCTCTCTCTCTCTCTCACACTCTACACTTCTGTCTCTCCATTTTGGTGGAGTGCACCTTGTTCTGATCAGGCCCACGGCTGTGACTGTGATTGGCCAGTGTGCCCATTTTGATGTAGGTGCAGGTCGGCCATTTCGTTGAAGTCCAGCTGAGCTCTTTAGTGCCGCCTTTTTGAGGAACAATTCATGTTTCTGCAGAGCAATTCCTGCCTCAATTGGTCAGATTATCAACATAATATGTCAGAACCAGACTGAAGATCATTTCATGGCTTTGTGCTGCTAATATAAGATGTACTTTCCGTCCTGGGGAAGTGTAGGGGATGGAGTATGAAATGGGATTTAGTTCTAGTGCTTGAAACCCTTCAGCTCTTTTTATGATTTCACTAATTTAACAATTAGATTGAGTGGGTATGTCACGATGTTCTTCAGTTCCTCTCTGAATTTAGTCTGGGTCAGGACATAAATACAAGTGTTTGTGCAGGAACTGAGAAGTTGCAACATTCCAGTTGTGGATTGTACGATATAAACAGAGTCAGTGTAGGAATAATAGTATCGACTGTCTGCAATTCGCAGATAAATGTTATACCCAACCCGGCCCACCCATAACAATATAAAACTGCCCGATATACTGAAGAGTAAAATGATGGATTTCTTTCTGTTCTCCATCTCTGGATCCTTGTGATTCTCTCCATTACTGCGGCCACGGAGTCCCCTGCGAACTCGACTGGACACTAAAATGCGCCTTACCGTCAGAACATTGAGCAGCAAAATCAGAATGAACGGAGCACAAGGGGTTAAAATGCGGTGAAACATGTCAAATGCGGCCCATGCGGGGGAAGTAAAGAAAATCGTTTTCAGGATACAAAACCAGGGAACATTGTCGACGATCTTTTCAGGTTCATATGGAAAGTACCAGGGCACACACTCTAAACAGCTCAGCACACTCACTGTTCCGAGAACGACAGCCGCCGTTTTCTCCGTGCAATATTTTGTTTTCATCTTCTCACAACAAATGGCCACAAATCGATCAAAGGTGAAAGCGACTGTGAGCCAGACAGAAATTTCTATGGTTGCAAAAACCAGGAAGTAAATGAGACTGCACACTGGAGTAATGTCCAGGAATGAAAATGAGAAATAATTCCAACCAATCCGCCTCAATATCACATCAGAGACAACGACCAGGAGATCGGCCACTGCCATTCCTATCAGGTAGCGACTGATACATTTGGAAAGACCGCACTTTCCTCGGGACAGGATCACAATCGCCATCAAGTTAACTGAGAGAGAGGAAAGAATGCAGAGAAATTACTGATCTGATCTGGAGCCAAAGCAGCAGCTTGAGAGGATGTGGGGAGAAATTTCCAGCTTTGTTGCTGCATGAAACGTTGGAAAGTGATTCATTGACTTGGGCAGCGTTTTCGAACAGAGAGATGTTTTAAACACAATGATCAATAATGAATCGGGAGATCGATACAGAAAGTGAGTAAAGTGAGAACCGGATCCACTGGAAGGGCTGAGTGAGGACGCAGTGCCGGTGGGGACGGGAGAAGGGGTTTTACCGAGCGGGAATTCACCGTATTAAGGCTGGATTTGGGCTTCAGATGGGCGGGTACGAGAACGAAGGTGAGGGGACAGGTGGAGGTGCAGCTGGTTTATTGATTTGGATCAAGAGAGCTGACAGGGGCTGGCACTAAATCGGAAAGGCAGCTGGAGACCGAGCCAGTGAGTGAGATTGGGAGGGAGACAAGGAAAAGGCGGAGCTGGAGGGGAATCAGGATCAGATGGTTTACTAAAGTGGATCAACTGAAGCAACGGATGTGGAGACAGAGGATTCAATGCAGTGGGCGGAGAGACTGGGATTCACAGGGAGAGACTGCAGCAGAATGTTGGAGGTATTCTAATCTATAGGCCCCAGAAGCACAACGCAATGAATAAATTAACCTGTTCATGTCTGTGGTTATTGGTGTCAGGGAACAGCTCGTGAGGTACATAATGTGTGCAATAAATTTACTTTGCACGTTCAATTAAAATTAAATTAAAATATATTGAGTAAATCACCTCGTTATTTATTGAATTAAGCTGACACATAACTTTTAGAATACAGTACCTAATAGTTTATTGCGATCAAGAAATCACTGATTCTATTCTTTAAATACTTTCAGTAAGGCCTTCGATAAAGTCCCCCACAGGAAACTGGTCAAGAAGGTACGAGCCCATGGAATCCAGGGTACCTTGGCACTTTGGATACAAAACTGGCTTAGTGGCAGAAGGCAGAGGGTGATGGTCGAAGGTTGTTTTTGTGACTGGAAGCCTGTGGCCAGTGGGGTACCACAGGGATCGGTGCTGGGTCCCTTGCTGTTTGTGGTCGACATTAATGACTTGGATATGAATGTAAAAGGTATGATCAGTAAGTTCGCTGATGATGCAAAAATTGGTAGGGTGGTAAATAGCGAGGAGGATAGCCTCAGTCTGCAGGACGATATAGATGGGTTGGTCAGATGGGCGGAACAGTGGCAAATGGAATTTAACCCGGAAAAGTGCGAGGTGATGCACTTTGGAAGGACTAACAAGGCAAGGGAATACACAATGAATGGGAGGACCCTAGGCAAGACAGAGGGTCAGAGGGATCTTCGTGTGCAAGTTCACAGATCCCTGAAGGCGGCGGAACAGGTAGATAAGGTGGTAAAGAAGGCATATGGGATACTTGCCTTTATTAGCCGAGGCATAGAATATAAGAACAAGGAGGTTATGATGGAGCTGTATAAAACACTGGTTAGGCCACAGCTGGAATACTGTGTGCAGTTCTGGTCGCCACACTACAGGAAGGATGTGATCGCTTTGGAGAGGGTGCAGAGGAGATTCACCAGGATGTTACCAGGGCTGGAGCGCTTCAGCTATGAAGAGAGACTGGGAAGATTGGGTTTGTTTTCCTTGGAGCAGAGGAGGCTGAGGGGGGACATGATTGAGTTGTACAAAATTATGAGGGGCACAGATAGGATGGATACTAAGGAGCTTTTTCCCTTCGTTGAGGGTTCTATAACAAGGGGACATAGATTCAAGGTAAAAGGCGGGAGGTTTAGAGGGGATTTGAGAAAGAACTTTTTCACCCAGAGGGTGGTTGGAGTCTGGAACTCACTGCCTGAAAGGGTTGTGGAGGCAAGAACCCTCACAACATTCAAGAAGCATTTGGATGAGCACTTGAAATGCCATAGCATACAAGGCTACGGACCAAATGCTGGAATATGGGATTAGAGTAGACAGGGCTTGATGGCCGGCGCGGACACGATGGGCCGAAGGGCCTCTATCCGTGCTGTATAACTCTATGACTCTATGACATTTCAATTATGTTTGTGTATTTATTCAGTAAATAAGTAAAAGGAACATTCACTTAAACAGACTGAGGATCTGATAGCCATAAACACAGCCGGCGAGAGTACATTGAAACTCTCACAATCTGACAACATCCTAACAACACCTTCAAGTAACATTCCCTCCTCATAATTGTGCTGGAAATTTCAGCAGTTCATTCCATGAATTGTTTACACCGCTGCCGCTCTCTGTCTCTCTCTCTCTCTCTCTGCCTGGTCTCTCTATCTCTTTCCTCGCGTTCCATCTCCCCTCTCTCGCTTTGCTTCTCAGTCGCTTTCTCTATCGCTCCTCTCTTGCTCTCCGCACTGTTTGTACTCTCTTTCTCAATGCCCCTTTTCAAATCCGATGAAATCCTATCATCCTGCGCCTGCATTCTGCTCACCAGTACCGTGTTCCAACGATCCTATTTTTAGTGTCAATTTATAAAATGCTGAAGCCTCTGTGAATATTTAAATGCTGCTACAGATCACCCAAGTCTCCACCTGTTCACCTACGCTGTTCACTTCCTCTATATTGCATGGAATAAACAGAATGGATCGCCTCTTCCAGACAGATCTCACAATAATTGAAATTTCTTCTCCTGTAATTATCAAATACAGTGATAGGGAGCGGCATTGTTCAAAGAATAAAAGGCCAACGTTATCACTACGACTTATAATCTACAGATAAATCGAAGTACTCCAGATTCGAACAGATACAGTGCAAACTGATACAACATAACGTCAAAACATTTCATTTCACAATGCAGTCCAGTGACAGCCAATCAATTCATCGAAAGTGAAGCAGAGAATGAGATGTGAAAGAGTCAGCAGCAAACTCAGTTCAGTAGCCAGACATCTGAGGCAACGTCAGACACAAACATAATCGAATAATATTTCATAATAGTGATAATCAATAAATACATTGAAATCCCAGTTGAACTGAAGCATGTTCTGGGGAGAGCTGACGTTGCGATGCCTCCTTGTAACACTGAGACCGTGAGCCGTCTCATGATCAATCACTGAAAACACATTAATGAAAAAAATATTCCAAGACACTTTTGATCCACAATATTAAACTGTTAACCGCTCCCAATGGTCTGATACCAGCTCTTACCCCTGATAGATGATTCCAATACATTCAGCACAGATAATATTCCAGCAACAATGCCAGGCTTGATACAAAAAAGCAAAATACTGCGGGTGCTAGAAATCTGAAATAAAAACAGAAAATGCTGGAGTAGCTCAGCAGGTCAGGCAGCATATGTGGAGACAGAAACATAGTTAATGTTTCAAGTCGAAGAACTTTCATCACAACTGATCATTACAAATAATAATGCAATTGCTACAAGACAGAAAGAGCACTCGCTTAGGACATTTCATCATTCAACTGATAGAACAGAAGAGGCGGCTGTGTAAAAGATGCAGGGAGAAATAAAATACCAAGTACAGCAGCAGAGCTGATACCGATATACAACATTAACAGCTGGAGATAATCGCTTACCAGAAGTTCCAATGGCTGCAAGAACAAGATAGTAAATGTCTTCTATCTGATAGATTACTGGGTATTGCATTTCTGTGAGAAGCAGTGACTTCTGTTGGCCTAAACCCAGAGCTCCGGCAGGCACTCTGAGCTGATCCATTCCAACAAGCCTTGATTTATACAGGGCATAAGTCTCCCCTGACAAGGTGAAGCCTCTGATCATTGCTGCTCGTTACAGTCACTTGAACAAACACATTACATCAGCAGCTTTGACTCCAATATTAATTATGTGGTGCATATAACACAAACATCTCAAAGCCTAGGAGATTATCTTAATCAGCCTTCTCTCGGGAATAAGACTAAAGGCTGTACACATACAGGACTGATCCCACAATAATGAACAGCTTCATTCTCAGTTTTCATACAGTTGTATTGAACATGTGCAATTCCCCCAAATCATTTATAAATTTTACCGATTTCTCCGCAGTGTGGAATTAATCCAAGGTCACAAGCAGACTTGTTTCACTCTGTTCCGGCAGTTTCCCAGTTAAAATATAAATTTTGAGTGTCTGACAGGAGGACAGTTGAAGGCCACGTTCCGGATTCCAGCCGACAATTTACTGTAGATGATAAAAGGGGAAGGTCACTGAACGTGCCCCAATGAGATTCCTCTCTCCGCTATTTTACTGCAGATATTCTACATGGCTGCAGTGAAATTGGTCCCGTGTAACACCCAGCTAAGCACATGACCCAATTTTACCTCCATCGCAAAGGCGCCGTGATTCCCTCACTCGCCTTCATTTCATACTCAGCCCATTGCTATTGACACCCTCAACGATGCCTCTGTCCCCTCCAGACTCCCTTTCTCCAATGCGTTCCTGGCCGGCCTACCATGACCTCCTTATTCAATGAACACTGGCCTCTTTTGGTGGGACTACCCTCGCTTGGTTACACTCACCAATCTCATCATAGCCAGTAGAAGCTTTTCTTCCCACCCTATTATCCTTATCTTTGGTGATTTAAAAGGTTCAATCCTTGGCTCCCTCCTCTTCCTCATCTCCATCCTGCCCTTTGGTGATGTAGACTACAGATAACGACCAGCTTTCAAATGTACACTGACAAAACCACCACCGCTCTTGACCCTTCCAATGTCTTTGTGTTGTCAGACCCACATTCTGTTATAGATTAGCCTCAATTTCCGCAAGATAAAAATTGGGAACTCATGATCTTTCGCCCCATAATATCAATACCCTTGGCACGGATTCCATCCCTACTCTTGTACTTTCATTGGTGAGAAGCTCCCAAATCAGCCAAGCCCTCACTGATCTGCATTGGATTGCTGTCTCCTAAGCCTGCAGATTATTTTTATTCTTTCTTACACTTAAATCCACCAGGGCCTCCCCACCCCTATCTCTGTAACCTCCTCCAGCCCTACAATCCCTTCCAAGCGTTCTGCTATTCACCCCCTGGCCGCCTGTGCATCCGCAGTATATTTGCCCTACTTTTGACAGTCGTGCCTTCAGCCATATTTACACTCCAGAATGCCCTCCCTCAGCCACTCGATCTCCCTCTCCTGCTTTCAGTCAGCCGTGGCTCAGTGGTAGCAGTCTCACCTCTGAGATGGAAGGTTGTGAGTTAAGTCCCACTCCAGACACTTGAGCATATAATCCAGCTGAGATTGCAGCGCAGTACTGATGGAGTGGTGCACTGTCGGAGGGTCAGTAATGTGGCAGTGCTACACTGACGGGAGTGCCGACTTTCGAAGGATACGTTAAACCGAGGGCCCCATCGGGTCTCTCAGGTACATGTAAACGATCCCCCTGCACTATTCGAAAATAGTGCAGGTGAGTTTTCTCCGGTGCCCTGGCCAATATTTAACCCTCAAGCAATATTACTAAATCCGATTTTCTAGTCATTCATCTCATTGAGGTGTGGGACCTTGCTGTGTACACATTGGTTGCTGCGATTCCTACATTACCACAGTGACTACACTTCAAACTGTACTTCATTGACTCTTTTGGAATGTCCTGAGGTCTTGAAAGGCGCTATATAAAGGCAAGTTCTTTCCGCCTTTCAGTCCTTCCATGGAACCCAGCTCTTGCTTCAACCTTTTGTCATCCCTACTAATATCTCCTTCTGTGGCCGGAGCCCTATTTTGTCCTTCAGAGATCTAAATTCTACTCTTGAAAACCAATCTTTTCCCCTCCACCTTAACACTTAGGACAATAGGAATATAGAAAGATAGGAGCAATAGTCGGCCATTTAGCCCCTTGCGCCTGTTCAGACATTCAATGAGATCATGGCTGATCTGTGACCTAACTCCTTTGACCCGCCTTAGCCCCATATCCCTTTGGTTAACAAAAATCTATCAATCTCAGATTTAAAATTAATAATTGATCTAGCATCAACTTGCGGAAGAGAGTTCCAAACTTCTACCAACCTTTGTTTCCTAACTTCACTCCCGAAAGTCCTGGCTGTAATTTTTAAGCTATGTCCCCTAGTCCTGGACTCCTCAACCAGCGGAGATAATTTATCTCTATCCAACCTTTCAGTCCCCGTTAATATCTTGAAAACTTCGATCAAATCACCCCATATCTTCTAAATTCCAGGGAATATAACCTTAGTTCGTATAATCTCTCCTCATAATTTAACGATTGGAGTCCATATGTCATTTTAGTAAATCTACACTGCACTCTCTCCAAGGTCAATATACCCTTCCTAAGGTGTGGTGCCCAGAACTGAAAACAATACTCCAGGTTTGGTCTAACCATTGTGTAGCTGTAGCATTACTTCGATCCCCTTGTATTCTAGTCCTCTAGATAAAAAGACCAGCATTCCAGTCGGCATTTTGATTATTTCCTTTACCTGTCCATGACATTTTAATGATCTATGTACATGGGCCCGTAAGTCTCTTTCGACCTCCACTGTTTCAAACATTTCACCACCTAGAAAATACTCTGATCTCTCCTTTTTAGGTCCAAAGTGAAGGACCTCACACTTGCTTACATTGAAATCCATTTGCCACAGGTTCGCATATTGACTTAATCTATCAATATCTCTCTGTAATTTCATGGTTCCGTCTGCACTGCTTACTTGTATGCCCTTTACTCCACCATCAAACCCACTCTTTGACCAAAGTTTTCGCCAGTACTATTGATATCTTCTTATTCCTATGTGCCTGTTTGTCCACAAGCCTCTGTGAAGCCCCTTGGGATGGTTTTTCATGTTGCAGGTGGTCTGTGTAACATAGAAATATGGAAAATAGGAGCACGAGTAGGCCATTCGGCCCTTCGAGCCTGCTCCGCCATTCAATATGATCATGGCTGATCCTCTATCATAACAACATATTCCTGCGCTCTCCCCTATCATTTGATGCCTTTTGTGTCCAGAAGTCTATCTATCTCCTTCTTAATATATTCAGTGACTTGGCCTACAAAGCCTTCTGAGGTAGAAAATTCCACAGGTTCACCACCCTCTGAGTGAATAAATTTCTCATCGTCTAAGTCCTAAATGTCCTACCCCGTACCCTGAGACTGTGACCCCGCGTTCTGGATCCCTCAGCCAGGGGAAACACCCTCCTGGCATCCAGTCTGTCTAGCCCTGTCAGAATGTTATATGTTTCAATGAGATTCCCTCTCATTCTTCTATAACTCGAGTGAATACAGGCCGAGTCGACCTAATCTCTCCAAGTACGACAGTCCTGCCATCCCAGGAATCAGTCTGGTGAACCTTCGCTGCACTCCCTCTATGCCAAGTGTATCCTTTCTTAGGTAACGTGACCAAATCTGCACACAGTGCTCAAGCTGTTGTCTCACTGCAGTAATTGTAAACAATTTTACAACACCAAGTTATCGTCCAACGATTTTATTTATAATCCCACAAGCTTTCGGGGGTTTTCCCCTTCCTCAGGCGGTGTGGAAGTCTGAGGAAGGGGAAAGCCCCCGAAAGCTTGTGGGATTAAAAATAAAATCGTTGGACTATAACTTGGTGTTGTAAAATTGTTTACAATTGTTAACCCCAGTCCATCACCGGCATCTCCACATCATCACTGCAGTAAGACATCCTTGCTCCTGTATTCAAATCCTCTTGCAATGAAGGGAACATATCATTTGCCTTCCTAACTGCTTGCTACACCTCCATGTTTGCTTTCAGTGACTGGTGTACAAGGACACCCAGGTCGATTTGTACATTAACATTTCCCTATATATCACCATTTAAATAATACTCTGCCTTTCTGTTTTTCCTTCCGAAGTTGATAACTGCATCTGCCATATATTTGCCCACTCACTCAACTTGTCTAAATCGCCTTGAAGCCTCTTTGCAGCCTCCTCACAACTCACGATCCCACCTAGTTTTGTATCATCAGCAAAGTTGGAAACATTACATTTGGTTCCCTCATCCAAATCATTGATATAAATTGGAATCGCTGGGGCCCAAGCACTGATCCACGCGGTACCCCACTAGTCACTGCCTGTCACCACGAAAAGGACCCATTTATTCCTACTCTCTGTTTCCTGTCTGTTCACCAATTTTCAATCCATGCCAGTATATTACCGCCAATCCCCTGTGCTTTAATTTTGCACATTAACCTCTTATATGGGACTTTATCAAAGGCCTTCTGAAAATCCAAATAAACCAAATCCACTGGTTGTCCCTTATCTATTCTATCAGTTACATCCTCAAAAAACTCCAGTTGTTTTGTCAAACACGATTTCCCTTTCATAAATCCGTGTTGAATTTTTCTAATCACGTTGATATTTCCTAAGTGTCCTGTTATCATATCCTTTATCATAGACTCTAGCATTTTCCCTACGACTGATGTTAGGCTAACCGGCCCATATTCTCTCTCCCTCATTTCCTAAATAGTGGGGTTACATTTGCCACCCTCCAATGTGCAGGAACTGTTACATAATGTATAGAATTTTGGAAGACAGCAACTAATACATCCACTATTTCCACGGCTCCGTCTTTTAACACTCTGGGATGCAGATTATCAGTTCCTGGGCATTTATCGGCTCTCAGTCCCGTTAATTTCTCCAGCACTATGTTTTACTAATACTAATTTCTTTTAATTCCTCCTTCCCACTAGTCCCATGGTTTCCCAGCATTTTTGGGAAGTTATTTGTGCCTTCTTCTGTGAAGACAGAACCAAAGTATTTGTTTAATTGCTCTGCCATTTCCTTGTTCCCCATTACAAATTCTCCCGTTTCTAACTATAAGGGACCTACATTTGTCTTCACTAATCTTTTTCTTTTTACTTACTTGTAGAAGCTTTTACAGTCCACTTATAAATTCCTTGCAAATTTACTCTCATACTCTATTTTTCCCCTCTTAATCAGACTCTTGTTCCTTAGCTGCTGAATTCTAAATTGCTCCCAATCCTCAGGATTACTACTTTTTCTGGCAACTTTATATGACTAAAAATAAGATAGATGAGTTAAGTCGTGCCCTCCGGGGTGTCCTAAGTCAGTAACAGGACGACCAATGTAGAGTAGGAGGAGGGGGAGACCATAACCACTGTCAAAGAAAATACAGGAGCTGGAGGAAAGATTAAAGCAGAAGAAAGGCATGATGTATGCCATAACAGACAACTTAAATTTCTCACGGGATAGAGAAATCAGTAATCCTTCATGGGAAGAGATAGACTTTAGAGAGCTAGTACAGACTGCCCGTCAGTAATCCTTCCCGGAGAGATAGACTTTAGAGAGCTAGTACAGGCTGCCCGTCAGTAATCCTTCCCGGAGAGATAGACTTTAGAGAGCTAGTACAGGCTGCCCGTCAGTAATCCTTCCCGGAGAGATAGACTTCAGAGAGCTAGTACAGGCTGCCCGTCAGTAATCCTTCCCGGAGAGATAGACTTTAGAGAGCTAGTACAGGCCGTTCAGCAGTAAACCTTTCCGAGGAGGGATAGACTTTAGAGAGCTAGTACAGGCTGTTCAACAGTAAACCTTTCCGGGGAGGGATAGACTTCAGAGAACGAGTACAGGCTGCCCGTCAGTAAGAGTACGACCGAGACAGGGAGCAGGAGGACCAGGGTCTGGAATCAGGACCTCATGAAAAATACCAAACTCCCCAAGCGGTGATGAGACCAATACGAGTAGCAAAAACAGATGGGGCAGGAGCTGAGCTGGGATTCTCTAATATCCCATAGAATGCCCCTCAATTACTGGCCTTGGCCACTAAAATCTCGTCAATTAAACACAAGATAGATCTGAGCATGAGTCTGGCGAGTGTAGATCAGACTGACGAGTTACATCCCATAAATGGATTGAAAAAAATATTAGGATTGCCTTCAGTCTGAAACAGAGAGTTACAGATTGATTAATGGCGATTGGAACCGGACCCGTCTCCCACATTGAGAGCATTTGTAGGCGGAAGCTATCTTCTAAGTTTTTCCTATACTAACCATCGCAATAGAGTTTCCGTAGTGTAGTGGTTATCACGTTCGCCTAGCACGCGAACGGTCCCCAGTGCAAAACTGGGCGGAAACATTTTCTAAAAGTTATCCACCAAAAGTCAATAAATTTATAAAAAAGCAAGAATTCACTCTGTGCTTAAATGTGAATAAAATACACCTCACAGAACCGGTATATTTTCCTTTCTCTGTCCAGTTCTACACACACTCAAACACTACACAGATACCGACAGTGTCTCCCACTCACTCCCGTTTCCTGTCCCGACGGTGCAGAAAGCCCCTCTCAAAGCTATACATTGCGACTGATTTCTGTTGATTTGTGAGAGATCATTAAAGGATCCTGCAGCGATGCCTCGGTTAATAATTACAATTCTAAACAACATTGCAGCCGCGGCAACAAACACATCGGTTTTTCGATGTTCGATGTTCCCCTGCTCCCGGATTGAGTGAGGCCACGACAGGCCGCCTATCCGGCTCCACTCTCTCCAATCACACGTTCCTAGCGGAAAGCAGCGAATGCCGCTTCAGACAGTGCATTGCTGCCCAACCCTGGGAAACAAGAATCTACCGAAGCTTTGACCACACATCGCAGGCATCGTCTGTCCCGCGGTTCTTGCTCCGCTGCAAAGACAGAACTTGCCCACTCTTTCAAAATTTACAGCCTGAACAGAGACTTCAACCCTGGAACCTCAGATCTCTCCCCGCTTTAAAATTCTGATGCTGTGCCGACTGAGCTACACAGGATCGCTTTAGAGAAACTTCCATTGTATAGATTCTTGGTAGGACTTTGAATTATCCCTCGTCGACCTCGAAAGATGGTGAGGATCCCTGTTATAAAATTCTCAGTAACGTGTTGAGGAGAATCCTTGTTTCTGTTGAACATGATGTAAGAAACATGGACAGTGAACTCGCGAGTTTACAATTTTTCTTGTTTGTGCCAAATGTTTTGTCATTCGTTAGCACCAATTAAAATAACACTTTACCCAATGTCTCAAAATCTAAACTTGTCCCACACGGGAGTTGGAAAAGGCCTCTCGACCTTTCAGCGTATTAACATCTGTCAGCTGAATAATTTCTCCCGTTGCACAGTGACAACAGGCAGAATATTTCCCTTCCAAATTTTCCACACACGAAACTTCCAACCGATAAATATCCGCTTAACGAAATGAAGAATTGTGTGTTTGGTTCATTAGATTTAAAGATATCGGACCGGCCCCTTTGCCTTAACGACTGCCGCAATAGCCCCCTCTCCCCCTATAAACAAGTAAACTCGCACCTGCTATTGAAAGACGGGAGGCCAGAGGAACCTTAGTGTCCACATGGAAACACGAAGAAGTAAATGCGTTATGGAACATACCAGTTGTACCTTCAACTCCGGTCAAAATGTTCGTAGTAAAAGGTTTGACTATTTTAAATGAGGCTTGACCTGACAACATGGGCATTTCTGGAGCCGATAAAAATACCGCACGCTGACCAGTTGTGCAACAAGATCGGCGCCTGATTGATAAAATCAGTGCTCCCGTCAAACATTGTCGATCTCTCAATTATCGCTTGGTGATTGTTCTCAAACAGATGCCTCCAATCAAGATGCGCTTCGTTGAACATCCGCAGTGACCTTTAAAAGCCGTGGAATCTGGGTTGTTACTGGTTAATTTATATCAGTGAGTGACCGATTTTAAACTAGCTGAGGGTCTAAACCTGAGGTAAGAGCCTGGGATATAGAAGAGATTCTACAATGTATCAAGTTATATTACACTGATTCCACCAACACTGTACATCACATCCCTTAAACATTGTTACCTGTTACTATATAAAACCGGTGAAGGTGGAAATTGAAAATATCTGAAAAAACTTTCATCATATCAAACTTAATTCTGATCATTATTATTATCCAATCATTGTACAGTCTGTTCCTTTTAAAAGACTTAATATTAAACCAGTCGCCTTCCCCGAGCGGCTCTGCGGATGTGATTTGCACCCGCTTCTGACTGACTTGGTGTTTGACGCACTCCGGTCAACAACAAACGGATAAGGCCGGATCCAGAAGAGAAAAATGAAGACCGACCTCGGCGATTCCCCCAGAGTGCGGGAGGCGGACAAACAGCAGCAGACAGAGCGATCTCTCTGTTGGCCAGGGGCTGCAGAAAACTATTGAGTTTAATACGAATTGCGAACAAAGACACAAACTTTTGAACTGAAGTGACCTGGAGTTCAGTCACTGGTCTGAACTGGCCAGAACCGGTTTGAATTCGTTCCGCTTCTTAGAGGGACAAAGGAGATGTGATGAGACACCAGTCCTTATTTAGAAAAGGAGTAGTGAGCTGATGCGACCTGGCCCCTTGGAACAGAGCCAATCAGGGGATGACACCGACAACTCGAGGAACTTAAAGCCAACCGGAGAAGACAGCATCATTCCAAAAGACAGGCTTGAATTTAAAACTGAAGAATTGCAGGCTTGGTGCCAGTGTGTTTGTGAGGGAGACTCCGGAGACTAACCATCGCAGAAGTAGGGACCCTACGTCAGGGACGTAGAGACTAGGTCAGGGACGTAGAGACGACGTTCGGAGAGAGAGAATGAATCGCCTGGCCAGCGTTATCTCTCCTTTCCCGGTAATATAATATCCTTTCTATTCTGTGACCACTCAGGGAGTGTTAGTCAGAGAAACCTAGTGGGTGTGCGTTTAAATCTTAATACTCAGGGGGTGTTAGTCAGGGAAACCGAGTGGGTGTGCGTTTAAATCCTAGTTTGAGGATAAAACTGCATAACCTGCTGTAAACTGCATGCCTATATCTAACCAGACCTATAAGCGGTATGTACATGATCTAATAACGCTAATAAAGCGAATTGAGATTTAAGAGAGAATTGACCATTTCCTCTGTGTACTAAGCCAATAACTGTAACCGGTGACTTCCGGTCAACATCTTTGGCGTCCCTGGGTGGGCTCGAGGATAAATCTGTCCGTTGCGTCAGCAGGAGCCTCGAGGCGAACCGAATTTGGCAAAGTATACAGAGAACAGGAGTTTGGGTTAATTCATAGTTAATAACACAAGATGACGAATAAATGGAAGTCACCAAGCCCTGGGGACTTGGACTGTTTTGATTGGAAGGGACTCCTTCAAAAAGACATAATAGGGAAGTGGCCGCAATACGGGGAGTATGCGGGTCACATTGGAGACAAGGAAACGCCTGTTGTGGGGGTCCTTTGGAAAATTGCGCAAACAAAGATGTCAGATAGGAAATTTAAAAAGATACAGAAGTCCGTAGCGATCGGATGTTTACTTGAGGAATGGATAGAATGCCGACAGCAGGCGAGGAGAGAGAGAGACGAGACTCAGGAAATCCGAGGCGGATTAGAAGTGGAGAATAAAACACTCCGTGAGGAGATCGCCCGCCTTAGTGAGAAAGTCACTGATCTACAGGGACAGAGAAGTGCAGATTTGATGCACATGAACCAATATCAGTTACAGTGCGAAAAACTAACTAATGAGAAGAGTAAGAGAGAGCGAGAAGCCCAAGCAGCTAAAGCTGAGGTGGAGAGATGGAAACAACAATGTAGTGATTTAAAAACTGCTATGAATGTGATTCACTGATCAGCTCAGGAGAAGAGGTGTAGTACTGGCGATCACACAACGTGTCAGAAACTGATAGGGAGGCTGCAAGATCAGCTAGCCGCACAGAGGGGCATATTGTGTGCTTTTGCACCCGAAAGAGGTGCAGAAAGTGGTCGAGGGGATGTAGATTGGGATGATTGAGCAGACAAGGCGGATAGATACAGCAGCGGTGATAGGGAACCTCCACTAGGGGACCCACCGCCAGCATATGCTCCAGAGCAGAAAGAACCGTCTGCCCCAATGGCCCCACTGGTAACCACCAGAGCACAGATGGAGGAAGATGGCCAGGATATGACATATTCCACCCCACTTGGGGTACAGGAACTGAGGGTTATTGCGAAAGATATTGGAACGTGTGCGCCCGGGGATGATCCCAGGGAGTTGTTCCCAGCGGTCAGGCAACAGAGAGCGATACACGGCTTAGACGATGCTGAGGAAAGGAAATTAATCCTAATGTGCCTACACCCACATATACACTCCGCCCTACCGGAGGAACAAAAACTTGGTAGAGGCACGAATGAGGCCTTAAAGGACCAGGTATTATCTGTCATGGGTGATAACAGAGGGGATCCAGTGGAGGCGCTGATGAGATGCTATCAAAGGAAAGGTGAACACCCCGCTGTATTTTCGGCCCGCATTTGGGCGGTGTTTCAAGGTGTCTATGGTACAGAATTAGATAGGGATAATTTACAGCGGGAGGTTAGGAACCGATGGCTGAGAACATTAGTGTCGCATGGCACTGAGGATTCGAGGAAGGCATTAGATCAGTTTGACCCCGCTGATGACACACATACGGAACCCTGGATAATTAGGAAAATGGTTAGACTATGGGAAATGGAAATACCAAAACGATCCAAGGCATCCGGGGACAGAGCAATGCCTGTTAAAGATCAGGTGATAATTTGGAGAAATGAAGGGAGTGGACCGACTCAGGGGGAACCCCCTCCAGCTTATCAGAGAGTGGGAAGAGATAGAGGTAGAGGCAGAGGAAACTTCTCAGGAACGGGGAGAACTCCAGGCGAGGTGTCCAAATGCTATAACTGTGGCCAAGAGGGACACTTCGCAAGGGACTGCCCGAATACGAAACGAGAGAATGCAGGTCAGGGAAGAAATCAGAGCCGACCCGTGGAAGAGCCGAATAGACCAAGTCCTCAGTGTGATACGATAGAAATATCACCGAGTTCCGGGTTGTACCCCGAACTGCAATGACGGTCTCAGGCCTCTCCGTTATGGGTGTGTGACGCGCGGTTGGATGACATGGGGAGACCCCTAGTGAATGGTAGGGTCAGAGGCCGCCCTCTTACATTCCTTTGGGACACAGGGGGATCCCGAACCACCGTTAACACCACTCAGACCAATGACACAGATTGGAAAATTCAAAATAAAATTATTCTCAGTGGATTCACAGGGCATTCACAAGTCGGATATGTGAGTGTACCGTTGGAAGTCGGTGTGGGAGACATCGTGATAGAGCATTCAGTGGTTCTTATTAAATTACCTAGAGAACAAGAACATATATTAGGGAGTGACTATATGGCCAAAGCGGGATTCAGCTTCGACCCTGTTAATTGTATGATTTGGAAAATGCCTTTGGGCATGGGCAGTATAAATCACACAGTCGTCCCGGTGGGGGAATATCAGGATAGGATATGCACGATTGGGGAAATGTGGATAGAACCAGGAGAAATGAGTAACGATCGTGAAGTACAACAGATTATTGTACAAAACTCAATCGTATTTGCCCGACATAAACATGATTGTGGGAAAATGACCGGGAGTGTGTGTATACAAGGTCCAGACCCCAAACCACAGAAGCAGTATGGTTTCCCAAAACAAGCAGAAGAAGAGATAGAGAAGGTGATACAGAGTCTGCTGCAGCAAGGGATATTAAGACCAATAGCTTCTACTAATAACGCACCTATTTGGCCAGTGAGGAAACCCGACGGTAGGTGGCGACTAACGATAGACTACAGAGAATTAAATAAAGTCACCCCGTTAACAGCCCCTACTGTAGCAACTAGCCTAGAGACAGCAGTTCGACAAAATGAGGATGCGCAGTGGTTTACGGTTTTGGACATAAGTAACGGTTTTTGGTCTATTCCACTGGAGAAAGATTGTCAATATAAATTTGCATTTACTTTCCAAGGACAGCAATATACATGGACCGCCCTGCCGCAGGGGTTTCACAATTCCCCGTCGATATTTCACCAACGGCTGAGGGAAGGGTTAAAAGGATTCTCAAGGCCTGAATGTCTAGTGCAGTATGTAGACGACTTACTCCTACAAACTGAAACCAAGAAGGAACATTATCAACTGCTAAGTGAATTACTGCAGTTGTTACATGACTTGGGATTAAAGATTAACCCTAAAAAAGCGCAGACCATGAAACAAAAAGTTACTTACTTGGGAATGATTCTGACGCCGGGACAAAGGGACATTGACAAACGAAGGGTAGAGACAGTCGGCAGACTCCCTGTTCCGGGGGATGTGAAAGGGTTAAGGTCATTCTTAGGGTTGGTGGGATATTGCAGGGACCATATTGATGGATTCGCCACAAAGGCGGCCCCACTGATGGAATTATTAAAAAAGAATGTGGCCTGGGAGTGGAAAACAGAACACAGCCAGGCCATGACTGATTTAAAGCAAGCACTAGCTGTTGCGCCTGCTTTAAAAACCCCAAATCCAACGGAACCATTTGCATTGGAGGTGGCTACCACAGACACCACCCTCTCGGCAGTTCTGTTACAGGAGACACACGGGAAATTACGACCAGTAGCGTACGCCTCACGTATGCTCTCACCGGTAGAGCAGGGGTATACGGTATGCTGAAGACACTTGCTAGCTGTCTTTTGGGCAGTGCAGCATTTTACTTATATAGTGGGACTAAATCCACTTACAATATTAACAGAACACACCGCAGTACAGTTACTGTTAGATGGAAGGATTAAGGATGGTTCAGTTAGCCAAAATAGAATTGCTAGATGGACATTGTTGCTGCAAGGGAGAAATATAACCGTAAAGGGGGTAAAAACCACCACAATGTTAGCAGACAACTTAGTTTATCAGGGAGAAAAACATGAGTGTCAATTGATGATAGCAAATGACCCCAAGGGCCCATTTGTATCAAAACAAAAAGGAGGGGGTAAGACGGGGCCTGAAAGCAGAAAGACAAAGGAAACAGGAAAGGAAGAACCCTCTTTTAATTTTTTTGTGGATGGCTCTTCATCAGTACAGGATTGGGAAAGGAGAACTGGCTGTGGGATATACGTATACCAGCCCACCTCATTCTTGAGTCCAAAGTTTGCCGGTCCCTATGAGATAGTAGACAAAGCTAGCCCATCTGTATACAGGATATTAACGGCACCAGATAACAGTGGCTGGTACCACATTAATCAGCTAAAGTTGGTAGGAGAAAAACAAGATAATCATCATTGGCATGTGCTGCTCGATGCTAACGATGTTCTGAATTCTGAAGGTCAGGGAGATCAAGAACAGGACCAGCTACTGGTCCAAGAGGAGGTGATTGAACACAAATTTGATACTGTCCGTTCGCATGCAGAGGCGAATCCAGGAACAAAACGAAAGGAAAATAAAACAAAAAGGGGGAGTAAGTGGGTTCGAAGAAACGGTCGGTTAGAATCTGAAACAAATTGGGAACAGGATTTGGACGGTCTGGCTCAGTATATGGAGAGACTGGACTTATGATAGTACCTAAAAGAAACTGTACATAAGGGCAGAAATTACGCTTGTTTATTCCAGGTCCAGCCTAGAATGAAGGGGATGATGCATTTTGTTGCTATCGGATTGATCGTCATCAGAACTGTGGTTGAACCTGCCTCGGAGCCGTCACGACGAATGAACGTGCCTGAAGCAGTGTCGACGACGGAGGGATATCCCGAGACCAGGGACAATTTTGCTCTGCAGAATAAGACAGTCCGAACCAACAAAGGGAAAAGGGAGGATTTAAATTTGTATTATACGGGAGTGAATGGGTTAGCGTGTGTAGGAAAGACTTTGGGTATACCGGAGGGGGCGGGAGTACGGTTTTCATGTAACACAGTTCTCGAGGTGACATTATCGGTAATCCCAGAGGGCAATATTATTAATCAATTTGTGGGTCCATTTATGGAGCGACCATCGGCGAGCGACGGTCGAGGTAAAATTATGGTCCACTGGGACCACACTTATGTAAATATTGACTGGAGTAGTGACTCATAAAGGGACATATTACGTTGGGGCGGTGTTTCATATTCCCCGGCACGGAAGCAATTTGACCTATCCGTTAAAAAGAGTTCATAACGTGGGCAAGTATCATGAGGGTACTTGGATCTCTTTGAGCAATCCACCATCTCATGCTATTGTAATGGACGGTGCTGAGAAAGGGGTAGATTTGTCAAAGTGTCACCAAGGAGGGAATCACTGGGCCTGTGCAGAAGAGATAACGAGACAGAGACTTACTAATTGTGGGTTCAGTACTTATGAAAATTGTTCATTGTCCATTTTGCCAGTTAACAACCAGTCCTTTTTACAATACGCCCTTGTGGGACAAACTTATTACATAGCCACAGCGGCTATGAGCTATAACAAAGGATGGAAACAGTGCCCTCTGGAAGGACACAATGTGATCATTAACAACGTGACCTCAGACTTGGTTGTCGGTGGACAAGTTCTGCCTAAGCCAATAATGAGGATGGTAATAAACGAAAACCTAACAGTCCAACGTACCGATATAGACCAAGATCTGTGGAAATATGTTCCTACCGAACTACCACCCATTCCGCACCTGACTGCAGATTGGATGCAAATAGCAGAGGAAGCTAATGAGATAACTCATCAATGGACTAAACACACTAAAATAATTAAAACGCATGCTGATAACGCAGATGAACTGTTACGGGACCCTGGGTTCTGGAATAAGTTTTGGAATTGGGGATCTAATGTTCAAATACATCCATGGGTCAGGATTTTATCACATGCTGCTGTAATTGTGATTTTATGTGCATTAATACTTGTCATATTCAATGTATATCAGCTTAGAAGGTGGAAAATGAAATTTTGCAACAATTGAGTGTGAGTGCTATAATGAAACAGAAGAAGCGATTATCAACATAAGGACAGTGTGTGAAGTATATTTTATACGCTTCCTTTTTGTATTGTTTATATAACCATTTATATTGTTTTTTCTATAATCATATGAAATCGCGGATGTAACATACCCATTGGGGGACAATGACGGCCTCAGGAGTAGTACACAGAAAGGGAGAATAATGATCCTAAGATAGGCATCTTTGGATCAAAAGGGGGGAGATGTTGGCCAGAGGCTGCAGAAGACTGCTGAGCTGAATTCGAAGTGCTAACAAAGACACTGATCTTTTGAACTGAGGTGACCTGGAGTTCAGTCACTGGTCTGAACTGGCCAGAACCGGTTTGAATTCGTTCCGCTTCTTACAGAGACAAAGGGACGGTGATGCTACCTGACCCCTTGGAACAGAGCCAATCAGGGGATGACATCGGTCACTCCAGCAACTTTGAGCCAACCGGAGAAGACAGCATCGTTCGAAAAGACAGACTTGGGGAATAAAAACTGAAGAGTTGCTGGCTTGGGCTCAGTGTGTGTCTTTGTTTGTTTGTGAGCAAGAGAGAGAGTGTGTGTGTGTGTGTGTGTGTTTTTGTTGGTGTGTCTTTGTTTGTGAAGGAGACTCTGGGAGACTCTGGAGGCTAACCCTCGTGGAAGTGAATACCTTACGTCAGGGACGTAAAGACTGCGTCAAGGATGTGGAGACGACGTCGAGAGTAAGAGGGAGAATTGCCTGGACAGCAGCGTCTCTCCTTTCCGGGCAATATAATATCCTTTCTATTCTGGGACCACTCTGGGAATGTTGTCAGGAAAACCTAGTGGGTGTACGTTTAAAGCCTAATACCCGGGGAGTATTACTAGAGAAACCTAGTGGGTTTGCGTTTAAAGCCTAATACTCGGGGTGTATTACTCAGGAAACTTAGTGGGTGTGCGTTTAAATCCTAGTTTGAGTATAAACCTGTATAACCTGCTGTAAACTACATGCCTATATCTAACTAGACGTATAAGCGGTATGTGCATGATCTAATAACGTTAATAAAGCGAATTGAGAATTAAGAGAGAATTGACTCTTCCTCTGTGTCCGAAGCCAAAACCGTTAACCGGTGACTTCCGGTCAACAGGATCCTCTACACTTAAGCAAGAGGTGACAGTCCTTCTCTGTTACAAGTAGTTCCCTTTTATGAAGAAATGGAGAGTGTTGATGAGGATGGTGCGGCTGATGTTGTGTATATGGACTTGTAAAAGGCATTTGATAAAGTGCCACATAATAGACTTGTTAACAAAATTAAAGCCACGGTATTAAAGGGACACTGGCAGCGTGGTTACAAAATTGGCTAAGGAACAGAAAGCAGAGCGTAGTGAACGGTTGCTTTTCAGACTGGAGGGAATTATACAGTGGTGTTTCCCAAGGGCCAGAATTAGGACCACTGCTCTTTTTGATATATATTAATGACCTGGATTTGGGTATACAGATTATAATTTCAAAGTTTGCAGATGACACGAAACTCGGAAATATAGTAATAAATGAGGAGGATGGTAACAGGAGGACCTAGGCAGACTGGTGTAATGAACAGTCACATGGCAGATGAAATTTAATGCAGAGAAGTGTGAAGTGATAGATTTTGGTAGAAACATAAGAGCATACGAAGTCGGAGCAGGAGTAGCTCATACGGCGCCGCGAGCCTGCTCCGCCATTCAATAACCTCATAGCTGATCTACCTCGACTCCAATTTCCCGCCGGATCCCCATATCCCCTGCGTCTAAAAATCTATCGATCTCAATCTTGAATATACTCAACGACGGAGCATCCACAGCCCTCTGGAATAGATAATTTCAAAGTTTCACAACCCTCTGAGTGACGAAATGTTTCCTCATCTCGGTCCTAAGTAGCTGACATCTTATGCTGAGACTATGACCTCTAGTTCTAGACTCTCCAACCAGGCGAAACAGCGTCTCAGCATATATCCTGTCAAGCCCTTTTAGATTTTTATGCGTTTCAGTGAGATCACCTCCAATTCTTCTAAACTCCAGAGAATATTGGACCACTCTTCTCAATCTCTCCTCACAGGACAACCAGGAATCAATCTGGTGAACCTTCGTGGCACCCCCTCTAAGGCAAGTACATGCTTCCTTAGGGAAAGGTACCAAAACTGTACACAGTACTCCAGGTTTCGTCTCACCAGAGTCCTATATAATTGCAGCAAGACCCCCTTATTATTATACTCCAAACCCCTTGCAATAAAATACAATTTGCTTTCCTAATTGCTTGCTGTGCCTGCATGTTAATTTTCTGTGATTCGTCGACAAGAACACCCAAATCCCTTTGACTACCAACATTTCTTAGTCTCTCGCCTTTTAACAAATCTTCTGTTTTTGTATTCTTCCTACCAAAATGGATAATTTCACATTTCCCCACATTATACTCCATCTACCACCTTGCCCACTCACTTAACCTGTCTATGTGCTTCTGCAACCCCATTGCATCTTCCTCATAGCTTACTTTCTCACCTAGATTTGTATCGTCAGCAAACTTGGATACATTACGCTCGGTCCCCTCATCTAAGTCATTAATATAGATTGTAAACAGCTGAGGACCAGCATTGTTCCTTGCGGCACCCCACTGGTTACACCCTGCCAACCCGAAAATGACCCGTTTGTTTGCACGCTCTGTTTTCTCTCCGTTATCCAATCCTCAATCCATGCTAATATAGTACCCTGAATCCCATGAGCCTTAATCTTGTGTAACAGCCTCTTGTGTAGCACCTGATCAAATGCATTTTGAAAATCGAAATCCACTGGTTTCCCTTACCAACCCGAATAGTTACACCGTCAAAAAACTAATAGATATGTCAAACACGATTCCCCTTTCATAAAACCGCGTTGACTCTGCGTAATCATATTATGATTTTCTAAGTGCCCTGTTACTCCGCCTTTAATAATGGATTCTAGTATTTTTCCTACCACCGATGTCAGGCTAACTGGCCTATAGTTCTCTATTTTCTCTCTCCCCTCTTTCTTGAAAGCAAGGCTACATTTGCTATATTTCAATCCACGGGGACAGTTCTCGAATCTCCTGCTACAAACTCTCTAACCCTCCCCCAACCCTTGCTATCAATTTTTACCAGTCCACTTCCCTAAATCCTCATTAAGTTTGCCTGCTCCGCGACTCCCTCTCATTCTCTGCCAGGTCCCTCCACCCCACCCCCACGCCGACTTATTCTCTTCCAACTCCCCGAATCCACCTAATTCTCCACTAGCTACCATGGTCTCCCTTATTTTTTGCCAGCTCCCTGATACCCCCTTATTCACTGCCACATTCCCGAGTTCCGCTCATTCTCTACCAGCTCCCCGGTTGCCTTCAATCTCACTGGACCCCTCTCGTTTCCTGCCAGCTCTCAGTCCCCGCATTCTCTGCTAGCTCCCCGAGTACCCCACATTCTTTGCCAGCTCCACGCACCTCTACTCTCAGTTATCTCCCCGCCCCTCTCCTCCCTGTTAGCTCCCCGCCCCTCTCCCCTCTCTTATCTCCCTGCCCCTCTCCTCTCTGTTATCTCCTCGCCCCTCTCCTCTCTGTTATCTCCTCGCCCCTCTCCTCTCTATTATCTGCCTGCCCCTCTCCTCTCTGTTAGCTCCCCGCCCCTCTCCTCCCTGCCCCTCTCCTCTCTGTTATCTCCTCGCCCCTCTCCTCTCTGTTCGCTCCCCGCCCCTCTCCTCTTTGTTAGCTCCCCGCCCCTCTCCTCTCTGTTATTCCCCGCCCCACTCCTTTCTATTATCTCCCTGCCCCTCTTCGCTCCGTTATCTCGCTGCCCCTCTCCTCTCTGTTATCTCCCCGCCCCTCTCCTCTCCTTTCGCTCCCGCCTCTCTCCTTTCTGTTAGCTTCCCGCTTCTCCATATCTTTGTGATCTCCTCACCTGCTGCATCCTTTTTAATTTTGCTGTGGACAGATTATTCCCCGCAGGAGCATTGAATGGTACAGGTCAGTAAATAACCCCATGTGGTCCCATCTGATGGGAAATTGTGTCTGTAAAATCCCATCTCCCTCCTCACCCATCATTCTCCTGTATTCAATTTCTACCCAGAGATTTATCCAACTGTTGAATTTGTTCATAAAGCGCCCACCTGCCGCCCTCCATTCCATACACTCACCGACCGCAGTATAAGGTAGTTAAATATAGGAGATTAAACAGATTCCCTTGAAGTTTGTGACCAGTTTTGTCCTACCCTCTTGACAGGTTGCCCTCCCAGTACTGCGCCCAACTGCCCATTCTCGGGGTGAGATTTCAGGCAATTAGTGTCAACATCATTTGATCTGATCCTCTCGTTACCCGAAATACACCTAGCGGCAATCATCGGATACCCGTGAGCAACATGAACTCCTGGGCAATTCTCCACAGTTTTGGGCTCCAAGGCCAATAGCATCAGTCCCTGCTCCCATCCATGGCTGAGATCAATTAATTCAGCACAGCGGTGGAACAGAGCCAAGAGTTTAGAGTTCACGTGGCTGAGTTTGCAGTCGCCTTCATCATCTGATCTGTTAATAATATATTCCTGCAAAAATCAGGCACTTACATATAATATAATGAAAATCAAACTTCATTGACTGCTAAATGGAGAACTACATTCGGTGTGAGGATTGAATTAAATGGCGCTCCCATTGTCCCATCACCTTCGAGATGGAAACTGTTCTAACCGAGTTCTGAAATGACTGTGAATCATTGTAAAACTCAGTAAGCTCACTGTAGTTTGCATCCGTTCTGGTGGGATGTACATTTGCACTGCTGGTGGCCAGACACCAATCATTGCTGATCGTCTATCCCCACACCCAGAGGCAGAAGCATTGCACGTTTAAGCCTGGGCAGACCCTTGGTTCTGAAAAATGAGAGTAAACCCTCTGCCATTTATCATGCCTAAGGCAAGTCGTTATACAGAAAAATAATATTTCGGGATAGAGTATATGAATTTTTTGAGACAGGACATGTGGTAAGTGTAACATGCTTGGGAGGGAGAGGTGACGTTTGACCGATGGTTCCCAATGTTTTTCACCACTGGGGTTTTCCTCGCCTTATGTCTGGGTCTGTTGTAAACTCATTGATAGAGAATGATTGCCATGATTCGTAAACAACTCCATTATCGATGTATGATACGGCGACCAGGATGGCAGAAGACGAACTAGATGGACTTTGGTCTTTTTTTCGTCCAGCAATTCCTATGTTCCTATGTTATCACCATGAATAATAGAAACTAAACTGCATTTTGTAACCAAAACTGCTCTCTGTTACAGAACTGTACTGTAGTTTGTTGCAGAATTGAGCCACGCTATTACCAGAAGTAAACCAAACACTATCACGAGAATTGAATCATATTCTACAACCTGCGGCGAGTTGCAGCCGTCTTACCAGACCTGAGCAATCCACTATTAAAGAACTACGCTGCACTGTTAAGAGAATCGAACTGTATTCTGTTACTAGTACTAACCACGCTTTGTTACCAGAATATAGCATTAGTTCTTTTGTCCAGAACTGTGTCATACTCTTATCAGAACCGAACCAAACTGTTACCGGAACTAACCACACTTTGTTACCAGAACTAAGCAGCACGCAGTTATAAAATGCATTTTTTGGAAATAGGCGCCTCTTCATGTCTGAATACATGTGGTGCAGGTGTTATTATCTGGGAACATGTTAACACAGGAACATAGGAACAGGAGTAGGCCATTCAGCCCCTCGTGCATGCTCCGCCATTTGAGACGATCATGGCTGATCTGTGATCTAACTCCATATACCTGCCTTTGGCCCATATCCCTTAATACCTTTGGTTGCCAAAAAGCTATCGATCTCAGATTTAAATTTAGCAATTGAGCTAGTATCAATTGCCGATTGTGGAAGAGAGTTCCAAACTTAAACCACCCTTTGGGTGTAGAAATGTTTTCTAATCTCGCTCCTGAAAGGCCTGGCTCTAATTTTTAGACTGTGCCCCCTACTAGAATCCCCAACCAGCGGAAATAGTTTCTCTCCATCCACCCTATCTGTTCCCCTTAATATCTTATAAACTTCGATCAGATCACCCCTTAACATTCGAAACTCCAGAGAATACAACCCCAATTTGTGTAATCTCTCCTCGTAACTTAACCCTTGAAGTCCAGGTATCATTCTAGTAAACCTACGCTGCACTCCCTCCAAAGCCAATATGTCCTTCCAAAGGTGCGGTGCCCAGAACTGCTCACAGTACTCCAGGTGCGGTCTAACCAGGGCTTTCTATAGCTGCACCATAACTTGTGCCCCCTTATACTCCAGTCCTTTAGATGTATAGGCCAGCATTCCATTAGCCTTCTTGATTATTTTCTGCACCTGTTCATGACACGTCAATGATCTATGTACCTGAACCCCAAGTCCCTTTGGACATCCACTGTTTTTAACTTTTTACCATTTAGAAAGTACCCTGTTCTATTCTTTTTTGATATAAAGTGGATGATCTCACATTTGTGTACATTGAATTCAATTTGCCACAGTTAAAAGCACATCTCATCATTATACTTCCTCAGAAAGACTGTTTGACTCCCGATTTAATTCAGCGAATTTAGGCGACTGAATGAGAAATTATAATTAATCAGAATAATGATCTTCCTTTCAGAACCAACAAAACAAATGGTCCACATTAATGTGTGGACAATGACCAGGGAATCCGAGATGAATGATTCCCAGGGTTTGAGATTACGTGACTGAAACATGTGCTTAGCTGTCGATACGGGGGTTTTGCAACACAAGGCCCAAGTAATCTGCTGAGGATCCTGAGATGACATTTCTGACCGATATAAAGCAAGACACTACATAGCTATCAAAAGGTGAGAAAATGAGACCATGAATCAAGGTGTAGTAATTGGATAAGGCCAAAGATTTATTTTACATATATAGATTGTTGGAGGCAGGGATTGAGCGAACGCGGTAAAGAGTCCCACAGTTTTCAGTATCTGAGACCAATGAATTAGAACTTGGAGACAGTACGACGATTCATGAGTCCAAAGCAATGGGGATACAGGGAGGAGGAAGAGTGTGTCGGATGGAGCATTAGAAGCACACTGAGGGAAGGCTGGGTGTAACACATACAACAGATAGGTAGATATGTGGGAACTTGCTCCATAGATTGTCCTAGGCAGCTGCAAGTAGCTGCTTCAGTCCTGCTGGAAGCTTAATTAGTCACAGGTTGTCACGGGAACGCAGCGTTAGAAATCTCACCATATTATTATCTCAAGGGAGGCTCTTTCCAAAGTTCTACTGCTGATCAGTTTTAGCTCATGTCCTGTTCGGAGACGCACTGATGGAGATACATCTCATAGAGCTGTGTCTGCAACAGGGAAAAGAGAGCCCTCCGTTTGAATAAAGGAGATCCAGTAGTGAATTTATATCAAACACTGGACTGCCTAGTTGCAATCATTGTCGAGATACAGAGATGTACATACAGAAGGCAAATACAGGACCTGCAAAGGCCAATGCAATGCAAATGTAGATGTACAAATAAACGCTGATCGAGTTTTAAAATCAGTTAACGGGCGGGGAGACAGATGAATTTTACCTTTTTCTGAACCACAACACGTTGGACGTAATCAAGTTTTGCCTCTAGTTTCTTTTTATCCTTCCTCGATAGGGTAGTTTCGGTGCTGAAAAATAGAGACAACAATTCAGCAGAGCCCAAGATGCAATTTGTGGAAGAGCAGTTTCCATTTCTCCTCAATTGTAAACTACCTTTTTTTTACATGTGCAAACTGCAACTACAGAATTCTTCCTAAGAAAACATCAGAGGTATATTGTGTCTCATAATCTTGTGTAATCACCTTAAGCAAATACTTGCATTTACATCCCATCTCTCGGCAGAACATTAGAAGTGAGATTTTTTTTGTGATTAGATCCCAGAAATAACAATCACCAATTGGTATGTTTGCAGTGGTTTTGGGTGACTGTGCAATGTTGGCAATGACGGGAGAACCCGCTGGTCATCTCGCCAAGGCTTCTTCGACAGCACCTCCCAAACCCGCGACCTCGACCACCTAGAAGAACAAGGGCAGCAGGCGCATGGGAACAACACCACCTGCACGTTCCCCTCCAAGTCACACACCATCCCGACTTGGAAATATATCGCCGTTCCTTCATTGTCGCTGGGTCAAAATCCTGGAACTCCCTTCCTAACAGCACTGTGGGAGAACCGTCACCACACGGACTGCGGCGCTTCAAGAAGGCGGCTCACCACCACCTTCTCGAGGGCAACTAGGGATGGGCAATGAATGCCGGCCTTGCCAGCGACGCCCACATCCCGTGAACGAATAAAAAAAAAAAATAGGGTCATGGGGTCTTCAACGTCCACCTGAATCCACTGGGACAGGTAGATGGTTCTCGCTGAAGGCCCGAATTTCTCAGCTGAGATTATGGGCTTGAGCAATGGGACTTCAACAAAGGCCATCTGGTTTGGAGCTGAGGCTATTTCCAACGGAACCACATTGGCTGAGTATAAAGGCTTTCCTTTCACGTGAGGCCCATAAAACTGTTCGGTTTATGATAACTGTCCTCTAAAAATCAACAATATGTATATTTAGAGTGACCAATAAAATGTATAATGTACATAGGAACATAGGAACAGGAGTAGGCCATTCAGCCCCT
Organism: Heptranchias perlo; assembly: GCF_035084215.1. NCBI lineage: Eukaryota > Metazoa > Chordata > Chondrichthyes > Hexanchiformes > Hexanchidae > Heptranchias > Heptranchias perlo. The sequence goes on along the minus strand of NC_090344.1, from coordinate 4,080,518 downwards.
CGTGCTTGCTCCGCCATTTGATAAGATCATGGCTGATCTCTGATCTAACTCCATATACCTGCCTTTGGCCCATATCCCTTAATACCTTTGGTTGCCAAGAAGCTATCCATCTCACATTTAAATTTAGCAATTGAGCTAGTATCAATGTGTGTAGAAATGTTTTCTAATCTCGCTCCTGAAAGGTCTGGCTCTAATTTTTTGACTGTGCCCCCTACTCCTAGAATCCCTAACCAGCGGAAATAGATTCTCTCTATCCACCCTATCTGTTCCCCTTAATATCTTATAAACTTCGATCAGATCACCCCTTAACATTCGAAACTCCAGAGAATACAACCACAATTTGTGTAATCTCTCCTCGTAACTTAACCCTTGAAGTCCGGGTATCATTCTAGTAAACCTACGCTGCACTCCCTCCAAGGCCACTATGTCCTTCCGAAGGTGCGGTGCCCAGAATTGCTCACAGTACTCCAGGTGCAGTCTAACCAGGGTTTTGTATAGCTGCAGCATAACTTCTGCCCCCTTGTACTCTAGTCCTCCAGATATAAAGGCCAGCATTCCGTTAGCCTTCTTGATTATTTTCTGCACCTGTTCATGACACTTCATTGATCTATGTACACGACCCCTAAGTCCCTTTGGACATCCACTGTTTTTAACTTTTTACCATTTAGAAAGTACCCTGTTCTATACTTTTTTGATCCAAAGTGGATGACCTCATATTTGTCGACACTGAATTCCATTTGCCACAGTTTTGCCCATTCACCTAATCTATCAATATCGCTTTGTAATTTTATGTTTTCATCTACACTGCTTACAATGCCACCAATCTTTGTGTCATCGGCAAAGTTAGGTATGAGACTTTCTATGCCTTAATCTAAGTCGTTAATAAATATTGTGAATAATTTTGGCCCCAAGATAGATCCCTGCGGGACTCCACTAGTCACATCCTGCTAATGTGAGTACCTTCCCATTATCCCTACTCTCTGTGTCCTTTCGCTCAGCCAACTTCCTAACCAAGTCCGTACTTTTCCCTCGATTGCATGAGCTTCTATCTTAGCTAACAGTCTTTTATACTTACAGTGACACTTAAACGTTAAATATATATACCTTTGAGTGATCCTTAAACTGTGTTTTGCATTTACATAAAACGACACTTAAAATGTAGAATGTTTTACCGCACTGTGAATCTTAACCTGTCCAATGTACATATGGTAGAGTGATCCATAAAGCGTACAATGCAAATTCTTATACTGAGCATTAAACTGTATACAGTTATGCCATAATATAATCTCCAAACGCTGCAATGTATTTACTTAGAAGCAACCTTAAACTGTAAAATATATATACCTGGGAGTGATCTCTAAACTTCACAATGAATATATCATAAGCTTACCCATAAACTGTACAGTGTATGTAGAGTTGCCCATCAACTGTACAGAGTATATATAGATATACCCATAAACGGTACAGTGTTTATAAAGTTACCCATGAACTGTACAATACATATAGAGTTACCCATAAACTGTATCGTGTATGTAGAGTAACCCATCAATAGTACAATGTATATATAGTTACCCATAAACTCTACAGTATGTATATAGTTACCCATAAACTGTACAGTACGTATAGAGTTACCCCTTAAGTGCACAATGTACAGAGTTAGCCAAAGGAGTAGTGTTTATAGATTTACCCATAAAGTGTACAATGTGTATAGAGTTACCCAGGAACTGTAGAGTGTAAATAGATTTACCCATCAACTGTAAAGTGTATATAATGTTACCCATAATCTGTACAGTTTATATAGAGTTACATATGAACTGTACAGTGTATCTAGAGGCCATATCTGAAAAGTGATGAGTGGCCGAGTTGTTTGCAAGGATACACAGAAATCTGCCCCTCTGTGGCATGAGGAGCGAAGGTTCGACTTGTGAGAACAACTGATGTACGGAGCAAGGCAGAATTTGGAGAGGGGAGATGTTAATCTAAAGGCGAGGGAGTCGGAAAATTGTCAGGAAGTTTGTGAGGAAACTAGGCAAGAGTTTCTTTTTCCTCATGGATGGATGGTGAGAATGGGAATGTTGACAGCGGATCAGGGGTGAGTACGGCAAATGAGACTAGAAAGTGTTCAGACTTAACCTTGTTGGTCAGATGTTGAGAGGTCATGAAGGATGTCTCTGTCTCCTTCGGTCTCTTTAAATATATCTCTTTATCTTTCTCTGTGTCTTTTCTGTCTTTCTGTTTCTACCCCTGCCTCTGACTCCCCATCTCTCTCTGAGTGTCTCTGATTCTATACCTGTCTTTCTCTTTCTGTTTTTCGCTCCTAGCTTACATAGTTTATGTTTGAGTGACACGGTATGTTTCTCACAGGGTGGAAATCTCATTCCTAAGTGTGTAACAGTTGTCAGGAGTCAGGAGTAAGATTAATGTTCATATTACCTGGAGTAGGATTTTGAAAGGAACAGCGAAACGAACGTGAATCCAATCAGCAGGATCAGGGCCAGAAGGTAGCTGTCCCCAGTTAGCCAGTTCCAGGTTGTAGATACGCACCACTAGCCAGAAGAGAAGATAAAAAAGTATATTGACCGGGTTGCATACAGAGTAAAGCTCCATCTCCAGTGTGCCATCTGAAAGTCCCAGGACAGGTACAGTACGGGTTAGATACAGAGTAAATCTCCCTCTAAACTGTCCTATCAAGCACACCCTGGGCAAGTACAGCACCGTTAAATTCAGAGTTAAGCTCCCTCTTCACTGTCCCATCAAACACTCCCAGGGTAGGTACAGTACGGGTTAGGTACAGAGTAAAGCGACCTCCACACTGTCCCATCAAACAGTCCAAGGGCATCTACGGCACGGGTTAGATAGAGAGTAAAACTCCCTCTACACTGTCCCATCAAATACTGAGAGGACAGGTGCAGCACACATTAGCTATAAAGTAAAGCTCCTGTATTGTCCCATCAAACAGTCAGAGGACAGGTACAACACGGGTAAAGGGTAGTGCACCTTCCACACTGTCCCATCAAACAGATAGGCCGCTAGCACTGACGGACTCTGACTGTTTATACTCAGGATATTAAAAGAGAGCCATACCGCCCAGATCTGCGAAATGTTGGCCATGTCCTCTCCCATAATATCGTTGAGGCTTTCTCTTGATGTGTTGGAAATGATGAAACTTGTCAGCAGTGAGAGTGGTACGAGGTATGCCAAGGAGCTGAAGAACATTCGCTTGATCCAGGCTGACCTGTTCTTAGATGCTTGTTCGCTGAAATGAAAGCTACAATCACTGTCTTAAGTAACTGGCGGCAAACAGCTTCCTAACCTCCACCAAATTACTGTAATAATGGTCACTTAGCACCGCATGACACCAGAAATCAACACCAGTGATCCGAAACTGGAACATTTCTTATTATCTGAGTTCATCTGCCCATATTACACCTTCATCTCATTTACACTCAATGGAAGTGGAATTGGACATGGGCAGGGATACAAGACAGGTGGAAACGAATATTCCGCCCATTATATTCCCCGCGCGATTTTGCCTTTCATTGACTTCCTGATGTTTAATAGACGGCTAATTCAATATCGTTCATTTTACGCCATCGCCAGAGTTAAAATTATCCAACCCCACACCCACCCTGAATTCTTAATTCCTTAGCAGTCCTACCCTCTCTAACTATTTGTTTATACTTTATATATACATAAAACCCCTTACTATTTGCGTTCCAATTATCTGCTATCCTTTTTGTAATATTCCATTTTAGCCTTTCCAATCTCCCTTTAAAATCCCCCACTAGCCTTTCTATATTCCTTATTTTTAATATCGTTAGCCCAAACTTTATTGGGTGTCTCTGTTTTAAGTTTCAGTTGACTTTTAATGGGGGATAATTTTAATTTTGGCCAATAGTGCAAAATGGGGGCTAACGAAGCGACTGCCCGTTTTCCACCTCTCCTGATTGACTTCAATAGGAATGGAAAGAGGGCGGGGCGTAAAACAGGCGGCCGAAACAAACTCACCAGTTTGCACTAATGCTCACGGTAAAATTACTCCCTATCTTGATGCACTCCTTTCTCCTTTTAGTAATGTATTTATTTGAACTCTCTACCTCATATTTCAATATTCTCACTGCTGACCTATTTACCCTTTTGCCAACTTTCTTGCTCAGGTAGTTTTGGACAGATCCATTTTTATTGATCTGTTGCTGCAGTTCCAAGAAGTTTTCTCTACTTTGACCAGGTGTATTACGTTTATTCCCGTCTACCTTGGGATTGCTAAAACGTCCCAATATTAATGACTGGTTGTTATTACATTATCGCTCTGAACTGGTTGCTGTTCCCCCCTCTATCTCATAGGATTGATGTTTTGTAATTCACATCGAGAATTGTACCATAGCCCTTCATATTCCTTAAATTTATCCACTTAAATTCTGTCTCATTGCATCGTCTAGGATATCACTACGTTCTATCGTTATTACAGAATCCTTCGCTAGCACTGCCTCACCACCACCTTTCCCCCTCCATTTCTCAAACTTTAACCATATAGCGCCTTTAACCCAGTAAAATGTCCCAGGGCGCTGCACAGGAGCGTAATCAGACAAAAATTGGCAACGAGCCAAAGAAGGAAATATTAGGATAGCTGATCAAAAGTGGTAGCTTTTAAGGAGTGGCTTAAAGGAAGAGAGAGGTGGAGAGGCGGCGAGGATTAGGGAGGGAATTCCAGAGCTTAGGATCTTCACAGCTGAAGACACGGCCGACAATGGTGCGGCGAAGGAGGTGGGAGATGCGCAAAAGTGGCAAGTAACATTCACGCCAGGAAAGTGCCAGGCAATGACCATCTCCAACAAGAGAGAGTCTAACCACGTCCCCTTGACATTCAACGGCATTACCATCGCTGAATCCCCCACCATCAACATCCCAGGGGTCACCATTGACCAGAAACTTAACTGGACCAGCCATATAAACACTGTGACCACAAGCGCATGCCAAAGGCTGGGTATTCTGCGGAGAGTGACTCACCTCCTCACTCCCCAAAGCCTTTCCACCATTAACAAGGCACAAGTCAGGAGTGTGATGGAATACTCTCCACTTGCCTGGATGAGTGCAGCTCCAACAACACTCAAGAAGCTCGACACCACCCAGGACAAAGCAGCCTGCTTGATTGGCACCCCATCCACCACCCGAAGCATTCACTTCCTTCACCACCTGCGCACCGTGGCTGCAGTGTGTACCATCCACAGGATGCGATGCAGCAACTCGCCAAGGCTTCTTCGACAGCACCTCCCAAACCCACGACCTCTACTACCTAGAAGGACAAGAGCAGCAGGCACATGGGAACAACACCACCTGGACGTTCCCCTCCAAGTCACACACCATCCAGACTTGGAAATATATCGCCGTTCCTTCATCGTCGCTGGGTCAAAATCCTGGAACTCCCTTCCTAACAGCACTGTGGGAGAACCTTCACCACACGGACTGCAGCGATTCAAGAAGGCGGCTCACCACCACCTTCTCAAGGGCAATTAGGGATGGGCAATAAATGCCGGCCTCGCCAGCGACGCCCACATCCCATGAACGAATAAAAAAAAGGGGCCAGAAGGAGGAACACAGAGATCTCGGGGGTTATAGGGCTGAACGAGGTTACAGAGATAAGGATGAGCGAGGCCATGGAGGGATTTGAACATGAGGATGATAATATTAAAATCGAAGTATTGCTGGACCGGGAGCGAGCACAGGTATAATGCGTTAACGGAACTTGTTACGAGTTAGGATATGGGCAGCAGCGTTTTGCATGAGCTGAAGTGCATAGACTGTGGAAGATCAGAGACCGGCCAGGAGAGCGTTCGAATCGTCGAACCTGGAGCTAAGAAAAGCACGGATGAAGATTTAAGCAGTAGATGGGTGAGTCAGGGGCGAAACCTGGAATATTCAGCAATCTGTCCGGTCCAAATCTAAGATATGCTCGCGTAACATTTACATCCAATCCCTCCATAGTTATTAATGCTTCAAAGTCCAATTTTGTTTTGAAAGCTTTGTACATCCACTTACACATAACTCAAACCTGACTCCAGGTTTTACGTCCTCCATGCTTCAATTCTCTTACTTGGTAACTGAGTTACGTTCTCAATACATATTGGATAAAAAGTGTCATCCGATTGCTCTTCTTGCTCCTAATTCCCCGATTCTACCTCGTGTGCCTTGGTATATCAACAGTTCACAATAATCTCTGTCACCTCCCCACATAAACTTGAAATCTTCGATTAAATCACCTTGAAGTATCATATTTTCTGAAGAAAACAAACCCAACTTTCCGAACATGATAAAGAACCCCATGCCGTCCTCAATTATAATATCATTTTTCTGTAACTGTTCCTGACAATGTTGTTTATCCCCATCATTGTTTCCCCAGTCTTACTGCAATTGTCCTGAACACAACACACACTAAAGCCTCACCTGCTCTCTTCGAGTTTGCACCTGCTTGAGTGGATGATCAGCTCGCAGTCCTTCTCCAGCTGGTTCAGCGTGTTCTGAACTCTCTGGTTTATCGCCTTTTCTATTGTCGTGCACACCTCTTGGATCTGATTCACACAACGTGTTGGCTGCCAATCCAATGGACATAAGAGAATCAATTGATTCATTAGTGGCATCTCATACCCAAAGCTACTCTGAGCATTCTCTTATCCACGTTGATGATTGAACTGATAATTCGGCGAGCTCCCTGCCTCCTGACTGTATTGAACTGATGATTAATGGCATTGTTTTCTACTCTAACTGAATGGGGGTAATTTGAACTTTTGGCAATTGTGTGAAAATGGCGACATTGGTTAGATATTGGATGGCTGCCATGGAAAGGAAAGTCAGGAGAGTTGTGCAACGAGCTGCCGATCAGACATCGCCCGTTCTACACTAACGCTCAAATAGTTATTTGACATTCTCAATTAGGATACACATACGAATATACGTAAAAGTTGTTTAAAGGTCCTTAGATTGATAAAGCCCACCCCACAGACACATTGCAGCCAACGGACAATATCGACCTCCTCCGAGTCATAGTCTCCTGGGAAAGGCAAAACACAGAAAAAGAACTGATATCAATTTCGGAAAACTCAGTGAAATTCTTCTCTGACCCTCTAAGGTAATCGAGGAAAGCTCCAGGAGACCACAACAATCAATGCGACCCCGTAAATACTCCAGGGATTGAGAACTCTGAGCCCGAATATCTAAAATAAGCACTTTGCTGACGTTTTTTATACTCACGATCCATACAACTGAGCAGAATTGAATCTCTTCATCGTTTTAATACCCTCAGTTGTATCTCTACCGAGCTAACATTCCTCTTATGAAAGTCTCTCAAACTTATCTAGCCTACCCCAATAAAAAAGAAGCCCAAGAATGGGTATTGCTTTTATCGCTCTCCTCTGTAACTTCTCCCAGCCTCGATATCCCTCACCATGTGTGGCGAAAAAAACTGGGCACAATATTCCAGGTATCAATGCCTCGGTATAGTGTCCGTAGTTCTATATTGCACTGTTGTAGCAATATAACCTAAATCTCTATTTACCTTCACAATGGCCTTGCAACACTGCTTTTGGACGTTCAATGATTTATTAGTTACGATCCCCACGTTTCCTCCCAACTTCTTAACCGTTCACGTAATCTTGCATTGTATGCACATCTCTAGAGTTTCCCAGGCCCAAATGCCTCACCCCACACTTATCCAAAATCAAGAATATCCGCGACAACGGGACCCAACCCCTCAATCGGCCTGTATTCGACCTAATACCCACCCCTCCACTTTCGGCACAATGCGGCTACTGTATGATCTGCAGGATGTATTGCAGCAACTCAACCAGGAACTTCATCAACACGTTTCTCCTCTGCGAACTCTACCACCAAGAAGGACAAGCACAGCAAAATCATGGGAACTCCATCACCTCCAAGTTCCCGTTCATGTCACACATCAGGCTCACAGGGACCTATATCACGATTCCTTCATATTATTGGGTCAGTATCCCGTAATGGCTCACCTGAAGCCATCTTGGGAGCACCAGTATCACAAGACTTCAAAGAATCAAAGAGATGGCCCACCATCACCTTTCAGGTTAGCTTGGGAGGGACAATGAATACGGCCTTGGCAGCACTACCTCCATGTAGAGAACAACTAAAGGAAAATGATTTAAATTCCCAACTCCCACGCGCAAATGTGTGATATGGAACCTTGTTAACACTCCATCAGGTCTCTCTTTCAAATCATTTATGAATTTGGTTTACTGCAGTCAACCAACATAGTGCCCTGCAGGACTGAAATTGTGATCTGGCTTTATGTGGATCTACCCCTACCTCTGCCTACGAGATTGCAACCAGTTTCTTATCCAACATGCACATTGCAAACACACAGTTAACCTTCATAGACCGTTGCGTCTGTTAGGTCAGTCTATTTCTGATTAACATTCAGAAAAGACGGCCCTACCCTATTTGGATCTGGGATGTAGATGGTCGGCATATCAAAGCCACACTTGTTCAGCCCGGGTCTCTTGCACAGCTCTTGTACTATCTGCATCATCACTCTCTGAAGAAGAACACAAACATATCCCACTGTAAATTTGAGCACACGTCCGGCCTTTAGGAAACAACATTGGATTAGAAATAAAGAATTGCCATTTTTATAGAGCTTTTCCTATCATCAAAATGTCCCAATGTGCTTCACAACCAATGAAACATATCTAATGTACAGTCACTTTTATTTTACAGGCTAATGCGGTGGAATATTTGCGCACAGCAAGGTCCTGTAAACAGTATTGAGAAAAATGACAGTTATTTTGTCATATCGTCGTTCTGGTTAAGGAATTAATGTTGGCCAACATTTCCCTCTTCTTCAAATAGTGCCAGGGGATCTGTTACATCCACCTGAACAGGCGGGCGAGGCGTCAGTTTAACTTCTGATCCAAAAGGCGGTACCTCCGACAGTGCCGCACTCCCCCAGCACTGCACTGCAGTGTCAGCCTGGATTATGGGTCCAAGTTATAGAATGGGGCATGTGCCTATGACCTCCTGATTCAGAGGCGAGTGTGCTACTATTTACATTAGGAATAAATGGGAGCCATCTGTGCAATCAGTGTGAAGCTGGTGAAAGCCAATCAGTGCTGCATCCTCTTATATATCTTGTAACGTTAGTGTTGATCTGCAAATTATCAATTATATCTGAATTAATATGGTTTACAAAGACTGCACTTGAAACCTGAAACACAGCAGAGGACTCTGGAGATTCACTGCAGCTCAGTACGTACCTGAATTCGGGAAGACAGTTTACTGTTTTAGATATTTAGGCACTGAATCCAAAATAGTCTTTCACTTTTCTCTTTTAGATCCTGCTGGGAATGAGAGTATCTGCTACTTTATTGTGATGAGATGGAGGGATGAATGGATGATCAAACTGCCGGAGAAGGAGCACGAATGCAACGAAGTGGCATTAATAGCTTGTATCACATCAATTCCCCACCCTCTTTTCACGTTTTTGTACTGCCCTTACAAGCATTTTATTAAATTTGCTCTTGGGACGCAGCTGGAATTATTGGCCATCGTTAGTTACCTTGGGAGCAGTAAGGGTTCAACTCGTCGTGTGGAACTGGAGTTATGTGTTGGAACACACCAGGAAGTAGTGGCAAGCTCCCTTTCCTGAAGGACATTAGGAAACATGTTGGAATTTCAGGACAAACGCCGCATTGAGATAAATGACTAGTTAATCTCTCCTTTGGTGCTGTTGGTTAAGGAATGAATGTTAGCCGATTCCGCTATCCTCTTCAAACCCTGAACCCTGCCTGGGGATCATATATGTCCTCTTGAACTTCAGTAACATTCTCGGTCATTTCTTCTGGTGCAAGTCCACAAATTATCAGATTTTATTGAATTAAATTTCACACTTTCCTGTGGTGGGTTTTGAACTCACGACATCTGGGGTGCTAGCCTTTGAATACCCGACCACACATGGAGTCCAGCCTGGTATCTGTTTTGCGCGACATTCCTCTAGTACCATCAAAACATTATTTTAAATGGATTTACTGTGCTGTTAATCTGATCCCAGATCTCTTTTACGTTACTTTGTGTTTGTGCCACTCGACAGATGCTGCTGATGTCGTCAATCTAGACCCGATACACAGAGTCAGGATTGGAGTACAGTTCGCAATATGGAGCACTTTGTCTGCTATTGCAACAGACTGCAATTGTCAACTGTTAATCATTTTATTACCTGCAGTATACTAAAATCTAATGTCTGCGCGTACGTCGTGTGTACAAAGCCTAACATCCTGTTGTCACATTTCCATGTCAATCTTTTTCCTGTTATGAATTCCTTTATCACGTTTATAATGGAAACTACTTAACTATCCTGTAACTATATCCCGCCAGTGTGGTGGCGCTGGACCGTAATCAGGTTTACGTCTCCCCACTCCTGAGCAGAGAAAGGCCAACAAACTTCAACAAAATCGACTTCCCAAATTGCAGTGAGCTTTGCGACTTAATTATAAGTAACAATATGAAATCAAAGTAGCATATAAAAACAAGGACAGAATATATGACTTTTAAATGGGAATCCACTTACACATCCTCTTATTTGATTAATGAGTTGGCGTGGGACTTTTAATGGCATAACGCTCTCATTCAAATGGAGTACCTTACTATATGTGTGCGAGGACAAATTAAAGGCGGTGTGAATACAGAATCTCATTGTACACATGGATTCGACATTGCATCTACCTTTTATTGTCCGTAATTAGTCATTCTTTTCATAGAGCACCGTGATAAAATCTCAGAATTTGGAAATCCATCCAGGAAGGGGATTCTCGGATGCAATAAAATGAATTGTGTCTGTACCTGTCTGTCACTCTCAAGACCAGCTTCATCGGCTTTGCTCAGATAGAACTTGAGTTTATCGCCGTGTTTTTCGTTCAGCTTTTCCACCACGTTCAGTGTCCGCTTGCACAGGGCCTGGCCCATCGGGTCAAAGAAAACAAAGATCAGATCGGCCTGCTCACCTGCAGACAGAAACCAATTGAAAAATTCGATTATACACGAAGAGGTATCTCCATGTTCGATGTAATATGTCCAAAGTGTATCTTAATAATGTACAATGAAGTAACACACAGGGTGGGTAAGTACACTGAAAGGTGACGCACTGAGGCACCAGAAAAATGACTATGAAAACTGCTGGATTGTCATAAAAAACATCTACTAACATTCACTCACATCCCTTCGGAGAAAGGAACCTGCCAGCCCAACCCGGTCTGCCCTATATGTGACTCCACTCCCGTACTATGTGATTGTTACTTAATGCCATCTGCAGTGATGTAGAAAGAAACCCAGTTGTACAATTGCTTCAAAGAGATCCACTTTCTTCGGGCAACTACGGATGGTCGACAAATGTAGTACGGCCCTCATCCTCAAAATAATTGAAACAATTGATCATTTTAAACATGAAATTCTGGATTGGAACTCAACCAAACTCTACGACAGACTGAGTAAATCCCATTCCTGAGCCAAGCAGGTTCAGTTCTACTCTAGGATACGCTGAGTGACCAGCCATCTCATTCTTTAATTGGAAGATATGGGGTAGACTGTCGCTGGTGGGCGGTATTTCTCCTACTTCATTTCAGAGGGCCCTGCAGGTCAACACAAGCTCACCACCGGGTGAACAATCAGTGAGACGTTTACCAGTGATTGGTGTTGGTTTTACCCCAGCATGTGCAGACTTTCTTAGTGGATGTGAACTATGGAGAGCGAATCTGATTGTACAACAGGCAAACTGAAACTCTACCTGAGTGGAATTTCAAATCCTGAAATGACGAAATGTAACGCTGCCAACACTCGTTTAACACATTCATTTTAAATTCCTTCCGCAGCCTCCCATATCCCGTCACACTGAGTCCTGGTCGCCCATCAATCCCATACTCACTCCCTACGTTGTATCCTTATTCTCCAGGTTCCTTGAATTGAAAACCCTCATCCAGCCTTCAGTTCTCTTTGCAGCTCTTACCCCACCCTATTTCAGGAACCTCCTCCTGTCTCAAATTCTACCTCCACCACGTACTATTCACTTCCCCTTCCGTATACTTCACCCCCTCCCATACTCTTCACTTCCCCTCCCATACACTTCACATTCCCCCATACTCTTCACCCCCTCCCATACTCTTCACTTCCCCTCCCATAGACTTCACATTCCCCCGTACTCTTCACCCCCTCCCATACTCTTCACTTCCCCTCCCATAGACTTCACATTCCCCCATACTCTTCGCTTCCCCTCCAATTCCCTTCACCCCCTCCCATACACTTCACCCCCTCCCATACACTTCACACCCTCCCATACACTTCACATTCCCCCATACTCTTCACTTCCCCTCCCATACACTTCACATTCCCCCATACTCTTCACTTCCCCTCCCATACACTTCACCCCCTCCCATACTCTTCACTTCCCCTCCCATACACTTCACATTCCCCATACTCTTCACTTCCCCTCCCATACACTTCACCCCCTCCCATACTCTTCACTTCCCCTCCCATACACTTCACATTCCCCCATACTCTTCGCTTCCCCTCCAATTCCCTTCACCCCCTCCCATGCTCTTCACTTCCCCTCCCATGCACTTCACATTCCCCCATACTCTTCGCTTCCCCTCCAATTCCCTTCACCCCCTCCCACACTCTTCACTTCCCCTCCAATACACGTCACCCCCTCCCATTCTCTTACCTTCCCCTTCCACACCCTTCACCCCTCCCATATTCTTCACATCCCCTTCCATAGCATTCACCACCTCCCATACACTTCACTTCTTCTTCCATACTCATAAATTCCCCTCCCATATCCATCACTTCCACTTTCATTCACTTCAGCCCCTCCCATAACCCACACTTCAACTCCCAATCCCTTTACTTCCCCTTCTATAAAGCTCCACCCCCTGCCATACTCTTCACTTCCCCACCCATACCGTTCACCCCCTCCCATATCCTTCACTTTTCCTCCCATACCGTTCATTTATCCTCCCAAATCATTCATCCCCTCCCATACTTTCAACCCCTCCCTTATCCTTCACCCCTCCCATATCCTTCACTTCCCCTCCCATATCCTTCACTTCCCCTCCCATATCCTTCACTACCCCTCCCATACCGTTCACTTATCCTCCCATATCCTTCACTACCCCTCTCATATCCTTCACTTCCCCTCCCATATCCTTCACTTCCCCTCCCATACCGTTCACTTATCCTCCCATACCATTCACTTTTACTCCACACACTTCTGCCCTCTGACTTTGACTATCTGTGCATTCCACTTCCTCAGTCCTATCACCAACTTCATTCTCACTCGCTCAAACTCTTTCCTTAAACCTATCACTTTTCTTTCCACATTTAAACAGCGAATTTAATTCAGTTTTTCCACCAAGCCTTCATTCAGTTTCTGAACCCTAAAACCATGGCTCCGAAGGCTGTACTTAGATCTGAACTTAGATTAATTTCTAAAAACTGATGCAAGGTAATAATTTAGAGCAAGAGAATCCCTTGCTCATTTTTGAACAGCTCCCAGTTCTCCCCCAGGTCTCTCTGTTTCCTTTGGCACCTGATTTCCCGATATATTGGATTAGATACGGTAGTGTAGTGGATATGTTACTGGGCTAGTAATCCAGTACACGATAGTGTAGTGGTTATGTTACAAGACTAGTAATCCAGGGTACGATCATGTACTGGTTATGTTATCGAGCTAGTAATCCAGGACACAGAAATGCAGTGGTTATGTTACTGGACTAGTAATCGACGGTACGCTAATGTTGAGTCTGTGACTGAACTAGTAATCCAGAGGCCTATGCTAATACGCGAGATAAAGTATATTCAAAGCCCACTTGAGCAGTTGAGAATTTGTTTCAGCTTTTTAAAAAATCTGGAAATAAAACGTTGTTATCAGTAAGCATGACCATGAAGCTGTCGGATTTTCATTAAAAAAAATAATTGGTTTATTAATGGTCTTTTCGGGAAGGGAAACTGCCATCCTTACTCTGTCTAGCATATATGTGACTCCAGTCCCACAACAACATGGTTAACAACTCCCCTCTGAAGTAGCCTAGCAAGCTAGCAAGCCACTCAGTTGTGTCAAAGGAAAGGAAGCAGCAGTTCAAGAACAACATCCCCTATCACCTTCTCAGGGCAACGAGGGATTGGCGATAAATGCCAAGGTTGCCAGCGACGCCCAGATCCCAAGAATGAATATAAAACAAAATTATAGCAATCTGCCACATCTGAATGTTAAAATGTGCTGACGGCTATTTCCAAGTGATGGTGGAGCACTGGTGTGTGTCTCACGGTGCGGGTTGATCTCTTACCCATCCAGATCAGCGCTTTATCCACATCAAATTCATAGGTCATATCTCCATCCACAAGCCCTGGTGTATCGATAAAGGTCACCAGGCTAAACTTCTTCTGTTTGGAGCTGCTGATCTCGGTAGCCAAGTAGTCTGCTATTCCTGTGGGAGCACAGAACGAGCAGTGAGCAGAAGCAGAAGTAAAGGTTCAGCTGCCGGAATGGGACTTTCATTTCATGTCTTGTCGTTTAAATTGCGAAATACTTTCGTTGTAGGTCAGACTCCTTTTATATTAGAATGTTTTAAATCAAAATAGATCCCACTATAATATCCTGCATAGAAAATAAGGGCTAGCTATATTATATAAATATAGGTAAAATAATTCTTATGTCTGTACACAGTTCCTGCCTGAATTTTTCCCCCAAGTCAGGTTTCTGTCACACATTTGTGTCAACTTTTTCTGCATTATAAATTCCGATATTCATTTTCATAACAGAAACTGTCTATGTAAACATCGCACTGTAATTGTATCTTCTGTCAGTGGCGGTGCTGTAGTACCTCAGTTTCCTATCACCCAGCTCCTCAACCTTCATCTCAGAAACGTCTATACTCCACCCAACTCTAATTCTCTGCTTCGCAAATTGCTCTAAGTTTCGATTCTACTAGTTTCTATTCTCGCTATTTATTTTCCATTTGGTTTCTATTCCCCTTGTTTATTCCCCATTTAGTTTCTATTCCCTTGTGTATTTCCCATTTGCTTTCTAATTCCCTCTTTATTCTCCATTTAATTTTTATTCCCCGTTTATCCCCTATTTAGTTTCCATTTTCCCTGTATATTGCCCATTTAGTTTCTATTCTCCCTGTATATTCCCCATTTAGTTTCTATTCTCCCTGTGTATTCCCCGTTTAGTTTCTGTTCTCCGTGTATATTCCCCATTTAATTTCTATTCTCCTTGTATATTCCCCGTTTAGTTTCCATTCCTCCTGTATATTCCCCATTTAGTTTCTATTCTCCCTGTATCTTATCCATTTAATTTCTATTCTCCCTGTATATTCCCCATTTAATTTCTATTCTCCCCGTATATTCCCCATTTAGTTTCTATTCTCCCTGTATCTTATCCATTTAATTTCTATTCTCCCTGTATATTCCCCATTTAATTTCTATTCTCCCCGTATATTCCCCATTTATTTTCTATTCTCCCTGTATATTCCCCATTTAATTTCTATTCCTCCTGTTTATACCCCATTTAATTTCTATTCCCCGTTTATTCCCCATTTACTTTCTATTCCCCTGCTTGTTCCCCATTTAGTTTCTGTTCCCAGTGTATTATCCATTTAGTTTCTATTCCATTGTTTATTCCCCATTTAGTTTCTATTCCCCGTGTATTCCCCACTTAGTTCCTATTCTCCCTGCTAATTTCCAATTTAACTTCTATTCCCCCTGTTTATTCCCAATTTAATTTCTATTCCCGTTTTATTCCCCATTTATTTTATATTCCACTTGCTGATTTCCCATTTAATTTCAATCCACGTTCTTTATTCACAATTTAGTCCCTATCCCCACTGTTCATTTCACTTTTCCACTTTCAATACTTTGCAACTGCCCACATTAAATGCCATTTGTCGTTCTTCAGCCCACCTTCCCAACCTACACAGACCCATTTTATTTGGTTTGTCTTGTCTCTGCTATTTCACACCACTCCATCAGATTTGGCATCATCGTTAAACTCAGACCTATCTGACTCCCATTCATAATTATTCCATGGCCCGTAAACAGCAATTGCACTGGCACTGATCTATGTGACACCCGCTAGTGAACTCTCACCTTGTCCACAAATATCCCATCATAACCGTGCTTTGCTTACTTTAGTGCGGCCAGTTTTCAATCTCCTACAGAAACCTCCCTTCTATTTCAATCCCTTCATGTCTTATGGAATAATCTCTTGTGTGTTATAGGATCACAATCCTGGTTCAAATCAAAATAATTGCAAGTAAAAAAATCCAATCACTTATCTCAAAACATGTATCCTTGAAAACGATATTCTACTGTGAAATTCTTAGAGACGGCGAAATTCGCATCACCAGAGAATAAAAGAGAAACATCAACAGATTGGGTGGTTAAATGAAAACAGAAAACAGCGGAAATACCGAGCAGGTCAGTCACCGTTTAGAATAGAAAAGGGAGGTGAAGGTTTCAGCTGGGATACTTCATCAGAACGAGGAGATCCACGTGTATAGATGGGGAGAACAGAAACACCTTGTGGAAGAGACAGCTAGTAGTAGGTTTAATAGTTCATAAATAGAAATAACTCCCATTGATAGAAAGCATTTCACTTCCCCACAGTGTCCCAAAGTGTTTCACGGCCAAGAAGGATCAGTCATTATGCACAGCAATGTCCCACGAGTAGCACTGAGATAAATGACCAGATAATCTGCTTTATTGGTGTTGGTTGAGGGAGCAATATAGAAACATAGAAAATAGGAGCAAGAGTAGGCCATTCGGCCCTTCGGGCCTGCTCCTCCATTCAAAATGATCATGGCTGATCGTTTAGCTCAGTACCCCGTTCCTGCTTTTTCCCCATAACCCTAGATCCCTTTAGCATTAAGAAATATATCTATCTCCTTCTTGAATACATCTAATGACTTGGCCTCCACTGCCTTCTGTGGTATAGAATTCCATAGGTTCACCACCCTCTGAGTGAAGAAATGTCTCCTCATCTCGGTTATAAATGACATACCCTGTATCCTGAGACTGTGACCCCTGGTTCTGGACTCTCCAGCCATCGGAAACGTCCTCCATGTCCAGTCCTGTTCGAATTTTATATGTTTCGATGAGATCACCTCTCATTCTTCTAAACTCGAGTGAATATAGGCCTCGTCGACCCAATCTCTCCTCATACGTCAGCCCTGCCATCCCAGGAATCAGCCTGGTAAACCTTCGTTGCATTCCCTCCATGGCAAGGACATCCTTCCTCAGATAAGGAGAAAAAAAACTGCACACAATACTCCAGATGTGGTCTCACCAAGGCCCTGTATAACTGCAGTAAGACATCCCTGCTCCTGTACTCAAATCCGCTTGCAATGAAGGCCAACATGCAATTCGCCTTCCTAACTGTTTGCTGCACCTGAATGCTCGCTTTCAGCGACTGGTGTACAAGGACACCCAGGTCTCGTTGCACCTCCCCTTTTCCGAATCTATCATCATTCAGATGCCTTTCTGTTTTTACAACCAAATTGGATAACCTCACATTTTTCCACGTTATACTGCATCTGCCATGTTCTTGCCCACTCACCCAACTTGTCTGAATCAAATTCGAGCCTCTTTGCATCCTCCTCACATCTCACATTCCATCCCAGTTTTGTGTCGTCTGCAAACTTGGAAATGTTACATTTAGTTCCCTCATCCAAATGATTGATATATATTGTGAATAGCTGGGGCCCAAGCACTGATCCCTGCGGTACCCCACTAGTCACTGCCTGCCACCCGGAAACAGACCCGTTTATTCCTACTTTCTGTTTCCTGTCTGTCAACCAATTCTCAATCCATGCCAGTATATTCCCCCCAATCCCATGTGCTTTAATTTTGCACACTAACCTCTTGTGTGGGACCTTATCAAAAGCCTTCTGAAAATCCAAATACACACATCCAATTTTTCTCCCCTATCTATTCTACTAGTTACCTCCTCAAAAAACTCCAGTAGATTTGTTAAGCTTGATTTCCCTTTAATAAACCCATGCTGACTTTGTCCAATCCCGTTAATGCTCTCCAACTGTTCTGTTATCACATCTTTTATAATAGACTCTGGCATTTTCCTCACTACTGATGTTAGGCTAACTGGCCTGTAATTCCCTTATTTTTCTCTCCCTCGCTTTAACCATTCAAAATATAGCACCTCCGTGAGTACTGTACTGAAGTGTCAGCCTGGAATATGTGCTCGAGTTCTGGAAACCTTTAACCCACTGTATTCTGAATCAAGTGAGAATGCTACCACTGAGCTACGGCTGACTGTTTTATTCAAACCCACCTTTTTGATGCGTGCTCCAAGCCTTCCAATGCCTTTGTATTACTTGTCTCATGAACACTAATTTAATAAAGGTTAAACTGCAAACAAAATCCTTAGCATTCCATGTACGTGGAAATAGATACATCGTGACAACAAACAAAGAGAATTGCAGAATTTTACAAAGCAGAAGGAGGCCATTCGGCTCATTGCACTTGTGCTCGCTCCCTGATAGAATTATCCCATTTCTTCCTTTTCCCCATAGATTTTTATTTTCTTTGTTCCTTTGTTAATTATTTATCCCCGTCCCTTTTAAAAGCTATTCTGGATCTGTGTCCCCCACCAGCAGGACTTTCCATATTCCAACAACCAACCGCATGAAAAAAACTCTCCTAACCTCTCCATTTAGGTGATAATTTGAAACTTATTCCCTTTAATTATCGATTCACCGACCAGTGGCAATTTTCTCGATTCTCCTTCTCAAAACCCCTTATAATTCTGAGCCGCTATCAGATCGTCTCTTAACCTTCTTTGTTCTAATGGAAAAGATGTCTCATATATCTGCCTCTATCTTTCTCTCTCTCACTTCTCGCTTTCTCTCTTGCTTCCTCTCTATCTCTCTTTCTCACTCTCTTATCTCTTCATCACTGCCAAAGGACCAATATCAAAACTTACTCTGGGAAGCGCAATTGGATAACCTGCCTATCAACCTACAATTTCCAACATGACGCAGCCCACACAAAATGCCGATCAACTCCCGAGGATGTATTCGAACGGTTTCCCGGCAAATGGAGCACGTTCTCACTGTTTAATGCTGCGTTGCTTTAACACGTCACCTCCTATTTTCAATTCCCAATCCCTCCTCGTAACATATAGGAATCATCGATTATTCTCGGAGGCATGCTGCTTGTGGAAGGCTCACAGTTCAACAGTTGAAACTTTATTGGATTACGGTGACTGACAAAGTGAGCATTTCCCTTCCTGTTGTCTCTAACTCTGAGAGTCACTGTGTATTTACCTTCGATCTGTTCGAGGGCTTGGAAGTGCGGGTAAAGGTCGAGTGTAGCATAGCCCTGTGAAAATTTTAAAAAAGATTAGAGGCAAAAAACGCTCAATCCTCGTAACTTGTTAATTTTTTTCATTTTGGAGCACCTATTAGACGAGTATTTCACAGTGTGATAACGAGATATACAAGTAACGCGCCAGTTTCTCTCACTGGTCCGTGCGACGTTTGCTCTTCTCAACCAGTGATCACAGCAGACTAACCAAATCCATTTGCGCTCGACAGGTATACACTGTCCAGGTTTCCTATCCATTCAGCTATGCTGGAAAATCCATGATTGCGGACGTTGGATGGGGCACCATAAAGGTGATGCCTCACAAGGTATAATAGCACATTGGCACTAAGCGGGTGACATCCCTCTTTTGGATAATCTTCCCAAAAACATAGACGTGAATAAAAGTATTTGAAATACAGTTTACTACAGAACACAAGTGTTGGGGACTGGAGTGAAACCCACTGTAAAGCATAAGTGGTGATTAAATAGATATTAGCGTCACTTTCTTTTCGAGGGGAGGGAGTGCACTAACTTAATGTTCCTTGAAGGAGAGGTCAGCAGGTGGCGGTAGAGAGGGCACTGTGGATGTCCTGGGTTTGACAGGTCAAATGAGCCATTGAATGTACATTGCTGCAGAGTGGAAACTACTTTTGGACCAAGAGTCAACATCAAACGTGCTTGGATAAAGTAAAAGATGAAATGGACTCACGCTGATTCCATATAAAATTCGACGGTAGGATAATAGCAATTAAATGCAGAATAATGCTACATGTCTCCAGAACACTGTTCTATTTATTAGTTTTTCCTGCTCAATGAGTGCCAAGGTCACCTGGTAGGATCCCGAATTCTTGCTGGTTTTGTGGAGCCAACTCAGTCCGGAGTAGGGATTGACCCATGGAGCTCCCTGGTCTGTATGGCGCAGTAGCTGATTGGGTATTTTAAGCGCCAGTTCGTGGGTGAGGAGCCTCATGGAGTAGATGTTCCTCTGCACTGCCTGAGCGTTAAGCCTCGCCTGGACGTAGCGCAGAGAGGAAAATCGGGCGCGAAGGATCACACGTCAAACAGATCCCGCCTGAGTTTCCTTTCAATTGATCCTTAAAGCCTAGGCTGTCAAGGCGAAAATATCTTCCCCTTTCTTAGTCATTAAATGAATCAATTGGTCATAAATGACAGGTCGATAAGAGCTGACATATTTATTAAATAAGAGTTAATTCATTTAATGCGGTTACTTATTCAGAGGTCACCACAATAGAATGAATTATCTTGCAGTGTTGGATTGGAAAAAAGGCATAGGAAACGCAGCGACGTACGAGGTCTTTCAGCCATCACACCGGTGTCACCGGTGTCACTTCAACTGGAGGTGCTTAATGTAATTCCATTGGTCCACTTCCGCCCTGCGTGCTTTTATGTTCTTCCATTTCAAATACGAACCCAATTCCCTTTTATAAGATATTACAGTTTATTCAACTAAAAGATCCCAGGACAGATTGTTTCCTCCAATCCTCAATCCGGAGAAGCAGCGTGACAAATCAGAGGCAGTGGAGGGGTTGAGAGAGGTGATATATAAATGCGAATTGTTGTTGCTGGGTATTCTCCGAAGTTACGGAGGAAACTCTACCGGAGTGATTCCTCTCTGTGAAAACAAAAGCGTCTAACTCCCCCATCTAGTGACAATGCTCTGTGTCTGCCTTCACGTTACCGATTCGCCAACTGACGCATCACTTCTAACCCTCTGTAATGCTCTCTGAGGGATGGTTTCCTCTCCTAGTTATAAAACTGCGATAAAGGTTTAGGTTCCCATCGCACCGGGTTTACACACCCTTTTGGAATTCCCATGGGATTTCCAGCGATTCGGAGCGTTTGGGGAGCGGGAGGATGTCCGAGCCCTCACACTTTGGCGCGGGAGTAGATATCCTCTACTCTAGTGTTTGCTGAGAGTCCCACTGTGTTGTACCGAGGGTGCTGTCGTGTTTACTGAAGTTCCTTCTCAGAGAGTCAATCAGAAGCACAGAATGAGTCGGAGTTCGGGGTTAATTTGTGGAATTACTCACCGTGAGGCATTCCCTTCTCTTGCCACTGGTGACGAAGGTAAATCCTTGTGTTTCTGTTGCAACTCCTGTTTTCTGTATACGTTCTTCAACGTACCTACAAAACGCAATGAACAGTGGAATAAAACTTAGAGGTTCTGTCTGACTTGATGCTCTCAAAAACTCCCAACAGATAGCCGGATGGGCGACAAGGCGTCTGAGTGGACAGATAAAGAGACAGATTGCTTCTTAAGGACAGAGAAACGAGTAAGAAATGCTTCTCCTAAAATAACAGGGAGGTGAAATGAAGAGGAAGGCTGAAGGCATTTGTACCTATTATCCCACAACAACATTCCAAGCCCTTGTATCTTGCTTTGGCTCTCTTTTCCATTAAATTCAGTTGGAATGGCAAATCGGGCAGTGTATATATTGGGCGCCTGACTCACTATGGGTCAGTTTTAGAAAGGAAAATTGGGCTTTGAAAAATTGGGCTCGTGATTCACTATGAGTCAGTTTCAGAAAGCTAAATTGGGCGGTGTATGAATTGGATCCTGATTCACTATGGGTCAGTTTTGGAAAAGGAAATCGAGCGGTGTATAAATTGGATCCTGATTCACTATGGGTCAGTTTCGGAAAAGGAAATCGGGCGGTGTATCAATTGGGCTCATGATTCACTATGGGTCAGTTTCGGAAAGGTAAATCGGGCGGTGTATTAATTGGATCCTGATTCACTATGGGTCAGTTTCGGAAAGGTAAATCGGGCGGTGTATAAACTGGATCCTGATTCACTATGGTTCAGTTTTGCCACACACTGTGGGATTATTCAACTTCCTAGTGTCTCATTACTGCTTCATGTCTGATCACAGGAACTGACGGCAAGCCATTCAGTCATGGGGGGCATCATAATGAATCCCCATCCTATCTCCATGCAACATGTATGTAAGCGCACTTTTAGATCAGGAGTCTCTGGACCAGGAACAGAGACCCGGCTCATTTTCCCTTGTCTAGTCGACGCGGACCTACTGGTTATGGACCGAGCTGAGATCATGTACGTGAGCACAAACAGCCGATGAATCCAAACTGAGACCATTTTGGTTTGATTGACTCAGTGTTTGAATGAATTCCCATAGCAACACAAATAGGAATCTCACAACTCATTCTGAAATGTGAGCCGTGGAAGAGCCGCAATGCAGGAATGCTGAGTTATGTGCGCTGTGATGCCGCATAAATCAGATATATCAGGATTGGTAATTTATTGAAAATAGAAGCTCTCTGATAATTTAGTCATGGAATGCTTCAAACTTGTAATGCCGGTGTCATTTGTTTTTTTCAATCCATGCAGCAGATTCGGGCCATTGGTAGATCCTTCCCAGGCTCAGTGCCATCAGTGGGCCGAATGTTTCACTTTGATGGGTGTTGACTCACACTGTTCGATATCTACTTGTACGATACCAGAACCCATGGGAGTAACAATAGAACCCAACCACGATATGAGCTGAGTAATCGTGTGATTTGGTTGGTTCGAATTGTAAACTGTTTTACTCCAAAGCAAGGTGAAGCATACAGAGCAACGAGGATGTTCAGAGCCCTATAGCTCAATCGATACAACTTCATGGAACAATGCAAAATAAAGAATAGACCAAACTATCCCACTTTGGTGGGTTGTCTTACATAATGTACAGAATAAGCCCTCTCCATTCCGCCTGTCTCCATTCCCAGCCTTCTCTTGCTTTACTATCCACTCACGTCTTCTTTCCAAAAAACAGACTGCCATTTTGTTCTCTGTATTCTGATTTTTAAAAGCCAATCTCATTGTGTAAAAAGCCCGCCCGTTTCTGATGGTGATCAAAGGGTTTTCTAACACATTGGGTGAGAGGCCGCTTTCCAAATACCCAGACAAACTAGAGATGTGCTTATTGCTTGGTTTATGGAAGAAGTATTTTTTATTCGTTCATGGGATGTGGCCTCACAGGCGAGGCCGGCATTTATTGCCCATCCCTAATTGCCCTCGAGAAGGTGGTGGTGAGCCGCCTTCTTGAACCGCTGCAGTCCGTGTGGTGAAGGTTCTCCCACAGTGCTGTTAGGAAGGGAGTTCCAGGATTTTGACCCAGCGACGATGAAGGAACCGCAACATATTTCCAAGTCGGGATGGTGTGTGACTTGGAGGGGAACGTGCAGGTGGTTTTGTTCCCATGTACCTGCTGCTCTTGTCCTTCTGGTTGGTAGAGGTTGTGGGTTTGGGAGATGCTGTCGAAGAAGCCTTGGCGAGTTGCTGCAGTGCATCCGATGGATGGTACACACTGCAGCCACAGTGCGCCGGTGATGAAGGAATGAATGTTTCGGGTGCCAATCAAGCGGGCTGCTTTGTCCTGGATGGTGTCGAGCTTCTTGGGTGTTGTTGGAGCTGCACTCATGAAGGCAAGTGGAGAATATTCCATCATACTCCTGACTTGTGCCTTGTAGATGGTAGAAATGCTTTGGGAGTCAGGAAGTGAGTCACTCATCGCGGAATACCAAGACTCTGACCTGCTTTTGTAGCCACAGTATTTATATGGCTGATCCAGTTAAGATTCTGGTCAATGGTGACCCCCAGGATGTTGATGGTGGGGGATTCGGCGATGGTAATGCCGTTGAATGTCAAGGGGAGCTGGTTCGACACTCTCTTGTTGGAGATGGTCATTGCCTGGCAATTGCCTGGTGCGAATGTTACTTGCCACTTATGAGCCCAAGCCTGGAGGTTGTCCAGGTCTTGCTGCATGCGGGCTCGGACTGCTTCATTATTTGAGGGGTTGCGAATGGAACTGAACATTGTGCAATCATCAGCGAACATCCCCATTTCTGAACTTAAGATGGAGGGAAGCTCATTGATGAAGCAGCTGAAGATGGTTGGGCCTCGGACACTGCCCTGAAGAACTCCTGCAGCAATGTCCTGAGGCTGAGATGATTGGTCTCCAACAACCACTACCATCTTCCTTTGTGCTAGATTTGACTCCAGCCACTGGAGAGTTTTCCCCCTGATTCCCATTGACTTCAATTTTACTCGGGCACCTTGGTGCCACGCTCGGTCAAATGTTGCCTTGATGTCATGGGCAGTCACTCTCACCTCACCTCTGGAATTTAGCTCTTTTGTGCATGTTTGGACCAAGGCTGTGATGAGGTCTGGAGCCGAGTGGTCCAGGCGGAACCCAAACTGAGCATCGGTAACAGGTTATTGGTGAGTAAGTGCCGCTTGATAGCACTGTCAACGACACGTTCCATTACTTTGCTGATGAATGAGAGTAGTCTGATGGGGCGGTAATTGGCCGGATTGGATTTGTCCTGCTTTTTGTGGAGAGGACATACCGGGGCAATTTTCCACATTGAAATTAAGTTCCAATGAGCACATTATCCATCTTTCGTCAACCCTTTCTCTTCTTAACAAAAATCTAGTGAGAATATGCAATGCTTTTAAAGCCCCCAAGCCCAAGACGTAACTTATTTTCCAAGTCATTTCTGGTGGATAACATGGTTAAACAAAACAGAAATATGACTGTCCCAAACGTTCATCTTTTATTCATTCCCTTTGTTATTCAATCCATGTTGATAATCGTGCCATTATTGAAAGGGCATTTGAACAGTTTCCACACTGGGGCACTGTGACCACAGGGAAAGACGAGGGTATTGGCAAAACAAATTGTAATGCACAGTGAGTATTGCTCCACAGGGCTGTGTGCTGGGACTGCTCGTATTGTCCATATATAGAAATGCACGTTGGGAGGCGCTATACAGTTCTATGTGGTGGGACTGTTCGTATTGCCCATATGCAAAATGACCTGGCTGTCTGAATCAAGGGAACAATATTACAATTTGCTGATGGCGACAAATTGGCTGTAAGTAAAATTGTTCTGAGAACTGTGAAAAGCTGCAGGCAGAAATAGATAGTCAGATCGGATGGGTAGGGAGGTGCCAGATAAAGCCTAATGTAGCAAAATGCAAAATTTTGGCAATCGGGGGATAGGAAGCCCGATTCAAGGGAGGTCCAAGTTTTCCTTGTCAAGCACGGAGGAGCACTTCTGCTCCTCTTGGCCCACAAAGAAACCAAAACAAACATCAAAAAACTTACATTGGGCCTCTTCTGGCCCTTGATCCAGCTCCCAGTACGTTTGGCCTTGCAGAGAATCTACCACTACTCCTCCGCTTAGGCCATTGGTTAAAATAGCAGACCGGGCTCCGATGGCGTCATCGGAGCCTTGTCCGCATGTTTAAGTGGACCCCACCATTTTGGAATGGTTGTCATTGCGGCCTGCAATTTAAAATTTCAGGCAGTCAGATCGGGGCAGGAAAGGATTCGGTAAGTCCCCCATTCTACTGAACTGCCCACTGTCTGGTTTCCGCCAGTGGGTGGGAAGTTATAATCGAGGTCTGTGTTTCTCCAATTTTATTATAAGGTGGTTCTGTGATTCTTCAATTCCGTTACTAAGTGACTCAATAATTCTGTGCTTGCATGAATCTCTGGTTCTATGATTCTAATTGAACTACACCATTATTGTACTAATATGGCACTAATACATTCTGTCACCAGCTCATTTGGTAAAAGAAAGAAAGACTTGCATTGATAGAGCACCTTTTACTGCGTTCCATAGCACTTCAGAGCCAATGAAGCAATTTTGAATTGTCGCGCACAGTAATGTCCCACAAACAGTATGTGGCCAGATAACCTGTTTTAGTGATGTTGGTTGAGGGATGAATATTGTCCAGGACAACCGGGAGAATTCCAGTGCTTGTTTTCTAAATAGCGCCAAGGGATGTTTTACGTCCACCTGAGAGCTCAGAAGAAGCCTCCGTTTAACTTCTCACCCGAAAAGCGGCACCTCCGACTGTGCAGCTCTCCCTCAGTACTGCACTGAAGTGTCAGCCTGGATTGTGTGCTCATGTTTCTGGAGTGAAATTTAATCCCACAACCATCTGAATCAGAGGCGAAAGTGCTACCCACTGAGCCACAGCTAACACCTGCAGCTAGGCATTTCCTAATGTATTAAAGCACCTGGTTCTTTTTCCGTTATTGCAAAGTTAAATACGGTGTTGGACTTGTAACTGAGGATGCTCCACGAATTCAAATCCCACTGTAGCATATTGGGAAATTGTTGAATTCATTTTCTCTGGTAAAGTATAGGAATGCAGCAGGAAAAAATAACAATAATAAAAGTTACAGTACAGTTCAAAAACTCAATTAGTTCACAGAAGGCCTTCAGGGCAGGGAATCTATCACCTCTACCTGATCTGGCCCACACATGATTTGTGCCTCAGTGGTTAACTCTGAACGCTCTCTGAAACAGCAAAACATAATTACTTCGGGGTGAAGGCATCACCCTGGTGAATCTATGCTTTAATGCATTTCTCTGATGGGGTGCCCAAAATTTCGTTCCTGTACTCCACGCCCTCTCTGTTTCCCAAATCACTGCTTTGTCTCATGAGCAAATTTTGAGACTATGCTCCCTATGCTCAATTCAAAATCATTTCTATGCACCGAAAGCAAAAACGCACCCAGTGCTGGCGTCTGGAGTATAACATTTATACCCCTTCTCCAAGCCAAGCTATCCCCATTTGCCTTAACTCCTTGTTTCCCCT
Organism: Heptranchias perlo; assembly: GCF_035084215.1. Lineage (NCBI taxonomy): Eukaryota > Metazoa > Chordata > Chondrichthyes > Hexanchiformes > Hexanchidae > Heptranchias > Heptranchias perlo. Next base: position 4,053,495 of record NC_090344.1, on the reverse strand, counting down.
GCGGCAACCAACTGTCTCAATGTTGTGCGATATTTCCTCGAATATCGTTTTCCTTTATTTTCTAACAAGCTTCCTGTCAGACAACTTATCAAACGCCTTCGGAAAATTCATATATATTACATTTACAGAATAAGAACATAAGGACATAAGAAGTAGGAGCAGGAGTAGGCCAATCGGCCCCTCGAGCCTGCTTCGCCATTCAATAAGATCATGGCTGAACTGATCCTAACCTCAAATCTAAATTCATGTCCAATTTCCTGCCCGCTCACCGTAACCCCAAATTCCCTTTACTTCTAGGAAACTGTCGATTTCTTTTTAAAATTTATTTAATGATGTAGCTTCCACAGCTTCCTGGGGCAGCAAATTCCACAGACCCACTACCCTCTGAATGAAGAAGTTTCTCCTCATCTCAGTTTTGAAAGAGCAGCCCCTTATTCAAATATTATGCCCCCTAGTTCTAGTTTCACCCATCCTTGGGAACAACCTTACCGCATCCACCCGATCAAGCCCCTTCACAATCTTATATGTTTCATAAGAATGACCTTTTATCAATCGAATATTTCACTTCTTTTTTGATAAAAAAGGCTACATTTTTAAATATAACTTTCCTTTAACAAATCCGTGCTGCTTGTCTTTGATTAACCGCTACCTGTTTTGGCCTAAACTTGACTCCAGTCCCACACCCCGTGAGTGTTAATGCCAGCTGGACAACCAGAGATGGGAATAAGTGTGGCCTTTCTAGCTTTGTTAACGTCCCGGGAGAAAAGAACAAAACGACATACTCACCAGTTGATAAAGGAGCTCTTGCCAGCCGAATGGTTTCCCATCAGCATCACCGTGACCTTCTTCCTTGGAGCCAAGAGGCCGAGACCCAATCGGTTGGCAATGCCCAACAGGCCTGTCAACAACAAAATGGTCTCTCGTCATCTCATTCAAAACAGCAAAGTTGTCGGTTCGGTGTGTGTAGAAATCACACAGAGGGGCGAATTTAACTGTGGGCGATGGTGTAAAACGGGCGAGATCGAATTAGCCGCCTATTTTATACGTGACCTCATTTTCCTTTCGACTGAAGTCAATGGAAGGCCAATTATATATTCTCAATTTTACATTATTAACAGAAGTTAAAGCTCCCCCCCCAGAGAACGATAGCCGGATGGAGAAAGTAACTACGTTAAATAGAGGAAGTTAATGCCTGTTTAATGTACATGCAAATTGTTTGTAAGAAAAACACAGAGGCGGTAATTTTAACTCTGGGCAATGGTGTAAAATGGACGATGTATCATTGACCGCCCAAAGTACACCCACCGATTTCCCTGTCTATTGACTTCAGTACAAAGGAAATTCGGGCGTATTGCATAATGGGCGTCTAATTCAATATCACTCGTTCTACACCATCGCCCAAAATTATAATTACTCCCAGAGAGAGAAGGGGGGCGGAAGTGGGGTTATATGGATTTATCTTCGGCAGCGATAGTGAATTGACAGCCCGCTTCGCTCTCCATCCGATTTACCGTTCCATTCAAGTTAATTTTGAACTAAGGAGACGATAGGTGGACTGGTCTATTGTTAAATGGTTTATCCCTCTCACACTTCTTGCACAAAGGCTACCCTTCAGGCCCACAAACTTATAAATGTAATTTCCATTCTCAAATTCTGTCCATCTCAGTCCGATACCCATCCTATCACTCTGTAAATCACACTCCCATCCTATCACTCTGTAAATCTCACTCCCGTTAATTCACCACGTAAATCTCATTCCCATTCCCTCACTGTGTAAATCTCACTCTCATTCCCTCTCTCTGTAAATGTCACTCCCAACCCTTCACTCTGTAAATCTCACTCCCATTCCCTCACTCTGTAAATCTCACTCCCATTCGCTCACTCTGTCCATCGCACTCCTATTCCCAGACTCTGTAAATCACACTCCCATTCGCTCACTCTGCAAATCTCACTCCCATGATCTCACCCTGTAAATTTCACTCTCATTCCCGCACTCTGTAAATCTCACTCCCATTCCTGCACACTGCAAATCTCACTCCTATTCCCACACTCTGTAAATCTCACTCCCATTATCTCATTCTGTAAATGTCATTCCCATTCCTGCACACTTTCAAGTTCACTCCCATCCCTGCACGGTGTAAATCTCATTTCCATTGACTGAATCTGCAAATCTCACTCACATTCCTGCAATCTGTAAATCTCACTCCCATTCCCTCACTCCGTAAATCTCACTCCCATTCCCGCAATCTATCAATCTCACTCCCAATCTCCCAGTCTGCAAATCACCCTCCCATTCCCGGACACTGTAATTCTCACTCCCATTATCTCACTCTGGAAATCTCACTCCCATTCCCGCACTCTGTAAATCTCACCCTCATTTCCGCACTCTGTAAATCTCACTCCCATTCCGGGACTCTCTAAATTTCATTCACAATCCTGCACTCTGCAAATCTCACTCCAATTCCCGCACTCCGTAAATCTCATTCCCATTCCCTCATTCTGTAAATCTTAATCCCATTCCCGCACTCTGTAAATTTCACTCACATTTCTGCACTCTTTAAATCTCACTCCCATTCCTGCACACTGTAAATCTCACTCCCATTCCTGCACACTGCAAACCTCACTCCCATTCCCACATTCTGTAAATGTCGCTCTCATTATCTCAAATTTTTAATGTTATTCAAATTCCTGCAAGCTTTCAATCTCGCTCCCATTATCTGAATCTGCACATCTCACTGGCATTCTTGCAATCTGTAAATCTAACTCCAATTCCTGAACTCTGTAAATCTCACTCCCATTCCCGCAATCTATCAATCTCACACCCATTATATCAGTCTGAAAATCACACTCCCATTCCCACACACTGTAAATCTCCCTCCCATTATCTCACTCTGTGAATCTCACTCCCATCCCCACATTCTGTAAATTACGCTCCCATTCCCGCAATCTGCAATTCTCACTCCCATTCCCGCCCTCTGTAAACCTCACTCCCATTATCTCACACTGTAAATCTCACTCCCATTCCCGCACAATGCTAATTTCACTCCAATTATCTCATTCTGCAAATGTCACTCCCAATCCTGCGCACTGTAAATCTCACTCCCATTCCGGCACACTGTAAATCTCGCTCCCATTATCTCACTGTGCAATTCCCACTCCCATTCCAGCACAACGTAAATCTCACTCCTATTCAATCACTCTGCAAATCTCACTCCAATTCCCTTAGTCTGCAAATCTCACTCTGCAAATCTCAATTCCATGCTCCCAATCCTTAAATCCTGCACACTATAAGTCTCACTCGAATTATCTCACTCTGCAATTCTCACTCCCAATCCATCACAATGTAATTCTCACTCCCATTTCCTCACTCTGTAAATCTCACTCCCATTCCGGCAAACTGTAAATCTCACTCCCATTATCTCACTCTCCAATTCTCACTCCCATTCCAGCACAATGTAAATCTCACTCCCATTCCCGCACTCTGTAAATCTCACTCCTATTCCCTCATTCTGCAACTCACACTCTGCAAATCGCAATCTTTAAATCTCTCTCCCATTCCCGCACTCTATAAATCTCACTCCCATTCTCTCACTCTCCAAATCTTTCTCCCTTTCCCTCGGTCTGTAAATCTCACTCCCATTCCGCACTCTATAAATCTCACTCCCATTCTCTCACTCTCTAAATCTCACTCCCATTCTCTCACTCTCTAAATCTCACTCCCATTCTCTCACTCTCTAAATCTCACTCCCATTCTCTCACTCTCTAAATCTCACTCCCATTCTCTCACTCTCTAAATCTCACTCCCATTCTCTCACTCTCTAAATCTCACTCCCATTCCTGCGCACCGTAAAACTCACTCCCATTCCGCACTCTATAAATCTCACTCCCATTCTCTCACTCTCTAAATCTCACTACCATTCTCTCACTCTGCAAATCTCACTCTGCAAATCTCACTCCAATTCCCTCACTCCGTAAATCTCACTCCCATTCCCTCACTCTCTAAATCTTACTCCCTTCCCTCACTCTGTAAATCTCAGTCCCATTCCCTCACTCTGTAAATCTCACTACCATTCCCGCTCTCCATAAATCTCACTCCCAATGCTCTCAGTCTGCAAATCACACTGCAATTCCCGCACACAATAAATCTCACTCATATTATCTAACTCTGTAAATCTCACTCCCATCTCCTCACTCTGTAAGTCTCACTCCCATTCCCGCACTCTGTAAATCGCTCTCCCATTCCTGCACTATGGAAACTCACTCCCATTCCCACACTCTGTAAATCTCACTCCCATTCCTGCACTCTGTTTAAATCTCGCTCCTATTCCCGCATTATGTAAATCTCACTCTTATTATCTCACTCTGCAAATTTCATTCCCATTCCTGCACACTGTAAATCTCATTCCCATTCTCTCACTCTGTAAATCTCACTCCTATTTTCTCACTCTGCAAATCTCACTCCCACTCCCTCACTTTTCAAATCTCACTATGCAAATCTCATACCCATTCTCTTGCTCTGCAAACCTCACTCCCATTCTCACGGTCTGCAAATCTCACTTCTATTCCTGCTTAGTCTAAATCGCACTCCCATTCCCTCACTCTGTCAATCTCACTCCCATTCTCTCACTCTGCAAATCTCACTCCCATTCACTCACACTGTAAATCGCACTCCCATTCTCTCACTCTGTAAATCTCAATCCCATTCCATCACTCTGTAAATCTCACTCTGCAAATCTCGCTCCCATTCTGTCACACTGTAAATCGCATTCCCTTTCTCTCACTCTGAAAATCTCACTCTGCAAATCTCACTCCCATTCCTTCACAATGTAAATCTCCCTTCCATCCTCTCACTCTGAAAATCTCACTCTGCAAATCTCACTCCCATTCTCTCACTCTGTCAATCACACCCCCATTTCCTCACTCTGCAAATCTCACTCCAATTCCCTCACCTTGTAAATCTCACTCCCATTCACTCGCAATATAAATTTCACTCCGATCCTTCCTCTTTCTACTGCCCTGCAGTACCTGTACCATAGGAGCTAGCGCATTGTAAGCAAAAATAATCCTTAAAGCTGGAGTAAACCACTGAGCTTGCGTTTCCAATATATATTATGGATATATTTAAAACTTGATGTATATATATATATATATATATATATATATATATATATACACACACATCTATAGATATAAATATATATAAAACTAAAGCATTATAGATATTTTAAATATGTTTGAAAGAAAAATGTTTCACCCAAACAGATCTCTGAGAGATAGTTCTGACAAAGTCACGCTGAAAGTAATATCACAAAGTGGAATCGGTGCCAACTCAGGCTGAGTGAAACCCGAGAGTCAAATGACTCAGAAGCACCGAAATAAACTTGTCAGTTGCTGCCTTTCACATACGCGGGGAGGGACTGGGCTGTGTGCTGTAAACATGTGTAGAAAATACAGCTCAATACCATCCCTAAAACGCTTACCGTGCTTCGAGTCCGTGTAGAGCAAGTGACATTCCCTGAGGATCTTCTCATTAATGGAGAGGCTCAGACTTTCCAAGGGATTCGTAGAGGATCGTACCTTCAGGCTTCCTGACATTGCTGGGGGCACCACAGATTCCTTCAGCCTGACCTGAGACGGGCAAGCTCAGAGCTGACCAGACCAAAATACTGACACGTTTGGTGAAGGAGGAGGAGCTTTAAGTCCATGTGTGAGTGACAGAGCATGTGTGCGAGCCTGCTCACATCATCTGTTTAATCGCTCAGGGCATCTGTCCAACAGGATCATTAACCCCCGCGCTCCAATCCAGCAGCTGACTGGGGTCAACAGCCTTGGTGTTCTGTCTAATTGAATTTGGTAAAACGAAAGCTGTGGTTGAGCTCTCAATGTTCTGTTTAATACTTGTTGTAACCAAACATTTATTAACCCCTTACTGTCATGTTGAATTCAGTAATTAGGTACATTTGAAGGCTTTGTTAATTTCTCGGTGTCTAATGAAATAACTAAAATAAATTCCAGGATTAATCCTTCAATGCCCAGTCTCACTAACTATAACAAATATCTTACTAATCTCTTAATGTAGCTCAGTCCTCTGTCTAAAACAGTAACTAGTTATGATCAAACTATAATCAAAATTATGGATAATCCTTAGATGTGCTGGTTTATTCATTTACTAGTTTTAATCAAGCCCCTTGTTGGCCGCTTAATGCTATGTTCAGTGCAATAACTAGTGATCCTCTGTTTAACGTTCCGACTCTTCCTTGTGTGCTCCGAGCTCTGGTGTTGCCCGAATTTACTCAGGTAAGTAAAGATAAGGCAGGACATTCGGTCTATCGAGCGTATCAATCCATTGGGATCCACAATTCCATTACCGTCTGTAACTGTTCCTTCAATGATTCAACAGTCTCCCCCTACCCCCTACCCAAAATACAACTTCAAGTTTCAGTCAACCAAGTGTGAAGAATTGCCTCCTGGTCCAAGATCTGGCCCTTTACTCCTCTTTATCGTTTATCCTGCTTCCGATCAACCTTGTGTACCCCCGCCCCCTCCCCCCCACCCCCAGTGCCTTGACTAAGTCCACAGGGTCCACACTCTTAGAGGCCACCTTGATGAGGTATATAAAACAACGAAGAGCGTGCCTGTTGAGAAATTATTTCAGTTTGACAGATTGGGATGGATCAGGGGACTTGGATTTACATTATGCTTAAGTAGGAATAGGCTAGATAGTAGGGGGCTCTACTTTTCCCAGAGGGTAGTGAGCCTGGGGAATGTGTTGCCAGTTTGAGCGGTGTGTGCTGATTCTCTGCACGCCTTCAATAGGGAGCTGGACTGGTTCTTGACCTGGACAGAGATTGCATCATTTAGAAGGTAAATGGATTAATAGTTGATGTACGCTTGGTCCATGTAATCTATTGGACTGTTTTCCATTGCTTGAGGGGTTATGGGAGGAATTTTGCAGCTTTTTCCCCTTAGTGGCCCTTTATTTTTTCTGCCATTGAGCTGTCCCAGGAAATGACAAGGTTGCGGAGAGGTAGAAAGTGTTTGGTCGCGATGCTCCTGATAACATGAATGTGGAGCAGGCTTGATGAACCAGCTGGTCTTTTCCTGTCGCAATTTTCCTGTGCTTATATGTTCTTGCGCCGCCTTTCACGGTTGAACAATGTGACATTTCCCTTCACTTCCCTGGTGGACGAGATCTCTTGCACTGGACCTCTGTCTAGTGGCTCCTTCCTACCCCGCTCTCAGCGGTGGAATCTAGCCTTGTACAAGGGTGACCAGAAGTAAGGCCAGTGCCCAGGGTCAGTCCTGACTGGAGCACTTCACAGCTGCAGTATGAGAGCCTGTAACATCACATTGATTGGGTGATGTAGATCAGTCTTCTGTTTGTTTGGTTGCTCCTCCACAGTGCTCAGTGTACCAGGTCTCCTCATTCACATCACCATTCGTTAAATGCTCACTGTAAGGAGTGACCGTCCTGCACATTTCTACAGCAGTTTATGCTTATCTAAGAAAAACTTCCAATATAGCGCCTTTCATGACCTCCAGACGTCCAAAGCGCTTTACAGCCATTTAAGTACTTTTGAAGTGTAGTCACTGTTATAATGTGGGAAACGTGGCTACCAATTTGCACACAGTAAACTCCCACAAACTGCAATGTGATAATGACCAGATAATCTGTTTTAATGATGTTCGTTGAGGGATAAATATTGGCCGGGATGTAGGTGAGAACACCCTTTGCCTTCTTCCACACAGTGCTATGGGATCTTTTACATCCTCCCGGGAGGTCAGACGTCTTAACGTCGGTTTAAGGGCTTTCCAAGATACGGCACCTCCAACAGCCGAGATTCTGTGCTCAAGTCTCTGTAGTGGGACTTGAATCCACAACTTTCTGAGTTAGAGGCGAAAGGTCTACACTGAGCCAAGCCTGACACTGCATTTACTCCAATCATCACGGTGTGAAAGGGCTACATTGAGCCCGGGATGACACTGTATTTACTCCTATCATCAGTCACCATCAGTAACGTTAGATTAGGTTCACCGTGAGAAAGTTTAGAGTAGGATCACCACCAATAATGTTGGAGTCGGGTCATCACCAGTAATGTTAGACTAAGGTTACCACAAGTAATGTTACAGTCGGGTCACCGCCAGTCATGTTAGAGTGGAATAACCACCATTAATGTTGGAGTAGGATCACCACCAGTAATGTCAGTGTGGAATCTGTACAAGTAATTTTAGAGTGGATCACCACCACTAATGTTAGAATATTGTCACCACCAGTAATATTTGATTTCGTTCGCCACCAGTGATTTTAGAGTACTATCACCAAAAGCAATGTTAGAGTAGGGTAACCACCAGTAATGTTAGAATAGGGTCACCACCAGTGATGTTAGAGTACAGTCAACACCAGTAATATTAGAGTAGGGACAACGCCAGTAATATTAGAGTAGATTCACCTCCTGTAACGAAACAGTAGAGTCACCATCATTAAGGTTCGAGCAGGGTCACCATCATTAATGTTAGAGTAGGGTCACCACCTGTAATGTTCGATTAGGATCACCGCCCTTAATGTTAGATCAGAGTCACTACCAGTAATGTCAGAGTTTTGTCATCACCAGTAATGTTAGAGTAGGGTCACCACCAATAATGTTAGTGTAGGGTCACCACCAATAATGTTAGTGTAGGGTCACCACCAATAATGTTAGTGTAGGGTCACCACCAATAATATTAGAATAGGGTCACCACCAATAATGTTAGAGCAGGGTCACCACCAATAATGTTAGTGTAGGGTCACCACCAATAATGTTAGAGCAGGGTCACCACCAATAATGTTAGTGTAGGGTCACCACCAATAATGTTAGAGCAGGGTCACCACCAATAATGTTAGTGTAGGGTCACCACCAATAATGTTAGAGCAGGGTCACCACCAATAATGTTAGTGTAGGGTCACCACCAATAATATTAGAATAGGGTCACCACCAATAATGTTAGAGCAGGGTCACCACCAATAATGTTAGAGTAGGGTCACCACCAATAGAGTAGGGTCACCACCAATAATGTTAGAGTAGGGTCACCACCAATAGAGTAGGGTCACCACCAATAATGTTAGAGTAGGGTCACCACCAATAGAGTAGGGTCACCACCAATAATATTAGAGTAGGGTCACCACCAATAGAGTAGGGTCACCACCAATAATGTTAGAGCAGGGTCACCACCAATAGAGTAGGGTCACCACCAATAATGTTAGAGCAGGGTCACCACCAATAATGTTAGTGTAGGGTCGCCACCTGTAATGTTTGATTATAATTGCCAATTGTAATGTTGTAGTAAGGTCACCTAATGTTCGAGCCGAGTCATCATCAGTGATCACGATACAAAACACATTTCAATTGTGGAATCGATGAGTGACGATTTTACTGAATTAATATGAGCCATCAATAACATAACGCGGTGTCCAGGAGGGATGTTCCCTTCACAGTTCACGGGGCGTGCACAGAGCACATTCACTCGGGGATTACTTTCCGTTCATTGATGTTAATGGACGGAGTTTCATGGACTGAGCTGTAGAATTTCCCCATTGGCGCACTCAAGCGAAAAATCTCTCATTGTTTGTTAAGCGACTGTAACTAACGCCAATTATTTTCTCACCGGGGCGCCCATTGTTCTATAAAGGGGGAGTATTTACGGATCTCAGATGTTCTCCAGTCGGAACCCTGAGGCCGGACAGAATTCACACATTCTTCGAAAAAATGGAACGGCCAACAATTCTCCGGATAAAGGACATTTATTACCCTGTCCTCGCATCCTTTGGTTTTCCTGGTAAGTCAGTTAATCCTGTTATTTAATAGCTGTTCACGATCTCATTGTTAATGATTATGTAACAGATTCCGAGAATATCCTCATTACCGAGTCACTTATCCACCGGAATAATTTGGTTAATATCAGCGGGAATCCTCGCAGTCTGAGCCGCCGGTGAGGCGCTGCTCTGATCGGTAGATCGTGGGCACCGGGCGATCAACTTTCCTCCCTATACTGAGGGAGGGCGAGACTGATTCCCCAACCCAATTAATAGTACATAGATCACTAAAGGATGTATTGCCCAGTGTCCCTGGTAATCCTTTTAATTGTACCGATGTTCGCTGTCTACTTTCAGTTGATAATTCCTCGGTCTGCAGCCACCTCCACACAACAGGAGGCTTTGAACGATAATTTGCGAATCAATTGCTGTTCAGCGAAGTGCTCCCCTCCCCTCAGCTGCAAATAACTTTCGCGGTTCCACCAATAGCCTCTTTCTTACCGAGCAGCTCCCTCGGGGCGATTATAAATAGAAAAAGCCCAGAGTTTCCACCTAAATTGAAGCTTCTGTCTCAGCTGAATATTTTATTTGAATTCATATCTTTCCAGAAATTATATTTAGTACTGCTGACATCTGATGCAGCTCCCGAGACCCCGCTCGCCAAAGAAACTGAAGGAACGAAATATAAATTTCGATCAATTGTCACATGGGGCCGCAGCAGTAAAGTATAAAATTTAGTCGGTGCATCACATGGGTACAAACCTCATGGCCGGATGGTTTTAGCGCTCAACACTGCATTGAAATATATGTTTGGACGTATGTAAGGAAATCCGTTTATAGAACCATTCAATGTTTCCATTTTAGGCGCTTTTATCTGCACCTGTACCGTCCCTGCGAGGTGCTCCAGCTTAGCCTGGACCGCACAGTTATAGTGTGAGTGGAACCTCAATCTAGTGTTAGTGGCGATAGAGATGGAAATGAAATTCGGGACAGATGTATGACGGACGGATGGTCCGATGTCGCCTGTTTCACATTATCGCCCAAAGTCAAAATCCCCCGTTGACTCATAAGTACCTGGGGTGTCGGTAGTCATGGGGTCGCTCTCCGTTACCATTCCCAAGACTGATTCCGAGCGACCCTACCCCCGCTGCATTGACCCGTCTGACTGAAGTAAGCAGGAAGGACGGCGGATTTTCAGTCCCTCTGTTTTGAGTGTTTAATGTTTTGTTTCTTTTAAATGAAGCGTCGTCATCGCTTGCCTATATTAAATAAGAACCCTAAGTCGGAAAATAATGGAACATTTCCCCACAATATGCTGTGAGATTTATCTGAATATCCCCGTTACTTACCTCTTGTCCCTCTTTCTTACAGCGAACTTGGTGACAATTGTGATTCTCTTCAGAGGAAATTGCGGCCTTTCCAAATGTATCTCTATCTATATGGTGGCCATGGCAACAGCAGATCTGCTTGTCATCATCTTCAATGTAATAGAGTATCAAATTTTCAGTAAAATATTCCCACTTTCATTCTTGTCCTACACTGCCGTTTGTAAGTTGATGATGTACATTAATTGTACCAACCTGGATATGTCGGTGTGGTTTACAGTCTCCTTCACATTTGACAGATTTGTATCTATATGTTGTCAGAAGTTTAAAACAAGATATTGCACAGTGAGAACTGCGGCCGCGGTTATAATGACGGTTTCTGTGCTGATCTATTTGGAAAACTTCCCCTATTGGTTTGCATTTGAACATAAACAAATAATTAACAATGTTCAGTGGGGTTCCCGCCCCAGATTGGCCTTTTTTTCATCGCCTGCAGGTATATTGTACACATGGTTAGAAAGTATTTTAATTACATGGATTCCTTTTCTTTTAATATTACTGTTTAATTGTTTGACAGTCAGACGCATTTTAATGGCCAGCAGAGCCCGCAGTGGCCTCTGTCGTCACAGCAGTGAGAATCAGAGCGATCCAGAGATGGAGAACCGAAGGAAATCTATTATTTTACTGTTCACTGTATCGGGCTGTTTTATAATCTTGTGGCTGACAGCTGCCGTGAATTCTTTAGCTAGCAGTCTGACCGTGTATTACCGACCCAATTATACAGCTCCTGCATTTATCGCCTATGAAATTGGAAACATGCTTATGTATTTGAGTTCCTGTACAAACACGTGCATTTATGCAGTTACCCAAACGAAATTCAGGAACGAGCTGAAAAAGGTGGTGAAATCTCCTTTGACATTTATTCTGATTTTGGTTAAAGAAATGAAAAATCAAACCAAAGCTTCCTGTCCTAACCAGAGCTCAATTACAGTCCGTGTTCCATTTTAAAATGTCCGTCTTTCTGTTACGACGAAAATGGATTGTTATTATGGAAATGAACAGGGATCAGAAAATATTTCTTCCATTGCGTGCCCTGTGTTTGATGTCTGTTGCTTTCCCAGGTGAACAGAATCGTTTCCTGCTAAAACAGCGCACTTCCCGCTCAAAATTCAAAGCCAACAGTCATGATTGAGATTCAGCAGTGGAGTAGAACATGTGGCTTCAGCGTCAACTGTTTTACATCATAGTTACTGGAATGAGACGCGCTAGTTGAATTAATGGATAAAGTTTTCTTTAGTATAGAAACAATGAAGTGTGTTACAATCATGGCTATTTGTAATTATTCTGTAATCTTGGTGTGAATGTTGCAGGCGCTGGTCTCCCCATCAGACACCGCTCCCCATTGTCTCCTGGCCTAATAGAACGAGGCTCTGTCTCCTGATAAGTGACTAATGATGGAGACCGTAGGAACTTGACCGTCGATATGACGTTAGGTATCCCTGTTATCAAATATTTATTAAAATATCAAGTGATCATCAAAATGTCGGTATGTTATAACAGACCATTCTGCCCAACCAGTCGTGGTCGGCGTTTTCCCTCCACTCGAGACAATAGTTCCAATCACTTAACCCGAGCAGTCTTAAAATCCCTTCAAACAATTTTATTCACACATCTGTACAATTTCATCTTGAATATTGACATGATTTCTTCCTCTATATGTTCAAAACTCTCCATGTAAAGATGTTTCTCCTACTCTCCGTTCCAAACCTCTTACATTTATTCTATAATCTATGGCCGTTATTTCTTGATCCATCAAATAAAGGAAGCAGTCTGCTTCTATCTATCCTGTCCCGTCCCTTCTTATCTTAAATCACCCGGACACGACTAACTAAAAGATATCAATCTGGTATCAGTAAACAATCCAGTGAAAGTCAGGAAAGTGTAGTTAAGATAGTTAATTGATATATTTCTATTCTGGATGGTTGAGTCCTTTGCTTATACTGAGCAATGGGAAAAATTTATTTGATGCTTGGCCACTACCCGAAACATCGGGACCGTGCAGGGGGAGATTCTAATCAAACACCCCCCGAGCTCACGATCATTTGAGAGAGATCCAGAAAGGGCAGGAATGGCTTGTATCGGATGTCTCGTGCTGCATGATCTTGGGATATCGCTGTGTTTGCAGAAGTGACGTTTTGCCCTTGAAGCAACCAGCATGCGATATGCATGGATGCATTTAAGGGGGTGCTGGATAAACACGTCAGGGAGAAAGAATAGAAAGTAATGCTGATAGTGGTAGATGAAGAGGGTGGAAGGAGTGTCTTGCGAAGCATAAAGAGCGGCATGTGTCATTTGGGTCGAATGGCCTGTTTCTGTGCTGTATATTCTATATAATTCTATATAATTCTGTGATGAAGCTGCGCTGAACAACCGGTCCAAGACAAAGTCAGTCACGCTGACACCACCACTACATGAAATTTTTAATGTGGCACTGGACAGTATGTAAAACCAATGGGTAGAGATCTGTGCAATAGAATAGACAGAGACAGATATATAATGCTGATGAGACATTGTTCAATGTTGGCCTTAAATATTCAAACGCCAACAAAAGGGGCACTGTAAGGAAATGGTAAATCATACTGTCCTGAAGAGTGCTAATGTGATACTGTATTGGTTTCTCCTTACATTGTAGTAATGATAACATTTAGCCTTTGTCTATTAAACAGGGAAGTATACGTCAATTTGAGGTCCCACTGGGCTGTTGGGTCAGGGCTGACCTTTCAGCAATGATCAATTACAGGATGAAGTAATAAGAAACTTAATTAAAGACGGACCATTATATGCTGATTCATAAATTTCAGAGAACTTTAATGATTTGTTAACAGTGTGGGAAAACAGGTAGTTCTTCAAAGGAAAACATTTGGGCTTATATAACCAATTTAATTGGTACGAGTGATACAGAAACAAGAATGGACTTATTGTTCGAGGTAGAATTGCAAGTGTATGGATCAAAGGAGAAACTATCGATGAAACAACGAAGCATGGGAATTAAACGTCTTAGCCCAATAGAAAAAGAGCTCGTTTTGTAAGGAAACTTATCCTTATTGATAAAGGATAAGTCAATTACATTCTCCTTTTGTGGAGTTGTATTATAACTTCCATATAATTATGTGATCCATAATTGTGTTTATTTCCAGGTACAGAGAGTGAGAAAAATGAATAAAAACTGTCTATTTGTAATAAGTATTCGGATTCGTAAAGTGCTAAGATACTGAGCTCAAAACTGTTAAACGGTTCATTCCCCAACTAACCATCATCAGGTGTGGTTGTAAGTACAACCTTTTAAGTGTATGTTTAAGTACTATTGTATGTATTGTGTGCTTAATAAACTCATGACAACTCACTTCAATGTTCAAGAACCTTATTGAAAATCTTTCGCGAACAATACCCTTAGTACTTTAATTGTGAATGGCCTTCATGTATTAATTGTGATTAAGTGGCCTCTTTGCCCATCTTTAACGTTCCACTTAATCATGACGTTCTCCAAAAAAACAAACTCCAAATGGGTGCAGGTCTCCGTGGATCACAGGCTGTGCCTATCCGGCTGGCATCGATCTTCTGGGGAAATGGTGGTGGGTTGTGGGCAGTTCCGTATAATACGCACATTCCCATTTAACTGCATTCAGACGACCAACTGTATTTACGGCACGAGTGCAGCAGCAGGCAGAGTTTTTAATTTAATCGGTCAGCGATGTATCTGCACCCAGCTACAATCGGGGGAGGCCGATGTGAAATCAACCACATCATCCAAAATCAACAGGTTAAATAGAAAGCAAAGTCATGGTCAAGTAAACCATTGTATTAACGTGTCAAATTCAATCCCACATGGTTGTGATTCGCCGGGGCGGGGAGCGGGGAATCGCAACCTTATGGCATTGAATCACAAACTGTTGTTTACTTAGAAACTTATTTTCCCTTGAGTTCCCCTATTTCTAATTGAACAGAGCCTGTGTCTCCTCTATATCTAATTCAAGAGATTCAGTTTTCCGGTGTCGCCTACTTCTAAATAAACGGTAGTTGTGTTCCGCTGGTCTCCATTGCTAATTGAAGAGTTGATGTATTCTCCTAATCTTCCCTGTTCTCAACCTTTAATTAAACAGTTACTCATGTCCCCCTATATTCCACTTTGTTCTGTTTCTAATTGAACAATTACTGTCTTCCCCTAAATTCCTCTTTCCTCTAATTCTAATTAAACAGTTGCTAATCACTGAAATTCCACAGTCCTCTATTTCTAATGAAATGGCCACTGCAGTCCCCTAAATTCCCTTGCTGTCCTTAACTAATTTAACAGTTATTCTATTCCCCTAAATTCCCATGAATGTTATTTATAATTAATCAGTTACTGTGTTCACCTAAATTCCCCCTTTTCTATTCATAATTAAAGTTACCCTAACCGCTTAAATGCCCCTTTATTTTATTTCTAATTAAGCAGCTCATGTTCTTCCAATTTACTTCATCCTCTATTTCTAATTAAGCAGTTACTGCGTTGCTCTAAATTCCCATATCCTCTAATTTTAATTATACTGATTGGGAAAGGAGCCTGTTGCATCGATCGATCACTCGTTCACTGAAATAATGTTTCTGCAGATTGGTTTTGAATTTAACCCCTTCAAGCCCAGGCCGTGTCCTCTGGTTCTACTGTTCTGGAAAAGGTGAAACAGCTTGTCATTTTTTACATTTTCTGGTGGAGTGACCGTACTGTCTCGCACACACTCAGGTCCTGGATGTTCCTGGGGCATCTCTATGTTAGTTAGAGGATTGTTAACACGAAAAGGGGAATTAAACTGCTGGTGCTAAGGCCAGCTACAATTCAACAGTTTCAGTGCTTTCGATAATATTTTAATTCAGAAACTTTCAGTCACTATCTTAGGCCTGTATATAATAAAAAACAGACTTGACCTGTTAGTGAAATCTCACCATGGAAATCTCACTCACTAACACACTCTACTTCACTACAAGTCACTAAAAATAAATGAAATGCTGCAGGATCCCATTCGATTTAATGTTTGTTGAGTAACTTGTTAGTGGCCCATTCAAATAAGCTAATAGAATGTTGGCCTTTATCTCAAGCGGTCTGGAATACAATGGGAAGCAGTTATGCTTCAGTTGTAGAAAGCCTGGGTCAGACCCCATCAGGAGTACTTCATTCGGTTTTGGGCACTGCACTCAGAAAGGATATATTGGCCTCGGAGGGGGTGCAGCGTGATCATCGCCTTAAATATTCAAAACTAAGGCACTACCAGGAGTAGAACCCGCGCTCTTTGTTGCATAATATTTCGGCTTCCCTGCTTGGCCACTGCGCTGCTTCCATGCACCCTTAGTGACTCTGGACATGATACTCCAGATGTCACACACCAGCTGTCCATCATTTTTCAATGTTAATATCTGAATTGACCTTATTTTCCAGCTTCTCCTCAAATGTATCTATGCCATTCGCCTGAACTACGCCATGTGGTGGAACGTTCCATATTCAGACTTCTGAAGAAGTTTCTCCTCAATTCCCTATTGGATTTATTCGTGACTATCTTATATTTATGGCCCCTAGTTTTGGATGCCCCCCAATCTGAAAGATTTGCTCTTTGTTTACCCAATCGAGCCCCTTCATGATTTTAAAGAGCTCGATTAGTTCGCTCCTCAGGCTTCTCTTTTCCAGAGTAAAGCGCCCAAGCCTGTTCAATCTTTCGTCATTGTTATATCCTCTCAGTTCTGGTATCATCCACCTAAATCTTTTTTGCACCTTATCCATTGTCTCTACATACTTTTTGTAATATGGAGATCAGAACTGTGCGCAGTATTCTAAGTGCGGTCTGACCAATGTTCTATACACGCTTAACGTAATTTCTATTTAGGTGGCCTCCTAATCCCTCCACCAAAATACAACACCTCGTACTTATTTATGTTGAAATTCATTGTCCATTTTCATTACCATTCTGCAAGTTTGTTAAATTATTTTTGTATTTTGTGGCAGTCTTCCTTAGTATTAATTATCCCACAATTTGGTGTCAGCCACAACTTTTGATATTGTACTTCTGATTATCGAGCCGAAATAATTTGTGTAAATGGTGAACAACAGTGGTCCAAGTACGGATCCTTGTGGAACACCATTTTCCATCTTCCGCCAGTTTGAGTAACGACCTTTAACCCCTACTCTGCTTTCTGTTTTGTAGCCAGTTTGCTATCCATGCTGTTACTTGCCCTCTGACTCCACATGCACTGACCTTAGTCACGAGTCTACTACGTGTTATCTTATCAAAGCCCTTTGGAAGGTTCAATGCATTGGGAGAGTCAGTGGATTAGGACAGGCCAGTTATTTGGGAAAGCTAATGGTCAGTTCATATTAAAAGATTTGGAAACTCAGTGGACTGGGATATATCAATTGATTGGGAAACTCAGTGGACTGTGATATCTCAATGGATTGGGAAAATCAATTAACTGGGACATATAAATGGATTAGGAAAGTCAGGGATTGCAAACACCAGTTTCAGAAAAAGCAACGGATGGAGAATGTCAATTGACGGAGATATGTAAAAGGATGGAATGATGTCAATGAACTGGGAATGCCAATGGTTTGCAAATTGTCACGAGTTGGGTAAACCGATCGCTGATTTTAACTGACTCTGCCTCTGTCATTGTGTCCTTCATTATATCTGCCTGCCTCTATATCCATCCTTCTCAGCCTCTTTTGTCTGTTGTAAAGTCTGGGTCCTTTGACCCCTCTTTACGTGACGCTGATGCAGGAGATGAGACTATAGGTTGAGGATCAAGGGACACAGGGTCTCCGAGTGAACTTAAGACACACACTGTCTCTATCTCTCTAATACCCGAACATTTGCGAGTCAGACTATCATAAGAGCATAAGAACACAAGAAAAAGGAGCAGGAGTAGACCATACCGTCCCTCGAGCCTGCTCCGCCATTCAATAAGATCATGGCTGATCTTCAACCTCAACTCTACTTTCCTGCTCGATCCCCATATTCCTTCATTCCCTTAGTGTCCAAAAATCTCTCGATCTCAGTTTTGAATATACTCAACGACTCAGAATCCACAGTCCTCTGGAGTAAAGAATTCCAAAGATTCACAACCCACTGAGTGAAGAAATTCCTCCTAATTTCGGTCCTAAATAGCCGATCTCCTATCCTGAGACTATGACCCCTGGTTCTGGACTCTTCAGCCAGAGGGAAGCAACCTCTCAGCATTAACCCTGTTAAGATCTCTAAGAATTTTATTCGTTTCAATGAGATCACCTCTCATTCTTCTAAACAGTTCTGAATAGATTTGTGCCTCTGTCTTGTTTCAAAACCACAAAATGAAGGAATTGCAACCCCGGGGAAAACGGCCTGCAGAATTGTTAAATATTCTAAGTTTGTACGGGAATTTTGATATTGCAACTGAAACGTCTAGAGACAAGGACACGCGCTCTTAAGTTGATCGGGAAAATCATTTCATTTAAGATTTGCGCTCGTAAAGTTGTTCCATAAAGGGGTCAAACCCGAGCTTTTCGGTTGAGAAGGTTTACCCCTTGGCTATCGCATCACATGCCAGCATTGCTAACGACAACTGACTTACTCTTCTTGCAACAGTGCCACTGGGCTCGGTACAACTTTGCATCCGAAGAAACGACACCCCGAATAGCGCGCCACTGGAGTTCCAGCCAGGATTGTGTGTTCGGTCCTTGGAGTGGGGCTTGAACACTTGGCCTCGTGACTCAAAGGGGAGAGAGTTCCACCACAAAGTTCACCTCAAATGCCTAACATCTTCCTTTACCCACGATTCCCCACCCTGACGGACATATGAGGAGAGGTTGAGTAGATTGGGACTCTACTCATTGGAGTTCAGAAGAATGAGAGGCGATCTTATTGAAACATATAAGATTGTGAAGGGGCTTGATCGGGTGGATGCGGTAAGGATGTTCCCAAGGATGGGTGAAACTAGAACGAGGGGGCATAATCTTAGAATAAGTGGCTGCTCTTTCAAAACTGAGATGAGGAGAAACTTCTTCACTCAGAGTGTAGTAGGTCTGTGGAATTTGCTGCCCCAGGAAGCTGTGGAAGCGACATCATTAAATAAATTTAAAACAGAAATAGAAAGTTTCCTAGAAGTAAAGGGAATTAGGGGTTACGGGGAGCGGGCAGGAAATTGGACATGATTTTAGATTTGAGGTTAGGACCAGATCAGCCATGATCTTATTGAATGGCGGAACAGGGTCTAGGGGCCGATTGGCCTACTCCAGCTCCTATTTCTTATGTTCTTATGACCCTGCAGAGGCACTTTGAACCTGCAATCTCACAAAAAGTGCCCCCACAGCCCAAATATCTCCCCCTTCTGCTGCTCGTATATTGCCTCTCAGACCCAAATGCGACCGAGTGCTGCAGAACATGCGCCTCCTATCTGCTTATGCCGGTTCTGTATCCTGGGACCCTCCCCGACCCCAGTGAGGAACTGGGGCAGAGAGCGCTGCTTGGACCATTTTCTGTTTGGAGTCAGTTCACTGATACTGTCCCGTCGGTGAGTTCTGCGGCCAGGAGGAACCCGTGTATCACAGATATCTGAAGTGTTAGAGGTTTGAAGCCCCAATTCTGTTATTTTAAGGGACTGCTCCTACATTCTTGGCTCCACTTCAGCCCAACACTACTGATCCTGGGACACCCGGTACATGGAGCAGATCGGAGGAGATCCTCGTGGGTCAAAAACCCCATCGACAGGATATGGGGGGTCCGTGGTGGTTGAGGTTCGCTCCGACTGCCCGCCTCTCTTCCGCTTTATCAACCAGAACAGCACCTCGCGCGTCTGCTTGGGCATTTACTGGTGGGAAATCCGCATTTATCAGCTTCAATTCGACCTTTTTACAATTAGGTTTATATTTGTGCTGTCAAGCGGCAATTACTCACCAATAACCTGCTCACCGATGCTCAGTTTGGGTTCCGCCAGGACCACTCGGCTCCAGACCTCATTACAGCCCTGGTCCAAACATGGACAAAGGAGCTGAATTCCGGAGGTGAGGTGAGAGTGACTGCCCTTGATATCAAGGCAGCATTTGACCGAGTGTGGCACCAAGGAGCCCTCGTAAAATTAAAGTCAATGGGAATCAGGGGGAAAACTCTCCAGTGGCTGTAGTCATACCAAGCGCAAAGGAAGATGGCCGTGGTTGTTGGAGGCCAATCATCTCAGCCCGAGGACATTGCTGCAGGAGTTCCTCAGGGCAGTGTCCGAGGCCCAACCATCTTCAGCTGCTTCATCAGTGACCTTCCCTCCATCATAAGGTCAGAAATGGGGATGTTCGTTGATAATTGCACAGTGTTCAGTTCCATTCGCAACCCCTCAAGTAATGAAGCAATCCGAGCCCGCATGCAGCAAGACCTGGACAACATCCAGGCTTGGGCTCATAAATGGCAAGTAACATTCGTGCCGGACAAGTGCCAGGCAATGACCATCTCCAACAAGAGAGAGTCTAACCACCTCCCCTTGACATTCAACGGCATTACCATCGCTGAATCCCCCACCATCAACATCCTGAGGGTCACCATTGACCAGAAACTTAACTGGACCAGCCATATAAATACTGTGGCTACGAGAGCAGATCAGAGGCCGGGTATTCTGTGGCGAGTGACTCACCGACTGACTTCCCAAAGCCTTTTCACCATCTACAAGGCACAAGTCAGGAGTGTGATGGAATACTCTCCACTTGCTTGGATGAGTGCAGCTCCAACAACACTCAAGAAGCTCGACACTATCCAGGACAAAGCAGCCCGCTTGATTGGCACCCCATCCACCACGCTAAACATTCGCTCCCTTCACCACCGGCGCACTGTGGCTGCAGTGTGTACCATCCACGGGATGCACTGCAGTAACTCGCCAAGGCTTCTTCAACAGCACCTCCTAAACCCGCGACCTCTACCACTAAGAAGGACAAGAGCAGCAGGCACATGGGAACAACACCACCTGCACGTTCCACTCCAAGTCACACACCATACCGACTTGGAAATATATCGCCGTTCCTTCATCGTCGATGGGTCAAAATCCTGGAACTCCCTTCCTAACTGCACTGTGAGAGAACCGTCACCACACGGACTGCAGCGGTTCAAGAAGGCGGCTCACCACCACCTTCTCAAGGGCAATTAGGGATGGGCAATACATGCCAGCCTCGCCAGCGACGCCCATATCCCATGAACGAATAAGAAAAAAAATTCCCTAAAATAATATGGAACTTTTCCTGATCCCTGTATTTAAAATATTAAGAAAGATATGAAAGGAAACAGAGAAGGAAATGGACACGTACACAATTTCTCACTCTCTGTCCCTCCCTCCTTCACTCACATATTCCTTTTTTTAGCCAGGGATAGAATATAAAAGTCGGGAGGTTATACAAGAGCTGTATAAAACACTAGTTAGGCCACAGCTTGAGTACTGCGTACAGTTCTGGTCGCCAAATTACAGGAAAGATCTAATTGCATTAGAGAGGGTACAGGGAGGATTACGATGACGCTCCCAGCACTGGAGAATTTTAACTATGAGGAAAGATTGGGCAGGCTGGGTTTGTTTTCATTGGAACAGAGGAGGCTGAGGAGTGATTTAATTGTGGTGCACAAAATTATAAAGGGACTAGATATGGTGGATAGGAAGTATCACATTATAGAAGACTTTTGGACAACCAGGCCGAATATCGAAAGTTCAGAACGGAATGGAAAAAGGAAATAAGAGGTGAATATTGCAGTACCAGAGAAAGAGGATGTCATGTAGGGGTCAAAGACCGAATTTATTTGTTTAGAGTTAAGAAATAAAAGAGGTGCCATTACACTACTGGGTGTATTCTACAGGCCACCAACAAGTGGGAAGGATATAGAGGAGCAAATTTGTAGGGAAATGGCAGAAAGCTGCAAAAGCCATAGAGTAGCGATAACTGGGGACTTCAACTATCCGGGTATGGTAAAATAATGGTTATGTTCCTGGCACTAGCAATCCAGAAGCCCAGACTAATAATCCGTGAATTATGAGTTCAAATCCTGCCACGGCCGGTGGGGAATTTAAATTCCATTAATTAAATAAAATCCAGCATTAAAAAAGTAGTATCAGTAATGGGGGCTATGAACCTACCAGATGCGTGTTAAAAAACAATCTGGTTCACTAATGTCCTTTAGGGAAGGAAAACTGCCGTCCTTACCCGGCCTGGTCTATATGTGATTCCAGACCCACAGCAATGTGATCGACAGCACCTCCTGAACCCGCGACCTCTACCACAAGCGGCATCCAGCAGGTCCCAGTAAGAGTCCCACACAGTCCCCCACTGTCCTTTGTAGTGAATCTCCACTCTCCCAGCGCACGGACTGCCCCCATTCACCAGTCTCAGTCTCACAGTCTCTGTAAAATATCAGAAATAACATCAAGCGGTTGCTGTGTATTAAACCCCCAGTCTCCCAGTGCACGGACTGTCCCCATTCACCAGTCTCACAGTCTGTAAAATATCAGAAATAACATCAAGCGGTTGCAGTGTATTAAACCCCCAGTCTCCCAGTGCACGGACTGTCCCTATTCACCAGTCTCACAGTCTGTAAAATATCAGAAATAACATCAAGCGGTTACAGTGTATTAAACTCCCACTCTCCCAGTGCTCCGACTCTCCCCATTTACCAGTCCCAAATTCTGTAAGCATCAAGCGGTCACAGTTTATTAAACCCCAGTCACAGGGAGATTCCTCGCCCCAGAGCAGCTCCCACGGCGCGGATGGGCGATCGGCTCAGAATGCATTTCAGTCTGAATCGATCAACAGAAGGGCGTGGCTTCAATGGTCAGCTGTCCTTCATGCTCAGAACTGATTGGCCAAGTATAATGAGAGCCCAGCTCCAGTAAGGATTGGAAGACATTTTGCCCCCCGGTGCCA
Source organism: Heptranchias perlo (assembly GCF_035084215.1). Classification (NCBI taxonomy): domain Eukaryota; kingdom Metazoa; phylum Chordata; class Chondrichthyes; order Hexanchiformes; family Hexanchidae; genus Heptranchias; species Heptranchias perlo. The sequence goes on along the minus strand of NC_090344.1, from coordinate 4,030,445 downwards.
ATGGAGAAAGAGGCGCGGCTGGGTGGTCATGTGATCTCCATGGGCAAGGTGACATCGAAACTCCAGCACAGACACACAGGCCATTCGGCCCAACGGGCCTATGCCGGTGTTTATGTTCCACACGAAGCTCCTCCCTCCCTCCTTCATCTCACCCTCTCAGCATATCCTTCTATTCCTTCCTCCCTCATCTGCTTATCGCATTTCCCCTTAAAATGCATCTATTCCATTTGCCTCAACAGAGAATCTGAAATAAAGGGCGATTACCTGACCGGTCAGCCTGACTGTTCCCAGGTCTGCCTGAAATGAGACATTGAGAATTATAGTTCGCTCGGGTTTAAAATGAATGAAAATATCAGAAAGAAAAGTTACAAATACAACAAGCTGTGAGTAAATATTTCCCTCACTTTGTGTAAGAAATGATACCGGGGTCTGAGATTTCATCTGTTCTTCATTTCTTAAAAAACCGCAAATACAGTCTCTACAACATTCTATCATTTGTAACGTGCCAACTATTTATCCAGAAAATTAATACAAACACATGAACGTACACAAACACAAACACACACATCAACACAAACACATATAACCACTCCAGTAGTGCCTCAGCAGTCCTTACCAACTGTCCCCTGATAATAGTCAGTGCCCCGCAAATTCCCATTTTATTGTTACCCATTGACAGACCAGTGAAAATAATCTTTCGGTATTCCCACATCTTCCTCAGCTGATCCACTGATAAAACCCTCATCCATGCCGTTGTTACCTTCAGACTGGATTATTCCAATGCTCTCCTGGCCGGCCTCCCATCTTCCACCCTCCATAAACTTGAGCTCATCCAAACTTCTGCTGCCTGTATCCTAACTCGCACCAAGCCCCGTTCTTCCATCACTCCTGTGTTCGCCGACCTACATTAGCTCCTGATCCGGGAATTCCTCAAATTTAAAATTCTCATCCTTGTTTTAAAATTCCTCCATGGCTTCGCCCCTCGCTATCTCTGTAACCTTCTCCAGTCCCACAACCCTCCGAGATCTCTGTGCTCCTCCAATTCTTGCCTCTGGCGCAACCCCCGATTTTAATCGGTCCGCCAATGGCAGCCGTACCTTCAGTTACCTGGACATTAAGCTCTGGAATTCCCTCCGTAAACCTCTTCACCTCTCTAACTCCCTCTCCTCCTTTAAGGTGCTCCTTAAAACTTGCCTCTTTGACCAAGCTTTTGGTCACCTGTCCAACTCAGTCCTTATGTGGCTCGATGTGAAATTTTGTTTGATAACGCTCCTGTGAAGCACATTGGGACGTTTTACTGCAAAAGGCGCAAAATAAATGCAAGTATTTGTTGTTGCTATTTATTCTCTTAAAAACGATCACCATCTGAATACTTCTTATATTGCAGTGGTTCAAGAAGAATTCCCACCACCACCTTCACAGGGCAGCTCGGGATGGGCAATAAATGACCCCAGAACACCATCACCACAGGAACTGGAGGGTACAAGAAGAACGCCCGTCACTACCTTCTCAGGACAGATGGACAATAAATCCCTCCCGGGCAGTGATGCCCACACCCCAAGAATCAATAAAAGCAATCTACAACAACAACTTGCATGTGTATAGCGCCTTTAACACGTTAAAACGTCCCAAAATGCTTCACGGGAGTACAATCGAAAAAAGTTTCACATCGAGCCACACAAGGAGATATAAGGACAGGTGACCAAAAGCTTGGTCAAAGAGGTAGGTTTTACGGAGCGCCTCAAAGGAGGAGAGAGAGGTGGAGAGGTTTAGGGAGGGAATTCCAGACGTTAAGGTCTAGGTAACTGAAGGCACGGTCGCCAAAGGTGGAGCGATTTAAATCATGGGATGCGCAAGAGAACGAGAATTGGAGGAAGACCGAGACTCCCAAGTGCGTCCATTGGTCGATGGGCCAAATGGCATCCTCCTGTGCGGGACCTACTGTGATTCTATGATCTAAGATACATCGGATAAATGTTCAGTCTTTTCCTTTTCTCAGACGGTACTATTTCCCATTCATCTCCACAACTCTCTTAACCTGCTGATTCCTCCAATATCTCCTGTATCCTTCCTCACAGTTTCCTATGCGCTCTCATTTGCTTTTTTAATCAGATGTTGAATCTAATTCTCTGCAAACCCATGTCCAAATCATTGATCGACACAGAGAGTATATCGACTATCCCAACGCTCTGCTGATCGGCCTGACATTCTCCACTCTCTGTGAACTTCAGCTGATCCGAAACTCTGCTGCTGGTATCCTATCTCGCACCAAGTCCCGCTCACCCTTCACCCCTGCCCTCACTGACCTACATTGGCTCCCGGTTCCTAAACGCCTCAAATTTCAACGGTCGCACGAGAAACCCACTAATGTCCTCCTGATGTTCGGTGCGAAATTGTTTATTTAATTGTAAACATTATATTTCAGTTAGTTTGCCCTTGTCTCACAACAAACAGTAAAATACAATTATTAATATAATTATAAGGAAACTGGAAGGACATGAACTAAAAGGGCAGTAGTTGGAGATATTCTGGTTTTAACTTCCTGAATTGGATGCAAAGCCGCGCTCTTTTTCAGTTCATTGAAGTAAACTACAGGGGTGATTTATGGATTATAAAATACAGCAAATGCAGAGTGTTTATAAAAATATTCCTCCCATGACAAGATTATTGACATACTTAATAATCTATCAATAATTAAATACTAAAATATTTCAGGTTCAATTTGACAACTTTCACAATTAAAGGAGTTCCTGTTGGATTTACGAAGCAAATTAATTTAAAACATTAATTGCAGCTGGTTCCAGTAATGGAACTTGACCGTTAACACGTCGCGATCCACCAATTATCAGTGGTATAATTATCACTGAAACATTTAACTTTACTTGAAATGTGAGATTATCGCCGACAGATATCCGCTATTAGCGAGGTAACTGTTAAGGCGTTTGTTTGAGATGCCTCAGTCTGAGTAGAACAGTTTAAAAACTCGATTCAAACATCGGACAGAGGGAGATCACACCAAACAATCCAGACTCTGTGGTCAACAGCGCAAACAATAATTTCCAACACAATAATACTATAAACCTTAACTAATCCCTGAATAAACGATACCACGATTAGAATATAACCAAATATGCAGCGAATATTTACAAGACCGGGGAAAAATGCTCTGGGTTGCTATCTGTCGAAGGTAAATACACAAATGGGTTTAGTATTTGTTACACGAAGGAACCAGAGTATCGAACATGTGGAAGGAGATTGAGAATCAGGCCCCGATATCTCATTAAACACGACATGATACTGTATAAAAATATGGGGCATTTGGAAGGAGCTTGAGAGACATTAATTGCTACATCACACTGTCCATATAAATATATAAAATGGAAAGTTAATTTTAAAATGTCATAATTTTGAATATTATAATTAACTAAAGAATAATACTCATACAGGAAAGCTCCCGGAGATTTAGAACTTTTACTAATTTGGAGAGTGTACTTAATAATAATGATACTAATAATTATTAATTGAAAAAAAGTTGGCTCCACTTCCAATTAATATTTAATTATAAAATATTTATAGTCCTTGTCCAACACTCCAACGTTGAACAAAATGTTTAAAATGTGTTTGTTTCAATTCTCTGTGTCACACGGGGGTCAGACAGCGCTTCTGCTGATAAATATCGGGGACAGAAATGTCTGTGTGGGATCAGTCGGCAGTAGGTGCAGCTTTGACTGGTGTTCTACACTCAGTGAGTTAACTTACACCCCAGACTCCGATACTCTCTATTCTAACAGTGAACGCGCTCTACTTCTAACAGGCTCAGTTTAAATAGTCCGATTAGAATTTCAACTCCAGTCTGCTCTGTCTGTACAAGAGCCGCAGGGGACAAAATAAAACAAACTGCCGCGGTATTTTTATGCAATGTCAGTTTTCAATCTAAGTTGGACACAAATATCCTCCTGTAATTTAATCTGGGTGTTAATCAGATCTAAAATATGCTCAACATGTTCACTGACACCGACAGAAATGGAGGTTTGTTGTCTATTTGAAGCAGATGGAAGAAAAAAACAGACCAAAAATGTGCAGTGAACAAAAATTGTACTAATTAATTTATACTTATTAATTTACACATCACACGACCGCATTCAAAGACAATTTTGAATAAAATATGCAATCTTTTTCTAAAGTGGCTTTCATGAGCATGAGATTTGTGAAAATGATTCAAGGATTAATGTACATTTCATGCTTTTTCTCTGTTTTATGCTTTACATTCAACGCTCTTCAAATTAGCTGCAGAAACAGTATTTTCGTATTCAATCAGTTTTATAAAATCAAATTAGATTTACCCTAATACTTAAATTAAACGCACAATATATATGATAACAGTGGGAGGACGTTTCCCTGTCTGTGAACCAGCATTTCTTATTGATAGAGATGAATGAATATAATCAAACACAGGCTGGAAACAGGGAGAAACTGAACTAAATCAACGACCGACAAACTTGAAAAAAATATCGAGCATGTGGGAGGTGATTGAGATACAAGTCCTGATGTCTCATTAAACTCTACAGGGCACTGAATAAAAAGTATGGGGCATGTGGAAAGAGATCAAGAAACATTAATTACAAACACTGTCCATCCAAATTCACAAATAGAAAGAATGAAGTGTTAGTGAGGGATCACTTTGGGACCAGTGATCATAATTCCATTAGTTTTAAGATAGCTATGGAGAATGATAGGTCTGGCCCAAAAGTTAAAATTCTAAATTGGAGAAAGGCCAATTTTGATGGTATTAGACAGGAACTTTCAGAAGTTGATTGGGAGAGTCTGTTGGCAGGCAAAGGGACGTCTGGTAAGTGGGAGGCCTTCAAAAGTGTGTTAACCAGGGTTCAGGGGAAGCACATTCCTTATAAAGTGAAGGGCAAGGCTGGTAGAAGTAAGGAACCTTGGATGACTCGGGAGATTGAGGCTCTAGTCAGAAAGAAGAAGGAGGCATATGACATGCAAAGGCAGCTGGGATCAATTGGATCCCTTGAAGAGTATAGAGATTGCCGGAGTAGAGTTAAGAGAGAAATCAGGAGGGCAAAAAGGGGACATGAGATTGCTTTGGCAGATAAGGCAAAGGTGAATCCAAAGAGCTTCTACAAATACATAAAGGACAAAATAGAAACTAGGGAGAGAGTAGGGCCTCTTAAGGATCAACAAGGTCATCTATGTGCGGAACCACAAGAGATGGGTGAGATCCTAAATGAATATTTCGCATCGGTATTTAAGGTTGAGAAAGGCATGGATGTTAGGGAACTTGGGGAAATAAATAGTGATGTCTTGAGGAGTGTACATATTACAGAGAGGGAATTGCTGGAAGTCTTAACGCGCATCAAGGTAGATAAATCTCCGGGACCTGATGAAATGTATCCCAGGACGTTATGGGAGGTCAGGGAGGAAATTGCCGGTCCCCTAGCAGAGATATTTGAATCATCGACAGCTACAGGTGAGGTGCCTGAAGATTGGAGGGCAGCAAATGTTGTGCCTTTGTTTAAGAACGGCGGCAAGGAAAAGCCTGGGAACTACAGACCGTTGCGCCTGACATCTGTAGTGGGTAAGTTGTTAGAGGGTATTCTGAGAGACAGGATCTACGGGCATTTGGAGAGGCAGGGACTGATTAGGAACAGTCAGCACGGTTTTGTGAGAGGAAAATCATGTCTCACAAATTTGATTGAGTTTTTTGAAGGGGTAACCAAGAAGATAGATGAGGGCTGTGCAGTAGACGTGGTCTACATGGACTTCAGCAAAGCCTTTGACAAGGTACCACATGGTAGGTTGTTACATAAGTTTAGATCTCACGGGATCCAAGGTGATGTAGCCAATTGGATACAAATTTGGATTGACGACAGAAGACAGAGGGTGGTTGTAGAGGGTTGTTTTTCAAACTGGAGGCCTGTGACCAGCGGTGTGCCTCAGGGATTGGTGCTGGGTCCGCTGTTATTTGTTATTTATATTAATGATTTGGATGAGAATTTAGGAGGCATGGTTAGTATGTTTGCAGATGACACCAAGATTGGTGGCATTGTGGACAGTGAAGAAGGTTATCTACGATTGCCACGGGATCTTGATAAATTGGGCCAGTGGGCCGATGAATGGCAGATGGAGTTTTATTTAGATAAATGTGAGGTGATGCATTTTGGTCGATCAAATCGGGCCAGGACCTACTCCGTTAATGGTAGGGCGTTGGGGAGAGTTATAGAACAAAGAGATCTAGGAGTACAGGTTCATAACTCCTTGAAAGTGGAGTCACAGGTGGATAGGGTGGTGAAGAAGGCATTCAGCTTGCTTGGTTTCATTGGTCAGAACATTGAATACAGGTGTTGGGATGTCTTGTTCAAGTTGTACAAGACATTATTAAGGCCACACTTGGAATACTGTGCAAAGTTCTGGTCACCTTATTATAGAAAGGATATTATTAAACTAGAAAGAGTGCAGAAAAGATTTACTAGGATTCTACCGGGGCTTGATGGTTTGACTTATAGGGAGAGGTTGGATAGACTGAGAATTTTTTCCCTGGAGAGTAGGAGGTTTAGGGGTGATCTTATAGAAGTCTATAAAATAATGAGGGGCATCGATAAGTTAGATCGTCAAAATCTTTTCCCAAAGGTAGGGGAGTCTATAACGAGGGGGCATAGATTTAAGGTGAGAGGGGAAAGATACAAAAGGGTCCAGAGGGGCAATTTTTTCACTCAAAGGGTGGTGAGTGTCTGGAACGAGCTGCCAGAGGCAGTAGTAGAGGCGGGTACAATTTTGTCTTTTAAAAAGCATTTGGACAGTTACATGGGTAAGATGGGTATAGAGGGATATGGGCCAAGTGCAGACAACTGGGACTAGCTTCGTGGTATAAACTGAGCGACATGGACATGTTGGGCCGAAGGGCCTGTTTCCATGTTGTAAACTTCGATATAAAAAGGTTCGAATTTTGAAGATAATCGCTAACTAAACAAAAATACTCAGACCGCAAATTTCCCAGAGAGTTAGAAACTTTGTTATTATTTTCTGGAGAGTGTACTTTACAATAATTACACTAATAATTAATATTAATTGAAAAGGTATTGGTTCCATCTCCAGTTAATAATTAATTAAACAATAATTATAGACCTTGACCAACACTCTAATGTTGAACAAACTATTTAAAATATTTTATTTCAATTCTCTGTATCACACGGGGGTCAGACAGCGCTTCTGCTGAGAAATATCGGGGACAGAAATGTTTGTGTGGTATCAGTCGGCAGTAGGTGCAGCTTTGAATGGTGTTTTGCACTCAGTGAGTTAACTTGCACCCCAGACTCCGATACTCTCTATTCGAACATTGAACGCGCTCTACTTCTAACAGGCTCACTTTAAAAAGTCCGATTAGAATTTCAACTCCAGTCTGCTCTGTTCATACAAGAACCGCAGGGGACAAAATTAATCAAACTGCCGCGGTATTTTTATTCAATTTCGGTTTTAAAACTTAGTTTGACTCAAATGCCCTTAGGAAATTTAATCTAAGTGTTAATCAGATCTAAAATATGCTAAACATATGCATTGATACTGACACAAATGGAGGATTGTTGTCTACTTGAAGCCGATGGAACACAAAATCAGGCAAACAACCAAAAGTGTGCAGTGAACAAAAAATTCTACAATCTAAATTCTACTTTACATTTTTCGCATTCGACGATCGCATTCAATGACAAATATTGAATAAAATATGCACGCTGTTTATAAATTGTTTTTTATGAGCATGAGATTTGTGAAAATGATTCAGGCAGTAAAAGAAATATCATGTGGTTTTCTCTGTTTTATACTTTGTAATCAACGCCCTTTAAATCACCGACAAAAAAAGTATTTTATTATCCACTCAGTTTTGTAAAATGAAATGAGATTTACCCTAATACTTAAAGTAAACGCATAACCTATCTGATAACAGTGCGAAAAAGTTTCCCTGTCTGTAAACCAGCATTTCTTATTGATGGAGATTAATAAATGTGCAGATCAAGAAACATTACTTAGAAGAAGACACTGTACATTCAAATGCATCAAATAGAAAGCTCACTTTGATATAAAAGGTTTCGAATTTTGAAGATACTCGCTAACTCAACAAAAATACTCACAGTTCAGAATCTTGGAGAACTGGGACCTGTCGTAACATTATTTTTCGAAGAGTGTACTTTATAATAATTATACTAATAACTAATATTAATTGAATCAGTTTTGGTTCCATCTCCAGTTAATATTTAATGATAAAATATTTATAAACCTTGTCCTACATTCTATTGTTGAACAAACTGTTTAAAATGTGTTTATTTAAATTCTCTGTATCACACGGGGGTCAGACAGCGCTTCCACTGAGATATATCAAGGACAGAAATGTCTGTGTGGGATCAGACGGCGGTAGGTGCAGTTTTGACTGGTGTTCTACACTCAGTGAGTTAACTTACACCCCAGACTCCGATACTCTCCATTCTCACAGTGACCTCGCTCTACTTCTAACAGGCTCAGTTTAAATAGTCAAATTAGAATTTCAACTCCAGTCTGCTCTGTCTCTAAAAGAGCCGCATGGGACAAAATAAAACAAACTGCCGCCGTATTCGTGATCGATTTCGGTTTTAAATCAATGTTTGACCCACATCTGCTCTGGGAAATTAAAGTAAGTGTTAATCAGATCTGAAATATTCTAAACATAGTTACAGATACCGACAGAAGTGGAGAATTGTTCCCTATTTGAAGTTGATGGAACTCAAACTCAGACAATCAAAATCTGTATTAAATGAAAATTCTCCGAATTAATTAAACCATCTCAGCGTTCACTTGATACGATCACATTGACTCACAAATCTGAATAAAATATACCCGTTTTCTTCAAATTGGTTTTGATCAGCACGCGATTTTTCAAAATGATTCAGCGAGTGAAATACATTTCATGTTTTTCTCTGTTATATGATGGGCACTAAATGCTCTTTAAATTCTCTTTAAATTATCCACAAAAGCAGGATTTAATATCTAATCAGTTTTATAAAATTAAAAAAAGAAATTTACGGAAATTACATTTGTTAAACCCATCTGATAACAGAGCGAGAACGTTTCCCTGTCTGTAAAGCAGCATTCCTTATTGATAGAGATTAATAAATATAATCAAACACGGACTGGAAAGAGTGAGAAACCGAACGGAGTCACCGACCGACAAACTCAGCAAAAAATATCGTGCAGGTGGAAGGAGACTGAGAAACAAGTCCCGATATCTCATTACACTCTACAGGACACTGTTTAAAAAGTATGGAGCATGTGGAAGATTATGAAACATTAATTACGACATGACACTCGACATAGCATTGTATGAAATAGAAAGCTTAATTTAATATAAAAGTTAGAAATTTGAAGATATCACTAACTAAACAAAAATTCTGATTCTGCAAATTCACCGGAGATTTAGGATCTTCAGTAACATCATTTTTGGAGACTGTACTTAATAATAATTATATTAACTATTAATAATAATTGAAACAATATTGGTTCCATCTCTAGTGAATATTTAATTATGAAATATCTATCGTCCTTGTCCAACACTCCAATGCTGAACAAACTACTCAAAATATTGTAGTTCAATTCTCTGCATCACACGCGGGTCAGACAGCGCTTCCACTGAGAAAAATCAAGGACAGAAATGTCTGTGTGGGATCAGTCGGCAGTAGGTGCAGCTTTGACTGGCGTTCTACACTCAGTGAGTTAACTTACACCCCAGACTCCGATACTTTCTATTCTAACAGTGACCGCGCTCTCCTTCTAACAGGCTCAGTTTAAATAGTCCGATTAGAATTTCAACTCCAGTCTGCTCTGTCTGTACAAGAGCCGCAGGTGAAAGGGGATTGAGAAATAAGCCCCGATTTCACATTAAACTCGACATGACACGATTACAATTGAAGAAAACAACATTTCCTTTCCACATCACCTCAATGTGTTCCGTAGTAAAGAACAATAATTATATTAATGAGGCAGATATTTTAATAATAATCACGGTATCAATAGATAACCGAGTACTTTCAATGATCAATAACTCAGAGTTCAGAACCTATAGTAGAAATAGGGTCAGGAAGGCCCGCAGCATCGTCCCGGGAGCCGCTCACACCGATGGGACCCAAACATTAACCGAACTGTTCGCAGATACCGAGCGGTCCCTCCAGCTCCTCCCGACTGATCTGGGAGATAATTCGTTCACAACAGTTTATACAGAAACCAATGTTTCCTTCCAAATAACCAATAGATTTTTATCAAGTGTGAAGCGTGAATTGCAGTCCGGTAAAATCCCACAATGAGAAGTAAGCTGCCCATTTCGAGATACAATGAGCCCAGGTTCCACCCACCGCCTTCTCCTCATAGAATCATTGAAAACATAAGCAAGAATAGGCCATTCGGCCCTTCAGGACCGCTCCGCCATTCAAAATGATCATGGCTGATCATCTAACTCAGTACCCTGTTCCCGCTTTTTCCCCATATGCCTTGATCCCTTTCGCTTTAACAAATAGATCTTTCTCCTTCTTGAATATGTTCAATGACTTGGCCTCCACTGCCTTCTGTGGTAGAGAATTCCACAGGTTCACCATCCTCTGACTGAAGAAATTTCTCCTCATCTCGGTTCGAAATGGCATACCCAGTATCCTGAGACTGTGACCCCTGTTTATGGATTCCCCATCCATCGGGATCATCCTCCCTGCATCCAGTCTGTCTAGTCCTGTTAGAATGTTATATGTTTCGGTGAGATCACCTCTCATTCTTCTAAACTCTAGTGAATCTCGGCCTAGTCGACCCAATCTCTCCTCATACGTCAGTCCTGCCATCCCAGGAATCAGTCTGGTAAACCTGCATTGCACTCCCTCCATGGCAAGGACATCCTTCCTCAGATAAGGAGACCAAAACTGCACACAATACTCCAGATGTGGTCTCACCAAGACCCTGTATAAATGCAGTAAGACATCCCTGCTCCTGGAGTCAAATCCTCTTGCAATGAACGCCAACATACCATTCGCCTTTCTAACTGCTTGCTGCACCTGAATGCTCGCTTTCATCGACTGGTGTACAAGGATACCCAGGTCTTGTTTCACCTCCCCTTTTCCCAATCTATCACCATTCAGATAGTAATCTGTCTTTCTGTTTTTAGAACCAAAGTGGATAACCTCACATTTATCCACGTTACTCTGCATCTGCCACGGACTTGCCCACTCACCCAACTTGTCTAAATCACATTGGAGCCTCTTTGCATCCATCTCCCAGCTCACATTCCACCCCAGCTTTGTGTCGTCTGCAAACTTGGAAATGTTACATTCAGTTCCCTCATCCAAATCATTGATATATATTGTGAATAGCTGGGGCCCAAGCACTGATCCCTGCGGTACCCCACTAGTCACTACCTGCCACCCGGAAAAAGACCCGTTTATTCCTACTCTGTTTCCTGTCTCTCAACCAATTCTCAATCCATGCCAGTATATTCCCCCCAATCCCATGTGCTTTAATTTTGCAGACTAACCTCTTGTGTGGGACCTTATGAAAAGCCCACTGAAAACCAAGTATATCACATCCACTGGTTCTCCCCTATCTATTATACTAGCAACCTCCTCAAAAACTCCTGTCGATTTGTTAAGCATGATTCCCCTTTCATAAACTCATGCTGACTTTGTCCAATCCCGTTAATGCCTTCCAAGTGTTCTGTTATCACATCCTGTATAATAGACTCTAGCATTTTCTCCACTACTGATGTTAGGCTAACTGGTCTGTAATTCCCTGCTTTTTCTCTCCCTCCTTCTTTAAATAGTGGGGTTACATTTTCCACCCTCCAATCTGTAGGAACTGTTCCAAAGTCTATAGAATTTTGAAAGATGACCACCAATGCATCCTCTATTTCCAGGGCCACTTCCTTTAGTACGCTGTTCGGAATGGGGAATGATTTCATATGAACGTGTTACATAAAATGATGTCAATATGTTAGAATTTAAATGAACTGCGGCTGTAATATGTGAAGTGACCTGCTGCTGCTCCAGACCTGTCCCAATGGGGTCATCGGTCCTGCTGTAGCCCGGCTGGTGCTAACCATCGGTGGGATGGTGACCAGCTGGATTCGGGAATCTCCCGACTTGGGATGTTCATGGATCCATAAGACTATAAGACCATAAGAGATCGGAGCAGGAGTGGGCAATTCGGCCCCTCGAGCCTGCTCCGCCATTCAATGAGATCATGGCTGATCTGATTTTTACCTCAACTCCACTTTCCCGCTTTTTCCCCATATGCATTAACACCCTTGCTGATCAAAAATTTGACTAACTCAGCCTTGAATGTATTCAATGACTCTGCCTCCACAGCTTTTTAGGCTAAAGAATTCCAAAGATTCACGACCCTCTGGGAGAAAAAATTCCTCCTCATTTCTGTCTTAAACGGGCGACCCCTTATTCTGAGGCTATGTCCCCTAGTTTTAGATTCCCCCATGAGGGGTAACATCCTCTCAGCATCTACCCTATCAAGTCCCCTCAGAATCATGTATGTTTCAATAAGATCTCATCTCATTATTCTAAACTCCAATGAGTATGTACCCAACCTGTTCAATCTTTCCTCATAAGACAACCCTTCCATACCCGGAATCAACCTAGTGAACCTTCTCTGTACTGCCTCCAATGCAAGTATGTCCTTCCTTAAATAAGGGCACCAGAACTGTAGGCAGTACTGCAGGTGTGGTCTCACCAGCACCCTGTACAGTTGTAGCATGACTTCCCTTCTTTTATACTCCATCCTCCTCGAAATAAAGGCCAATATTCCGTTTGCCTTCTGGATTACATGCTGCACCCGTATGTTGACTTTTTATGTTTCATGTAAGAGGACACCCAGATCGTTCTGTACCACAGCATTTTGTAGTATTTCTGCATTCAAATAATATTTGGCTTTCTTATTTTTTCCTCCCAAAATGGATGACTTCACATTTTCCCACATAATATTCCATCTGCCAAATTTATGCCCATTCGCTTAACCTGTCAATATCCCCGTGCAGACACATTGTGTCCTCATCGCAATTTGCTTTTCCACCTATCTTTGTATCGTCAGCAAATTTGGCCACAAGGCACTCTGTTCCTTCATCCAAGTCATTGATATATGTTGCAAATAGTTGAGGCTCCAGCACTGAGCGCTGTGGCACCCCACTAGTCACAGATTGCCATTTTGAAATAGACCCTTTTAACCCGACTCTTTGTTTCCTGCTAGTTAGCCAATCCTCCATCCATGCCAGCATATTAACCACAACAGCATGAGCTCTTATCTTGTGCAGTAATCATTTATGTGGCACCTTATCGAATGCCTTTTTTGCAAATCCAAATATACTGCATCCATTAGATCCCCTTTATTCTCCCTGCCCGTTACTTAGAATCATAGAAAGGTTACAGCAGGGAAGGAGGCCATTCAGCCCATCGAGTGCGCGCCGGCTCAAAACAAGAGCAATCCAGCCAGTCTCACTCACCCGCCCTTTCCCCGTAGCCCTGCAAACCTTTTCCTTTAAAGTACTTATACAATTCCTGTTTGAAGGCCATGATTTAATTTGCCTCCACCATGCCCTCGGGCAGTGCCCTCAAAGAACTCCAATAAATTTGTCAGACATGATCTCCCCTTCATAAAACCATGCTGACTTTCCTTGATTGTGTTATGAGTCTCCAAATGACCTGCTACTACTTCCTTAATAATGGAATCTGGAATTTTCCCAATGATGGATGTTAGGCTAACTGGTCGATAGTTACCTGCTTTATGTCTCATTCCCTTCTTGAATAGTGGTGTTACGTTTGCAGTTTTCTAATCCGCTGGGACCTTTCCAGAATCTACTGAATTCTGGAATATTACAACCAATGCATCCACTATCTCTGTAGCCACTTCCTTTAAGACCCTCGGATGCAAGCCATCAGGACCAGGGGACTTATCAGCCTTAAGACCCATTAGTTAACCGAGCACTTTTACTCTAGTGACAGTGATTGTTTTTAGTTCCTTCCTCCCCTTTGCCCTTTGATTTTCTACAATTATTAGTATATTATTGGTGTTTTCTGCTGTGAAGACAGATACAAAATATCTGTTCAATTCCTCTGCCATTTCCTCTCTGTATCGGGAAAGACAATTTAAAAATGTAATGATGATCAATGAAATGACGATCGGTGAAATGATGATCAATGAAATAATGATCGTTGAAATGATGATCAGTGAAATGATGATCAGTGAAATGAAGATCGAAGAAATGATCACCGGTGAAATGATGATCGGTGAAATGACGATCGGTGAAATTACGATCAATGAAATGATGATCAACGAAGTGATGAGCAATGAAATGATGATCAGTGAAATGATGATCAATGAAATGATGATCGATGAAATGATGATCAGTGAAATGATGATCAGTGAAATGATGATCGATGAAATGATGATCAGTGAAATGATGATCAGTGAAATGATGATCGATGAAATGATGATCAGTGAAATGATGATCAATGAAATTATGATCAGAGAAATGATGATCAGTGAAATGATTATCAATGAAATGATGATCAGTGAAATGATGATCAATGAAATGATCAATAAAATGATGATCAGTGAAATGATGATCAGTGAAATGATGATCGAAGAAATGATGACCGGTGAAATGATGTTCGGTGAAATGATGACCGGTGAAATGATGATCGGTGAAATGACGATTAATGAAATGATGACCAATGAAGTGATGAGCAATGAAATGATGATCGGTGAAATGATGATCAGTGAAATGATGATCGATGAAATGATGATCAGTGAAATGATGATCAATGTAATGATCAATAAAATGATGATCAGTGAAATGATGATCAGTGAAATGATTCTCAATGAAATGATGATCAATGAAATGATGATCAGTGAAATGATGATCGGTGAAATGATGGTCACTGAAATGATGATCAATGAAATGATGATCAGTGAAATGATGATCAATGAAATGACGATCGGTGAAATGCTGATCGGTGAAATGACAGTCAATGAAATGACGATCGGTGAAATGACGATCGGTGAAATGATGATCAATGAAATGATGATCAGTGAAATGATGAGCAATGAAATGATGATCGGGGAAATGATGATCGGTGAAATGACAATCAATGAAATGACGATCGGTGAAATGATGATGAGTGAAATGATGATCAATGAAATGATGATCAGTGAAATGATGATCAGTGAAATGATGATCAATGGAATGACGATCGGTGAAATGACGATCGGTGAAATGACGATCAGTGAAATTGATTTGAGTCCAAGAAAACTCCTTCCTCGGTTTAACATGAGTTTCCACCACCCCTCCCCCGGTTATGCCGACATTTTGCATTATCCCAATCCCGGTCCGTGACTGGTTTCTTTTTCAGACTCACACATGCCATTGGTCTCTCAGGAGGTGAGATGTGAGCACAGTGTAAAAGGAGAGTCCGCGAGCGGGAGGAGAGTCTGAGAGGTGAACGCAGTGTAAATCTAAGGCAAGTCATGGCAGCACAGCACACACCCGTCATATGCTTCTCCTGTACTATGTGGGAAGTCATGGAAACTAACAGTGTCCCTGGCGACCATGTGTGCAGGAAGTGTGTCCGGCTGCAGCTATGGCTAACCGTATTTCGGAGCTGGAGCTGCGGGTGGATTCACTGTGGAGCGTCCGCGATGCTGAGACTATTGTGGACAGCACGTTCAGTGAGGTGGTCACAACGCAGGTAAAGATTACGCAGGCAGAAAGGAAATGGGTGACCGCCAGGCAGAGTAAAATGACTAGGCAGGTAGAACAGGAGTCTCCTGGGGCCATCTCCCTCTCAAACAGATACACCGCTTTGGATACTGTTGGGGGAGATGGCTTATCATGGGAAAGCAGCAAGAGCCAAGTTCGGGGCACCACGGGTGGCTCGGCTGCACAGTAGGGGAGGAAAAAGAGTGGCAGGGCTGTAGTGATAGGGGATTCAATTGTAAGGGGAACAGATAGGCGTTTCTGCGGCCGCAAACGTGACTCCAGGATGCTATTTTGCCTCCCTGGTGATAGGGTCAAGGATGTCACCGAGCGGCTGTCGGGCATTCTGGAGGTGGAAGATGAACAGCCAGTAGTCATGGTCCATATCGGTACCAATGACATAGGTAAAAAAAAGGGATGAGGTCCTGCAAGGTGAATTTAAGGAGTTAGGAGATAAATTAAAAAGCAGGACCTCAAAGGTAGTGATCTCAGGATTACTACCAGTGCCACGTGCTAGTGAGTATAGGAACAGGAGAATAGACCAGATGAATGCGTGGCTGCAGGGATGGTGTAGGAGGGAGGGATTTAGATTCCTGGGAAATTGGGTCCGGTTCTGGGGAAGGTGGGACCTGTTCAAGCGGGACGGGATACACCCGACCAGAACCGACACAAATGTCCTCGCGGGGTTGTTTGCGAGTGCTGTTGGGGAAGGTTTAAAATAGAATGGCAGGGTGATGGGAACCTGAGCAGGGAGACAGGGGAGGGAGAAACAAGGATCGAAACAAAAGACAGAAAGGGAAGAAGCAATAGTGGAAGGCAAAGAAAACAATTGCGAAAAACAAATAGGGCCATAGTTTAAAATAATACTAAGATGACTAGCAATCTTAAAAAGGCAAGTCTAAAGGCATTTTGTCTTAATGTGCAGAGCATTCGCAATACGCTCGATGAATTAACAATGCAGATAGATATTAACGGTTATGATTTAGTTGCGATTACGGAGACATGGCTGCAGGGAGATTAAGGATGGGAACTGAACATCCAGGCGTATTCAATATTTAAGAAGGACAGACAAAAAGGGAAAGCAGCTGGGTAGCGTTGTTAGTAAAGGAGGAAATCAATGCAATCGTGAGGAAGGATATTGGCTCGGAAAATCAGGGTGTGGAATCTGTATGGTTGGAGCTAAGAAACACCAAGGGGCAGCAAACGTTGGTGGGGGTTGTCTTTTGGCCCCCTAACAGCAGTGGAGGTGTAGTGGAGGGCATTAAACAGGAAATTAGAGACGCATGCAAGAAGGGTACAACTATAATCATGGGTGACTTTAATTTACATATAGATTGGTCAAACCAAATTAGCAATAATACTGTGGGTGAGGAATTCCCAGAGTGTGTACGTGATGGATTTCGAGACCAATATGTTGAGGAACCAACTAGAGAACAAGCGATCCCAGACTGGGTACAGTGCACTGAGAAAGGATTAATTAACAATCTTGTTGTGCGGGGTCCCTGAGGGAAGAACAACCATAACATGATATAATTCCTCATTAAGATGGAGATTTTAGTAGTTGAATCCGAAACTAGGGTCCTGAATCTAAATAAAGGAAATTACGAAAGTATGAGGTGTGAGTTGGCTTGGATAGATGGGGGATCTTTACTAAAAGGGATGACGATGGATAGGCAATGGCTAATATTTAAAGAACGTGTGCAGGAATTACAACAATTATTCATTCCTGTCTGGCGCAAAAATAAAACAGGAAAGGTGGCCCAACCGTGGTTTGAAAAAGAAATTAGGGATAGTATTAGATCCAAAGAGGAGACATATAAAATTGCCAGAAAAAGCCGCAAGCCTGAGGATTGGGAGCAGTTTAGAATTCAGTAAAGGAGGACAAAGAGATTAATTAAGAGGGGAAAATAGAGTATGAGAGTAAACTAGCAGGGAACATAAAAACTGACTGTAAAAGCTTCTATATATATGTCAAGAGAAAAAGATTAGTGAAGACAAATGTAGGTCCCTTACTGTCAGAAATGGGGGAAATTTTACTGGGGAACAAAGAAATGGCAGAACAACTAAACACATACTTTGGTTCTGTCTTCACAAAGGAGGACACAAATAACCTCCCGGAAATGTTAGGGAACCAAGGGTCGAGTGAGAGGGAGGAAATGATGGAAATCAGTATTAGTAAAAAAATAGTGCTAGGGAAATTAATGGGGCTAAAGGCTGACAAATCCCCAGGGCCTGATAATCTACATCCCAGAGTACGAAAGGAAGTGGCCCTGGAAATAGTGGATGCATTGATGGTCATCTTCCAAAATTCTATACTCTGGAACAGTTCCTACACATTGGAGGGTGGCAAATGTAACCCCACAATTTGGTGAAATAAGTGCAAGCTGTTGTTGCTATTTAATCTCTCTAAAACGTTCACCATCTGAATAATTCTTATATTGCAGTGGTTCAAGATGAATTCACACCACCACCTTCTCAGGGCAGCTGGGGATGGACAGCATATGACCCCAGAACACCATAACCTCATGGACTGGTGTGTTCAAGAAGAATGCCCGTCACCACCTTCTCAGGACAGGTGGACAATAAATTCCACCCCGGGCAGTGATGCCCCCATCCCAAATCAATAAAAGCAATCTACAACAACAAGGTGCATTTATATAGCACTTTTAACACAGTAAAACTTCCCAAGTTGATTGACAGGAGTGTAATCAAACAAAATCTTACACCGAGCGACATAAGAAGATATTCGGACAGGTGATCTAAAGCTTAGTCAAAGAGGTAGCTTTGAAGGAGCACCTTAAAGGAGGAGAGAGAGGTGGATAGGTTTAGGGAGGGAATTCCAGAGCTTAAGCTCCAGGTAACTGAAGGCATGGCCGCCAATGGTGGAGTGATTAAAATCAGGGGATGCGCAAGAGTCAAGAATTGGAGGACAGCCGAGACTCCCAAGAACGTCCATTGGTCGATGGGCCGAATGGCCTCCACCTGTGCGGTACCTACTGTAATCCTTTGATCTAAGATACATCGGATAAATGTTCAGTCTTTTCCTTTTCTCAGACGGTACTATTTCCCATTCATCTACACAACTGTCTTAACCTGCTGATCCCTCCAATATCTCCTGTATCCTTCCTCACAGTTTCCAATCCGCTCTCATTTTCTGTTTTAAACAAATGTTGAATCTAATTCTCTGTAAACCCATGTCCAAATCATTGATCTATAAAGAGAGTATATCGACTATCCCAACGCTCTCCTGATCGGCCTGACATTCTCCACTCTCTGTGAAGTTCAGCTGATCCAAAACTCTGCTGCTGGTATCCTATCTCGCACCAAGTCCCGCTCACCCTTCACCCCTGCTCTTACTGACCTACATTGGCTCCCGGTTCCCCAACGCCTCAAATTTCAATGGTCGCACAAAAGCCCACTAATGTCGTGCTTGGTGCGAAATTGTTTAGTTAATAGTAAACGTTATATTTCATTCAGTTTGCTCTTGTATCACAACAAACAGTGAAATACAATTATTAATATAATTAAAAAGAAACTCGAAGGACATGAACTAAGAGGGCAGAAGTTGGCGATATTCTGGGTCGGAAATATAACTTCCTGAATGAGATACAAAGTCGCGCCCTTTTTCAGTTAATTGAAATCAACAACAGGGGTGATTTATGGATTATAACATAGAGTCAATACCGAGTGTTTATAAAAAGTATTCCTACCATAACAGATTAGTAAGTATGTCAATAATCAAAACAATAATTAAATACTAAAATGTTTCTGGATCAATTAGACAACTTTCACAATTAAAGGAGTTCCTGTTGGATTTATGAAGCAAATAAAGTTCAAACATTAATTGTAGCTGGTTCCAGTAATGGAACTTGACCGTTAACACGTCGCGATCCACCAATTATTAGCAATATTATTATTACTGGAACATTTAACTTTACTTGAAATGTAAGATTATCGCCAAGAGATATCCACTATTAGCGGAGTAACTGTTAAGGCGTTGGGTTGAGATGCCTCCGTCTGAGTAGATCAAGTTAAAAACCTCATTAAAACATCGGACAGAGGGAGGTCACACCAAACAATCCAGACTCTTTGGCCAACAGCACAACCAGTAATTTCCAACACAATAACTCTATAAACCTTAACTAATCCCTGAATAAACGATACCACGCATAGAAAATAACCAAACATGCAGCGAATATTTACAAGACTGGGGAAAATTGCTCTGGTCGCTTTCTGTCGAAGATAAATATGCAAATGAGTTTAGTATTTGTTGCACAAAGGAACCAGAGTATAGAACATGTGGAAGGAGATTGAGAAACAGGTCCCGATATCTCATTAAACACAACATGATAGTGTATAAAAAGTATGGGGCATGTGGAAGGAGCTAGAGATACATTAATTGTTACATCACACTGTCTATATAAATATATGAAAAAGAAATTTAATTTAAAAAGGTCATAATTTTGAATATTATCATTAACTGAAGAAAAATACTCACACAGCAAAGCTCCTGGAGATTTAGGAATTTTCAGTAATTGAGATAGTTCGCTTACTAATAACAGTGCTAATAATTATTAATTGAACAATAGAATTTGAAGATATCACTAACTAAACAAAAATTCTGATACTGCAAATCCACCGGAGATTTAGGATCTTCAGTAACATCATTTTTGGAGACTGTACTTAATAATAATTATATTAACTATCAATACTAATTGAAACAATATTGGTACCTTCTCTAGTTAACATTTAATTATTAAATATTTATTGTCCTTGTACACAGTCTAATGCTGAACAAACAAGTCAATGTATTTTAAATCAATTCTCTGTGTCACACCGGGGTCAGACAGCGCTTCTACTGAGAAATATCGGGGACAGATATGTCTGTGTGGGATCAGTCGGCAGTGGGTGCAGCTTTGACTGGTGTTCTACACTCAGTGAGTTAACTTACACCCCAGACTCCGATACTCTCTATTCTCACAGTGACCTCGCTCTACTTCTAACAGGCTCAGTTTAAATAGTCCGATTAGAATTTGAACTCCAGTCTGCTCTGTCTGTACAAGAGCCGCAGTGGACACATTAAAACAATTTGCAGCGGTATTTTTATTCAATTTCGGTTTAAAATCTAAGTTTTACACAAATGTCCTCCGGTAATTTAAACTCGGTGTTAATCAGATCTAAAATATTCTCAATATGTTCACTGACACCGACAGAAATGAAGGGTTGTTGTCTATTTGAAGCTGATGGAACATAAAATCAGACAAACAAAAATGTGCATGGAACAAAAATTGGACAAATTTAATTATTTTTAATATACACATCACAGGATCACATTCAGAGACAAATTTGCATAAAATATGCACGCTTTTTATTGGTTTCCATGAGCATGAGATTTGTGAAAATGATTCAGGGAGTAAAATACATTTCATTTTCTTTCCCTGTTTTATGCTTTGCAATGAACCCTCTTTAAATCATCTGCAGAAACGGTATTTTAGCATTCAATCAGTTTGTTAACATGAAATTAGATTTACCCTAATACTTAAAGTAAACGCACAATCTATCTGATAACAGTGCGAGAACGTTTCCCAGTCTGTAAACCAGCATTTCTTACTGATAGAGATTAATAAATATAATCAACACACACTGGAAACAGGGAGAAACTGAACTAAGTCATCGACCGACAAACGTAACAAAAATATCGAGCGTGTGGCAGGTGATTGAGAATCAAGCCCTGGTGTCTCATTAAACTCTACAGGACACTATATAAAAAGAATGGGGCATGTGGAAGGAGATCAAGAAACATTAATTACAAGACACCGTGCATCCAAATTCACAGATGGAAAGAATGATTTGATGTTAAAAAATTCATAATTTTGAAGATAATCGCTAACTAAACAAAAATACTCACACAGCAAATGCCCCGGAGATTTAGAAACATTGTTATTATTTTCTGGAGAGTGTACTTTACAATATTTACACTTATAATGAATATTAATTGAAACAATATTGGTTGCATCTCTAGTTAATATTTAATTATGCAATATTATAGACCTTGTCCAACACTCTAATGTTGAACAAACTGTTTAAAATAATTTCAGTTCAATTCTCTCTAACACACAGGGGTCAGACAGCGCTTCTGTTGAGAAATATCGCGGACAGAAATGTCTGTGTAGGATCAGTTGGCAGTCGGTGCAGTTTTGACTGGTGTTCTGCACTCAGTGAGTTAATTTACACCCCAGACTCCGATACTCTCTATTCTAACAGTGACCGCGCTCCACTTCTAACAGGCTCAGTTTCAATCGTCCGGTTGGAATTTCACCTCCACTCTGCTCTGTCTGTTCAAGAAACGCAGGTGGATGGCGATTGAAAAACAAGTCTCGATCTATCATTAAACACCACATAACACTTTATAATAATCACGGAGCATGTGGAAGGAGCTTGAGAAAAGTTTATTCTATGATGCTGTATATGAAAACGTATGAAATAGAAAGCTTCATTTAATATAAAAGGGTGATCATTTTAAAGATCATCAGAAACTGAACAACAATCCTCACACAGCAAATCCCACAGACATTTAGGAAATTTCAGTAACATCATTTTTGGAAACTGTCCTTAATAATACTTATACTAATAATTAATACCAATTTTTAAAAATGGTTTTACCTCTCGTTAATATTTAATCAAACAATATTTATAAACCTTGTCGAACAATTTAGTGCTGAACAAACTATTTTAAAATGTTTATTTCAATTCTCTGTAACACACGGGGGTCAGACAGCGCTTCTACTGAGAAATACCGGGGACAGAAATGTCTGTGTGGGATCAGTCGGCAGTTGGTGCAGCTTTGACTGGTGTTCTACACTCAGTGAGTTAACTTACACCCCAGACTCCGATACTCTCTATTCTAACTGTGACCGCGCTCCACTTCTAACAGGCTCAGTTTAAATAGTCCGATTACAATTTCGACTCCAGTCTGCTCTGTCTGTACAAGAGCCGCAGGTGAAAGGCGATTGAGAAACAAGCCCCGAATTCTCATTAAACTCCACATGACACGATTACAATTCATGAAAAGAACATTTCTTTTCCACATCACCTCAATGTGTTCTGCATTAAAGATCAATAATTATATTAATGAGGCAGATAGTTTAATAATAATAACCTTATCAATAGATAACCGAATACTTTCAATGATCAATAACTCACAGTTAAGAACCTGTAGCAGAAATAGGGTCAGGAAGGGCCTCAGCATCGTCCTGGCAGCCGCTTACACCGATGGGACCTGAACATTAACCGAACTGTTCGCAGCTACCGAGCGGTCCCTCCAGCACCACCCGACTGATCTGGGAGTTAATCCGTTTACAACAGTTTGTACAGAAACCAATGTTTCCATCCAAATAACCAATAGATTTTAATCAGGTGTGAAGCGTGAATTACAGTCCGGTAAAATCCCCCAATGAGAAGGAAGCTGCCCGTTTCTAGATACAGTGAGCCCAGGTTCCTCCCACCGCCTTCTCCTGAGAGACCAATGGCCTGTGTGAGTCTGAAAAGGAAACCAGTCACTGACCGGGCATTGGGATGATGAAAATATCGGAATAACCGGGGTAGGGGTGGTGGAAATTGATGGAAAACGGAGCAAGGAGTTTTCTTGGACTTAAATCAATTGCACTGATCATCATTTCACAGATCATCATTTCACCGATCATCATTTCACTGACCATCATTTCACAGATCATCATTTCATAGACCATCATTTCACCGATCATCATTTCACTGATCATCATTTCACCGACCATCATTTCACAGATCATCATTTCATTGATCCTCATTTCATTGACCATCATTTCACCGATCATCATTTCACCGACCATCATTTCACAGATCATCATTTCATTGATCACCATTTCACCGATCATCATTTCACCGACCATCATTTCACAGATCATCATTT
Source organism: Heptranchias perlo (assembly GCF_035084215.1). Classification (NCBI taxonomy): domain Eukaryota; kingdom Metazoa; phylum Chordata; class Chondrichthyes; order Hexanchiformes; family Hexanchidae; genus Heptranchias; species Heptranchias perlo. Next base: position 4,006,725 of record NC_090344.1, on the reverse strand, counting down.
CATTGATCACCATTTCACAGATCATCATTTCACCGATCATTTCATTGATCATCATTTCACCGATCATCATTTCACCGATCATCATTTCATTGATGCTCATTTCACAGATCATCATTTCACCGATCATCATTTCACGAATCATCATTTCATTGATCATCATTTCACCGATCATCATTTCTTTGATCATCATTTCACTGATCATCATTTCACTGAATTTTTAAATTGCCTTTCCTGGTAGAGTGAGGTGAATGTGAGATCCATGAACACCCCGAGCCGGGAGATTCCCGAGTCCGGCCGGGCACCATCCCACTGATGGTCGGCACAGCTGGACAGAAAACCCCATTGGGACACGGCCTGAGCAGAAACAGTTCACTTCACACATTACAGCAGCAGCGGACATATTGAGATTATTCTATGTAACACATTAATATGAAATCATTCCCCATTCCAAACAAATATCCTGATTGTTATCCACCCCGTGGAGATCCCTCTCTCCATCACACCAACTAAAGCTGGAGCTTGTCTCAGTGACCGGGCTCAGAATGGTGCTGTCACTTACTGGCTACCCCGGTAACTGCAGCTAGACATATCTCGCACTGAGCAGAGTTTCAGCCCCTGCCCCAGGAATTGCACCCATACATATCTCACACTGAGCAGAGTTTCAGTCCCTGCCCCCGGGAACTGCACCCATACATATCTCACACTGAGCAGAGTTTCAGTCCATGTCTCGGTAACTGCAGCTATACATATCTCACACTGATCAGAGTTTCAGTCTCTGCCCCCGGGAACTACATCGATACATATCTCACACTGAGCAGAGTTTCAGTCCCTGTCCCGGGAACTGCAGCTGTATATTTCTCACACTGAGCAGTTTATGTCTCTGCCCCGGGTAGGGAGTCCTGGGCTCAGACAGAACTCTTACCTGGAATGTAATGGAGAGACACTATGGAGTTAGAGGCAACACTGGGAACAGCAGAAATCTCCCCTAAAATGTGACGGACAGAAACTATTGCGTTAGAGGGGGACCTGGGATCAGACAGAAATCTCACCTGAAATGTAACGGACAGGCACTATAACGTAGGGGCATAGGACATAGGAGCAGGAGTGTGCCATTCTGCACTTCGAGTCTGTTCCGTCATTCAGGGATATCATGGCTGATCTGTTTCCTCACTCCATTCATCTACTTGAATTTATAAAACACTGGTTCGGCCTCAGCTGGAGTATTGTGTTCAATTCTCAGCACCACACTTTAAGATGTCAATACCTTAGAGAGGGTGCAGAAGAGATTTGCATGAATGGTACCAGGGATGAGGGAGTTCAATAATGTGGAGAGATTGCAGAAGCTGGGGTTGTTCTCCTTACAGCAGAGAAGGTTAAGAGGAGATTAAACAGAGGTGTTCAAAATCATGAACGCTTTTGATAGTGTAAATAAGGAGAAACTGTTTCCAGTGGCAGAAGGGTCGGTAACCAAAGGACACAGATTTAAGTTGATCGATAAAAGTGCCAGAGGCAACATGAGGAAACATGTTTTTATTCAGCAAGTTGTAATGATCTGGAATGCACTGCCTGAAAGGGCGGTGGAAGCAGATTCAGTACTAACTTTGAAAAAGGAATTGGATAAATACTTGAAGGGAAAAATTTACAGGGCTATTTGGAAAGAGCAGGGGAGTGGGACTATTTGGACAGCTATTCAAAGAGCCGGCACAAGCACGACGGGCCGAATTGCTTCCTCCTGCGATGTACCTACAATGATACAAGAGCTCCTTATTACTTAATCCCTTTGTTGTCGAAAATCTATCGATCTCAGATTTAAAATTACGAATTGAGATGGTTTTTGCTGCTTTTTGTGCGAGAGTTCCACATTTCTACCAACCCTTGCGTGAAGAAATGTTTCCTAACTTCTCTCCTGAATGGCCTGGCTCTAATTATAAGGTTAAGTCCCCTTGTTCTGGATTCCCCATCAGTGGAAAAAAAATTCTCTTTATCTACCCTTTCAATTCCGTTCAAAATCTTAAAACCAACAATCAAATCACCCCTTAACCTTCTATATTCAAGGAAATACAAGCTGAGTTTATGTAATCTCTCCTCATGATCTAACCCTTGGAGCCCTGGTATCATTCTGGTGAAACGGCACTGCACTCCTTCCAAGGCCAATATATCCTTTCTAATGTTCGAGCCATTTAGAACATATGAACATAAAAAATAGGAGCAGGAGTAGGCCATACGGCCCATCGATCCTGTTCCGGCATTCAATAAGATCATGGCTGATCTTTAACCTCAAATCTACTTTCCTGCCCGATCCCCATATCTCCTGATTCCCCTAGAGTGCAAAAATCTATCTATCTCAGCCTTGAAAATATTCAACGACTCAGCATCCATAACCCTATGGGGTAGAGAATTTCAAAGATTCAGAACCCTCTGTGTGAAGAGATTCCTCCTCATCTCAGTCGTAAATGGCCGACCCCGTATCCTGCAACTATACTCCCTGGTTCTAGACACTCTTGCCATGGGAAACAACCTCTCAGCATCTACCCTCTTAAGCCTTCTCAGAATCTTGTATGTTTCAATCAGATCACCTCTCATTCTTTTCAACTCCAGACAGTATAGGCCCATTCTACTCAATTTCTCCTCACTGGGCAACCCTTTCATCCCAGGAATCAATCTAGCGAACCTTCGTTGCACTGCCTCCAAGGCAAGTATATCCTTCCTTTGATAACGAGGCCAGAACTGTACACAGTACTGCAGGTGAGGGCTCACCAAAGCCCTGTACAATTGTAGTAAGAGTTCCTTACTCTTGTACTCCAAACCCCTTGCAATAAAGGCCAACATGCAATTTGCCTTCCTTTTGCTTACTGTACCAGCATGTTAACATTTTGTGTTTCCGGTACGAGGACATCGAAATCTCCCAGAACACCAATATTTAACAGTTTCTCACGATTTAAAAAAATATTCTGTTTGTCTACTTTTCCTAACAAAGTGAATAACCTCACATTTCCCCACATTATACCCCATATGCCACCTTCTTGTCCACTCACCTAACCTGTCCACATCCCTTTGCAGACTCATTGTGTTCTCCTCACAGCTTAGTTTCCAACTAGTTCCCCTTTATCTGTCCTGCTGGTTACATCTTCAAAGAACTCTAATAAATTTGTTGAACACGATTTCCCTTTCATAAAACCATGCTGACTCTGCTAATCATATTATGATTTTCTAAGTGCCTTGTTACCACTTCCTTAATAATGGAGTCCAGCAATTTCCCGACGACTGATGTCAGGCTAACTGGCCTGTAGTTCCCTGTTTTCTCTCTCCCTCCTTTTGTTGAACAGCGGTGTTACATTTGATACCTTCCAATCTGGGACATTTCTGGGATCTAGAGAATCTTGGAAGATCATAACCAATGTATCTGCACCTCAGCAGCCACCTCTTTTGGAACACTAGGATAGAGGCCATCAGGTCAAGGGGCTAAAAAGGTGGATATAAAGGCTAACATTATTTTAGCTTTCGTGGTTATTTTTGAACCAGCCAACTGTTTTTTAGTGATCTGTGTACAGGGGCCAATAAATCTCGTTGGGCCTCCACTGTTTCTATATTTTCAACATTTAAAAAATGGTACAAAATAGATGACCACACACTTACCTATGTTGAATTCCATCTGCCATAGTTTCGCCTACATTTCGAGGGCCCTGAGATCAGGCAGAAATCTCCCCTGAAATGTAATGGACCGACACTATAGAGTTAGAGGGAGGCCCTGGAATCAGCCAAAAATCTCCCCGGAAATGTAATGGACAGACAGTATAGAGTTAGAGGGAGGCCCTGGGATCAGGCAGAAATTTTCCCCTGAAATGTAATGGACAGACACGAAAGAGTTGGAGGGAGCCCTGGGATCAGACAGAAATCTCACCTGAAATGTAATGGACAGACACTGTAGAGTGGGAGTGGGCACTGGGATCAGGCAGAAATCTCCCCTGAAATGTAATGGACAGACACCATAGAGTTAGAGGGAGGCCCTGGGATCAGACAGAAATCTCACCTGAAATCTAATGGACAGACACTATAGAGTTGGAGGGGGCCCTGGGATCAGACAGAAATCTCACCTGAAATGTCATGGAAAGACACTATAGAGTTGGAGGGGGCACTGGGATCAGACAGAAATCTCACCTGAAATGTAATGGAAAGACACTATAGAGTTGGAGGGGGCCAAGGGATCAGACAGAAATCTCACCTGAAATATAATGGATATTGGAAGTGAAAAGAGATGATTATTCTCCAGCTAGATATGCAGTTTGGGAATGAGAGGGAACCTGTCTGCTGGCAACAAAGCAAAAAAGAAAACTGTTCAATCGTTTAATGTAATCGCTTAATATCATCCTTTAATCCTTGATATAAAGATCATATTAAATGTGAATAACTCATTAGTTAGTGTCAGAGAAAGTTCTTCATTTATGTGTGACCACTATAATTTTTTTACAGTTTAAACCTAGTGTGTTGCCCTTTCTATATCCTGATTATAATCAGTGTATTAACTGAGAGAGCTTGTGGTTTACAGTGTTTACTGTCAGTCACAGACTGCAAAGTATTTAACCAAATGTTCAACAAGCCATGAAATACACAGACAGAAACAGACTTGAACCATTCATACCTATTCTACACTGGCCTTTAGTTCATGTTTGAAACTAACCGCGATATTCATCTGAAATATCTGCTTGAAGTTTTTCTTTCTACCCTCGATGACCAAAACTCCCCAAAAGGGGCCAGTTTCAAAGTACGCACATAAATATTTCTAACAATTGTGCGGCTATTTAAAATATTGTGAGTTTGGACTGGGATTTGTGTGTCTGATTATTGTTCAATTCGGTGGATTCTCCAGAATCCCAAATCCATGCATTATGAGTGAACCAAAGCGAGGAGTATGGAGAATTTCACAGTGAAGTCCCAAAGAGATAATCAAAAAAATGCTTTCCATTTTAGAGAGAACAACCGCTCTAACAGGGGACCATTAGCAAACTGATGGGATTGAGATGACCTTTAGTCTCAATATCATCTGAAGCTCAGACTTTGTTTTTGGTGCTCAGGTCACCGTGTGTCTGTTCTCCGAGCATTTAGTTCTTGTTAGATTGTGAGTGACCGTTCAGTACAGCGATAAAGTCTCCTTTACTCTCTAGCTTTTTTTCTGCATCGGTTCAATTAAGTTCCAACGATAATTTCAACCACATCTCTTCACTCAATACTTGGACCAGTTTCCGATGTTTACAACTTTACTGTCAATGGAAGTTCGGGCCACAAATCGTGTCGCCCTTTCGAGAGCGGGTGTGCAATGAATGCTCTTTCCAGCTTCCTCTCGAGGCTTATCTCATCCGTGTGATGTTGAACACCTGCTCTGAGATTTCATCTTTTATTCACTGCGGCAGGATGACGCTAGATTTCGTCATGTAGTTCAATATTTCAAATATAATGTATTCAGAAATAAGAGGGAAGGAGCAAGGGACGGTGGGGTGGAGGTGTTCATCAGAAATAACAAAATGGCCGTAGCAGGAGGGGATATAACTAACAAAGAGTTAAAACACAATCCATAGGATTAAGTTGAAGGATAGGAATGGATCAGTCACACTATTGGTGATATACTCCAGCCCACCAAATAGTGGCAAGGAAGTGGAGAGAGAAATATGTCGGTACATATATGGAATGAGTAAATAACACAGAATCGGAATCATTAGTGATTTCAACTACCCCCAAATAAAGTGGTAGGAAGAGGGAGTGAAAGTGGAGAAGGGGAATGAACGTTTTAACAGTGTGTACAAGACTCCTTTCTGAACCAATGCATAAGAACACCAACAAGGGGAGAAGCACTCGGAGACCTAATAACGGGGAATGAGCTGGAGCAGATAAGAGGAGTCAAATGTGAGAGAAGATCACTGTGGTTAGTGATCACAGTATAAGGAGGTTTAAGATAATGATTGAGAGACATAAAAGTGTGGGGGTGGGGGCAATTATGAGGGACAAGGATCGAAGAAACGTTAACTGAAGAAACATATTGACAGAAAAAGAGATAGAACAACAGTGGGCAACGTTTAAAGGAGAGAGCAATAGAATCCAGGAAAAATACATTCCACGAGGTTGAGTACAATGGGCTCATACTCTCTGGAGTTTAGAACAATGAGAGGTGACCTCATTGAAACATATAATATTATGAGGGGGCTGGACAGGGTTGATGCTGAGAGATTGTTTCCCCTGGCTAGGGAGTATAGAATTAGAGGGCATTGTCGCAGGATAAGTGGTCTGCCATTCAAAACAGATGAGGAGGAATTTATTCACGCAGAGGGTTGTAATCTTTGGGATTCTCTACCCCAAAAGGCTGTGGATGCTGGATCGTTGAGTATATTCAAGGCTGAGGCTACCTCCTTCCTCAGGTGAACATCATTTTTCACATCGTTCACCTGAGGAAGGAGGTAGCCTCCGAAAGCTTGTGAATTTAAAATAAAATTGCTGGACTATAACTTGGTGTTGTAAAATTGTTTACAATTGCTTTGATTAGGGAAGAGGTAAAAACAATAAAGGCTTGAGCACAGAGTTTGGGGAAGAAAGAGAGTGAATCTCTAACAGACTAAACTGCTAACAGGGTGAGGACATGCAACTGGGAATTAGGTGAGTGTGGGAATTAGGTGCAGAGGGGGAAGGAGGTGCTAAGTGATTTAAACCAAAGCACTGTAGACTAAGACTGAGCGGAGCATAAAGGGAGCCGCACGAGGAATCTAAACAAGACAAGGAGGAGCGCCGAGGGCAAATCAGTATTTAGTTCATTAGGTGGTGTTTTTTTTACAGATTAGTGTTTTAGTGACAGATAAACAGTAAAGAGCCTTAAAGCTAAACAAAGTTTAAATGACTGTAGCTAACATGATGGGACAGCTGTGGCCCGTCGCATGCACACCCTGTGCCAGTTTCGAACTCCAGAACATTTTGTGTGTCCTGGAGAACCACATGTGCAGGAAGTGTTGCCAACTGCTCGAGCTCGAGGTCAGGGTTTCTGAGCTGGAAGGGCGGCTGGCGTCACTACAGTACATACGGGAAGCAGAGAGTTATGTGGATAGCACGTTTTAGGAGGTGGTCACCCCGCAGATACGGAGAGTTCAGGCGGAGAGGGAGTGGGTGTCCACCAGATAGACAGGGAGGAACAGGCAGGCAATGCAGGAGTCCCCTGGGAGTGTGGCACTCACAGCCAGTATTGAGTGTTGAATACCAGTGAGGGAGTTGACACCTCGGGCGAGTGCAGTCAGGAACAAATCCACGGCACCATGGGCGACTCGGCTGCACATGAGGGCAAAAGAAATACAGTTGTTTAAGGGGATCCGATAGTCGGGGGATCGACAGGCGTTTCTGCAACCGCCGACGTGAGTCCCACAAGGTGTGTTGTCTCACTGGTGCTAGGGTAAAGGACTTCACTGAGGGGTGCAGGGGAATAGCCAGACTTCGTGGTCCATGTGGGAACCAATGACATAGGAAGGAAAAGGGTCGAGGTCCTCCAGTCAGAGTTTCAGGAGCTAGGACGGAAGTTAAAAAGCAGGACCTCAAAGGTAGTAATCTCTGGATTATTCCCAGTCCCATGTGCTCATGAATATAGTAATATGAAGATAAGGCAAGTTAATGCGTGGCTAGAGAAATGGTGCAGAATGGATAGCTTTAGGTTCCTGGGGAATTGGGACCAATTCGGGGGCAGGAGGTATCTGTTCAATAAAGTTGGACCAATGCCCTCGCGGGGAGGTTAACTGGTACCGTGGGAGAGGGTTTAAACTAATTTGGGTGGGGAATTGGCGCCAGGATGAATAATTAGAGAGGAGAATCAAGGTGTACAGAGGCCTGCGAGGGACAAATAGCACTAGATTAACGAATAGTTCAGAAAGATGAGGGATAAAAAAAGGTGGCAAATGGGTGGCACACTGTGAAAATGCAAATAGTGTGGTAAATAAGGTAGATGAGCTGCAGGCTCAAGTCACCACGTGGGACTATGATAGAGTGGTAATAACCGAGACATGTTTTAAAGAAGGGCAGGATTGGTAACTTAATATTCCGGGCTACAAGGCATTCAGGAAAGATAGGGAAGGAAAGAAAGGAGGGGGCATGGCAGTATTTAGCAAAGGAACTACTGTAGCACTGAAAAGGGATGGTGTAGTTGAGTGGTCAAAGACAGAATCTGGTTGGAAATAAGGACGATAGAGGAGCTATGATAATGGGGGACTTCAATTATCCCAATATGGACTGGGACAGTAACAGAGTAAAGGGCAAAGAGAGAGAAGAATTCCTGAAATGTGTTCAAGAAAACTTTCTGGAACAGTGTGTTTCCGGCCCAACCAGGAGGGAAACAGTGCTGGATCTGGTTCAGAGGAATGAAGTGGGGCAGGTGGAGCATGTTTCAGTGGGGCAGCATTTGGGGAACAGTGATCATAATACCATTAGGTTTAGAATAGTTACGGAAAAGGACAGGGAACAATCAAACGTGAAAATGCTTAACTGGAGGAGGGCTAATTTCAGTGAGTTAAGAAGGGACCTTGCCCAGGTGGATTGGAGCCAAAAATTGGCAGGCAAAACATTAATTGAACAATGGGAGATCATCAAGGAGGAGTTGGTCCAGGGACAGAGTGGACAGATTCTCACGGGGGAGAAAGGAAGTGCATCCAATGCTCGAGCTCCGTGGATGACGAAACATATAGAGATTAAAATAAAACAGAAAAAGGAGGTTTATGATGAATTTCTGGTTCATAATACAGTAGAGAGCCAGGCTGAACAAAGAAAGTACAGGGGAGATATAAAAAGTGAATAAGAGGTGCAAAGAGAGAGTATGAGAATAGATTAGTTGCTAAGATAAAAGGGAACCCAAAAGTATTTTATAAACAAATGAATAGTAAAAGGATAGTCAAAGGAAGGGTCTGACCGATTAGGGATAAAAAGTAAATCTTCTTGTAGAGGCAGAGGGCTTGGCTGAGGCACGAAATGAACACTTTGCATCTGTCTTCATTGGGGAATAGGATGCTGCCACGATACCAATAAATGAGGAGGTAGTGGTGATATTGGATAGGATAAAAATAGATTAAGTGGTGGTATTTAAAAGATTAGCAATACTCAAAGTAGAAAAGTCAGCCGGTCCAGATGGGATGCATCACATATTACTGGGGAAATTCAGGGTGGAAATTTCGGAGGCTGTGGCCACAATCTTCCAATCCTCCTTAGATATGGGGATGATGCCGGAGAACTGGAGGATTGTAAATGTTGCAGTCCTGTTCAAAAAATGGGAGAGGAATAAACCAGTAATTATAGGCCAGTCAGCCTAACGTCGGTGGTGGGGAAACTTGTAGAGACAAGATATATCGGCACTTGGAAAAGTATGGGTTAATAAAAGTAAGTCAGCACGGATTTGTTAAAGGAAAATCATGTTTGACCAATTTGATTGAGTTCTTTGTTTAAATAACGGAGAGGATTGATGAGGTTCGTTATGATGATGTTGAGTATATGGACTTTCAAAAAGTATTTGATGAAGTATCACATAATAGACTGGTTAGAAAAATTAAAGCCCACGGGGTTAAAGGGACATTGGCAACGTGGATACAAAATTAGCTCGGGGACCCAAAGCAGAGAGTCGTGGTGAACGGTTGTTTCTCAGACTGGAGGGAAGTGCACAATGGTGTTACCAAGAGGTCAGTATTCGGACTACTGCACTTTTTGATATGTATTAATGACCTGGACTTGGGTATCGAGGGTATAATTTCAAAGTTTGCAGATGACAGTAAACTCGGAAATGTAGTAAACAATGTGGAAGATAGTTACAGAATTCAGGAGGACATGGGTAGACTGGTGAATTAGCAGATGGCAGTTGGAATTTAACGGAAAGAAGTGTGAAGTGATGCATTTTGGTAGGATGAATGAGGAAAGGCAAAATAAACTAAATAGCACAATTGTAAAGGGGGTGCAGGAACAGCGAGACCTGGGGGTGCACATGCTCAAATGTTTGAAGGTGGCAGGACAAGTTGAGAAGGCTGTCAAAAAAACATGTGAGAAGATCCAGGGCTTTATTAATAGAGGCATACAAAACAAAAGCAGGGAAGTTATGCTGAACTATTACAAACCATTGTTTAGGCCTCAGCTAGTGTATTGTGTTCAATTCTGGGCTTCACACTTTAGGAAGGATTTGAAGGCCTTACAGATGGTACAAAAGAGATGTACTGGAATAGTTCCAGGTATGAGGGACTTCTGTTCTGTGAGAGATTGGAGAAGCTGGGATTGTTCTCCTTAGAACAGAGAAGGCTAAAGGAAGATTTGATAGAGGTGTTCAAAATCATGAACGGTTTTAACAGAGTAAATAAGGAGAGATTGTTTCCAGCGGCAAACGGGTCGGTAACCAAATGAAACAGATTTGTGGTTGTTTATTGAACAGTATTATGTTGCAGCTGACCCTGCACTGACTAATATGCCTGACATTATTTTTTATTCGTTCTCATTATGGTAGATGGTACATTTTGGCACGAGGAATATGGAGGCCACATACACCCTGGAAAATAAGATTCTATAAGCGGCAGAGGAGCAAATGGATCTCGGGGAACAGATTCACAAATCATTAAAAGTAGTAACGCAGGTTAACAAGGCCATAAAATGGCAACAAAGCACTGGGGTTCATTTCTAGACGAATCGAATTGAAAAGCAGAGAAGTTATGTTAAACTTATGTAGAACGTTGGTTGGACGACACTTAAAGAGCACTGTGCCGCGTTCTGGCCTCCATATCACAAACAAGATATAGAGGCACTGGAGACGGTGCAATAAATATTCATAAGGGCGATACCAGAACTGAGAGCTGATATCTCTCAGGGGAGACCGAACAGGCTGGGACTCTTTTCTCTTGCAATGAGAAGACTGAGGGGTGAAACAATAGAGGTCTTTAAAATAAAGTTGTTTTTTTTGGGGTAGACGTAGAGCAGATGTTTCCACTTGTGCAGGAATACAAACTAGTAGGCATAAATATAAGATGGTCACTAATTAATCCAATAAGGAAACCAGGCGAAACTTATTTACCCATAAAGTGGTGAGAATGTGGAACTCGCTGCCAGATAGAGTGATTGAGGCGAATAGCATGGATGCATTTAAGTGGAAGCTAGATTAGTACATGAGGGAGAAAGGGATCGCAGCATTTGTTGATAGGATGAGATGAAGTAGTGTGGGAGAAGTCTCGTGTGGAGCATAAATACTGGCAGAGATCAGTTGGGCCGAATGGCCAGTAGCCGTGCTGTAATTTTTATGTAGTTCAATGCAATTCTGTGTAATTATCACTGACTGTAGCGATGCTGCATTACCCACTGTATAGGGACCAACAACAATAACAATAACTTGTATTTAACTTCGCTTTTAACGTTGTAAAACGCCCCAAGGCGCTTCACAGGAGCGATTTCTGAACAAAATTTGCCACCGAACCATATAAGGAGGTATCAGGACAGGTGAACAAAAACTTGGTCAAAGAGGTAGTTTTTAAGGAGTGTCTTAAAGGAGGAGAAAGAGGCAGAGGGGCGGAGATGTTTGAGGAGGGAATTCCAGAGCTTAGGGCCGAGGCAGCTGAAGGCCAATGGTGGAGCGATTAAAATTGGGGATGCACAAGAGGCATTAATTGGAGGAATGCAGAGATCTCGGAGGGTTGTAGGGCTAGAGGAGGTTACAGAGATAGGGAGGGGTGAGGACATGGAGAGATTGAAAACAAGTATAAGAATTTTAAAATCGAGGTGTTTCCGCACCGGGAGCCAATGTAGGTCAGCGAGCACAGGGGTGATCGGAGAACGGGACTAATTGTGAGTTAGGATACAGGCAGCAGAGTTTTGGATGAGCACAAGTTTATAGACTGTAGAGGATGGGAGACCAGCCATGAGAGCATTGGAATAGTCTCGAGGTAACAAAGGCATGGATGAGATTTTCAGCAGCAGATGACCTGAGGCAGCGGCGGTGACGGGCGAGGTTGCAGAGATGGAATTAGGCGGTCTTGGAGATGGAGTGGATATGTGGTTGGATATCGTGGACCCCATTGTTTAATGAAGAGTTTTCCTTTGGATCTGACCCTGCTCTGATTATTTTCACTGACTGTAGTGATGCTGCATTTACCCACTGTACAGGGGCCCCCATTGTTTATCGAGCAGTTTTGTATTGGAACTGACCCTTATCTGACTATTATCACTGACTACAGTAATGCTGCATTTATCCACTGTGCAGGGACCCACATTGTTAATCGAACAGTTTAGAATTGTAACTGACCTTGATCTGACTATTATCACTGACTGTAGTGATGCTGCATTTACCCACTGTACAGGGACGCCTATAGTTTAAAGCCCAGTTTCGCTGCATTTATCTCCTGCAGAGAGACCCCATTATTTATCGCCCAGTTTCGCTGTATTTACCCACTGTACTAGAACACCCATTGTTTATAGCCCAGTTTTGCTGTATTAATCCAATGTCCAGGGACAGACCGTGTATGAACCGTGCCAGTCAGAACAGTTTAACAGTTACAATCTATAAACGAGCTTTTAACTTTAATTGGCAACTTGCCAAAGATTAGAGGCAATGTGTTGTGATCCCTCAGTGAGACTCTCACAGAGAAGCAGAGCCCACGGACACGTTTACTGGGAATCAGAAGTTGCACATTTTCACCATTGATGAAATGCACGAGGGAAAGACACGATCTGTTCCCTGTAAACAAGAAGGGAAGTGATTTATAGAAGGTGATCACTTGGAATCCAGGATGACTTCCCATAACCCCAGTGTGTGAAAAGCTCACAGTCTGCAGTGTCTCAGACCAGTCGCTGTGAGTTTTGCTGTTCTGTTGAACTGACAGGAAGCACCTGGCGTTGTGGGGATTTCCGTGCTCGAGCTTTGTTGTCTGCACATGAAATATTGACATAATGCTGCTGGAACTTTCACCTTGTGATTTGAACATAGGCGGCATAACATCCAGCAGGTCAATGTATCTGAGGGAAGTATATCTGGGTAATATCATTAATTCACTGAAAACAAATGATAGCTCAGTGTCTGTAAACAGACTTAACCCTTATCGCAAAGACTGAATCCCAGTACAAGAGGACGGTAATCTGTGTAAACTTTCCCAAATGTACAACAACAAATATCCATAGGTCCGGATCAGTGGAATATGTCTGTGTCTAAATCAATCAGGAAATTCAGGTAGAGTGGGAGCAGCAATTCTCCCCGTGGTCTTAAAGTGAAGGAGAAGAATCCAAGAGTAGTTTAGGCTGAATTCTGGATCAGTGCCTAGTCACTGGTGATATTGATTATTACACATATTAACTATGGGCTGCAGTTGTTTCTCTCCCTGATATCCCAGTGCTGGGGGAGTGTCCAGTCCCGGGTAATATTGATTATTACACATATTAACCAAGGGCTGCAGTTGTTTCTCTCCCTGATATCCCAGTGCTGGGGGAGTGTCCAGTCCCGGGTAATATTGATTATTACACATATTAACCAAGGGCTGCAGTTGTTTCTCTCCCTGATATCCCAGTGCTGGGGGGGGTGTCCAGTCCCGGGTGATATTGATTATTACACATATTAACCAAGGGCTGCAGTTGTTTCTCTCCCTGATATCCCAATGCTGGGGGAGTGTCCAGTCCCGGGTGATATTGATTATTACACATATTAACCAAGGACTGGAGCTTTCAATACTGAGATTGGTAGATTTTTGTTTGGCAAAGGTATCAAAGGATACGGAGCAAAGGTGGTTAAATTGAGTTGAGGTACAGATCAGTCATGATCTAGTTGAATGGCGTGGCAAGCTCGAGGGGCTGAATGGCCCCCTCCTGTTCCTAATATTCCTCTGTTCCCATTCACCCTCCATCTCTCTTGCTGGTCGCTTCAGAGTCATGGACTTCAGGTAAACAAAGCAGAAATGTACAAGCTTTTTGTTCTCATGGGCGACGTAGCTGCAGACCATTGAGCCTCCTTGGCCACATGTAAGTTTACATCCCCGTTCCTGTTAATCTGCGTTAAGTCTCAAGCAGTGAATCCTAACAATCCTGCTCTTTTGATTTCGGGTTTATCCACCAACAGTGCCAAGAGCAGCCCTGTGCAAACCTCCAGATCCACAAAATTTAAGCTGGACAAAAGCAAATAAGAAATGTAAGCGCAAATAGAACCGAGTTGCCAGCGCTCGGTGAGGGTTGACGTATGTCCATGAGCTGTAGTTTCGACACTCATGTCCAATGGGAAGAGACAGGCAGCCGACTTCCTGACGACTTGACAGGAGGCCCCCCACCAACTCCCCCACCCCCCACATCACGACCCCCTCCCTCTCCTCCACCCCGTTTCAGGAACACTGAGAAGTTGAAAAGGCCGTTAAAGAACGCAGATTGGATCCTGGGCTTTATTAATAGAGGCATGGAGTATGAAAGCAAATAACTTATGGTAAACCTTTATAAAACACTGGTTAGGCCGCAGCTGGAGTATTGTATTCAATTCTGGGCACCTCCCTTTGGAAAGGAGGTAAAGGCCTTAGATAGGGTGCAGAAGCGATTTACCTGAATGGTACCAGGAAGGAGGGACTTCAGTTATGTGGAGACTGGAGAAGCTGGGATTGTTCTCCTTAGAGCAGAGAAGGTTAAGACGAGATTTATTAGAGGTGTTCAAAATCATGAACGGTTTTGATAGAGTAAATGGGGAGAAACTGTTTCCAGTGGCAGAATGGTCGGTAACCAAAGATGTAAGGTGATTGCAAAAGAACCAGAGGCGACATGAGGAAACATATTTTAACGCTGCGAGTTGTTATGTTCTGGAATGCACTGCCTGAAAGGGTGGTGGAAGCAGATTCAATAGTAACTTTCAAAAGGGAATTGGATAAATACTTGAAGGGAAAACATTTACAGGGCTATGCGGAAAGAGGAGGGGGAGCAGGACTTCTTTCAAAGCGCCGGGACAAGCACGATGGGCCAAATGGCCTCCTTCTGTGCTATATCTACTATGATATAATGATACAAATATTAACCAAGGGCTGCAGTTGTTTCTCTCCCTGATATCCCAGTGTTGGTTAAGCGTTGGGACCCGGGTGATATCTATTGTCCTATAATGGAGAGTGATGGAAAGTATCAGAGAGAATATTCTGTGTCTTTACTGTTTAAATATAAATCCCCTTTAATACTGGCTGTATTTACTTATGTTGTCTGATTGTGGGGAGTGTGTTTCCTACAATTTATGATTCATAAACTATAAAAGAGAACCTGCTGTAGCTTTATAATTAAATAAATGTTCCCTTTATACTAACCGCATTTTATTCTATTGTGTGATAGTGGGGATATAGTTATTACAGTTAATGATACAGAAACTATCAGAGAGAATATTCTGAATGTTTAGTGATGAAGAAAGACTATATTTGATTCTCGGGTGTTCTGGGGGGATTGTTTTCACCGCTCTCTCTCTCTCTCCCTCTCTCACTCTCTCTCTCATCGTTTGTTTGTATTCCAGGTAAAAGTTAACGTAAAATCCAGAATGTGATGTCCCGAGACGTGTCACAGACTGGCGGGAAATGTCCTGTGTTAATTCTGAGAGAATGTCCATTAACTTTTCCATCAGTGTGAACATACTGACTGTGATTTTCATCACGATACAAACATCACTTTATATTAATCGATCACCATGTTACGTTGTGTTGAAATAACTGGATTTGGTTTTTCTCCATATTCTGTCTGAAAGTGTTTGTCTTCTGTTTAATTGACCAATGTAAAACAGAAACAATGTATTTCTGATCATTGCTCAGTTTGTGTTAATACTGTATATAAGCTGTTCTGTATGGATGGACCAACTTTGTAATAGAGAACCTGTGTTTATTAACAGTGGATTTCCAGGAATTTCATTATGTGATCGCTTCACTTTTTCATATCTCATCTTTAAAGGAGTTTTAGACCCCGCAGAGGGTCCAATGAATGGTCTCTCTGTTTTATCTCCCTTTATTGTAACTGGTCCCACCTTATGCTCGATGTGCAGAGACTGCTGCAGTCTCATAATGTAAGTGGTGATGTGCAGCGTAAACAGCGTTCAATAATAAAATAAAATACGTTTGTTCACTATTTTAGTTGGAATGTGTGCCTTTATTGGTATAATTCTGTTTAAGATGTTCAAGTTATTAACATAGTATCGTAGTCTCACGTAATGGGACAGCAGAGACAGAGGACATTTGGCCTATCATGCCGATGAAAGAGCTATCCAATTAGTTCCACACCCCTGCTGTTTCCCCATAGTCCTGTAAATAATAGTCCAAGTGTTTATACAATTCCCTGTTGAAAGTTACTCTTGAATCTGCTTCCACCACTCTTTCAGGCAGCATATTCCCGATAATAATAAATTGCTGCGAAAAAAAATGTTTCCTCATATTTCTCTGGTTGTTTTGCTCATCACCTTAAATCTGGGTCCTCTGGCTACCGACCCTTCTGCCACTGGAAACAGTTTCTCCTTATTTAAGGACAGCATTAGATCCAAAGAGGAGCAATGTAAAGTTGCCAGAAAATGTAGCAAGCCTGAGCATTGGGAGCAGTTTAGAATTCAGCAACAAATGACCAAGAGATTGATTAAGAAGGAAAAATAGATTATGCGATTCAACCTGCAAGGAACATAAAAGCGGACTGTAAAAGCTCCTACAAGTATCTGAAGAGAAAAAGATTAGTGAAGACAAATGTAGGTCTCTTACAGTCAGAAACGGGAGAATTTATAATGGGGAACAAGGAAATGGCAGAGCAATTAAATAAAATCTGTCTTCACGGAAGAGGACGCAAATAACTTCCCAGAAATGCTAAGGAAACAAGGGTTCAGTGAAAAGGAGGAATTAAAGGAAATTAGTATCATTAAAAAAAATAGTGCTGGAGAAATTAACGGGACGGAAAGCCGATAAATCCCCAGGGCCTGGTAATCTGCATCCCAGAGGATTAAAGAGGGAATGATGGATGCATTGGTTGTCATCTTCCAAAATTCTATGGATTATGGAACAGTTCCTGCAGATTGGAGGGTGGCAAATGTAACTCCACTATTTAAAAAAGGAGGGAGAGTGAAAACACGGAACGACAGACCGGTTAGTCTAACATCCTTCGTGGGGAAAATGCTTGAGTCTATTATAAAGGATATGATAACAGGACACTTAAAAATATTAACGGGATTAGACAAAGTCAACATGGATTTATAAAAGCGAAATCGTGTTGGACAAACCTACTGGAGTTTTCTGAGGATGTAACTGTTAGAATAGATTAAGGAGGATCAGTGGATGTGGTGCATTTGGATCTTCAGATGGCCTTTGATAAAGTCCGACGTAAGACATTAGTGTGCAAAATTAAAACACATGGGATTGGAGGTAATATACTGGCATGGATTGAAAATTGGTTAACAGACAGGAAACATAGAGTCGGAATGAATGGGTCTTTATCGGGGTGGCAGGCGGTGACTAGTGGGGTACCGCTGGGATCGGTGCTTGGCCCGAGCTATTTACAATATATATCAATGATTTGTATGAGGGAACCAAATGTTGTATTTCAAAGTTTGCTGACGATACAAAACTAGGTGGGATCGTGAGTTGTGAGGAGGATGCAAAGAGGTTTCAAGGCGATTTACACAAGTTGAGTAAGTGGGCAAATACATGGCAGATGCAGCATAACGTGGATAAATGTGAAGTTATCCACTTCGGAAGGAAAAACAGAATGGCAGGGTATTATTTAAATGGTGATAGGTTGGGAAATGTTGATCCACAAAGGGACCTGTGTGTTCTTGTACACCAGTCACTGAAAGCAAACATGCAAGTGCAGCAAGCAGTTGGGAAGGCAAATGCTATGTTGGCTTTCATTACAAGATGATTTGAGTACAGGAGCAAGGATGTCTTAGTGCGGTTATACATGGCATAGGTGAGACCACACCTGGAGTATTGTATGCAATTTTGGTCTCCTTACCTAAGAAAGGATATACTTGCCATAGAGGCAGTGCAGCGAAGGTTCACCAGACTGATTCCTGAGATGGCAGGAATGTCGTATGAGGAGAGATAGGGTCGACTAGGCCTGTATTCACTCGAGTTTAGAATAATGAGAGGTGATCTCATTGATACATAAACAATTCAGACAGGGTTAGACGGACTGGATGCAGGGATGGTGTTTCCCCTGGCTATTGGCTCGAGACCTCGGGGGTCGCAGACTCAGGATATGGGATAGCACATTTAGGACGGAGATGAGGAGAAATTCCTTCATTCAAAGGGTGGTGAACCTGTGCAATTTCTCCACTACAGAAGGCAGAGGATGCCAAGTCACTGAATATATTTAAGAAGGAGATGGATAGATTTCGAGACACGAAAGGCATCAAGCGGTATGAGGAGAGCGCGGAATATGGTATTGAGATAAAGGATCAGCCATGATAATATTGAATTGCGGAGCAGGCTCGAAGGGCCGAATGGCCTACTCCTGCTCCTATTCTCTATGTTTCTATTTACTCAATCAAAACCGTTCATGAATTTGAACACCTCTATCAAATCTCCCCTTCAACTTCTCTGCTCTAAGGAGAACAACCCCAGCTCCTCCAGTCTCTCCACATAACTGAGGTGCCTCATCCCTGGTACAAATTTAGTAAAACCCTTCTGCACCCTCTCGAAGGTCTTGTCTTTCTAAAGTGTGGTGCCCAGAATTGAACACAATTAGGCTGAGGCCGAACCAGTGTTTTATGAAGGTTTAGCAAATACTCCTTGCTTTTGTACTGGAAGCCTCTGTTAATGAATCTAAGGATCCCATATGCTTTTTTAAACAGAGATTGAAAAAGCATATGGAGAAGGCTGTTAATAAATCTCAGTATTCCATATGCTTTTTCAAACTCTGTTTAAAAAAGCATATGGAATACTGAGATTTATTAACAGCCTTCTCAGCTTGTCCTGTCACCTTCAAAGATTTGGGCACATAGATCCTCAGGTCTCTCTGTTCCTGCACTCCCCCTTTAAAATTGAACCATTTCGTTCATATTGCCTCTCCTCGTTCTTCCTACTAAAATGTATCACTTCACACTTCTCTGTGTTAAATGTCTTCCGCCATGTGTCTGCCTTTTTCACCAGCCTGTCTATGGCCTCCTAAAGTCTGTTACTATCCTGCACAATGTTTACTACATTTCCGAGTTGCAAACTTTGAAATTACATCCTCTCTTCCCAAGTCCAGTCATTAATACATATTAAAAAGAGCACTGGTCCGAACACTGATCTCTGGGGAACCCCACTGTACGCTTCCCTACAATCGGTTCCCAGACACACCACAATGTTGTTTCACTGCTCTACATCTATACCAGAGTGTGGCGGGAGATCAGGAGAATCTGATCACAATTTCAGGGCCAATGTTTTTGGATTTTAATTTGAAAAGCTAAACAATGCAGTTACTCACCAACAGAGGGCGGTTTCAGACAAACTGCTGCACCGTCCAGTATTCACCAGCAGAGGGAACTCCGGAATAGGACGACGCCATTCAGCCCTTCGTGCCTGTTCCGTCAATTCATTCGGTCGTGGCTGATCTGTAACTCAATTCAACATCGCCATTTTGATGAATAATATTGGAGACACTTATCTCATCAAAATGATCTA
This sequence comes from Heptranchias perlo, assembly GCF_035084215.1. Taxonomy (NCBI): domain Eukaryota; kingdom Metazoa; phylum Chordata; class Chondrichthyes; order Hexanchiformes; family Hexanchidae; genus Heptranchias; species Heptranchias perlo. The sequence continues at coordinate 3,987,127 of NC_090344.1, read as the reverse complement.
ACATTTTTGAAAATATCTATTCACCCAGCCTCCACTGCCTTTCGGGAAGAGAATTCCTGATTTCCACGAACTTTTTGGTGAAAAAGTGCTCCCTGATTTCACTTCTGAATGTCCTTGCTCTAATTTTATGATTGTGCCCCATTGTTAGGGAATCCCCAAATTTTGCCAATTATTTTAAACAAGCAAACAATTGCCAAATATATTATTTAAGTTCAAGGACACAAATCATTAAAAACTGCTAAACAGGTATAACACGAAATGGAGATGGCGAATGGAATGTTGGCCTTTATCTCGAGGGGGCTGGAATACAGAGGGACGGACGTGATGCTTCAGTTGTTTAGAGCCTTGATCAGACCCAATCTGGAGAATGGTGTTCAGTTTTGGGAAAAAAACTTCAGGAAGGATGGATTGGCCTGAGAAGGGGATCAATGAAAATTGACCAAAATGAACCGGGGCTGAAAGGGTTAAATTACGGAGACAGGTTGCATAAACCTGAGTTGTGTTCCCTTCAGCTTAGAAAGTTGAGGAGTGATCTGCTTCAGGTCTTTAAACTGATAATAGGATTCGCTAGAGTGGAGAGGGAGAGGGTTTTTTTCCTTGGTTCCCCACTATTTCTGATATGTTTTTGTGTCTTCCACTGTGAACACAGATTAAAAAAATAATTTGTTTAACTTCTCTGCCATTTCCTTATTCACCATTATAATGTCTCCTGTCTCAGCCTGTAAGGGACCCACGTTTACTTTCGCTAATCTCTTCATTTTTACTTCCCGTTGGAAGCTATTACAATCTGTTTTTTATATTTCTTGCTGGTATACTCTCATATTTAATTGTCTCCCTCCATCAATATGTTCTCTCTCTGTCTCTCTCCTCACGTTCCATCACCCTGTCCCTCCTTGTGAGCTGTCCATCTGCAATGTCTCCCAACTCTGCTGAAGGGATCTCCCTGATCCATCACCATTTCTCCATCATTTACAGATGCTCTGACCTGTCACCATTTCACTTCTCTTCATAGACGCTCCCTGACCGGTCACCATTTCACTTCCCTTCACAGACGCTCCTTGTCCAGTCACGATTTAACCTTCATTTGAAGCCACTCTCTGACAGATCACTATTCCTCCTTCATTTGCAGACGCTTCCTGACCGTCATCATTTCTCCTTCATTTACAGACACTCCCTCACCCGTCACAATTTCTCCCTCATTTACAGACACCCCCTGACATGTCACCATATCTCTTCATTTACAAACGCTACCTGATATGTCAACACTTTTCCTTCAATTGAGGAAGCTCCCTGACATGTAACTATTTCTCCTTCATTTATAGACATTCCCTGAGAATTCCGAGCACCTCCAGGCTGTCCCGGAGTTTCGCGCATGCGCGGGGCCACGGGCCTTTGGTTGAAAGTTGGACTGAAGCGAAAGGGGAGAAACCGGAATCCGTCGGGTTGGGTCGCGGTGCGGGGATAACGTTCACTGCTTTATACTCGGGCCTGGGGCCCACTCACCCCATGGTTTATTAACCTGTTCCGTCCGATCCTCTGACCTGCACCGACCGCTCCGACTCCCGCAGCCTCCACGACCGCTCATGCTCAGAACACACTGCCAAACAAAGAGCCACTACTGCGCCTGCGCACTGGACTCCTCTGATTCAGATAGGTGACATTCTGTACCGCGCTGCTTGCTGGGGGCTGCAGCCGCCATCGATGCGCTTAATCTCCGGACTGAAAGCAAAGAGATGAGAATCAGGGAGAACGCGTTTGGACCAAGGGTAATAAAATAAACTGAAACCTCAACGCTTGGTGCTATTAAAACCGCAACAAACACTCAGTGCAGCCGCGACCCGCTACTTTGGTGAACGGCACATATGATTTCTTTCCCGTGACTATTAATTTCGTTTTATTAAATGTTGCAACTGACGGGTTCAATAAATGTTTATTGCCCAACTGTCCCTCAGGACGTTCAATGTGGGGGAGAGAGAGGTCATCCACTTTAAAACCAGGAAAGAGAAATCAGACTATTTTCTAAATGGTGAGAAACTGGGAACTGTGGAGGAGCAGAGATATTTAGGGGTTCAATCAACGAGCGCAATCAACGAGCGTGTCGGTACAAAACATATTCAAAATGTCTAATGGACCGTCAGTCAGGCTAGTTAGCTCAGTTGCTTCGAGTGTATTGGAACGCCATGATCACGGATTCGATTCTTATAATTTATTTCGGCTTTTTATAACTTTTATAATCAAAGCTTTACAAGAAAAATCCACAGCCAGATTCACGGGGACAGTTTTTTGAATCACATCCATTGTAACTTTGCCCCTGGACCGGAGAACCACGTCTTTCTTTTTATTAGGCTGTTTTTGTAACTGATTTTATGGCGCAATAGGTAGCGTGTTGGACATTTGCTTTTTCTGCTTGATAACCCATTCAAAAGTTGTGGGTTTGATTCCCACCATAGTTGGATTTTAGTTCGGGAGTGAGGAAGTGAAATTTTGCAGCAAAACCGCAACAGGATCATTCATGTTCGTCATGGATGTGAAACTGCCCCGGACACTTCATCTTACACAATTGGCTCCAGTCACACACGAATTCATGATTCTTAAACCACTCTGAGCTGGATTGGCGAAACACTCTCAAGAAGGAGACTCATCACCTGCTCAGACCGAAAGTCAATCTGCTGGACTTCCGGCTCTGTCAGACTGCATGTTCCTTCAGACAGTTTTCTAACTGAACACATGCATCCTGCTGCCGTGCGAATATTGGTGCTTCAGGGGTAGAATTCTTGCTTGCAGTAATTCGATTCCTGTAAAACCAGCTCCTGAAGTGTAGGATGGAAAGTATCCTGGCTGAGCGGCCTCTGGCGCTCGCTTAAAGCTCCAGTTAAATCCCACGATTTGAAGATGGATCAAAATCATAGTTTGTGTCTACAAAACCGCAGCCTCCCTCCTGTAAACAAGTAATACTAAACATCTCATCTGCTATTGCAACAGCGTAGTCCGGAGGAACCACATGGTAATTCAGATAATTAAATGAATTTTGGAACACACCAATTGTACCTTCAACTCCGGTCGAAATGTTTACAAGGAAAAGGATTGTTTGATCTCGGTGAGACTCGAATTAAAAATCCCGGCATTTCCTGAGCCTGTAACTCATATAAGGACCGATTGCGCAGCTAGAACCCGGTCAGTCTGATCACCTGACCCAATCTGCTGGAAAGAATCTTAAGGTAAGATGTCCTTACCTGTGGAAACGTGTCCTGTCCCCGTGATGAAACTAATATCTGCACTTTCACTTTCAGCTTCTTTCACATCCTCTGTTCCATCGCACTGCAATCGGGTTTTCTGTGAACAGGTCCAAATGGATATTTGCAGAAATTCTGTCAGTGTTAAAATTCGAATCGAGAAACGCCCCAGACATTGAAACCAGCAATTTAAACCACCATTTCACACTTCCACAAAACAAGGCCTGTCTTTAAAGGTCTGTTTAATGATCAAATAAATTAATTGAAGCTAATTGACCGCATTTGCCTCGGACTGGGTTTGTTCCCCTGAGAGCAGAGGAGATTTGATGGAAGTGTTCAAATTCATGAAGGGTTTAGATAAAGTAAATAAAGAGAAGCTGTTTTAATTGGCGGAATGGTCGGGAACCAGAGGGCACAGATTTGAGGTGATTGCAAAAGAACAAAAGGCGATATGAGGAAAAACTTAATTACGCAGCGAGTAGTTCTGATCTGGAATGCGCTGCTTGAAAGGATGGTGGAAGCAGATTCAATCGTGACTTAAAAAAGGAATTTGAAGGGGAAAAATACAGAGCACCGGGAAAGGGCCGGGGAATGGGATTAATTGGATTGCTCTTATAGAAAGCCGCCACGGGCTTGATGAGCCGAATTGCCTCCTTCTGTGCTGTAACCATTCTATGATTCGATGGACAGAAGCGGTCTGAATGAATGGGCGATCGGTTGTGGGTCGCAGGGAAATTTTCGACTGGTTGTCCGGTTGTGTTACTGACGGCTCCTTGTTCTCGGATTAAAGTTTTCATTTTAGGCGTTTCACTGATTGATATGTGAGAGGTTCGGGGTTTCAATCCCAGAACCCTCCTGTTTCACTATTTCCAGTGAAGATTCACTTATTTATTTCACACATCTTTTCAGCGTTGCAGAAAGCAGGATTGATTTAATCCTCGAGCATGTTTGAGGTCCAGAGGCCAGAACGCAGCCGGTTTGTCGACGCGACACACACGGAAGGAGTAAAATGCCTCACGGCGGTGTGCAGATTCAAACTGAATGTGAATGTATCCCAATTCAGGCGATCTCAGAGGTGCAGAATAAAAATGCTCCTTAATTGGTCGGGAATATGAAACCTGTTCCCTCGCGTGGTAAGTGCAAATTCTACCAGTGAAACAGCAACGTTTGCATGGCATCGGGCTCTCTGTGTCCAGTTGGAAACCTGTTTGAAACAACATATAATTTCACAAATCTCCTCTGAGTACCTTACACATTCTGATTTACATCCCTGCATTACTAGCACTCGCTGCTTGTGATGGCCGAGTGGTTCAGGCGTTAGATCTAAAACTCGACGGGGTCTTTCGGTGAAACACTGGAATCCTGCTCGCGGCGCTTTTGTTTACAGTTTTTTTCAATGCTCAAAAAAATATGAACTGGAGATAACGGGCCGCATTTCCTTATCTCAGATAGATCCTCCACCGCGGCAGAGCCTTTTAATTGGGAGCCCAATGGTCTCTTGCAAAACTTCAAGGTGCTTGAAGGAAACTTCACAATAATCCACAACTGGAGTATTCTGTCCAATTCTGGGCACCGCACTTTTGGAAGGATGAGAAGTCCTTAGAGGTGGAGCAGAAAAGATTGACTGGAATGGTTTCAGGGATGAGGGACTTCAGTTACGTGGATCGACTGGAGAAGCTGGGGTTGTTCTCCATAGGGCAGGAAGGTTGAGACGAGATTTGATAGAAGTAGAAGTTTACAACATGGAAACAGGCCCTTCGGCCCAACATGTCCATGTCGCCCAGTTTATACCACTAAGCTAGTCCCAATTGCCTGCAATTGGCCCATATCCCTCTATACCCATCTTACCCATGTAACTGTCCAAATGCTTTTTAAAAGACAAAATTGTACCCGCCTCTACTACTGCCTCTGGCAGCTCGTTCCAGACACTCACCACCCTTTGAGTGAAAAAATTGCCCCTCTGGACCCTTTTGTATCTCTCCCCTCTCACCTTAAATCGATGTCCCCTCGTTATAGACTCCCCTACCTTTGGGAAAAGATTTTGACTATCTACCTTATCTGTGCCCCTCAATATTTTATAGACTTGTATATGATCACCCCTCAACCTCCTACTCTCCAGGGAAAAAAGTCCCAGTTTATCTAACCTCTCCCTATAAATCAAACCATCAAGTCCCGGCAGCATCCCAGTAAATCTTTTGTGCACTCTTTCTAGTTTAATAATATCCTTTCTATAATAGGGTGACCAGAACTGTACACAGTATTCCAAGTGTGGCCTAACTAATGTCTTGTACAACTTCAACAAGACATCCCAACTCCTGTATTCCATGTTCTGACCAATGAAACCAAGCAAGCTGAATGCCTTCTTCACCATCCTATCCACCTGTGACTCCACTTTCAAGGAGCTATGAACCTGTACTCCGAGATCTCTTTGTTCTATAACTCTCCCCAACGCCCTACCATTAACGGAGTAGGTCCTGGCCCGATTCGATCTCCCAAAAAGCATCACCTCACATTTATCTAAATTAAACTCCATCTGCCATTCATCGGCCCACTGGCCCAATTGATCAAGATCCCGTTGCAATCCTAGATAACCTTCTTCACTGTCCACAATGCCACCAATCTTGGTGTCATCTGCAAACTTACTAACCATGCCTCCTAAATTCTCATCCAAATCATTAATATAAATAACAAATAACAGCGGACCCAGCACCGATCCCTGAGGTACACCGCTGGTCACAGGCCTCCAATTTGAAAAACAACCCTCGACACCCACCATCTGTCTTCTGTCGTCAAGCCAATGTTGTATCCAATTGGCTACCTCACCTTGGATCCCGTGAGATTTAACCTTATGTAACAACCTACCATGCGGTACCTTGTCAAAGGCTTTGCTAAAGTCCATGTAGACCACGTATACTGCACAGCCCTCAACTATCTTCTTGGTTACCCCTTCAAAAAACTCAATCAAATTCGTGAGACATGATTTTCCTCTCACAAAACCATGCTGACTGTTCCTAATCAGTCCCTGCCTCTCCAAATGCCCGTAGATCCTGCCTCTCAGAATACCCTCTAACAACTTACCCACTGCAGATGTCAGACTCACCGGTCTGTAGTTCCCAGGCTTTTCCCTGCCGCCCTTCTTAAACAAAGGCACAACATTTGCTACCCTCCAATCTTCAGGCACCTCACCTGCAGCGGTGGATGATTCAAATATCTCTGCTGGGGGACCCGCAATTTCCTCCCTAACCTCCCATAACGTCCTGGGATACATTTCATCAGGTCCCGGAGATTTATCTACCTTGATGCGCGTTAAGACTTCCAGCACCTCCCTCTCTGTAATATTTACACTCCTCAAGACATCACTATTTATTTTCCCAAGTTCCCTAACATCCATGCCTTTCTCAACCGTAAATACCGATGCGAAATATTCATTTAGGTTCTCACCCATCTCTTGTGGTTCCGCACATAGATGACCTTGTTGATCCTTCAGAGGCCCTACTTTCTCCCTGGTTACTCTTTTGCCATTTATGTATTTGTAGAAGCTCTTTGGATTCTCCTTTGCCTTATCTGCCAAAGCAATCTCATGTCCCCTTTTTGCCCTCCTGATTTCTCTCTTAACTCTACTCCGGCAATCTCTATACTCTTCAAGGGATCCACTTGATCCCAGCTGCCTATGCATGTCATATGCCTCCTTCTTCTTTCTGACTAGGGCCTCAATCTCCCGAGTCATCCAAGGTTCCCTACTTCTACCAGCCTTGCCCTTTACTTTATAAGGAATGTGCTTACCCTGAACCCTGGTTAACACATTTTTGAAGGACTCCCACTTACCAGACGTCCCTTTGCCTGCCAACAGACTCTCCCAATCAACTTCTGAAAGTTCCTGTCTCATACCATCAAAATTGGCATTTCCCCAATTTAGAATTTTAATTTTTGGGCCAGACCTATCATTCTCCATAGCTATCTTAAAACTAATGGAATTATGATCACTGGTCCCAAAGTGATCCCTCACTAACACTAACCCGTCATAATCATGACGGGTTTAGATAAAGTAAATAAACAGAAACTGCTCCCGTTGGCGGAAGGGTCGAGAACCAGAGGACACAGATTTACGGTGGTTGACAAAAGAACCAAAGGCGATATGGGGAAAAACGTTTCAAATCAGCGAGTAGTTATAATCTGGAATGCATCGCCTGAAAGGTTGGTGGAAGCAGATTTAATCATGACTTTCTAAAAGGAATTGGATAAGTATTTGAAGGAATAATATTTGCGGGTCTACAGGGAAAGAAGGAGGGAATGTGACTAACTGGATTGCTCTCAAAGAGAGCCGGGGCAGGCTCAATGGGCCGGATGGTCTCCTTCTGTGCAGTAACGATTCTATGAGTGTATGATTCCATCTTTCTCAAGCCTCATTTCAAATTCTGCTAACTTGAAATTCAGGCTTTTTTTTCGAAACTTTTATCTCTCTACCTCTCGCTGTCTCTGTCCCTCTCTGTTTTGCCGTGATGGACTTCTCAGGCTTCGTTGAACGGCCAAAGCTCATCGAACCTGCGACACCAGCAGAGAACGGTAAAGATCGAAAGACTGAGACGGTAGGAAACGTGAAGGACCAACCCAGATGATGAATTCGTAGCCAATGTCCACATATTGATATCTCTTCGTCCTCATAGTGAAATCATCAGGACTTTTAGCCCAGTATAAAAACAAAGTATTGTATTTATAAAGCGCTTTTCACGACCTCAAGACGTCCCAAAGCGCTTTACAGCCAATGAAGTATTTTTGAAGTGCAGTCACTGTTATACTTGTGGTCGAGTGGATAATCTGCGGATGCCGAGACAGACAACAATGTAGCTTAAGAGCAATTAATTCTGCAAAGTCTCACTTGATAATACAAGTCACACATTCGAAACGAATGTGGTAAAGAGAGGCTAATATTGTTGATAAGAAATAGTTAGAATACAACTTCACATTGTTGTACCTCGGACTAGAAAAAGTGATGGGATGTACAGAATGGTATCCGATCGGCTGTGGGTGGCACCGAATTCTGCATTGGTTTCACCCCTCTATTACCAGTGGCTCGTTGATCTTGGGGTATGATTCTCGCTTTGGGGATTTGCTGATTGTTTTGTGAGAGATCCCGGACGAGCCCTGCTGTGTTACCATTTTTCGTTCAAAATCACGAATTGGTTTCTCACCTCGTGTCAGCGGTGCAGTCGGCAGGATTGTCTTAATTCCAGTGCATGGAGGACAGAATGCCAAGGTTCTGTCGACGACAACACACATGGAGAAAGGGAAATTTCCCAAGATGGTGTTCAAATTGAAGCTGAATGTAAATGTATCCCAATTCACGTGACCTCATGAATGGAGAATGAAAATGCTCCTCCAGTGGGTGGTGATCGAACCCGGGCCTCCCGCGTAGAAAGCAAGAATTTTATTACTGAAATAACAAAGTCCGCACAGCAGCCGGCGGCATGCGTTCAGTTCGAAACCTGTCCAAAAGAACATACAGTCTCAGAGTTCTCCTGTCATAACCTTCTTCATTCTCTTCTGCAGCCGTGTCGGATTTGTCGCTTGCAGCTGCGATGACCCAATGATTTAGGCGTTAGACTTGCAATGTTATTTTCCAACCCAGCTTCGACGCAACACACGTGGAGAAAGGAAAATGTCTCGAAATGGTGCGCAGATTGAAGCTGAGGGCGAATGTCGCACAATTCACGCGATTTTATGAATGGGGAATGAAAATAATCCTGAATTCAAACCCCGGCTTCCCACATGACAAACGAGAATTCTATCACTGAGACAGCAAAGTCAGCACATTAACAAGCTTGAAGTTTCCAGTTGGAAACCTGTCTGAGAGAACAAAGTGTCACAGATCTCGTGTGATAACCCTACCCATTCTGATTTACAGCCGTGCATCATAAACGTTTGCAGCTGCGATGGCCGAGTGGTTAAGGCGTTGGACTTGAAATCCAATGGGGTTTCCCTGCATAGGTTCGAATCCTGTTCGCAGCGCTCGTTTTTAAAGTTTCTTCAATAATCAAATACATATGAAATGGAACGAACGGACCTTGTTCGCTCCCTCAGAGAGGTGCTCCATCGCCAACGACGCTTTTAATTCGGAGCCCAATGGTCTCCAGCAAAATTGCAAGACACGTGAAGGAATCTCTCTCAAGCTCCATCCGAAATTCTGCTCGTTCGCAGAACTTGACATTTATAGTATTTGTTTCCATACTTCAATCTCTCCCTGTCTCTGTTTCTTGACTCTCTGTGTTTTCTCCTTTCGGACTTCTCAGGCTTCATTGAACAGCCAAGGATGATCGAACCTGCAACACGAACAGAGAAGGGTAAAGGTGGAAAGACTGCAACGGAGAAGCAAAGCTGCAAACCAGCTGATGAATTCGCAACTAATGTCCACACATTTATGTCTCTTCGCCCTCACAGTGAAAAATCAGCAATTTGAGTCCAGTACACTTATGGTAGAGTGTATCATATGCGGATGTTGAGACCGACACCAATCGAACCGTTGCCGTGATGATGAAAGCGCTGAATCCTAAACACTGGACCACAAGGAAACGCTGAAAATTCTTTGCTGTGAACAAGCAGAGCAACGCGGCCTTTCCGACTTATCCCTTTGTAATTCAGGTCATTTTCGGGCCAGACAAGCTGCTCACACAAAATGGTATTTTCTGTTCAAGCTACTATCGCGACAGAAGGTGATGTTCAGGTAATGACAGCACCAAGTGCACGTAGGCATGTACATGAAATGGAAAGTGAGGTAAAATACTCCCACAAGCTGGCGGTGTAAATGTTTCCATTTCCAAAATTCACGTTCCGAATCAATGCAGCTCCTGGGAAAACTGCAAGGCAAAGCAGGTCCATCGTGAATCGTTTGACGCAACTGGCAGTTTAAAGTGACATCTCCTGCTGCTTCTGTGGAGAGTGAGGGAGAGAGACTGTCGGTATCTGCGTAGAGTTTGATTTTGTACAGAACTTTACAGAGAAAGAGTAAATATACCGGGTCTGTGAGATGTTCTATATTATTCATATTTGACGACAGGAATATCCGCAGTCAGAAGCTGAAAAGAAGGGAGAGACAAGAGGCCTGAGAATAAACACAGAGCTGAATGAATCACGGAAGAGTGAAAGAAAAATAAATGTCATCAGTTCCATCGTATCCGGTGCGCAATCTTGGGAGCTCCCCGATGGACTGGTGGATAAAATTCAGTGCTCCCACCGCCGCGTGGTTCGATCCCCGGTCAGGAAATCAACTTTAGTAAGAGTTATGAACTTATTAAATTAATTACATGAAGAAAATTAAACCCTGTTCACAGCTGAATGACTGCTTTAATCATCATTAATCAACCGATAACTTTCTATTTCAGACTGAAGGAGATACTGACGTGGTTACCGAGAGACAGTCAAAACTTTAATGAGAATTTTGTGCTTTGATGTGATGAAATTTCTTCATTTTATAGACTGCATCTTCAGAGTGGGATCAAAAACTCAGTGCAGTCGTTGTTAAATTTGACATTAACAGGCAATTGTCTCCGTTTATCACAGGAACGCCCAGACCGGTTCTGCGATCAAGATGAAACTAACGCAACAAGGAACTTCTGACACAACACGAAACGCATCGGGCTGTGACAAAAATTCCCACCATTTTGCTTTTCCAAAATAAACGGTGTGACATTCATTCTCTGAACATAGAAACAGTCTGGTCTCGCTCACGACAGAAATCTCCATGTCACAGCGAACCAGCTCTCCTGCAGCTGGTGCGACCTCCCTTCGGGCCTTTCGGGGGGTTGTCTGACAAGGAGAATAGTGATTTCCGTGAAGCCAATGTTCCATTCCTTTATATGATTCATGTGCCTGATTTCCGACCGCAGGGTAAATGGTGGAATATCAGCCCTGCTCAGCTGGCAATGATTCCGGTACATTTTCTTGCTTCCAAAGCATGCGTTGAAACTCTGGAACTTTGAGGCGATGAATCCTTGAGGAAAAGTGAAATAAGGGCTCGAACAATCAAACTTTCACGCTAACGGATAATACCGCCGAGAACAGGTGAAGAGCTCACCTGCTAAACCAATAATACACTGGGCTAAACTTTGAGATTGCAGCGACAAATATAATAACGGTCTACAGTCAGTCCAAGATGAATGGTTGAAACTTGCAGGAGTGAAAATGCAACCAACCGGCCTTCACTCTTAAACCAGCAACTATGAAGAAAAACATGCCGCACAAATACTCGATTTCAGTGCGGTGACACTGGGCCAGAGTAAAGCTCAGTTAATTTGATTGCCGAGTGGCTGGAGGGTGGATTTGGAACTCCTGACCGATTGCACTGCGCATTTTCCAGATCTGCTTGGAGCACCAATCACTTCACTTCATCACTTACAAGGACAATTCGATTCTCGGTTTCTTTTCCCTGACGATTGATGAATTTTACAAATTGGAAGCGATCAATATCAAAGCTAAACGCGCCACCGACATGATCACAGATACAAAGCGGCCACACTCTGCTTCAGTGAGATGAAAGTCAAGAGCGATTTCACGGTCGAATGTAATGGCGAACAAAATTGATTCAATGAAAGTTCAGGTCGTTGAGGTGCCATTAAAGTCCTGTTTGTTTCTATTGAACTTCTTCCCAAAGCGTTTGAGATTCAAGTGGGACGATTTCGGGACGTTATTTCCTTTTATGCAAATGTTTCAACTGCAGTTCAAGATCAAAATTCCTGGGACCACAGTTGTTCACATTTTGTCGGTGCTGGGACCACTGCTGTTCACAATTTATCGGTGCTTGGACCACTGTTCACAATTTATCGGTGCTGGGACTACTGTTGTTCACAATTTATCGGTTCTGGGGCCACTGTTGTTCACAATTTATCAGTGCTGGGACCACTGATGTTCAAAATTTATCGGTGTTAGGACCACAGTTGTTCACAATTTATCAGTGGTGGGACCACTGTTGTTCACAATTTATCAATGGTGGGACCACTGTTGTTCAAAATTTACATTCATGATTTGGACACGGGAATCGGAAGTACAATTTCAAAATTTAGGGACGACACCTAATTGCGAGCTGTACTTTATACAAAGGAAAAATGAGAAAAATAAAGGAAGACATCAGTAAATTTGCAGAATGGGCGTGTAAATGGCAAATTAATTACAATATTTGTTGTGTACTCCGTTGCCTTTTTGCACCCCCCCCCCACCCCAAATAACTCACACTTCTTCAGATTGAATTGCATTTGCCACTTTTCCATCCACCTGTCCGCTCTATGGATATCTTCCTGCGGTCTGCAGCTTTCCTCCTCACTATCAACCACAGGAACAATTTTTGTATCATCTGCAAATTTCTTAACCATGCCCCCTACATTTAAGTCTAAATCAATGATCTGTACCATGAAAAGCAGGGACCTAGTACGAAGCCGCATGGAACCCCACTCGAAACAGCCTTCCACACGTCGACCACAACCGCTTGCTTCCTGCCACTCAGCCAATTTTGGATTCAACTTGCCAATGTCCCTTGGATCCAATGGGCTTTTACATTTTTGACCAATCTGCCATGTAGGACTTTGCCAAAAGCCTCGCTAAAATCCATATAGACTACATCAATCGCGCTACCCTCATCGATCCTCCTTGATACTTCCTCAAATAATTCAATTGAAACGACCTTCCCTTCACAAATCCACACTGACTGTCCCTGATTAATCCGTGCCTTTCTAAATGACGATTCATACTTTCCGTCAGAATTGTGCTCAATAATTTACCCACCATCGAGTTTAGGCTGACTGGCCTGTATTTACTCGATCTTTCCATTTTTCCCTTTTTAAACAATGTTACAACGTTAGCAATCCTCAAATCCTCCAGCACGACACCTTTTGCCAGGGTGGATTGGAAAATGATGGTCAGAGCCTCCGCTTTTTCCTTCCTTGCTTCTGTTAACATCCTGGGATATATTTCATCTGGGCCTGGAGATTCAGGTGGAGCGATTTGAGGACTTATTTTTCCTATTTGCAAACGTTTGTACCGCAGGTCAAGATCACAAGTCGAGGTCCAAATTTGGACGAGTTCCGACTTTGAACCTCAAATCGTGAATTATGCCCCCACCACAACGAGCCCAGAAACAAGAACGTGTCCTTAAATTAACGTGTGGCAGACACATTCTATGAGAGGTCTGTCTGGACAATGAAAGGGCGTTTTTGAACAGTCATCTTGCTATCCGTTTCCTCCTGAAACCTGAAAAAAGACAAACACCACAGTGTTAATTTGTCGCTTAATTCCACAAATTAGGTAAAATAATAAGCTGTGCAAGGCACTGCTGGGAGTTGAACCCAGGATCTCCTGTTTACTAAACAGATGCTTTAACCAGCTAAGCCACAGCGCCAATTGATGATGCAGTAGCCCCACCTCCTCGCACTAATATCTATCAGCGACACTTCACTATTGGGGGTTCAGGCCGTTTCATCTCTGTCCATTTCGCCTTTCCGTTCACCTGTGCATTCCGACACTGACTGGATTTCTCTCTGTGTTTATCTTTGTGTTTCCATCAGTGCGTTGATACACGGATGATTATGTGTGATTGTATTTGTTACATTACATAAATTAGGGCTTCAGACAATTCTCGCTCTGACATTGGAGAACTATTGAGCCGAACTTTACAGCGAAGTGTTGTTTATTGTGGTGCTGAAACTAAAAAATCGTAAGAGGAGCAAAAAGGGAAAAGGAGTAAAACTTGTGAGGGAAAATTAGGACAACTCTCAACGTTTTTACAAGTATATTAAGAGAAAGAAAGGAGGCTTAGCGTAACTTGGGCCGCTTAAAAACAGATGGAGGTGATATTGTAATTGAAAATCAGGAAATGGCAGTTGCTCAATTTTTACTTTGCATCAGTTGTCACAGAAATTGATGAGGATAACATCCCAGAGACACGAGGAAAACTGTTAATAAATCACGGGGATTCGTATAAGTAAAATAACGGCAATGGAGAAAATAATTAGGCTAAAGATAGACAAATCTCCAGGACCTGATGTTCACCATCCCAGGGATTAAAAGGAATAGGTGAGGAAATTGTGCATGCTTTCGTCATGATTGATCAAAACTCTCTTGATTCGGGAATTGTTATTTAACGAAGAGCATCTGGATTGGAGGCTTCTGTTTGAGAAAGATCTCGAAGTGATAATTGAGACACCGAAAATGAAGCTGTTTGGCAGGAGCGCTGATGCTTTCGGTTTTGCGCTGCTCTCGTTTTGCACAATTGTTAAGCGTGCGTTACTTCTTTACAGCAGTGTGGGCTCCTGAAATGACCAGGTTGTGATTTCGAGCGTCTTCTAAAACAATCAAAACTTTTACTCCGAACATTTTGACTGGAGTTCAAGGTACAACTGGTCTGTTCCATAACGCATTTACTTCTTAGTGTTCCCATGTGGGCTCTTGGGTTCCTCTGGTCTACCGTCTTGCAATAGGAAGTGCCAGTTTATTTGTTCATCGGGGGAGAGGGGGCTTTTAGCGGCATCTCACATGGCAAAGGGGCCGTTACGAGATATTTAAATCTAAAGAACCAAACAAACAATTCTTCTTTTCGTTAAGCCGATATTCATCGGTTGGAAGTGTCGTGTGGGGAAAATTTGGAAGGGAAATATTCTGCCTGGTGTCACTGTGTAACGGGAGAAATTATTCAGCTTACAGATGTTAATACGCTGAAAGGTCGAGAGGCCTTTTCCAGCTCCCGTGTGGGACAAGTTCAGCTTTTGAGCCGCTGGGTAAAGTGTGATTTTAATTGCTGCTAACGAATGACAAGACATTTGGCACAAACAAGAAGAATTATAAACTCACGAGTTCACTGCCCATGTTTCTTACATCATGTTCAACAGGAACAAGGATTCTCCTCAACACGTTACTGAGAATTTTATCAAACGGACCTCACCCTTGCTCGACGGCTGCAGGGATAATTCAGAGACCTCCCATGAATACGTACGATGGGAGCTTATGTAGTATCGAGCCTGGGTAGCTCAGTCGGTGGAGTATCAGACTAAAGTGGGTAGTGAGATGATGGTTCAGCGTTTAACTCCCTATCCAGGCTCCAAATTGCTGAACAGCTGGCAAGCTGTATCTTTGCAGCGGGACCTGCGATTTGTTGTCAAAGCTTCGGTATTATCTTGTATCCCAGGGATGGGCAGTAATGCGCTGTCTGAGGCGGTTCCCGATCAGGAATTCAACTTTTACAAAATACTTTACTGTATTAGTTCACTGTATTAACTTGTCAAAACTGATTAAACACTGTAAAAAAGACGAATATTTGTTCAAATCGCCATTAATCAACCAGTAACTTTTTGTTTCCAGCTGAAAGAAATGCTAACTTTTTTTATGCGCTCATTCACCAGGCCGAAATTAGGGAGTTCAGAGGGGAAGTGAAAAAGGAAATGAGAGGCACAGAGAAATATGACTATAGACTGACGGCCAGCATAAAAGTGAATCCAAAAGTTTTCGACAGGCATGTAAACATTCAACGGGTTGTAAGGGGAGGGGAGAGGCCGATTAGGCCCGATAAAGGAGATCTACTGATGGAGACAGAGGGGATGGCCTCGGTACCAAATGAGTACTTTGCATCTGTCTTTACCAAGAAGATGCTGCCAGAGTCTCAGCAAAAGAAGGTATAGTTAAGATACTGGATGGTCTAAAAATTGAAAAAGAAGAGGCAATTGAACGGCTGGCTGTACTTAAAGTGGATAAACCACCAGGTCCGGATGGGATGCATGCTCGGTTGCTGAGGGAAGTTAAGGTGGAAATTGCGGAGGTACTGGCCATAATCAACAAACATCCTTAGATATGTGGGTGGTGCCAGAGGACTGGAGAATTGCAAAGGTTAAACCCTTGTCCAAAAAAGGGTGTACGATTAAACCCAGCAACTATCGGCCAGTCAGTTTAACCTCAGTGGTGGGGAAACGTTTAGAAACGATAACCCGGGACAGAATTAACAGCCACTTGGACGAGGGTGGATTGATTAGGGAAAGGCAGCACGGATTTGTTAAAGGCAAATCGTGGTTAACTGACCTGTTAGAGTTTTTTGATGAGGTAACAGAGAGGATAGATGAGGGCAATTTAGTTGATGTGGTGTATGTGGACATTCAAAAGGTGTTTGCTAAAGTGCCGCATGGTGGGCTTCTCATCAAGATTGCGGCCCATGGAATAAACGGGGCAGAAACAACATAAATGCAGAATTGACGAACAGCAGGAAACAGATTACTGGTGAACTGTTGTTTTTCGAACTGGCGAGAGGTGTACAGTGGCGTTCCCCAGGGATCAGTGCTGAGACCACTGCTTTTCTTGATACATATTAATGACTTGGACTTGAGTGCACAGAGCACAATTTCAAAATTTGCAGATGAAACAAAACTTGGAACAGTAGTAAACAATGATAAGGATCGTGATGGACTTCAAAGGATATGGACAGGCTGGTGGCTTGGGCGGAGACGGGGCAGATGAAATTTAACGCAAAAAAAATGCGAAGTGATACATTTCGGTCGGAAAAACGAGGAGAGGCAAAATAAACTCCAGGACACAAATGTAAATGCGGTAGAGGAACAAAGAGGGGTTTATGTGTACAAATCGTTGAATGTGGCAGGGCAGGTTGAGAAAGCGGTTAAAAAGCATACGGGATCTTGGGCTTTAGAAATAGATGTTTTGAGTACAAAAGTACAAAAGTATAGAAGTCAGGATGAAACTTTACAACACACTGGTTCGAACACAACTGAAATTTTGTGTGGGGTTCGGGACACCGCACTTCAGGAAAGATGTGAAGGCCTTCGAGGGGGTGCAGAAAAAAATACTGTCATAATTCCAGGGATAAGGGACTTTACTTACGTGGATAGACCGGAGAATCTGAGGTTGTTCTCCTTGGAACAGAGACGGTTTTGTAGAGATTTGATAGAGGTATTCAAAATCATGAAGGATCTGGACATGGAAGATGGAGAGAAACTGTTCCCATTGGCGGAAGAGTCAAGAACCAGAGGACAGAGATTTAAAGTGATTGGCAAAATAACCAAAGGTGACATGAGGAAAAACTTTTTTTACACAGCGAGAGGTTCGGATCTCGAATGCACTGCCCGAGGGTGTGATGGAGGCAGATTCAATCACGGCCTTCAAAGGGGAGCTGGATCAGTCCTTGAAAGGAATAAAAATGCAGGGCTTTGGGGAAAGGCGGGGGAGTGGTTCTAGCTGGATTGCTCTTGCAGAGATCTCGCACGGACTCGATGGCGCGAATGGCCTCTTTCCGTGCTATCAGCTTTCTATGATTCAATTCTATGTGTTGTTTGCAATGCAAAGGGAACAGAGCGTGCCATAAATCGGCACGACTCTGAGTATCCTCACAAGCAATGTATTTTAAGAGCAACTAATTCTGAAACGTCTTACTTGATAACTCAAGTCGTGCACTCGAAAGCAATTTGGTCAAGGGAGACTAATATTGGTGATTGGAGATAGTTGGTGCACAACTTGATATTGCTGTCCACCCGAACAGAAAACGAGATTGGATGGATCGAAGTGGTCTGAAAGGATGGTCGATCGGCTGTGAGACGCAACCAACTTTTACACTGGCTGCACAGCTAAAGTAACAGCGGCTCGTTGGTCTAGGGGTATGATTCTCGCTTAGGGAGTTTCATTTGAGTGATATGCGAGAGGTCCCGGGTTCAAATCCCGGGCGAGCTCTCATGTGTTTCTTCTTTTAGTGAAAAGTCACCAATTGTCTTCTCACATCTTTTCAGTTTTGCTGTTGGTGGAACTGAATTCTATCCGGATGATGTTTGAGCTCCAGTGGACTGAATGCCGAAGTTTCGTCGACCCAATACACATGAAGCAAATAAAATGTCTCAAGATGATGAGGAGATTGAAACTGAATTTGGATTTTTCCCAATTCAGGCGGATATTAGATGACGGGATAGAAAGCCACATATCCAAGTTTGCCGATGACACCAAGATGGGCAGCATTGTAAGCAGTGCAGATGAAAGCATAAAATTACAGAGAGGCATTAATATAAAAAATGAACGTGCAAAATTGTGGCAAATCGATATGAATTTCGTCAAGTGTGAGGTCATCCACTTTGGACCTAAAAGGATAAATCAGAGTACTTTCTAAATGGTGAAAAGCTCGAAACAGTGGAGGTCCAAAAAGACTTAGGGGTCCATGAACATACATCATTAAAATGTCATGGACAGGTACAAAAAATAATCAAAAAGGTTAATGGAATGTTGGTCTTTATATCCAGAGGACTAGATTCAAGGTGATAGGCATTATGATACAGTTATACAAAGCTCTGGTTGGACCACACCTGGAGTATTGCCTTCAGTTCTGGGCAACGCACCTTAGGAAGGATATATTCGCTATGAAGGGAGTGCAGCGTCGATTTACCAGAATGTTGCCTGGACTCCACAGTTTAAATTACGCGGAGAGATTACATAAACTCGGGTTTGCCTCGAATTCAGTCGATTAAGTGCTGATTTGATCGAACATTTCAAAATATTAAGGGGAACTGATGGGGTAAATAGAAAAAAACGTTTTCCGCCCGTTAGCGTGTCTCGGACTCGGGGTCATAGCTAAAAATTAGTGTCAGGACTTTCAGGAGTGAAGTTGGGAAACACCTCTGCAAGCAAAGGGAGGGAAAAGTTTGGAACTCTGTTCCGCAAACGGCAGTTGATGCGAGCTCAATTGTTAATTTTAAAACTGAGATTGATAGATTTTTGTTAACCAAAGGCATTAAGGGACATGGGGCTAAGGCGATAATATGCAGTTAGGTTACATGTCAACCAGGATCTCACTGAATTGCGCATAAGGCTTGAGGGGCGAAATAGTATACTTTTGTTCTTCAGTTCCTCATTGTTACAGAATGATCCTGCATTGTATCGGGAATCGAACCAAGGTCTCCAGCGTAACAAGTAAGAATTCGACCCCTGCACAACCAATGCGCGCGTTTGTAACAGCAGCATGTGTCCATTTGGAATCCGATCTGAATGAACATGCCGTTTACAGCTGCGGTGGCCGAGTGTTTAAAGCGTTGGACTCAAAATTCAATTGAGGTTTTCCTGCCCAGGTTTGAATTCTGCTCGCAGAGCTACTGTTTAAAGATCCCTTCAGTGCTGAAATAGATTAATTGGAGTTAATTGACCGCGTTTCTCTCTCTCCCAGAATGAGAGATTCTCCAGCGAGGCCGGTGCTTTTAACTTGTGTCCAATCTTCTCTTGCAAGATTTCAAGACCCAAGAAGGAATCTCTCCCAATCTGTAACATAAATTCTGCTAGTTTGCAAAACCTGACATTTATACTCTTTATTTTCTTTGCCTGCATCTCTCTATCTCTCCATGTCTCCGTCTCTTGTCTCTCTGTATTGTCCACAATGGACTTCTCAGGATTCCTTGAACGGCGATGGCTGATCTAACCGGCAACAATAGCAGAGAAGGGTAAAGAATAAAAAGACTGAGGAAGTAGGAAAAGGAAAGGTGCAACCCAGCTGATAAATTCGTAGCTAATGTTTCCACATTCGTGGCTCTTCGTTCTCATGGTGAATGAAAGCAGCAATTTGAGTAAAGTGTACTTATGGTGGAGTGTAAACTATGACGATGCCGAGACAGACGACAATGTCGTTTCAGAGTAATTCATTCTGTAAAGTGTTACTTGATAATACAAGTCGTACATTCAAAACAAATTTGATAAAGAGAGAGTAATATTGTTGATCTGAAATAATTAGTTTAGAACCTGATATTGCTCTACATCGTATATCGTACAAGAAAGCGAGTTTGGATGGCCATGGTATTCTGAAAGAATGGCGGATCGGCTGCGTAGCAGCGAAATTTTACAGTGGCTGCACGGCTCTGTTGCCAGTTGGACTTTGGATCTGATTCTCGCTCAGGGAGTTTCACTGGTTCAAATCAATCCCAGTATGAGCCCCCTTGCGTCCCCATTTTTCGTCAAAAACCACCAATTGGCTTCTCACATCTTTGAAGCAAGTGCAGGAGGCAGGTTTGACTTATCTCCAGCCGAGCATGTTTGAACACCAGAGGACAGAATGCAGAGGGTATGTCCACGAAAGACACGTCGGCGAAATGAAGATCATCTTTCAAGAAGTTGTACAGATTGAAGCCGGCTCATGAATTTATCCCAATTCAGGCGATCTCATGGGTGCAGATACAAAACGTCAAGGAAGCTGCATTGGCCTGGAACCAAACCCCTGGTTTCGCCGTCGGCAGGCGAGAGTTCGACCCTGAACCACCAATCCACACACGGCTGCAGGCTGCACGTGTAGCGTTGGATCCAAGTCTGGAACATGCAGTCTGGCAGAGTTCCTGTGATTATCCTGCGCAGTCTCCAACCGCGTGCTATCTGTGGGTGACCAAACGAGTGGGTCAAGCATGGTCTTGAAATTCACTGAGATTCGAAATCACTTCAAACCGCCACTGTAAAATGGTCAAATAAATAAGAGCTGTCGTTACCAGGCAGTGTTTACTTTTTTCAGAAATAATGTAAGAATCCAGCCCTATGTACACGTCTAAGATTTCACGGCATGCGACGAATTTCCTTTAAGCTGCCACCTAAATTCTGCTCAATGACAGAATTGGAGATTTATACTATTTTTCTTTGCATGTATCTATCTATCTCTGTCTGCGTTTCTTCACTTTCGCTGTTGATCCCGAATGGACTTATCAGGCTGCCTTCAACAGCCAGGTCTGGAAACCCGGGATGGGAAAAGGCTGTCGGTTCTTCGTCCAATTGTTGGATTTCGACGGGTTGAGTTTTGCTATTTTCCGTCTCCGTTTTCGGAAAATATAAACCGAGATGGGATTTCCCCTGCTCGGGTCCCGTCACCTGCGGATAATGGGAATGAACCCGATCTATCATCCGGTCCTAATATCTGTATTCTCATTGTTTAACAATAAAATTACGGGGTTACAGTTATTTTCAGGATACATTTTAGAAATTCAGACTTATTCGAAAACTAGAAGCACGTGGGATTAAAGGGCCGGTGGTAACGTGGGCAAGTAATAGGCTGGGGGATAGGAGGCAGAGAGTAGTGGTGAACGGATGTTTTTCTGACTGGGGAGAAATATGCAGTGGAATCCCCCAGGGGTCGGTATTAGGACTATTGCTTTTCTTGTTATATATAAATGTCTTGGATGTGGGAATAGGGAATACAATTTCGAAGTTTGCGGATGATACAGAACTTGGCAACGTTGTAAATAGTGAGCATGATGATAGCAGACTTCAGGAGGACATGGAGAGACTGGTGAAATGGGAGGTCACGTGACAGATTTAACGCCGATCAGTGTGAAGTGATGCACTTTTAGAAGAAGAACATGGAGAGGCAGTATAATCTAAATGGAACAATTTATGGGGGGTTCCAAGAGCAGAGGAACCTGGGGGGTTCATATTCAGAAAACAGGGCAAGTTGATAAGGCGGTTAAGAAAGCATATGGGATACTTCGCTTTGTAAATAGGGGCATTGAATACAAAAAATGGAAATCATACTAATCCTTACAAATCAGTGTTCAGGTCTCATCTGGAGTATATTGTACAGATCTGGGCACCACACTTTAGGATGAAAAGGGATTGAAGAGGATTCAGAGCAGGTTGACCTGGATGATACCAGGGATGAGGCACTTCAGTTATTTGGAGAGATTGGAGAAGCTGGGATTATTCTCCTTGCAGCAGAGATGGTTAACGGGAGACCTAATAGAGGTATTCAAAATAATGAGAGGTTTTGAAAGAGCAAGTAGGGAGAAACTGTTTCCTCTGGCATGTGGGTTGGTAACCAAAGATCATAGATTTAAAATAATTGGGAAAAGAACTAGAGGGGAATTGAGGAGAATTTTTTTCACACAGAGGGTTGTTAAGATCAGGAACACACTTCCTGAAAGGGTGGTGGAAGCCGATTCCATGGGATCATTCAAAAGGCAATTGGACATAATTGAAGAGGATTAATTTGCAGTGTTATGGGGAAAAATCTGGGGTGTGGGTCTAATTTGGACAGGTCTTCGAAAAGGCCGACACTGGCACGACGGCCGAATGGCCTCCTTCTGTGCTGTAAGATTCTATGATTCTACGATTACCTTCTGAATCATTACAATTGAAGCTATTCAGTGTTGAGCAACCAAGAAAATTATAACCGTGATATTCTGCTTCTCCATTCCCTTATGAATATCGCAGATTATACTGTCCAGGCGGGGGTGGGTCTGAATGGGGGATAGAGTGCGGAGCTTGGAATGGAAGCCCAGCAGAATGAACTTGGTCTCATCAGTTTTTGTTATTTTTCCGACCAGTTGCCCGAAGCAGGCGGTGAACCTTTTTCTCGAGAGAGGATCGTCATTTCAGTTCAGAAGGAAAAAGGTATCAAGAAAATCGCGTAAAACGCACACAGAATGATCCGGGACTTACAGCACATCCCTTTTAAACAGACACAGACACGGAATGATCCGGACATAAATCATAATTATGGGACATAAGTTTCTCTTACGTTGACCATAAGATTTACTCATTTTACAATGACACCAATGTGCACTCTGATATTTCACGATCTCACAATCTCACAATCTCAACACCTTCCTGGAAGGAACTGTTGCTGATTTCAGCAAACAATGCAAAACCCTCCGTCTGCCGTTTCGAGAAGGATGGGACTTTGACCAGACCTTCTGGGTGGACTGAATGGGAGAAACAAAACTTAAACGCAATAACGACGAAGATGGGATTCGAACCTACGCGTGCAGAGCACAATGGATTAGCAGTCCATCGCCTTAACCTCTCGGCCACCTCGTCGCATACGGAAACATGCGAAACCCCCTTTATTCAAAATTAAAATTCTGGCGATGTTGCCAATCTGAAATAAAAACTGTCAATGTGTATATCCTCAGCAGGTCAGGCAGAATCTTTCGACACAGAAACAGAGTTAACGTTTCAGGTCCATGACCATCACATGAGTATTCCAACTCACTCAACTTGCGCCTTGTAAATGGGTGAACGGCTTTAGGGAGTTAGAAGGTGAGTCTCTTGGCGCAGAATATCCAGCCTCTGACCTGCTCTTGTCGCCACAATATTTATGTAGCTGGTCCAGTTATGTTTCTGGTTAATGGTGACCACCAGTATGTTGATAGTGGGGGATTCGGCGATGTTACTAACGAATCCCCACAGAAGAGATTTACTGTAATGATTCCAGGGATGAGGGGTATAAGTTTCATGAATAGATTGGAGAAGCTGGGGTTGTTCTGCTTGGAACAGAGACGGTTACGAGGAGATTTGATGGAGGTATTCAAAATCATGAAGGATCTAGACAGAGGAGATAGAGAGAAACTGTTCCAATTGGCGGAAGGTTCAAGGACCAGAGAACATAGATTTAAGGTGTTTGGCAAAAGAACCAAAGGTGACATGAGGAAAAACTTTTCGACACAGCGAGTGTTTCGGGTCTGGAATACACCGCCCGAGGGGGTGGTGGAGGCAGATTCAATCATGGTGTTCAATAAAGAACTGGATAAGTATTTGAAACGAAAGAGAATACAGGTCTACAGGGATAGGGTGGGGGAGTGGGTCTGTCTGGATTGCACTTGCAGAGAGCCGGCACGGACTCGATGTGCCGAATGGCCTCTTTTCGTGCTGTGACCTTTCTATGATTCTATTCTATTTGTGGGAGGCGATGCGAAGCGACCGGAGCGTGACGTAAATCGACCTGCTCATGTCCATTCCCTGATAATAAATCCTTGTGTGATGCAAAGAAGAAATTCATAATTATGGTGCATATCTTTTATATTATACTGACTATAAGAGGTACTCGGTTCACCAGGGCGCCATTGTGCACATTGATTGATGCTTCACCTCGATCACCACTTGAAGTCCCAACACCTCCGTCCAAGAAACAGTTGGGTGGCAATCCAGACTTTGCTGAATTTTGCAAACAGGTTTAAACCAGCAATGCGGAAAAGCACTTCTTATCAAAGAAGGGTTTTTGGTGAGGCGGCGAAAATGGAAGGGTGCACACATTCTGGCAGAAGTGAGATTCGAACCCTCATAATTCAGAGATGGAAACCAACATCTCAGACAGCGCAGTTATTCACGCAATTGGTAAGCCATTTAGATCGGATGACAAAGCTCATACAGCTGAAACGTTTCCTCTGGTTCTTTCACCACAGGTGCTGCCTGACCTGCTCAGCGTTTTCAGCATTTTCTGTTTTCATTTTTGTGATTTCACAATGGCTGTTTGCCTGAAAACACCCAATTTGACCCAAGGACGCAGCTCGCACTTTACTTTCCTCACGCGCTTAAAGTCTGCCGTTTCCGAACTAAATCTCCTCCACGCCGAGCTTTCAAAGGACCTTTCGCTCACGGCCAACCTCCTGTAATCGACACCTTTTCACCATTGCCGCTCTTTTCATTTCTCCTCATTCCTTTTCAATCGGACATTTCCACAGACCTATTAAGATCAAGCGGAACATTTCCGACTTTCCTGCACCGCCCAGATTGCCAAAAATGCACATTTCAGCCGTCTTTCGCAGCAATGTCGCGCCGCCCGTCTCTCCCGCACATCAACTGTTCGGGGAAAAGCGCCAACGACCATGAAAACAAAACCCAGTTCTTCAGTGAACATCCCCCGTGTCACAAGATACCCCATGGAAATTTCACGGAAAAGTATGCGCTGTCCTTCCGAATGCCAGCCCTGCTTTCTTAGAGCTTGTCTCTGGAGCAGATCGAAATGTATCGACTGGTTTCAAGGCACAAATGAACATTGATGCGAACGGGACATGTGCCCCCGAGAAACAGCGGTCGATGGAGAGCAAACTTAAAGCCGGAAGAATGTGAAAGTGAATGTTAGATTCGGCAAGGCCGCAGGAAAGTCTCAATGAAATAGACCATGATCGTCGAAGGAAGGAAAAGCTGGAAGAAGCGGCAGGTCTGAATTGTGGATCATCCAGCAGAGACACATGGAGAACAAAAACAGGATAAAGACAAAGGTGCTGGGGCAGAAAGAAAAAGCACGAAATAAGAGGAATGAAAAGAGAGTGAAAGAAAGAATGGGAGAGAGGGAGGTGAAAGAAAGAAAGAGAGAAAGAAAGATAGAAGGGAGAGAGAAAATCAAGCGTGCAATACTCACCCCGCAAACGGGCGCTGCTCCCAATCGGCTACACTTGGCCCCACAGACCCTCATCCCATTCACACCATCCTTCAATACACTGTCAATGTTGTGCAGTGAAACAGAGAGTTTAAAGGTATAAAGACACACACACCATCCTAAAATACACTTTCAATACCTGTGCAGAGAGACAGAGAGTTTAAAGATGCAGAGATACTTACATACTATCCTACGGTACACATTAAACATCCGTGCAGTGAGTCAGAGAGTTTACAGGTACAGAGACACACAGCGTCCCACAATACACTTCAAATCACGTGCAGTGAGTCAGAGCGTTTCAGGATCTCGAGAAATTCACTTTCTTTTTTCAAAAGTGGTACATCCCAGAAGCAAGAGAGAGCGTGGGTCAGTCTCCCTCTCCTGATAGAGCTGAGGCTTGTCAGTCAAGAGTCCTCTCCTCCGTGTATTGGCCGTGGAGGAAGTGCAGAGTAGATTTAATAGAATACCTTCAGCCTGACCGAGGTTAGGCTGACTGGCCTGTAATTACTTGATCTATCCTTTTCTCCCTGTTTATACAACAGTACAACTTTAGCAGTCCTCCAATCCTTCGGCATATCACCTGTAACCAGGGAGGATTGGAAAATGATGACCAGAGCCTCCGTTATTTCCTTCCTTGCTTCTGTTAACAGCCTGGGATATATTTCATCGGGGTCGGGAGATTCAGGTGGAGTGATCTGCGGACTTCATTTTCCTCTTTGCAAAGATTTTCACCGCAGGTCAAGATCACAAGTCTCGGTCCAAATTAGGACTACTTCCGGGTTTGAACCTCAAATCGTGAATTATACCCTGACCTCAACGAGCCCAAAAACGAGAACGTGTCTTTAAGTTAACCCGTTGCTGACACATTCTATGAGAGGTCTGACTGTACACTGAAAGGGCGTTTTCGAAGAGTCAATCCAATATCAGTTTCCTCCTCAAACCTGAACAAATACCAAATCCAAAGTGCCATTTTGTCGCTTAATTCCACAAATTATGTAAAAATAATTAGTTATGCAAGGCACTGCTGGGAGTTGAACCTAGGATCTCCTGTTTACAAGACAGATGCTTTAACCAACTAAGCCACAGCGCCCATTCATGATCGCTCAGCCCCACCTCCTCTCACTAATATCTATCAGCGATACGTCACTGTCTGTTTGGGGTTCAGACCGTTTCATCTTTGTCTGTTTGGTTTGTCCGTTCACCTGTGCATCCCGATGCTGCCTGCATATTTCGTTTTGTTTATCTTTGTGTCTCCATCAATGCTTTGATATACGGATGAGTATGTGTACTTATTTATGTTACATTAAATAAATTACCGGTTTAGACAATTCTCGCTCTGAAAGTGAAGAACTATTGAGACGCACTTTACAGCAAAGTATTGTTTATTTTGGTGCTGAAAATAAAAAACCGTAAGAGGTCCAAACAGGGAAAAGGAGATAAACCTGTTAGGGAAAAAGAGGACAACAGTCAAGATTTTTACCAGCATATTAAGTGAAAGAAGGGAGGCTTAGAGTAATGTGGGCCGCTTAAAGACAGATGGAGGTGATATTGTAATTGAAAATCATGAAATGTAGAGTTGCTAATTATTTACTTTGCTTCGTTCGTCACAGAAATAAATGAGGCTATCATATCAGAGATATGAGGAAAACTGTAAATAAATCAAGGGGTTTCAGTATAAGTAAAATAATGGCAATGGAGAAAATAATTAGATTAAAGATAGACAAATCTCCAGGACCTGATGGTTGCCATCCCAGGGGACTGAGAGGACGAGGTGAGGAAATTGTACATGCTTTAGTCATGATCGTTCAAAATCTCTTGATTCAGGAATTGTTCCTTTGATGGAAACAATTTCAATGTCACTCCATTATTTGGGATGGGTAGCAGAGATGATGTTGGAAATTATAGACCCATTAGTCTGACATCCGTTGTGGGGAAGTTGCCAGTATCCGTTATTAGGGAAAGAAAGATTGAGCACTTGGATAAACAGGGTAAGTCAAGTCTAACAAAACTAGTTGAACTTTATGAAGATGTAACTAACGTGGTATTTCATGGAGTATCCATGGTTGTTAAATGATATTGACTTCCAGAGGTATTCGATAAGGTACCATATAAGAGACTGTTAACGACAATGACAGTGCGGAGAATTTGAGGCAACCTAATGAAATTGGTAGGGAGTTGGTTTTCAGGTGGGAGACAGAGTCCCGGTATATAAATGACATAGACGAAGGAATAGAGTGCCGTGTATCCACGTGTGTCGCTGACACCAAGATAGGTGTTGCAGTGAGTCGTGTCGATGGAAGCATAAAGTTACAAAGGGAAATTGATAAATTAAGAGAGTTGGCAAAACTGTGGCAGATGGAGCAACATAGAATTACATAGAATGTACATCACGGAAACAGGCAATTCGGCCCAACTAGACAATGCCGGTGTTTATTCTACAAACAAGCCTCCGCCAACCCCATTTAATCAAACCCTATGAGCAAACCCTTAGATTCCTTTCTCCTCCATTTGTTTTTCTAGCTTCGCTGTAAACGAATCCATGCTATTCGCCTAAACGACTCCTTGTGGGAGCGAATTGAACATTCTAACCACTCTCTGGGTGAATGTGTTCCTCTTGAATGCCATATTGAATTAAATAGTGACTACCTTATATTCATTGCCTCAATGATTTGGAGTCCCCACCTCCACAAATGCAAACACCTTATCGACGTCTAACCTATCAAACCCTTGCATAATCTTGAAGTCCTATATCAGGTCACCCCTCAGCCTTCTCTTTTCTATACAGAAGAGTTCCAGTCTGTTCAAACTTTCAATATGGAGAAGTGTGAGTTCATCTACTTTGGACTGAAGCAAGATAGATCAGAGTATTTTCTGAAAGGTGAGAAGCTAGTAACTGTGGAGGAGCAGAGAGATTTAGGAGTCCAAGTACAGAAATCGCTAAAAGCCAGTGGAATGGTCGAAAAATTTATTTAAATGTCTCATGGGATGTTGGCCTTTATCTCAAAGAAGCTGGTATTCAAAGGGGGAGAATGTTACAGATAGAAATATCTGCTGAGACCCCATTTAAAGTACTGCATTCAGCTCTGGGCACCACACATCAGGAAGGAAATATTGGCCTTGGAGGGGCTGCAGCGCAGATTCACCAGAATGATACCGGGGCTAAAATGGTTAAATTATGAAGACAGGTTATGCGGAGGTCGGTCCTCATTTTTCTCTTATGGATCCGGCCCCATCCGTTTACTGTGGACGGGAGCGCGTCTGATACTAAGACAGTCAGAATCGGATGCAAATCACATCACGGGCACAGCGGGTCTGGGACTGGCGACTGGTTTTACATTGAGTCTTTTTTATGGGATAGGCTGTACATTGTTTGTATAATAAAAATAAGTTTGATACAATGAAGGTTTTTTCAGTTATTTCCCATTTCCACCCACACCAGTTTTACATAGCAAAAGGTAACAATATTTAAGGGATGTGATGTACAGTGTTGGTGGAATCAATGTAATTTAACTTGATATATTGTAGAATCTCTTGTCTATCCCAGGCTCTTACCTCAGGCTTAGATCCTCACCTAGTTTAAAATCAGTCACTCACTGATATAAATAAACCAGTAACAACCCCGAAACCTCAGCGGGTATATTTGTTCCGATACTAAGTGACGGTCCCAATTTCCACTGAAATTCTCGATCAGCAAATACCAGAGGCTGTTTTGGGTTTGACAAACTGTGAAACAGATTGTTTTAAAAGCCGGAAAGAGGGAAAAACTGGTGGTTGATATTAAGTGTTTTACATTAACGCTTTCTGTTTCAGATTTACAATTTATCTTTGTGTGTGACTGACAGGAGCGGCTATAACGGAGCCCAGTGACTGGGTAACGAGCTGCACTGAATCATTGTCCTGTGTTACAGACCGGCTCGTTAGACCTGTTCATTTCGTCTCATCTCATTGTCAGCAAACAGGAAATTACTAAAGTTAAGGCTGGTGAATAACAGCTCGAAATATCAATCCTCTCCACCACTGGGGACTGAGTCTTCCGAAAAACAGGGATTTTCACTCGTGCAAATTTCATCCACATTTTCTGCTCTTCATTTCCCTGATCTGTTTGATGCGGCTTTCCCTTCAATTCACGACCTACAGGAAAAACCCGATTTTATCGTCGATTTTCCGGTCAAGAGGTATGGTGAGATATCAAATAATTGAAATCGACCCTTATTAACGCCAATATCGTCACCGACACGTTTGACAAATGCAAAGCGGCTTCACTCACGGTTTTGCTGCACAACTCGTTCAAAGAAACTGTCGGTAATTGGAGGGTCTTTGAAGTCATGACAAGATCATAACAGTTCGCGCTGCCGTTTTTTTCAAGACGCTTCAGATTCATGTGGAATGATTTCGGTCTGGCGGTTAAATCCGTTCCCTCTTCACAAATCCGCCTTTGAACCTGTATCGTTTAGTATTTTTGATAACCGATACCACATCGGTTTGCCCTGTACTGTACATTACGTTTTTAAATATTACAGATAAGCAGAGCACTTGAGCTGTCACAGCTGTGACTTTGACTTTTCTCCCTCTCCTCTAGATCTCCCCGGTAACTGCCACTAACCACAATCGTCTGTCACACTTCTCCATCAGAAAGTTCCGAGCCTCGGTTTTCAAATGAAATAACGCCCATCTCTTCAATCAACGACAGCCCAGAGAGAGTTTCTCAGTTTCATTTCACACTTTATCCAAATCCTCCTTAAAGCACCATCAAAAGTTGTCCTTTAGTTAATAATAAGATCAATAAAAGTTCTTATCTTCTGGGGTTTTGTTTCAGATTCCAGGGTTTTTAAAGTTCACTGCGGATATTTATCGAAGCGCATCTTGATTGGAGGCTTCTTGGAGAAATCGGAAAAAGATCACAAAGCGATAATTCAGAGACGATAAATGAAGCTGTTTGACGGGAGCACTGATAGAACCGAATGTGCGCTGCTCTTGTGGCGCAAGCGCTCAGCGTGCGGTATTTTTATGAACTCCAGAAATGCCCAGGTTGTGAGTTTGAGCCTCATCTGGAACAATCGAACATTTTGAGTTCAAGGTCCAACTGGTATGTTCCATAACGCATCTACTTCTTAGTGTTCCCATGTGAGCACTTGGGTTCCTCTGGCCTACCGTCTTAAGAACATAAGAAATTGGAGCAGGAGTAGGCCAATCGGCCCCTCGAGCCTGCTCCGCCATTCAATAAGATCATGGCTGATCTGATCCCAACCACAAATCTAAAGAACACAAGAAGTCGGAGCAGGACCCGGCCACATAGCCCCTGGGCCCTCTCCGCCACCCACAGGGCATTGACCGATCCGAACTCAGCTTCATGTCCAATTTCCTGCCCGCTCCCCATAACCCCTAATTCCCTTTACTTCTAGGAAACTGTCTATTTCTGTTTTAAATTTATCTAATGATGTAGCTTCCACAGCTTCCTGGGGCAGCAAATTCCACAGGCCGACCACCCTCTGAGTGAAGAAGTTTCTCCTCATCTCAGTTTTGAAAGAGCAGCCCCTTATTCTAAGATTATGCCCCCTAGTTCTAGTTTCACCCATCTTTGGGAACATCCTTACTGCATCCACCCGATCAAGACCCTTCACAATCTTATATGTTTCAATAAGATCGCCTCTCATTCTTCTGAACTCCAATGAGTAGAGTCCCAATCTACTCAACCTCTCCTCATATGTCCGCCCCCTCATCCCCGGGATTAACCGAGTGAACCTTCTTTGTACTGCCTCGAGAGCAAGTATGTCTTTTCTTAAGTATGGAGACCAAAACTGTATGCAGTATTCCAGGTGCGGTCTCACCAATACCTTATATAACTGCAGCAATACCTCCTTGTTTTTATATTCTATCCCCCTAGCAATAAAAGCCAACATTCCGTTGGCTTTCTTGATCACCTGCTGCACCTGCATACCAACTTTTTGATTTTCTTGCACGAGGTCCCCCAGATCCCTTTGTACTGCAGTACTTTCCAGTCTCTCGTCATTAAGAAAATAACTTGCTCTCTGATTTTTCCTGCCAAAGTGCATAACCTCACATTTTCCAATATTATATTGCATCTGCCAAATCTCCGCCCACTCACCCAGCCTGTCTATATCCCCTTGCAGGTTTTTTATGTCCTCCTCAATCTCTACTTTCCCTCCCATCTTTGTATCATCTGCAAATTTTGATATGTTGCACTCGGTCCCCTCCTCCAAATCGTTAATATAGATTGTAAAGAGTTGGGGACCCAGCACCGACCCCTGTGGAACACCACTGGTTACGGGTTGCCAGTCCGAAAATGAACCATTTATCCCAACTCTCTGCTTCCTGTTTGATAACCAATCCTCCACCCATGCCAGAATATTACCCCCAATCCTCTTGCAATAGTAGGTGTGAATTTATTTGTTTATAGGGGGAGAGGGAGCTATTAGCGGCAGCTGATATGGCAAAGGGGCCAGTATGAGAACTTTCAATCTAAAGAACTTAACATACAATTCTTCTTTTCGTTTAGCGGATATTCATCAGTTGGAAGTTTCGTGTGGGGAAAATCTGGATGGGAAATATTCTCCCTGGTGTCACTGTGTCACGGGTGAAATTATTCAGCTTACAGATGTTCATACGCTGAAAGGTCGAGAGGCCTTTTCCAGCTGCCGTGTGGGACAAGTTCAGCTTTTGAGCCACTGGGTGAAGTGTTATTTTAATTGCTGCTAACGAATGACAAGATATTGTTAAATAATAGCTGCATCTTGAAATAAATTTAAAACAGAAATAGATAGTTTCCTAGAATTAAAGGGAATTCGGGGTTACGGGGAGCGGGCAGGAAATTGGACATGAATTTAGATTTGAGGTTAGGATCAGATCAGCCATGATCTTATTGAATGGAGGAGCAGGATCGAGGGGCCGATTGGCCTACTCCTGCTCCTATTTCTTATGTTCTTATGTTTTTATTTGGCACAAACACGAGAATTGTAAACTCACGAGTTCACTGTCCATGTTTCTTACATCATGTTCAACAGAAACAAGGATTGTCCTCAACACGTTGCTGATATTTTATAACAGGGACCCTCACCCAATTTCGACATCTACGATGGATAATTCAGAGTCCTACAATGAATAAGTACGATAGGAACTTAACAAATTGCGAGCCTGCGTCGCTCCGGAGATAGAGTAACAGACTTTTAAAACGGATAGTGATCTGAGGATCCAGTTTTCTGGTTGTAAATTTTGAAACAGCTGGCAAGTTCTGTCTTCGCAGCGGAGCAACAACTACGGGACAGACGATGCCTGCGATGTGTTGTCAAAGCTTCGGTGTTATCTTGTTTCCCAGGGATGGGCAGTAATGCGCTGCCTGAAGCGGCAATTGCAGCTTCCCGCCAGCAACGTGTGATCGGACAGGCGGCCTGAATGTTGTTGCTCTCGTGGCCTCACTCAATGCGGGAGCTGGGGAACATCGAACATCGAAAATCTGATCTGTTTGTTGCCGCGGCTGCAATGCTGTTTATAACTGTATTTATAAACCGAGGCAGCGCTGCAGGATCCTTCAATGACCTCTCACAAATCAACTGAAAACAATCGCAATGTGCAGCTTTGAGAGGGGCTTCCTGCTCAGTCGGGGCATGAAACGTGAATGAGGGCGAGACACATGTGTAGTGTTTGAATGTGTATTGAACTATACAGAGAATGGAAAACATATCGGTTCTGTGAGGTGTGGTATTTTATTCACATTTAACCACAGAATGAATTCTTGCTTTTTTTCAGACGTATTGATTTTTAGTGGGGAACTTTTTCAAAATGATTCTGCCCGGTTTCGAACCGGGGACTTTTCGCGTGTTAGGCGAACGTGATAACCACTACACTACAGAAACTCGGCTGGATATATTGTTATAGGAAACCCTCAGAAGATAGCTGCCGTCTGCAAATGCTCTCAGTGTGGGAGACGGGTCCCTTTCCTGTTCAGGGAATGAACGACGACAAAATAGTTTGCTGTATTAATTTCGCAATACTCATCAAACTCTGAAAAAAGACGAATAGTTGTTCAAATCGCCAATAATCAACTCATAACTTTCTGTTTCAGGCTGACGGAAATCCTAACTTTTTTTTTATTCATTCACCAGGCAGAATATCGAAAGTTCAGAGGGGAACTGATAGGGGAAATAAGAGGGGCAAAGAGAGGGTATGAGAATAGACTGGCGGCCAACATAAAAGGCAATCCAAAAGTCTTCCACAGGCATGCAAACATTAAACGGGTCGTAAGAACCCGACTGTGATTGGGGAGCATGAAGGAGATTTGACTCATGGAGGCAGCCCAAAATTTTTTTTGCCTGGTTTTGAACCGGGGACTTTTCGCGTGTGCAGTGGACGTGATAACCACTACACTACAGAAACTCTGCTGCGCACGTTATTTAAGGAAACCCTCAGAAGACAGCTGCCGTCTGCCAATGCTCTCAGTGTGGGAGGCGGGTCCCTTTCCCGTTCAGGGAATGAACTAAGGCAAAATAGTTTACTGTATTAATTTTGCAATACTCATTAAACTCTGAAAAAAGACGAATATTTGTTCAAATCGCCATTAATCAACTAATAACTTTCTGTTTCAGGCTGACGGAAATCCTAACTTTTTTTTCATTCATTCACCAGGCAGAATATCGAATGTTCAGAGGGGAACTGAAAAGGGAAATACGGGGGGCAAAGAGAGGGTATGAGAATTGACTGGCGGCCAAAAGACTTCCACAGGCATGTAAACATAAAACGGGTCGTGAGAACCCGACTATGATTCGGGACCATGAAGGAGATCGACTCATGGAGGCAGAGGGGGTGGCCCAAAAATGTTTTTGTACGGTTTTGAACGTGCTGCACACGTTGTTTTAGGAAACCCTCAGAAGATAGCTGCCGTCTGCAAATGCTCTCAGTGTGGGAGACGGGTCCCTTTCTCGTTCAGGGAATTAACTTCTACAAAATAGTTTACTGTATTAATTTCGCAATACTCATTGAACTCTGAAAAAAGACGAATAGTTGTTCAAATCGCGAATAATCAACTAATAACTTCCTGTTTCAGGCTGGCGGAAATCCTAACTTTTTTAAAATTCAATCACCAGGCAGTATATGGAAAGTTCAGAGGGGAAATGAAAGGGGAAATAAGAGGGGCAAAGAGAGGGTATGAGAATAGACCGGTGGCCAACATAAAAGGCAAACCAAAAGTCTTCCACAGGCATGTAAACATTAAACGGGTAGTGAGAACCCGACACTAATTTGGGAGCATCAAGGAGATCGACTCATGGAGGTAGAGGGTTTGGCCCAAAAGACTGTGGGCCAAACTCTGGAAAGTGGGTTGAGGCTCGATACCTCTTTTTCGGACGGCTCGGACACGAAGGGCCGAATAGCCTCCTTCTGTGGGGTAACTTTCTATGATTGTATGATTCCATAATATTATTGCCGTCTGTCTCGGAATGGTGTTAATATACAATCTACTATAGGTATACTTTAATCAAATTGGTGCCTCTGTTTCACTGCGAGAGAGAAGAGGCATTAATGTGTGGACATTGGCTGCAGCAGCTGGGTTGCCCCTTTACTTTTCCTCCTGTCCCAATCTTTCTTTAACCTCCTCTGCTGGTGTTGCAGGTTAGATCAGCCATCGCCGTTCAAGGAAGCCTGAGAAGTCCATCAGGGGATAACACAAGAGACAGAGACAGGGAGAGATAGAGAAATGCATGCAATGAAAATAAACTGTATAAATAGAATTATACAGTCATTATTTTTTGAGTTCGTTCATGGGATGTGGGCGTCGCTGGCGAGGCCAGCATTTATTGCCCATCCCTCATTGCCCTTGAGGTATGGTTACAGTACAGAAGGAAGTTATTCAGCCAATCAAGCCCGTGCAGGCTCATTGTAAGAGCAATCCAGTCAGTCCCATTCCCCCGCTCCTTTCCGGTAGCACTGCATTTTTTCCCTTCAAGTACTTATCAAATTCCTTTTTGAAAGCCACGATTGGATCTGCTTCCACCATCCTTTCAGGCTGCGCGTTCCAGTTTACAACTACTCGTTGGTAAAGAAGTGTTTCCCCATGTCGCCTTTGGGTCTTTTGCCAATCACCTTCAATCTGTGTCCTCTGCTTTTCGACCCTTCCGCCAATGGGAACAGTTTCTATTTATTTACTTTATCTAAACCCTCCATTATTTTGAACACTTCTATCAAATCTCCTCGAAATGTTCTCTGCTCCAAGGAGAACAACCCCAGCACGGGGTAAATGCGGTCAATTAGCTTCAATTCATTTATTTGAGCATTAAACAGCTCTTTAAACATTACTGTGACATTATGGTAGCGTGCCCTCGCGGTCTCAGGTGTTCCATCAAATTTCGACGGAGGCGTGGGTTTGAATCCCACTGCTGTTAGAATTTCTGCCAATGTTCATTTTGGCTTGTTCGCAGAAAACCCGATTGTCGTGCGATGGAGCAGAGGATGTGAAAGAAGCTGAAAGTGAAAGTGCAGATATTATTTTCATCACAATGACTGGACACGTTTCCACAGGTAAGTGCCTCTCACCTTAAGGTTCTTTCCAGCAGAGTGGGACAGGTGATCAAAGTGACTGGGCTCCAGCGGCGCAACCAGTCAGTGCGCGGTCCTTATATGACAGTCCAGGGCCGGGAAATGGCGAGGTTGTTAGTCGAGGCCCACCGAAACCAACCAATCCTTTTCCTTGTGAAAATGTCGGCCGGAGTTGAAGGTACAATTGGTGTGTTCCAAAATGCATCTAGTTATTTGCATAGCCGTGTGGTTCCTCTGGCGTATGCTGTTGCAATAGCAGATGAGAACATTTCGGACTGAGATGAGGAGAAATTTCTTCACTCAGAGGGTGGTGAACCTATGGAATTCTCTACCACTGAAGACTGTGGAGGCCAAGTCAATGAATATATGTAAGAAGGAGCTGGATAGATTTCTAGACACAAAAGGCATCAAGTGGTATGGGGAGAGAGCGGGAATATGGTATTGAGGTCCAGGATCAGCCATGATCGTATTGAATGGCGGAGCAGGCTCGAACGGCCGAATGTCCGACTCCTGCTCCAATTTTCTAAGTTTCTATTTACAATTGGTGTGTTTCGTAATGCATCCAGTTATTTGTTCAGCCATGTGGTTCCTCCAGCCTACTCTGTCGCAATCGCAGATGAGATGGTTAGTCTTCTTAGTTTACAGAGGGAGGCTTCGGAATTGGAGCCACAAACTATGATTTTGATCCATCTCCAAATTATGGGATTTAGATTGAGCTTTAAACCAGCGCGTTCGACCGCTCAGCCACGATACTTTCCATCTTGCGATCTTCACGTGCTACTTTTACAGGAATAGAATTACTCGAAGCAAGAATTCTACCGCTCAAGCACCAATGCTCGCAGGCAGCAGGATGAATGTGTCCAGTTAGAAACCTGTCTGAAGGAACATCCCGTCTGACAGAGCTGGAAGTCCAGCATATTGTCTTCCGCGGTAAGCAGATGATGAGCCTCCTTCTTGAGAGTGTTTCGCCAATCCAGCTCAGAGTGGATTAAGCATTATAAATTCGGGTGGGACTGGAGCCACTAGTATAAGAGAAAGTGGATGGGGGCTGTTTCCCTTCCTTGACAGATATTAATGATCCTGTTCCGGTTTTGCTGCAAAATTTCACTTCCCAGCTCCGAAATCAACGAACTAAAATTTAACGGTGGTGCGATGCGAACACACAATTTCTGAGCGAAAACTCCGATGTGTTACCCATTGCGCGACTAAACCGGTTATGAATTATATGATTTCACATTACCCATATGCTGCTTATGATCTTTTGATGCGGTAGAGCAAGTGGTTCGAAAGCTCAGTGGGGTTTCAAATGAACTCCTGAGAAAGTTTGTCCAATGCATAGTGCTCTCTCTCCCTCTTTCTTTTGCTCTCTCCCGCTTTCTCTCTTGAGCTCTCACTCTCCCCGTTTATCTATAGAGGGTTCGAATACAAAGAGGTGGAAGTTATGTTACAGCTGCACAGAGCTCTGGTGAGACGCCATCTGGAGGACTGCATTCAGTTCTGAGCACCCCACCTCAAGAAGTATGTATTAACCTGGAGCCTGGAGGGGCTGAATGGCCTATTCCTGTTCCTATTTTGCAATGAATGAAACAATAATTCAAGAATCGAGACGCTAATGTATCAGGATGAGTGAGTGAAGAATGTTTTCTGTTTGAAGTACTGATTTCATTAATTGAATATCCTCAGTGACTCAGCTCAGTGCAGTCCAGTCCAAACACCTGCTCGCACAAAGTGGCATTTTCTCTGAGAACACGAAAGACGTGTTCTGGCCATGACAGTACCGAATGGGGATAGTCCTGTGCATGAAATGGAAAAGTGAGGTGAAATACTCCCACAAGCAGCGGATGTCTCTGTTTCCATTTCCAAAATGCACGCACGCACGGGCCGAATCGATGCAGCTCCTGGGAAAGCTGCGAGGCGAGGCAGGGCTGCAGTGGATCATTTGAAGCAACTGAAACACACAAGATTCCGCCCGTTTCACGTTGCAACTCCTGTTTCTGACTTTTCTTCCCCTCCCGCTTCCTCTACTCCTCCAGCTGCCAGGTGAATTAGATGCTTGATGAAAACACAGGGCAATTCATGAATCACATCCTGACCTGGACAGCATGGAGAGAGAGGGAAAGAACGGTGCTGGCCATTGAGAAGGAATTTTGCACATGCCGGGAAAAATAAACACAAAGATCTCATCTCCCTGCTTCTTTGGTATGTGGGATATCTTAATGCTCAGGTGATGATATCACTGCCCCCGCCGCCCCCCCCCCCCCCAACCCCACCCCGGCCCATGATATCCACTCACACTCTCCTTCCAATCTCGCACACCTTTGCTTAGGTTTGAAATCGTGTAAGTTTTCACACTGGGATTCAATTTGAAGAAAGCGATGCTGTGATAACCTGGGGCTATTGAGGAGTTGCAGTGCAAGAAGGCTAATGATAACAGTGACAGTTCTGACACTGTGAGCGACAGTTAAAGGTGAACAACATTTAAAGTCTCATGCAGCAGTCTGGGTCCAAATCTTTCACGTGGCATGTCCTTCTGCTGCTGTCACTCATTTACCTCCACGGAGAGTTCATTTGGAATTCCTGTGCTGCTGCCTTGCGCATTTTCCAGTTCTGCTTCGAACAATCGGGACTTTAAAGGCACCTCTGTGACCTGCACTTTCTTTAAATGTGTTTAGTTCGCTTTGCATTCGACTGTGAAATCGCTTTCGGATTTCATCTCAATGAACCAGACTGTGACCGCATTGTATCTGTCAGCGAGTAAGTGGCGAGGTTGGGGTCAGCACGGGTCGTTATCAACTTTTGAAACCTCACCAATTACAAGAAAAAGAGACATTGAATCAGTGATGAATTGAATGAATATCGCTCCAAGCAGATCTGGACAATGCGCAGTGCAGCCGCACAGGAGTTCTAAATCCACCCTCTCACCACTCGGCAATCGCATTAACTGAACGTTACTCTGACCCAGTGTCACCGCGCTGAAATCGAATGTTTGTCGGCCACATTTTTTCTTAACATCATAGTTACTGGTTTAATGGTGAAAACTGCCGTCCGCTGCACTGTAAGTACAAGAGACAACTTTGTAGACACCGTGTCGTGCCACAGACCTGCTCGTTGGACCTGCTCGTTTCATCTCCTCTCATTTTCACCACACCTGAATATTACTGGAACAGAGAATGGAGAATCACAGCTCGAAAAATCAATCCTCTCTGCCACGATGCGACTAAGACTTCCAACAGACAGATGTTTAATGGCAAGGTGAGTTTAATGTTTAGAAAAAATAGAGCACAGATTTTCACTCATGCAAGCTTCACACCCTTTATTTTGGAAAAGTAAACTGATGGTGGAGAGATGTTATATTGATCGCGGCAACCTGAATTTTTAGCTCGTTGAATCAATGGCTCAAAAACAAACGTGTCGTGTCTCTGTGGCG
Source organism: Heptranchias perlo (assembly GCF_035084215.1). Classification (NCBI taxonomy): domain Eukaryota; kingdom Metazoa; phylum Chordata; class Chondrichthyes; order Hexanchiformes; family Hexanchidae; genus Heptranchias; species Heptranchias perlo. The sequence goes on along the minus strand of NC_090344.1, from coordinate 3,947,790 downwards.
CCATCGGTTAGCGCGTTCGGCAATGAACTGAAAGGTTGGTGGTTCGAACCCACCCTGGGACGGGAGGGAAAATTTTACCTTAAGTTTCATGGTCTCGTATTTCCTGCTTTCAAATATATGTTTTGTCTGCAAAAAAATGCACGGTTTCGATGGCCAGCTGAGCACGGCCGATCTTCCACCATTTAACCTGAGATTGCCTTCACGGAAATCAGAATTCTTCTTGACAGACAAGGTCGAAAGATTTCAGGAGAGCCGCTTCACGCTGACATGGATGTTTCTGCAGTGAGCGACACCAGACTGTTGCCACAATAAATGTCAGTCCTTTTGTTTTGGAAACGCAAAATTGTTTTCGCATTCCGGAGGGTTTCAGTTCATTTGTGAACTCCACCACTGACACTGCTGAAGGTTGTAGGCTCAGGGAGTGGGACCTCCAGGAGTGGACTGTAAGAAAGCTGGGTTTCGGCATCCTGACAAATATATGCCGAGGAACCAGAGGAAACCTTACGAAGGAACCGTCTGGGGTTTTACCTGTTAGTTTAGGTCTCAGGGTGAATGATTCCTGACTCCCCGAACTGTCTTACATTAAACTCAGGTCAGATCAGGATGAATTCAGTTTACAGGAGGACAGTGTCAAATATCACCCACAATCGAGGGGGACAAAAGCAGCCATTAGAGAAGCTACGAGATCATTGGAAAAGAAGATGGTGCACAATTGTGGGAATAAAAGCAAACGCCTTTTCAACTGCGTCGGGAGTCAGAAGACCATTAAAGATAGTTTAGGTCCACTGAAAGGCAGTTCAGGACAGATTCCCAGGCTAAGGCAGAGCTGTTAAATGACTATTTCTCATCAGCCTACACTCCTGTGATTGATGCTGAGATTCCAGCTATGGGATGCGCTGTCGACAATAACATCATAAATATTAAAATAGAAAGTGATGTCATCTTGGATAAAATACGAAATCTCAAAATAGATTGTGCTCCAGGTCCAGATGATATTCACCCACGGGTGTTTTAAGAGATGGGACGGGTGGTCTGTGAGCCCCTTGCCTGTATCTTCAACAGCTCAATAGAGTCAGGGATTGTCCCCTGAGATTGGAAGGTAGCTCACGTAGTTCCCATTTTCATTAAAGGGGACAAATCAGAGACAGGGGATGACGGGTCCATCAGTGTGACCTCGATCAGAGGGAAGATGCTTGAATGGATCCTAAGCGATGCTGTTTTGACCACGGGGAAAAAGAAGGAGCCATTAGAGATACTCAACGCGGCTTCCGAAAAACAAGGTCGTGTCTTACAAACTTGCTTGAGTTTTTTGAAGAAGTTGCTCGGTTAGTGGATGAGGGTAATCCGGGTTCACATTGTCCATCTCAGCGGTGTCAAACTCATTTTCGATGGTGAGCCTGATCTGATATCATGGCACTTGGCCTGGGCCACATTCCGCAAAAGTTATTAAACTGGAAATAGATGAAGCTTAACTATATTGGTACTTACTTACGTTTAGATTTTATTTATTGCTGCTGCTGCTCCCGATACCTGGCACCTCTTAGCTTGAACCATTGCATCAACATTTGGAGTAAATGACTGGGCTGTGTGATGTCTTGGATAAAAACATGAGGAGAACTTGTCATTAAAGAACTTTGGAAGTGATTTCCATAATTTCACAACACCCTGTGTAATGAGATTTCTCTTGATCACTGCACTAAAGCAGAAAGTAGGGGTTAAGGGTCGCTACTCAGACTGGTAAAAGGTGGAAAGTGGTGTTCCAAAATGATCGGTGCTGGGACGACTGTTCACAATTTATATAAACGATTTGGACTCGGGAATCGGATGGACAATTTCAAAATTTACGGATGACACCAGTTTGGGGCGGGGTAAAGCTGATACTGATCAAGACTACAAAAATATACAAGAAGACATTAATAAACTTGCAGAATGGGAGTGTAATTGGCAAATTAATTTTAATAAAGATGAGGATGAAGTGGAGCATCTTGGTAGCAAGAACAAGGAGGCCTCATAATGCTTGGATAATAAGAGTCTATATGGGGTAGAGGAGTAGAGAGATCTGGGGACACAGATCCACAAATCACTAAAATTAGTGATGCAGGTTAAAATGGCCATTTAAAAGCAAACCAAACACTAGGGTTCTATTCTGGAGGGATAGAATTGGAAAGCTATGTTAAACTTGTATAGAACCTTGATTAGACTACACTTGGAGTACTGTGAACCGTTCTGGTCTCCATATTATATGAAGGATATAGAGATACTGGAGAAGGTGCAAAAAGGATGTCACCATTTTAGTGGTCGCTGGATTTGGTGTCTCTGTGTAACTGATCCCTGTATTTGGTGTCCAAATGTAAATGATCCCTGGACTTGGCGTCTCACTGCAAGTGGTCCCTGGATTTGGTGTCTCTGTGTAAGTGGTCTCGAGATTTCGTATCCCTGTGTACGTGTCCTTGGATTTGGTGTCTCAGTGTTCGTGTTTCCTGGATTTGGTGTCCCAGTGTAAGTGGTCCCTGGATTTGGTGTCCCAGTGTAAGTGGTCCCTGGATTTGGTGTCCCAGTGCAAGTGGTCCCTGGATTTGGTGTCTCTGTGTAAGTGGTCTCGAGATTTCGTATCCCTGTGTCCGTGTCCTTGGATTTGGTGTCTCAGTGTTCGTGTTTCCTGGATTTGGTGTCCCAGTGTAATTGGTCCCTGGATTTGGTGTCTCGGTGTAAGTTGTTCCCGGATTTGGTGTCCCGTGTAAGTTGCCCTCGATTTGGTGTCACAGTGCACGTGGTCCCTTGTGTGTTGAGGCATCGCTCGTGGAATTTTTCACCTCCTTCCACTTTTGCAAAAGTTGTTGACAGCTTATTAAAGCCACTAACTGGCTCTCGGGTCGGGCACAGAAAAAATGAGACATCGTCAGTTTCCCTGAGAATGACAGGTCTGAATTCGAGTGAGAGAACATTTAGCAATTAAACCAGACTGGGCGGGTCGGGCCTGAGTTTTTTTTTATTCGTTCACGGGATGTGGGCGTCGCTGGCAAGGCCGGCATTTATTGCCCATCCCTAATTGCCCTCGAGAAGGTGGTGGTGAGCCGCCTTCTTGAACCGCTGCAGTCCGTGTGGTGACGGTTCTCCCACAGTGCTGTTAGGAAGGGAGTTCCAGGATTTTGACCCAGCGACAATGAAGGAACGGCGATATATTTCCAAGTCGGGATGGTGTGTGACTTGGAGGGGAACGTGCAGGTGGTGTTGTTCCCATGCGCCTGCTGCCCTTGTACTTCTAGGTGGTTGAGGTCGCGGGTTTGGGAGGTGCTGTCGAAGAAGCCTTGGCGAGTTGCTGCAGTGCATCCTGTGGATGGTGCACACTGCAGCCACAGTGCGCCGGTGGTGAAGGGAGTGAATGTTTAGGGTGGTGGATGGGGTGCCAATCAAGTGGGCTGCTTTATCTTGGATGGTGTCGAGCTTCTTGAGTGTTGTTGGAGCTGCACTCATCTAGGCAAGTGGAGAGTATTCCATCACACTCCTGACTTGTGCCTTGTAGATGGTGGAAAGGCTTTGGGGAGTCAGGAGGTGAGTCACTCGCCACAGAATACCCAGCCTCTGACCTGCTCTCGTAGCCACAGTATTTATATGGCTGGTCCAGTTAAGTTTCTGGTCAATGGTGACCCCCAGGATGTTGATGGTGGGGGATTCGGCGATGGTAATGCCGTTGAATTTCAAGGGGAGGTGGTTAGACTCTCTCTTGTTGGAGATGGTCATTGCCTGGCACTTATCTGGCGCGAATGTTACTTGCCACTTATCAGCCCAAGCCTGGATGTTGTCCAGGTCTTGCTGCATGCAGGCTCGGACTGCTTCATTATCTGAGGGGTTGCGAATGGAACTGAACACTGTGCAGTCATCAGCGAACATCCCCATTTCTGACCTTATGATGGAGGGAAGGTCATTGATGAAGTAGCTGAAGATGGTTGGGCCTCGGACACTGCCCTGAGGAACTCCTGCAGCAGAGTTGCGACTTACTAACGGAAAAGCAGCGGCCAGTTTACTTCGCACCATGGGGAAGGTCTGAGCACTCGGGTTTCTGTATAATTTATTTATTTATTATGTTTGTTGCTTCCCTGGCACCAACCTCGATGGGATGACAATAATTAATTTTCTGTTCACCAATTCCGGCTTTCAATGGCGGGGCATTTCCCCACAGTCCCCCGCGCTTCAGAATGTGCCCTATCAATGAATACAGGAGTCCAGTGCGCGGTGCCAGGACCGGGCTGTGCTCTGAGCATGCGCAGTGCGAGTGGCGGCGAAGGACTGAGGAGGAACAGGCGTGTCGGAGGCCGGGAGAAGACGGGGGAGTAATTGGACCTATGGTTGGGCGGAGAAGCATCACAAGCACCTGATGGCGTCTTGAGGCCACAAATCCGAGTCCACAGGCCCAGTGTTTGCACCTCGGTGACAGGCCCGACCAGCAGCCGTCCGAAAATCAGTGTGACTGGCCGCCATCTTGCGAGCGGAAGTCATGGTAGAATCTTGGCGCATGCGCGGCCATCTTGGCGCTGGAACAGCGAGTGGGCGGGGTTTCAGGGTCCCAGTGAGAGGGAACAAAGAGTGGGCGGGGCTTCTGGGTCCCAGTGACCAGGAACAAAGAGTGGGCGGGGCTTCTGGGTCCCAGTGACCAGGAACAAAGAGTGGGCGGGGCTTCTGGGTCCCAGTGACCAGGAACAAAGAGTGGGCGGGGCTTCTGGGTCCCAGTGACCAGGAGAGAAAACCATTGCCTCATTTATTTTATCCTCACTCTGCCCACAGCGGGTGTGGAACTGAACCCAATCAGTGGAGAGGGAGGGAGAAAACTGGGAGTGGAGGTAAGAAATATTGGAGATGGTGGGATGGGTTTGGATTTCAGCACAGGGAGGAGGGAGAGTGTGTGGGACGGGGATTTACGGCTTTGGCGGAAAAGAGAGGATAGAAAGTTCCATAGAAACTAGAATTGTCTGTTCCAAATTTCGATCCTGTATTTAGAGTGATGACTTTTAAAAACTTTTACAGGGTATTAGAAGGGGAGGATTTGCAGACGGGAAATTCAAACCAAAGATCACGTCAAGATCTGACAGAGTCACTCGATTCATCAGGACTTGAATATCATCGACCTATGAATGTGGAAGGAGAAATGTTTGTCTTTTCTGTCTGTGGAAGAAGATTTCAAACATCAGTGTGACTGGAAAAGCACCGAGACACACACACCCGAGTGAGAGTGTTCCAGTGCACTGACTGTGGAAAGAGCTTTCACCGGTTACACAGCCTGAAAAAACACTGCACCATTCACAGCGGGGAGAAACCGTCCACGTGTCCTGTGTGTGGACGAGGCTTCAACTGATCATCCAACCTGGAGAGACACAAGGACACCCGCACCACGGAGATACCGTGGAAATGTGGGGACTGTGGGAAGGGATTCAATTACCCATCAGAGCTGGAAACTCATCGACGTAGTCACACTGGGCAGAGGCAGTTCACCTGCTCCACACAAAACAGGAAAACCACAGTTTCCGGTCTGGGGTGCGTTTCCTGATCTCACCCGGAGTGGTACTGAGCCCCACAGAGCAGGAAACGCCCAGGCACAGTCCCAGGCCTGTGCCAGACAGTCGAACTTGGGATGGAGCCGATACAGCTCAGTTGAGAATGCAAAAATTTGAAAGTCCCGAGTTCAATTCCGAATTTCAGCAAAATTTGGTTGTTTGGATCTCATTCTTTGAGTCGAATCTCGCATTAATTTACACTGAAATATTAACCGGCGCTGGAGGCTTGGGGAAGGAGCAGAGAAGCATCAAGGATGAGAAATATTGATAGCATCTTTATTTAGCTTTATTTATTTCTGCATTTTTCTCTTTTTTTTGCCTCTCTCAGCGCCGGCGAACATTTGATTTGAAGCATTTGATTCCTAAACTGATGCCTTTTCCTCATCTCCGCTCTGTCTGTTTCTAACTGCTTGTGACCGTTGAAGGGAACAGGCCCCGAGTTAAACGTTTTTCAGCAAACCGACAGAGAGATATCACAGCGGGAATAAAACTCGTTGCTTCACATTGTTAGATACTCAGTGACTCAGTTTGTAATGTGTGTCAGTAAACATACCCTGATACTGAGTGACACAGATTGTAATGTGTGTCAGTAAACATACCCGGATACTGCGTGACACGGATTGTAATGTGTGTCAGTAAACACACCCTGATACTGAGTGTCACAGATTGCAATGTGTGTCAGTAAACATACCCGGACACTGAGTGACACAGGTTGTAATGTTTGTCAGTAAGCATACCTGGAAGAATGGTCCCGGAAATGGAAAGAAATGGAGAGATAGGAAAAGAGACAGTCAGAAAGAGATGGAGACACGGAAAGGTGAGTGAGAAATGAAGGATAAATGAAAAATGAGCGGAAAGATTTTTTTTCTCCGCCCCAGGGGCAAAGGTATATCAAACATTGTAATGAATGCTCTTCCAAAAACGATTCCTTCTGAATTTTGCATGAACTTCCTTGTTCGTGAAGTCTGGATTTTCAAAGTCACTCAAATAATGTCATAAATTACTGATGGCCCGGAAGGGGATCGAACCCGCGACCTTGGCGTTATTAGCACCACGCTCTACCCAACTGAGCTAACCGGCCATTTTTTTTTTCTTACGGCAATCGGTTTGGGGCACTCATTGGGTGGTCTGTGTTTTACTTCTTGCACTGCGTTGTTCGGTTATTGCACGAACATTGAACACACCACATCCCTTAAACATTGTTACTTGTTTCTGCATAAAACTGGCAAGGGTGTAAATCGAAATTAACAGATAAGGAGCACTTTAATGCGACAAATTTAATTCTGGTAAAAATTATGTTCTGAACATTGAAAGCCCACCCCTGAAACACTGCCCCGCTGTGAAAACAGTGGGCAGGACACTGAGGGACTGCGAAAATTGTGTGCTGAGTTTTCCGCAGTGCAATGCTTGTCATGTTCGCCTTTTACGTGAAAAAGCTCTATTTCAGTTCCCGCATAAAAACATAGTTTTGAGGAACTTGCTTCGGGTAAACCTCCAGTCGTCAACTTGTGCTTCGAGAAGGGACAATTATTGTTCCTTCATGTTAACTTTAACAACGGCTGTACCAAATTCCAAGTGTCATAAACTATCAATATTTGAAACCAGACCCTGAAATGCAGTCTGGAAAGTGGAAAACGGTGAAAGTGCATCACATACAAAACACAAAAACTTATTTAAGGTTTCACTATCCATGTTAGTATTTCCGTGATTCTGCAGCACAAAGTTATCGGTTCCAACAATTATTCATCTTTCACAGAATTTCATTAGTTTCATCAATTAATTTAATAACGTTCTTTGGTTACTGCAACCACAAGCTTTAGCTCGGTGAAAAATTAATGTTGTTCATCATGCGATGTGATGTTTTTCTCTGGCACAATCATTTAGCGCGTTCGGCTCTTAACCCAAAATTTGATGGTCCAATGACTCCCAAGGGACGATACAATATCCTGGATTTCAATGCGTGTTTTCACTGTAAGAAAATGCACCATAAATGAATTTGATGAAAAGTGACTAATATTGTTGACTTGAAATAGTTAGTGTCCAACTTGACATTGCACCACATCGGAATCGAAATTCAGATTCGGGGCCAGAAAAGCAGATGATGCACGGAGGCAGAGGGCAAGGCTGAAGTATTAAATGAGTACTTTGCATCTGTCTTCACCAAGGAAGAAGAAGCTGCCAGAGTCAGTAAAAGAGGAGGTCGTGGAGATACTGGATGGGATAAAAATTGATAAAGAAAAGGTACGAGAAAGGCTGGCTGTACTGAAAGTGGGTAAGTCACACGGTCCGGATCGGATGCATCCTTGGTTTCTGAGGGAAGTAAGGGTGAAAATTTCAGAGTTGCTGGCCATAATCTCCAATCGTCCTGAGATATGGGGGTGGTGCCAGACGACTGGAAAATCTCAAATGTTACTCCCTTTTTAAAAACGTGTGCAAGGATAAACCCAGCAACTACAGGACAGTCAGTTAAAACTCGGTGGCAGGGAAGCTTCTGGAAACGATAAATACGGGATAACAATAACAGCCAGTTCGACAAGTGTAGATTAATAAAGGAAAGCCATCACGAATTTGTTAAAGGCAAATCATGTTGAACTAACTTCATTGAGTTTTTCGATGAAGTAAAGTGCCACATAATATGCTTCTCAGCAAAATCGAAGCACATGGAATAAAAGCATGGATACTAAATTGGATAAATGACAGGAAACAAACAGTCGTGGTGAAGGTATTTTTTTTCGGACTGGTGGAAGGTAGTCAGTGTTGTTTCACAGGGGTCGGGACTAGGACCACAGCTTTTTGATATATATTAATAAATTGGACTTGTCCGGACAGGAACAATTTCAAAATTCGCGGATAACACAAAACTAGTAATTGTAGTAAACAGTGAAGAGGATAATAATAGTCTTCAAGAGTACACAGACGGGCTGGTGGAATGGGCGGACACATGGCAGATAACATTTAATGCAGAGAAATGCGAAGTGATATATTTTGGCAGGAAGAATGGGGAGAGGCAATATAAACTAAATGATACAATTCTCAATGAAATGCTGGAATATAGAGTCCTGGGGGCATATGTGCACACATCTTTGAAGGTGGCAGGACAGGCTGAGAAAGTGGTTCTGGGCTTTATCAATAGAGGCATGGAGTACAAAATCAAGAAAGTTATGTTGAACCTTTATAAAACACTGGTTCGGCTACAACCAGAGTATTGTGTCCAATTCTGGGCACCGCATTTTAGGAAGGATGTGAAGGCCTCCGGGAGCATGCAGAAAAGATTTACTGGAATGGTTCCAGGGATGAGGGACTTCAGTTAGGTGGACAGACTGGAGAAGTTAGGATTGTTCTTAGAGCAGAGTCGGTTGAGAGGAGATTTGATAGAAGTGATCAAAATCATGAAGGGTGTTGAAAAAGTAAATAAAGAGAAGCTGTTCCCATTGGCAGAAAGGTCGAGAACCAGACGACACAGATTTAAGGTGATTGGCAAAAGAAACCAAAGGCGAAATGAGTAAAACTTTTTTACGCAGAGACTTGTTATGATCTGGAACGTGCTGCCTGAAACGGTGGAAGCAGAATCAATCGTGGCTATCAAAAAGGAATGGGATAAATACTTGAAGGGAAAAAATTGCAGGGCCACGTGGAAAGAGCGGGGGAATGAGACGAACTGGATTGCTCTGACAAAGAGATAGCACGGTCTGGATGGGCCGAATTGACTTCCTTCTGTGCTGTAATCATTCTATGATTCGATGATTGGATGGACAGAGCGGTCTAATAGGATAGGCGATCGGTTGTGGGGAGCAGGGAAACTTTCGACTGGTTGCACGGCTGTGTTACTGACGGCTCGTTGGTCTCGGATTATGGTTTTCACTTTGGGCGTTTCACTAATTGATATGTGAGAGGTCCGGGGTTCAAATTCCTGGACGAGCACTCCTGTTTCACTATTTTCAGTGGAAATTCATTCATTTATTTTTCACATCTTTTCAGCCTTGCAGAATACAGGATTGACTTAATTCTAGAGCATGTTTGACGTTTCGTGGCTGGAATGCAGAGGGTTTGTCGACGCAACACCACATAGGGAAAGGAAAATGTCTCAACGTGGTGTGCAGATTGAAGCTGAATGTGAATCTATCTCTTTTCAGGGGTGCAGAAAGAAAATGCTCCTTCATCGGCCGGGAACCAATCCCCGTCTCCTCGGGTGGCAGGTGAGAATTCTACCAGTGAAACAGCAACGTCCAGACGGTCGCGGCTGCATGTGTCCAGTTGGAAACCTGTCTGAAAGAACATATTGTCTCACAAATCTCCTGTGAGTACCCTGTTCATTCTGATTTACAGCCGTGCATCAAAGGCGCTCGCAGCTGCGGTAGTCGCGTGGTTCAGACGTTAGATCTGAAACCCAATGGGGTATTCCGGCAGAAGTTGGAATCGTGCTATCGGCGCTATTTTGTAAAGTTTTGTTCAATGCTCAAATAAATATGAACTGGAGATAACGGGCTGCAATTCCTTCCCTCAGAGAGATACTCCACCGCGGCAGATCATTTTAACTGGGAGCCCAGTGGTCACTTGCAAAATATCAAGATACGTGAAGGGAACTTCACAATGTTCCACAACTGTCCAAAACTGGGCACCGCACTTTATAAAGGATGTGAAGGCGTCAGAGAGGGTGCAGAAACATTGACTGGAATGGTTCCAGGGATGAGGTCATCAGTTACGTGGGTAGACTGGAGAAGCTGGAGTTGTTCCCTTCGAGCAGAGAAAGTTGAGTGGAGATTTGATAGAAGTGTTCAAATCATGACGGCTTTAGATAAAGTAAATAAAAAAAAACTGCTCCCGTTGGCGGAAGGGTCGAGAACCAGAGGACGCAGATTTCCGGTGGTTGACAAAAGAACCAAAGGCGATAAAAGGAAAAACTTCTTAAACTAGCGAGTGGATATAATCTGGAATGCATCGCCTGAAAGGGTGGTGGAAGCAGATTTAATCATTGTTTCTAAGAGGAATTGGATAAGTATTTGAAGGGAAAATATTTGCAGGTATACGGGGAAAGAACGGGGGAATGGGACGATCTGGATTGCACTTAAAGAGAGCTGGCACAGGCTCGATGGGCCGAATGGCCTCCTTCTGTGCAGTGACGATTCTATGATTCTATATCTCCCAATCTCCATCGTAAATGCTGCTAACTTGACGTTAGGTTTTTTCGATACTTTTATCTCTCTGTCTCTCTCTGTCTCTCTGTGTTTCCCCCTGATGGACTTCTCAGGCAGCCTTGAACGGCCAAAGCTGATCGAAACTGCGACACCAGCAGAGAAGGGTAAAGATAGAAAGACTGAGACGGGAGGAAAACTAAAAATCCAACCCAGATGATGAACTCGCAGATAATATCTACAAATTAATGTCTCTTCGTCCTCATAGTGAAAACATCAGTAATTTTATTCCAGTATAAAAAGAAAGAAAGTCTTGTCTTAAAAAGCGCTTTTCACGACCTCAAGAGCTCCCAAAGCGCTTTTCAGCCAATGAGGTATTTTTGAAGTGTCGTCACTGTGAAACTTGTGGTTGAGTGGATAATCTGCGGATCCCGAGGGAGACAACAATGTAACTTTCGAGAAATTAATTCTGAAAAGTCTCACTTGGCATGACAAGTCGCACATTCAAAACGAATGTGGTAAAGAGAGGCTAATATTGTTGATATGAAATAGTTAGTGTACAACTTCACATTGCTGTACATCGGAATAGAAAAAGTGATTGGATGGATCGCAGGATGGCCGATCGGCGATGGGTTGCACCGAATTCTGCACTGGTTGCACCCTTTTGGTAGCAGTAGCTGCTCTGTTTTTGCATAGCTGCGATGGCCGAGTGGTTAAGGCGTTGGACTCGAAATCTAATGGGGTTTTCCTGCGCAGGTTCGAATCCTGCTCGTAGCGCTATTTCTTATAGATTTGTTCAATGATCAAACAAATAAGGACTGGAGTTGACTGACCGTGTTCCCTCCCTCAGAGAGATGATCCAGCGTGGCAAATACTTTTAATTCGGAGCCAATGGTCTCTTCAAGAGTTGCACGGCACGTGAAAGAATCTCTACCAAGCTCCATCTTAAATTCTGCTCGTTCGCAAAGCTTGATATTTATCCGATTTGTTTCTATACTTTAATCTCTCCCTGTCCCTGTCTCTTGACTCTCTGAATTTTCCCCTGATGGACTTCTCAGGTTTTCTTGAACGGCCAAGGATGATCGAACCTGCAACACCAGCAGAGAAGGGGAAAGATGGAAAGACTGAGACGGGGGGAGAAGCAAAGGTGCAACCCAGTTGATGTATTCGGATCTATTGTCCACACATTTATGTCTCTTCGACCTCACAGTGAAAAAAATCAGCAATTTGAATACAGTGCACTTATGGTAGAGTGTTTAAATGCGAGTGTTGAGACATACAACAATCGAACCGTTGCCATGGTGATGATCGAATCTAAACACTAGACCACAAAGAAACGCTGAAAATTCTTTGGTGCGAACAAGCAGCCCAACGCGGCCTTTCCCACTTGCCTCTTTGTAATTCAGGTCATTATCGTGCGAGACAAGCTGCTCGCAAAAAAATGGCATTTTCTGTTCAAACTACTATCGCGACAGAAGGTGATGTTCAGACAATGACAGCACCAAGTGCAACTAGGCATGTACATGAAATGGAAAGTGAGGTAAAATACTCCCACAAGCTGCTGATGGACATGTTTCCATTTCCAAAATTCACGAACCTGAATGCAGCTCCTGGGAAAACTGCAAGGCCACGCAGGTCCATCATAAATCATTTCAAGCAACTGGCAGTTTAAAGTGGCATCTCCTCCTGCTTCTGTCGGGGGTGAAGGAGAGACACCGTCGTTCTAAACGTACAGTTTGATTTTGTACAGAACTGTACAGAGAAGGAGCACATATACTGGGGCTGTGAGATATTCTATATTATTCATATTTAACCACAAGAATATCCGCAGTCAGAAGCTGAAAAGAAGGGAGAGATAAGAGGCCGGAAAATAAACACAGAGCTGAATGAATCACGCAAGAGTGAAAGAAAAGTAAATCTTACCAGTTCTGCTGTGTTCCGTGCGCAATCTTGGGCGCTCCCCGATGGACTGATGGTGAGAATTTAATGCTCCCACCAACGCATGAGTTCGATTCCAAGTCAGCGAATTAACTTTAGCAAAAGTTATTAAATTAATTACATGAAACTAATTAAACCCTGTTGGTAGATGAATGACTGTTTTATTCACCATTAATCAAACGATAACTTTCGATTTCATACTGAAGGAGATGTTGACGTGGTTACCGAGAGACAGTCAAAACTTTAATCAGATTTTTATGCTTTGCAGGTGATCAAATTTCATCATTTTATAGACTGTATCTTAAGGGTATGATTAAAAGCTCAGTGCAGCTGTTGTTAAATTTAAAATGAATAGGAAATTGTCGCCTTTTATTACAAGAACGCCCGAACCGGTTCTACGATCAAGATGAAAGTAACGCAACGAGCAACATGTGAAACAAAAATCCCCACCGTTTTGCTTTTCCAACATAAAGGGTGTGACATTTATTTTCTGAACATAGAAACAGTCTGGTCTCGCTCACGACAGAAATCTCCATGTCACAGCGAAACAGCTCTCCTGCAGCTAGTGCGGCCTCCCTTCGGGCCTTTCCGGGGCTTGTCTGCCAAGGAGAATTGTAATTTTCTTGCTTCCAAAACATACATTGAAACCCTGGAACTTTGAGGCGAAGAATCCTGAGAAAAATCAAATAAGAGCTCGAACCATCAAACTTCCGTGCAAACCGACAGCACCAACGAGACAGGCGAAGAGGTCACCTGCTAAACCAATAATTAATTGGGCTAAACTTTGAGTTTGCAGCGACCAATATAACAACTGTCTACAGTCAGTCCAAAATGAATGATTGAAGCTTGTCGGAGTGAAAATCCAAACAGCCGGTCTTCACTCTTAAACCAGCAACTCTGAAGAAAAACATGCCGGACAAATACTCGCTTTCAGTGCGGTGACACTGGGCCAGAGTAAAGCTCAGTTAATATGATTGGTGAGTGGCTGGAGGGTGGATTTCGAACTCCTGACCGATTGCACTGTGCATTTTCCAGATCTGCTTGGAGCACCAATCCCTTCAATTCATCACATACAGGGACAATTCGATTCTCGGTTTCATTTCGCTGACGCTTGGTGAAATTTTACAAATTGGAAGCGATCAGTGTCAAAGCTAACCACGTCACCGACATGCTCGCAGATATAAAGCGGCCACACTCTGCTTCAGCTGGATGAAAGCCGAGAGCGATTTCACGGTCAAATATAATGGCGAACAAAACTTATTCAAAGAAAGTGCAGGTCGTTGAGTTGCCTTTAAATTCCTGATTGTTTGCATTGAACTTCTTCCCATTGCGTTTGAGAGCCACGTGGGGCGATTTGGGGACTTCATTTCATTTTATGCAGAAGTTTCAAATGCAGTTCAAGGTCAAAAGTCCTGGGACCATTGTTGTTCACAATTTATCGGTGCTGGGACCATTGTTGTTCACAATTTATCGGTGCTGGGACCATTGTTGTTCGCAATTTATCGGTTCTGGGATCACTGCTGTTCACAATTTATCGGTGCTGGGACCATTGTTGTTCACAATTTATCGGTGCTGGGACCATTGTTGTTCACAATTTATCGGTTCTGGGATCACTGCTGTTCACAATTTATCGGTGCTGGGACCACTGTTGTTCACAATTTATCGGTGCTGCGACCATTGTTGTTCACAATTTATCGGTGCTGGGATTACTGTTGTTCACAATTTATCGGTGCTGGGTTCACGGTTGTTCACAATTTATCGGTGCTGGCGCCACTGTTGTTCACAGTTTATCGGTGCTGGCGCCATTGTTGTTCACAATTTTGTCAGTGCTGCGACCACTGTTGTTCACAATATATCGGTGCTGGGACCACTGTGTTCAAAGTTTATCGGTGCTGGGGCCACTGTTGTTCACAATTTATCGGTGCTGGGACCACTGTTGTTCACAATTTATCAGTGCTGGGACCACTGTTGTTCACAATTTATCAGTGCAGGGACAACTGTTGTTCACAATTTATCGGTGATGGGACCACTGTTGTTCACAATTTACATTAATGATTTAGTCACAGGAATCGGAAATACAATTTCAAAATTGACAGACAGCACATAATTGGGAGCTGTAGTTAATGCAAAGGAAAAATGCGAAAAATACAGGAAGACGTCAGTAAACTTGCAAAACGGGCGTGTAAATGGCAAATTAGTTTCAATATTTATTGTGTATTCCCTTGCCTTGTTTGCCCTCCCTAAATGCATTACCTCATTCTCCAGATTGAATTGCATTTGCTACTATTCTATCCACCTGTCCATTCCACTGATATCTTCCTGCAGTCCACAGCTTCCCTCCTCACCATCAACCACACGACCAATTTTTGCATCTTCTGCAAAATTGTTAATAATACCCCGTACATTTAAATCCAAATCAATGATCTGTGCTACGAAAAGCAGCGACCTAGTACGGATCCCTGCGGAACCCCACTCGAGACAGCCTTGCAGTCACAAAAACACCCGTCGACCATTGCTTCCTACCACTCAGTCAATTTTGGATCAACTTGCCAATTTTCCTTGGATCCAATGGACTTTTACACTTTTGACCAATCTGCCATGTAGGAATTTGTCAAAAGCCTCGCGAAAATCTATGTAGACTACAAAAAACGCACTACCCTCATCCACCTTCCTTGATACCTCCAAAAAAATTCAATTCAAACGACCTTCCCTTAACAAATCCATGCTGACTGCCCTTCATTAATCCGTCCCTTTCTAAATGAAGATTAATACCGAGGTTAGGCTGACTGGGCTGCAATAATTCGATCTATTCCTTTCTCCCTTTTTAAACAACGGTGCAACTTCAGCAGTCCTCCAATCCTCCGGCATCACACCTGCAGCCAGGGAGGATTGGAAAATGATGGTCAGAGCCTCCGATATTTCCTTCCTTGCTTCTGTTAACAGCCTGGGATGTATTTCATCCGGGCCTGGCGATTCAGGTGGAGTGATTTGGGGACTTCCTTTCCCTCTTTGCAAACGTTTGCACCGCAGGTCAAGATCACAAGTCTTGAACCAAATTAGGACTACTTCCGGGTTTGAACCTCAAATCGCGAAATATACCACGACCCCAACGAGCCCAGAAACAAGAACGTGTCTTGAAATTAACGTGTTGCAGACACATTCTGTGAGAGGTCTGTCTGTGCAATGAAAGGGCGTTTTTGAACAGTCATTCGGTTCTCCGTTTCCTCCTGAACAAACACCACAGTGTTATTTTGTCGCTCAATTCCACAAATTAGGTAAAATAACCAGCTGCACAAGGCACTGCTGGGAGTTGCACCCAGGATCTGCTGTTTACTGGACAGACGCTTTAACCAACTAAGCCACAGCACCAATTGATGACACTTTGTCTCCACCTCCTCTCATTAATATCTATCAGCGACACTTCACTGTTGGGGGTTCAGGCCGTTTTATCTTTGTCTGTTTCGCTTGTCCGTTCACCTGTGCATTCCGACACTGACTGGATTTCTCGCTGTGTTTATCTTTGTGTATCCATCAGTGCGTTGATACACGGATGATTATGTGTGATTGTATTTGTTACATTAAATAAATTCGGGGATCAGACAATTCTCGCTCTGACATTGGAGAACTATTGAGCCGAACTTTACAGCGAAGTGTTGTTTATTGTGGTGCTGAAACTAAAAAAAAGCGTAAGAGGAGCAAGAAGGGAAAAGGAGAAAAACTTGTGAGGGAAAATGAGGACAACTCTCAAGGTTTTTCCAAATATATTAAGAGAACGAAGGGAGGCTTGGAGTAATGTGGGCCGCTTGAAGACAGATGGAGGTGATATTGTAATTGAAAATCAGGAAATGGCAGAGTTGCTAAATTTTTACTTTGCATCGGTCGTCACAGAAATGGATGAGGCTAACATAGCAGAGACACGAGGAAAACTGTTAATAAATCAAGGGGTTTCGTTTTAGTAAAATAATGGCAATGGAGAAAATAATTAGGCGAAAGATAGACAAATCTCCACGACCTGATGTTTGCCATCCCAGGGGATTGAAAGGAACAAGTGAGGAAATTGTACATACTTTAGTCATGATCGATCAAAACTCTCTTGATTTAAGAATTGTTATTTAATGAAGCGCATCTTGATTGGAGGCTTCTGTTTGAGAAAGATCTCGAAGTGATAATTGAGAGACCGAAAATGAAACTGTTTGTCAGGAGCGCTGATGTTGTCGGTTGTTCGCTGCTCTCGTGTTGCACAATTATTGAGCGTGCGTTACTTATTTATAGCAGTATGGACTCCAGAAATGACCAGATTGTGAGTTCGAGCGTCTTCTAAAACAATCAAACCTTTTACTCCGAACATTTTGACTGGAGTTCAAGGTACAACTGGTATGTTCAATAACGCATCTACTTCTTAGTGTTCCCATGGGAGCTCTTGGGTTCCTCCGGCCTGCCGTCTTGCAATAGCAGGTGCCAGTTTACTTGTTCACAGGGGGAGAGGGGACTTTTAGCGGCAGCTCATATGGCAAAGGGGCCGGTACGAGATCTTTAAATCTAAAGAACCAAACAAACAATTCTTCTTTTCGTTAAGCCGATATTCATCCGTTGGAAGTTTCGTGTTGGCAAAATTTGGAAGGGAAATATTCTGCCTGGTGTCACTGTGTGACGGGAGAAATTATTCAGCTTACAGATGTTAATACGCTGAAAGGTCGAGAGGCCTTTTCCAGCTCCCGTGTGGGACAAGTTCAGCTTTTGTGCCGCTGGGTAAAGTGTTATTTTAATTGGTGCTAACGAATGACAAGACATTTGGCACAAACAAGAAGAATTGTAAACTCACGAGTTCACTGTCCATGTTTCTTACATCATGTTCAACAGGAACAAGGATTCTCCTCAACACGTTGCTGAGAATTTTATAAAACGGACCTCACCCTTGCTCGCCGGCTTCAGGGATGATTCAGAGGCCTCCCATGAATATGCACGATGGGAGCTTATGTTGTATCGAGCCTGGGTAGCTCAGTCGGTAGAGTATCAGACTTTTAAAGTGGGCAGTGAGCTGAAGGTCCAGCGTTTAACTCCCTGTCCAGGCTCCAAATTTCGGAATAGCTGGCAAGCTGTCACTTTGCAGCGGGACCTGCTATGTGTTGTCAAAGTTTCGGAAGTATCCTTTTTCCCAGTGTGGGCAGTAATGTGTTATCTGAAGCGGTTCCCCATCAGGAATTCTAGTTCACTATATTAATTTCGCAACACTCATTAAACTCTGTAAAAAAGACGAATGCTTGTTCAAATCGCCATTAATCAACCAGTAACTTTCTGTTTCCGGCTGAATGAAATGCTAACTTTTTTATGCTCTCATTCACCAGGCCGAAATTAGGGAGTTCAGAGGGGAAGAGAAAAAGGAAATGAGAGGCAAAGAGAAATATGACTATGGACTGACGGCCAACATAAAAGGGAATCCAAAAGTCTTCTGCAGGCATGTAAACAGTAAACGGGTCGTAAGCGTAGGCGAGAGGCGGATTCGGCCCGATCAAGGAGATCTACTCATGGAGGCAGAGGGGATGGCCGAGGTACCAAATGAGTACTTTGCATCTGTCTTTACCAAGGAAGAAGATGCTGCCAGAGTCTCAGCAAAGGAACTTATAGTTGAGATACTGGATGGTCTAAAAATTGATAAAGAAGAGGCACTTGAACGGCTGGCTGTACTTAAAGTAGGTAAATCACCTGTTCCGGATGGGATACATGCTAGGTTGCTGAGGGAAGTAAGGGTGGAAATTGCAGAGGTACTGGCCATAATCTATCAACATCCTTAGATATGTGGGTGGTGCCAGAGGACTGGAGAATTTCAAAGGTTGCACCCTTGTTCAGAAATGGGTACACGGATAAACCCAGCAAATATAGGCCAGTCAGTTTAAGCTCAGTGGTGGGGAAACTTTTAGAAACGATAATGCGGGACAGAATTAACAGTCACTTGGTCGAGGGTGAATTGATTCGGGAAAGCAAGCACGGATTTGTTAAAAACAAATCGTGCTTAACTAACCTGTAAGAGTTTTTGATGAGGTAACAGAGAGGATAGATGAAGGCAATTCAGTTGATGCGGTGTATATAGACTTTCCAAAGGTGTTGAATAAGTGCTGCATGGTAGGCTTATCATCAAGAAAGGGACAGGAAACAGAGATTACTGGGGAACGGTTCTTTTTCGAACTGGAGAGAGTTGTACTGTGGTGTTCCCCAGGGATCAGTGCTCGGACCACTGCTTTTCTTGATATATATCAATGACTTGGACTTTAGTGCACAGGGCACAATTTCAAAATTTGCAGATGAAACAAACCTTGGAAGGGTAGTAAACAGTGTTAAGGACAGTGATAGACTTCAAATGACATAGACAGGCTGGTGGCATTGGCGGAGACGTGGCAGATGAAATTTAACGCTGAAAAATGCGAAGTGATACATTTCGGTTGGAAGAACGAGGAGAGGCAATATAAACTCCAGGGCACAAATGTGAAAGCGGTACAGGAACAAAGAGAGGTTCATGTGTTCAAATAGTTGAATGTGGCAGGGCAGGTTGAGAAAGCGGTTAAAAAGCATTCGGGGTCCTGGGCTTTATAAATAGATGTATAGAGTGCAAAAGTATAGAAGTCAGGATGAAACATTATAACACACTGGTTCGAACACAACTGAAGTATTGTGTCCGGTTCGGGACACCGCACTTCAGGAAAGATGTGAAGGCCTTGGAGGGGGAGCAGAAAAAAATTACCAGCATAATTGCAGGGATGAGGGACTTTAGTTACGTGGATAGACTGGAGAATCTGAGGTTGTTCTCCTCGGAAAAGAAACGGTTTTGTGGAGATTTGATAGAGGTATTCAAAATCATGAAGGATCTCGACATAGAAGATGGAGAGAAACTGTTCCCATTGGCGGAAGGGTCAAGAACCAGAGGACATCGGTTTCAGGTGATTGGCAAAATAACCAAAGGTGACATGAGGAAAAACTTTTTCACACAACAAGAGGTTCGGATCTGGAATGCACTGCCCGAGCGTGTGATGGAGGCAGATTCAATCATGGCCTTCAAAAGGGAACTGGGTAAGTACTTGAAAGGAAAAAAAAATGCAGGGCTTCGGGGAAAGGCGGGGGAGTGTTTCTAGCTGGATTGCTCTTGCAGAGAGCGAGCACGGACTCGATGGGCCGAATGGCCACTTTCCGTGCTGTAGCCTTTCCATGATTCAACTCATTGTGCATGAGGCGATGCAAAGGGAACAGAGCGTGCCGCAAATCGACACACCTCTCAGTATCCTCCCAAGCAATGTAGTTTAA
Organism: Heptranchias perlo; assembly: GCF_035084215.1. Taxonomy (NCBI): domain Eukaryota; kingdom Metazoa; phylum Chordata; class Chondrichthyes; order Hexanchiformes; family Hexanchidae; genus Heptranchias; species Heptranchias perlo. The sequence continues at coordinate 3,927,878 of NC_090344.1, read as the reverse complement.
GAGCAAATAATTCTGAAACGTCTCACTTGACAACTCAAGTCGTACACTCGAAACCAATTTGGTAAAGGGAGACTAATATTGGTGATTGGAAATATTTGGTGTGCAACTTGATATTGCTGGACACCGGAGCAGAAAACGAGATTGGATGCACAGACCTGGTCTGAAAGGATGGCCGATCGGCTGTGGGAGGCAACGAACTTTTACACTGGCTGCAAAGCTGAAGTAACAGCGGCTCGTTGGTCTAGGGGTATGATTCTCGCTTAGGGCGTTTCATTGAGTGATATGCGAGAGGTCCCGGGTTCAAATCCCGGACGAGCCCGCCTTTTAGTGAAAAGTCACCAATTGGCTTCTGACATGTTTTCAGTGTTGCTGTTGGTGGAACTGAATTCGATCCAGAGGATGTTTGAGCTCCAGTGGACTCAATGCCGGAGTATCGTCGGCGCAACACACGTGAAAGAAATAAAATGTCTCAAGATGATGAGGAGTTTGAAGCTAAATTTGGATTTTTTCCAATTCTGGCGGATATTAGATGACGGGATAGAAAGCCACATATCCAAGTTTGCCGATGACACCAAGATGGGCAGCATTTTCAGCAGTGCAGATGGAAACATAAAATTACAGAGAGGTATTAATATAATAAATGAATGGGTAAAATTGTGGCAAATCGATATGAATTTCGTCAAGTGTGAGGTCATCCACTTTGGACCAAAAAGGATAGATCAGAATACTTAGTAAATGGTGAAAAGCTCGAAACAGTGGAGGTCCAAAAAGACTGATGTGTCCATCTACATACATCATTAAAATGTCATTGACAGGTACAAAAAATAATCAAAAATGTTAATGGAATGTTGGTCTTTATATCTAGAGGACGAGAATACAAGGGGATAGGCATTATGCGACAGCTATACAAAGCCCTGCTTGGACCACACCTGAAGAACTGTATTCAGTTCTGGGCAACGCACCTTAGGAAGGATATATCGGCTGTGGAGCGAGTGCAGCTTCGGTTTACTGGAATGTTACCTGGACCCCAAGGGTTAAATTACGCGGAGAGATTACATAAACTCGGGTTTACCTCGAATTTAGTCGATTAAGAGCTGATTTGATCGAACTTTTCGAAATATTAAGGGGAACTGATGGAGTAGATAGAGAAAAACAATTTCCGCCGGTTGGGATGTCTAGGACTCGGGAACATCACCTAAACATTCGGGTCAGGACTTTCAGGAGTGAAGTTGGGAAACACCTCTGCAAGCAAAGGGAGTTAGAAGTTTGGAACTCTCTTCCGCAAACGGCAGTTGATGCGAGCTGAATTGTTAATTTTATACCTGAGATTGATCGATTTTTGTTAACTGAAGTTATTAAGCGATACGGAGCGAAGGCGATTATCTGGAGTTTGGTCACATATCAGCCATGATCTGTTTGAATTGCGGAACAGGCTCGAGGGGTGAAATGGCATACTTATATTCCTCAGCTCCTCATTGGTGAGAATGATTCTGCATTGGCCGGAAATCGAACCAAAGTCTCCCGCATAAGAGGTGAGAATTCGACCCCTGCACAACCAATGCGCGCGTTCTTAATAGCGGCAAGTGTCCATTTGGAATCCGATCTGAACGAACATGCCGTTTACAGCTGCGGTGGCCGAGTGTTTGAAGCGTTGGACTCAAAATTCAATTGAGGTTTTCCTGCCCAGGTTTGAATTCTGCTCGCAGAGCAACTGTTTAAAGATCACTTCAGTGCTGAAATAGATTAATTGGAGTTAATTGATCGCATTTATCTCTCTCCCAGAATGAGAGATTCGACAGCGTGGCCGGTGCTTTTAATTAGTGTCAGATCTTCTCTTGCAAGATTTCAAGACCCGAGAAGGAATCTCTCCCAATCAGGAACTTAAATTCTGCTCGTTTGCAAAACCTGACATTTCCACTCTTCATTTTCTTTGCCTGCATCTCTCTATCTCTCCCTGTCTCTGTCTTTTGTCTCTCTGTGTTGTCCCCGATGGACTTCTCAGGCTTCGTTGAACGGCGAGAGCTGATCTAACCGGCAATAATATCAGAGAATGTGAAAGAAAAAAAAGACGGAGACAGTAGGAAAAGTAAAGGTGCAACCCAGCTGATAAATTCGTAGCTAATGTTTCCACATTCATGGATCTTCGCTCTCATAGTGAATGAAAGCAGCAATTTGAGTAAAGTGTACTTATGGTGGAGTGTAAACTATGACGATGCCGAGACAGACGACAATGTAGTTTCAGAGTAATTCATTCTGTAAAGTGTTACTTGATAATACAAGTCGTACATTCAAAACAAATTTGATATTGTTGAAATGATATAATTAGTGCAGAACCTGACATTGTTCTACATCGTATATCGTACAAGAAAGCGGAATTGTATGGACAGAGAGCTCTGAAAGGATGGCGGATCGGCTGCGTCGCAGCGAAATTTTACAGTGACTGCACGGCTCTGTTGCGAGTTGATCTTTGGGTCTGATTTTCTCTCAGGGAGTTTCATTGGTTCAAATCCCGGATGAGCCCAGTTGTGTCCCCATTTTTAGTCAAAGATCACCAATTGGCTTCTCATTTCCTTTCAGCGGTGCAGAAGGCAGATTTGACTTATCTCCAGCAGAGCATGTTTGAGCACCAGAGGACAGAATGCAGAGGGTTTGTCCACGAAAGACACGTGGATGAAATGAAGATAATCTTTCAAGAAGTTGTACAGATTGAAGCCGGCACATGAATTTATCCCAATTCAGGCGATTTCATGGGTACAGATACAAAAGGTAAAGGAAGCTGCATTGGACTGCAACCAAACCCCTGGTTTCCCACCGGCAGGCGAGGGTTCTACACTGAACCACCAATGCACGCATGGCTGCAGTTTGCACGTGTAGCGTTGGATAAAAGTCTGGAACATGCAGTCTGCTCGAGTTCCTGTGATAAGCCTGCGCAGTCTGCTCTGCAGCCGCGTGCAATCCGTGGGTGACCAAACGAGTGGATCAAGCATGGTCTTGAAATTGACTGAGATTCGAAATCACTTCACACCGCCACTGTAAAATGGTCAAATAAATAACAGCTGTAGTTTCCAAGCAATGTTTACTTCTCTCAGAAATAAAGTTAGAATCCAGCCCTATGTGCATCTCACGACATGAGACGAATTTCCTTTAAGCTGCAGCTTAAATTCTGCTCAATCACAGAATTGGAAATTTAGACTATTTTTCTTTGCATGTATCTCTCTATCTCTGTCTGCGTTTCTTCACTTTCGGTGTTGCTCCCTAATGGACTTATCAGGCTTCCTTCAACGGCCAGGTCTGGAAACCAGGGATGGGAAAAGGCTGTCGGTTCTTCGTCCAATTGTTGGATTTCGATGGGATGAGTTTTGCTATTTTCAGTCTCCGTTTTCGCGAAATATAAACCCAGATGGGTTTTCACCTCCTCGGGTCCCGACACCTTCGGGTAATGGGAATGAACCCGATCTATCGTTCGGTCGTAATATCTGTATTCTCATTGTTTAACAACAAAATTACGGGGTTACAGTTATTTTCAGGACACATTTTAGAAATTAACACATAACAGACTTATTCGAAAACTAGAAGCACGTGGGATTAAAGGGCCGGTGGTCACGTGGGCAAGTGATTTGCTGAGGGATCGGAGGCAGAGATTCGTGGTGAACGGATGTTTTTCTGACTGGTGAGAAATATGCAGTGGGATCCCCCAGGGGTCGGTATTCGGGCTATTGCTTTTCTTGTTATATATAAATGACTGGGATGTGGGAATAGGGAGTACAATTTCGAAGTTTGCGGATGATACATAACTTGGCAACGTTGTAAATCGTGAGCAAGATAATAGCAGACTTCAGGATGAGATGGACAGACTGGTGAAATTGGCGGTCACGTGACAGATTTAACGCCGATCAGTGTGAAGTGATGCACATTTGGAAGAAGAACATGGAGAGGCAGTATAATCTAAATGGAACAAATTATGGGGGGTTCCAAGAGCAGAGGGACCTGGGGGTTCATATTCATAAAACAAGGCAAGTTGATAAGGTGGTGAAGAAAGCATATGGGATACTTGGCTTTGTAAACAGGGGCATTGAATACAAAAAAAAAGTAAATTATACTAATCCTTACAATCAGTGGTTAGGCCTCAGCTGGAGTATATTGTATAGATCTGGGTACCACACTTTAGGATAAAAAGGCATTGAAGAGGATTCAGAGCAGGTTGACCTGGATGTTACCATGAATGAGGGACTTCAGTTACATGGAGAGATTGGAGAATCTGGGATTATTCTCCTTACAACAGAGATGGTTAACGGGAGACCTAACAGAGATATTCAAAATAATGAGGGGTTTTGAAAGAGCAAGTTGGGAGAAACTGTTTCCTCTGGCAAGTGGGTCGGTAAACAAAGGTCACAGATTTAAAATAATTGGCAAAAGAACTAGAGGGGAATTGAGGAGAATTATTTTCACACAGAGGGTTTGTTAAGATCAGAAACGCACTTCCTGAAAGGGCGGTGGAAGCCGATTCCATAGGGTCATTCAAAAGGCAATTGGACATAATTGAAGAGGACGAATTTGCAGGGTTATTGGGAAAAATGTGGGGTGTGAGTTTAATTTGGACAGGTCTTCGAAAAAGCCGGCACTGGCACGACGGCCGAATGGCCTCCTTCTGTGCTGTAAGATTCTATGATTCTATGATTACCTTCTGAATCATTGCAATTGAAGCTATTCAGTGTTGAGCAACGAAGAAAATTATAACCGTGATATTCTGCTTCTCCATTCCCTTATGAATATCGCAGATTATAATATCCAGGCGGGGGTGGGACTGAATGGGGGATAGAGTGCGCAGCTTGGAATGGAAGCCCAGCAGAATGAACTTGGTCTCATCAGTTTTTGTTATTTTTCCGACCAGTTGCCCGAAGCAGGTGGTGAACCGTTTTCTCGAGAGAGGATCGTCATTTCAGTTCAGAAGGAAAAAGGTATCAAGAAAATCGGGTAAAACGCACAGAGAATGATCCGGGACTTACAGCACATCCATTTTTAACAGACACAGACACGCAATGATCCGGACATAAATCATAATTATGGTACATACGTTTCTCTTACGATGACCATAAGATTTACTCTTTTTACAATTACACCAATCTTCAATCTGATACTTCGCGACCATACAATCTCAACACCTTCCTGGAAGGAACTGTAGCTGATTTCAGCAAACAATGCACAACACTCCGTCTGCCGTTTCGAGAAGGATGGGACTTTCACCAGACATTCTTTCACGAATGAGAGGAACAGAACTTAAACACAATAACGACGAAGATGGGACTTGAACCCACGCTTGCAGAGCACAACAGATTAACAGGTCATCGCCTTAACCTCTCTACCACCTCGTCGCATGGAGAAATGCGTGAAAGCCCCTTTATTCAAAATGAAAATACTGACTCTGTTGCCAACCTGAAACAGAAACTGGAAATGTGCGTATCCTCAGCAGGTCAGGCAGAATCTTTAGACATAGAAACCGAATTAACGTTTCAGGTCGATGACCATCACATGAGTATTCGAACTCACTCAACTTGCGCCTTGTAGATGGTTGAACGGCTTTAGCGAATTCGAAGGTGAGTCACTTGGCGCAGAATATCCAGCCTCTGTGGCTGGTCCAGATATGTTTCTGGTTAATGGTGACCACCAGTATGTTGATGGTGGGGGATTCGGCGATGTTAATACCGAATCCCCACAGAAGAGATTTACTGTAAAGATTCCAGGGATGAGGGGCATAAGTTTCATGGATAGATTGGAGAAGCTGGGGTTGTTCTGCTTGGAACAGAGACGGTTACGAGGAGATTTAATAGAGGTATTCAAAATCATGAAGGATCGAGACAGAGTAGATAGAGAGAAACTGTTCCTATCAAAAACCAAAGAACATAGATTTAAGGTGTTTGGCAAAAGAACCAAAGGTGACATGAGGAAAATCTTTTCTGCACAGCGAGTGTTTCGGATCTGGAATACACCGCCCGAGGGGGTGGTGGAGGCAGATTCAATCATGGTCTTCAATAAGGAACTGGATAAGTATTTGAAACGAAAGAAAATACAGGGCTACACGGATAGGGTGGGGGAGTGGGTCTATCTGGATTGCACTGGCAGATTGTCGGCACGGACTCGATGTGCCGAATGGCCTCTTTTCGTGCTGTGACCTTTCTATGATTCTATTCTATGTGTCGGGGGCGATGCAAAGCGACCGGAGCGTGACGTAAATCGACCTGCTCATGTCCATTCCCTGATAATAAATCCTAGTGTGATGTAAAGAAGAAATTCATAATTATGTTACATATCTTTGATATTATACTGACGATAAGAGGTACTCGTTTCACCAGGGCGCCATTGTGCACATTGATTGATACTTCACCGAGATCACACCTCACAGTCCCAACACCTCCGTCTAAGAAACAGTTGGGTGGCAATCCAGACTTTGCTGAATTTTACAAACAGGTGTAAACCAGCAATGCGGAAAAACACTTCTTATTAAAGAAGGGTTTTTGGTGTGGCGGCCAAAATGAAAAACTCTACAAATTCTGGCAGCAGTAAGATTCGAACCCAAATAATTCATAGTTGGAAGCTCGCATCTTCGACAGTCAAGTTGCTCAAACACATGACAAACCTTTTAGTTCTGATTGCAAAGGTCATGCAGCTGGAACGTTCCCTCTGGTTCTTTCTCCACAGGTGCTGCCTGACCTGCTCAGCGTTTTCAGCATTTTCTGTTTTCATTTTCGTGATTTCACAATGGCTGTTTGCCTGAAAACACCCAATTTGACCCAAGAACGCAGCTCGCACTTCACTTTCCTCACGCGCTTAAAGTCTGCCGTTTCCGAACAAAATTCCCCTCTTCGCCGAGCTTTCAAAGGACCTTTCGCTCACGGCCAATCTCCTGTAATCGATACCTTTTCACCATTGCCGCTCTTTTCATTTCTCCTCCTTCCTTTTGAATCAGATATTTCCACAGACCTATTAAGATCAAGCGGAACATTTCCAACTTTACTGCACCGCCCAGATTGCCAAAAGTGCACCTTTCAGCCGTCATTCGTAGCAATGCAGTGCCGCCCGTCTCTCCCGCACATCAACTGCTCGGGGAAAAGCTCCAACGACCATGAAAACAAATCCCAGTTCTTCAGTTAACATCCCCCGTGTCACAAGATACCCCATGGAAATTCCACGGAAAACTATGCCGCTGTCCTTCGGAATGCCAGACCTGCTTTCTTTGTGCTTGTCTCTGGAACAGTCACGCAGGTGGAAATGTTTCAAGGCACAAATGAACGGGCCATGTGCCCCCGAGGAACAGCGGTCGATAGAGAGCAAACATAAAGGCGTAAGAATGTGAAGGTGAATGTTAGAGTAGCAAGGCCGCAGTAAAGTCTCAATGAAATGGACCATTATTGTGGAAGGAAGAAAAAGCTGGAATAAGCGGCGGGTCTGAATTTTGGATCATCCAGCAGAGACACATGAGGGAACAAAAACAGGATACAGATAAAGGTGCTGGAGGCAGAAAGAAAAAGAACGAAATAAGAGGAATGAAAAGAGAGTGACTTAATTGAGAGCGAAGAGACATTAATGTGTAGACATTGGCTGCAGCAGCTGGGTTGCCCCTTTACTTTTCCTCCTGTCTCAATCTTTCTTTAACCTTCTCTGCTGGTGTTGCAGGATCGATCAGCCAACGCCGTTCAAGGAAGCCTGAGAAGTCCATCAGGGAACAACACAAGAGACAGAGACAGGGAGAGATAGAGAAATACATGCAAAGAAAATAAGGATTATCAATAGAATCATACAATCATAAAATGGTTACAGCATAGGAGGCTATTCGGTCCATCGAGCCCGCGCTGGCTCATTGTAAGACCGATCCAGTTAGTCCCATTCCCCCGCCACTTCCCGGTAGCCCTGCATTTATTTCCCTTCAATATTTATCCAATTCCTTTTTGAAAGTCAAGATTGAATCTGCTTCCACCAACCTTTCAGGCAGCGCATTCCAGATTATAAATACTCACTGGGTAAAAAAAGTGTTTCCTCATGTCGCCTTTGGTTCTTTTGCCAATCACCTTAAATCTGTGTCCTCTGGTTCTCGATCCTTCAGCCAATCGGAACAGTTTCTCTTTATTTACTTTATCTAAACCCTTCATGATTTTGAACACTTCTATCAAATCTCCTCTTAACGTTCTCTGCTCGAAGGAGAACAGCCCCAGCACGGGGTAAATGCCGTCAATTAGCTTCAATTCATATATTTGTGCATTAAACAGCTCTTTAAACATTACTGTGACATTATGGTAGCGCGGCCACGCGGTCTAAGGTGTTACATTTAATTTCTATGGAGGCGTGGGTTTGAATCCCAATGCTCTTAGAATTTCTGCCAATGTTTATTTTGACCTGTTCACAGAAAACCCGAATGCAGTGCGATGGAGCAGAGGATGTGAAAGGAGCTGAAAGTGAAAGTGCAGATATTATTTTCATCACGGGGACAGGACACGTTCCCACAGGTGAGGGCCGCTCACCTTAATATTCCTTCCAGCAGAGAGGGACGGGTGATCAAAGTGACCGGGCTCTTGCGGCGCGATCAGTCAGTGGGCGGTCCTTATATGACAGTCCAGGGTCGGGAAATGGCGAGGTTGTTAGTTGACTCTCATCGAGATCAACCAATCCTTTTCTTTGTGAACATTTCGAACGGAGTAGAATGTGCAATTGGTGTGTTACAAAATGCATCTAGTTATTTGTTCAGCCATGTGGTTCCTCCGGCCTACGCTGTTGTAAAAACAGATGAGATGTTTAGTTTTATTAGTTTACAGGAAGGAGGCTGCGGAATTGGAGCCACAAACCATGATTTTGATCCATCTACAAATTATGGGGTTTAACTGGAGCTTTAAACCAGCGTGTTAGACCGCTCAGTCACGATACTTGAATTCTTGCGATTTTCAGGTTGTTTCCCTTCTTTGATGAACATTCGTGATCCTGTTGTGGTTTTGCTGCAAAGTTCTAATTCCCACCACCAAAATTGAGCCCTCAACTTCAACGGTAGTCAAATTGGAATCCACAACTTTGGAGCTGGTGATTTGAAGTCCAACGTGCGACCCATTGCGCCACAAATCGGCTGTCGATTATGTGATTTCACATTACCCATTTGCTGCTTATGACTTTTTGCTGCGGTGGAGCAAGTGGTTCGAAAGCTCAGTGGGGATTCACAGCAGCTCCTGAGAAATCTACACAGCGACGGTTTCTCCAATGCCTCGTGATCTGTCTGTCTGTCTCTCTCTCTCTATTCGTCTTGCTCTCTCTCGCTTTCATTCTTGAGCTCTTACTCTCCCCGTTTATTTCAAGAAGGCTGGAATAAAAAGGGGTGGAAGCTATGTTACAGCTGCACAGAGCTCTGGTGAGACCTCATCTGGAGGACATCATTCAGTTCTGGGCACTCCACCTCAAGAAGGATGTGTTAACCTGGAGGCTCGAGGGGCTGAATGGCCGATTCCTGTTCCTATGCTCCAATAAATGAAAACATAATTCAAGTATAGAGACCATAATGTATAAGGGTATCCGTTCACCACTACTCTCTGCCTCCCATTCCTGAGCCAATTAGGTGCCCACGTTACCACAGGTCCTTTAATTCCACGTGCTTCTAGTTTTCGCATAAGTCTGTTACGTGTTAATTTCTAAAATGCGTCCTGAATATAGCTGTAACCCCGTAATTTTATACTTAAGCAATAAGAATACGGATGTTCCGACCGAGCGATAGATTGGGTTCATGCCCATTACCCGGAGGTGACGGGACTGAGGAGGTGAAATCCCATCTGGGTTTATATTTTCCGAAAACGGAGACGGAAAATAGCAAAGCTCATCCCGTCGAAATCCAACAATTGGACTGAAGATCCGACAGTCGTTTCCATCCCCGGTTTCCAGACCTGGCCGTTCAAGGAAGCCTGATAAGAGAGAGAAGAAACGTAGACAGCGATAGAGAGATGCATGCAAAGAAATAAAATAGTATAAATCTCCAAATTCTGTGATTGAGCAGAATTTAAGGTACAGTTTTTTTGAAATTCTGTCTCAAGTCGTGAAATCTTAAAGGTGAACATTGGGCTGGATTATCCCTTAACCTCTGAGAGAAGTAAACACTGCCTGGTAATTACAGCTCTTATTTATTTGACTGTTTCACAATCGTCGTGTAAGCTGGTTTCGAACCCCCAGTGAATTTCACGACCATGCTTAATCTATAAGTTAACACAAAGGCATCGCGCGGCTGTGGAGTCGATTGCGCAGGGTAATCACAGGAACTCTGCCAGAGTGCAAGTTCTAGACATGTATCCAAAGCTACACGTGCTGCCTGCAGCCGTGTGTCCATTGGTGGTTCAGTGGTGGAACCCTCGCCTGCTGGTGGGAAACCTGGGGTTTGTTTCCAGGCCAATGCAGCATCCTTTACCTTTTTTGTTCTGTACCCATGAGATTGTCTGAATTGGGATAAATTCATGTGCCGGCTTCAATCTACAACTTCTTGAAAGATGATCTTCATTTCGTCTACTTGTGTTGCATGGACAAACCCTTTGCTTTCTTTCCTCTGGTGCTCAAACATGCTCTGCTGGAGATAAGTCAAAACTGCCTTCCACACCGCTGAAAAGATGTAAGAAGCCAATTGGTGATTTTTGACTAAAAATGGGGACATAACAGGGCTCATTCGGAATTTTGAACGATTCGAACTTCCTGAGCGACATTCAGACCCAAAGACCAACAAGCAACAGAGCCGTGCAGCCGCTGTAAAATTTCGCTGCCATGCAGCCGTTCCGCCATCCTTTCAGAAGGCTCTGTCCATACAATCCCGCTTTCTTCTACGATGCACGATGTGGAGCAATATCAGGTTCCACACTGATCATTTCATATCAACAATATTTCTCGCTCATTATCAAATTTGCTTTGAATGTAAGACTTGCATTTTCAAGAAACACTATGCAAAATGAATTGCTCTGAAACAACATAATCGTCTGTCTCGACATCGTCATAGTTTACATTCTACCATAAGTATAGTTTACTCAAATTGCTGCTTTCAATCACTATGAGAGTAACATAAATGTACATATGCAGTGCGTGTACGTACGAGTATTGGTGGCTCTGGGATAAATTTCTGGCCTCTGACACGGATTCGATTCGCGGACAATGCATGAACGTTTCATGTTTTGCACCAATTAGGAAGATGAGTTTAGCCACTCGAGCCGGTTCCGCAAATCTATCAGTCTCAGGTTTAAAATCAACAATTAAGCTGACACTGTCGCTTGCAGAAGTGAGATCCAAACTTCTACCCCCCTTTGCTTGTCGAAGTGTTAACTAATTTCACTCCTGAAATTCCTGACTCCAATTTTTAGGCCAGGTTCCCGAGTCCTAGACATCCGAACGAGCGGGAAGAGTTTCTCTCCATCAACACCAACAGTTCCCCGTAATATCTTGAAAACTTCAATCAAATCAGCCCTTATTCTACTAAATTCCAGGGAATACAACCCTAGTTTGTGTAATCTCCCCTCGTAATTTAACCCTTGGATTCCAGGTATCAATCTAGCAAAATTACACTGCACTACCTCCACGGCCAAAATATCCTTCCTAAGGTGCGGTGCCCAGAATTGAACACAGTACTCCAGGTGTGGTCTAACCAGAGCTTTGTATAGCTGCAGCATAATGTCTATCACCTTGTATTCTGGTCCTTTAGATATAAAAGCTCGTTTTCCATTAGCCTTTTTGATTATTTTCTGTACCTGTCCATGACATTTTAATGATCTATGTATATGGACCGCTAAGTCCCTTTGGAACTCCACGGTTTCGAGCATTTCACCAGTTAGAACGTATTCTGATCAATGCTCTATAGGTCCAAGTTGGATGACCTCACACTTACCTAAATTGAAATCCATTTGCCACAGTTTTGCCCATTCATTTATTATATGAAATACTCTCTGTAATGTTCTGCTTCCATCTACTTTGCTTACAGTGCTGCCCATCTTGGCGTCATCTGCACATGTCGCTCTCTATCCCGTCATCTTATATCAATGAGACCGACTGCACTGGGGTAAATTCACATTCAGCTTCAATCTCCTCATCATATTGAGACATTTATTTTTTCACCTGTGTTGTGCCTTGGAAATTTCCGCACTCTGTCCTCTGGAGCTCAAATATTCTCTGGATATAATTCAATTCCACCAACAGCAACATTGAAAAGATATCGGAAGCTAATTGGTGACTTTTCACAAAAAGCACAGAAAGAGGAGGGGTCATGCGGGATTTGAAACTGAGATCGCGCGCGTATCACATAACACAACCCTCCAAGCGAAAATCACACCCCTCGACCAACAAACCGCTGATGCTGCAGCCGTGGAGTCAGTTGAAAGGTGCGCTGCCTCCCACAGCCGATCGGCCATCCTTTCAGACCTCTTCTGTCCATCCAATCTCGTTTTCTGTTCCGGTGCACAGCAATATCAAGTTGTACATTAACTATTTCCAGTCACCAATATTAGTCTCCGTTTAACAAATTGGTTTCGACTGTACGACTTGAATTATGAAGTAAGACGTTTCAGAATTAGTTGCTCTGAAACTACATTGCTTGGGAGGAGACTGAGAGATGTAGATAAACAGCAATACCTTGGAGTGTATGTCCACAGATCCCAGAAGGTAGCAGAACAGCTAGATAAGGTGGTTAAGAAGCCATAAAGAATATTCTCCTTTATTAGCCGAGGCATAGAATATAAGAGCAGGGGAGGTTCTGGTAGAAATTTATAAAACAATAGTTAGGCCACAGCAAGAATACTGCATACAGTTGTGGTCACCACATTACAGGAAAGATGTGATTGCACGAGAGATGGTACAGAGAAGATTTAAGATAATGTTGCCAGAACTTGAGAATTTTAGCTATGAGATTAGATTGGATAAGCTGGGGTTGTTTGCTTTGGAACTGAGGAGGCTGTTGGGAGATTTAATTGAGGTGTATAACATTATGACGGGCCTCGATCGAGTGTATATTAAGGACCTATTTCCCTTCGTAGGGAGGTCAATAATCAGGATACATCAATCTTAGGTAATCGGTAGAATGATTAGAGGGGAGTGAATTTTTTTTTCCATCCAGAGGGTGGTGGGTGTGGGGGTCGGAAAATCACTGCCAGAAAGGGTGGGAGAGGCGGAAACCCTCATCGCATTGAAAAATAAAAACTTCAATATGCACGTGAAGATCCATAACCGACAAGATTAGGGACTAAACGCTGGAAAGTGAGATGAGGCTCGGTACCGATTTTTCGGCCGGCACAGGCACGATGTGCAGAATGGCTTCCTTCTTTGGCATAACTTTCTCGGATTCTATGATATAATTGCCGTCTGTCTCGGCATCGCGATAATATACACTCGACCAGAAGTATACTTTAATCAAATTGATGCTTTGTTTCACTGTGAGATTGAAGAGACATAAGTGTGTAGACATTAGCTGCAGCAGCTGGGTTGCACCTTTACTTTTCCAACCGTCTCAGTGCCATTTTTTTACCTTTCTCTGCTTGTGTTGCAGGTGAGATCAGCCTTCGCCGTTCAAGGAAGCCTGAGAAGCCCGTCGGGCACAACAGAGAGAGAAGAGACAGAGACAGGGAAAGATAGAGAGATGCATGCAAAGAAAATAAAGAGTATAAATGTCAGGTTTTGCAAACGATCAGAATTTCAGTTTCAGATTGGGAGAGATTCCTTCTCGGGTCTTGAAATCTTGCAAGAGAAGATTGGACGCTCAATTAAAAGTATCTCTGATGCTGGGAGAGAGGTAAATGCGGTCAATTAACTCCAATTAATCTATTTGAGCATTGAAGAGATCTTGAAACAGTTGGGGGTTGCGAGCAGAATTCAAACCTCGGCAGGAAAACCCAAATGGGGTTTTGAGACCAACGCTTGAACCACTCGGCCATCGCAGCTGCAAACGGCATGTTCGTTTAGACAGCATTCCATATAGGAGCATGTAACTTCTATAAAAGCAAGCATTGGTGGTTCAGGGGTAGAATTCTCGCCTGCCACGCGGGAGACCCGGGTTCGATTCCCGGCCAATGCAAGATCGTTTTGCATTCTGCACCAATGAGGAACTTCGGAACAGGATTGTGGTATTTGGTCCGTCGAGCCTGTTCCGCAACTCAATACGATCATGGCTGAGTTGTGACCGAAATCCCTGTATCCGCCTTCGTCCCATATCTCTAAATATCTTTGGTTAACAAAAATCGATAAATCACGGGTTTGAAATAAACAATTGAGCTCGCATCAACTGCTGTTTATGGAAGAGAGTTCCAAACTTCTCCAACACTTTGCTTGCAGAAGTGTTTCCTAACTTCACTCCTGAAAGTCTGACTCTAATGTTTAGCCTATGTCCCCAAGTCCTAGACACCCCAACGAGCGGAAATAGTTTCTATCCATCTACCACATCAGTTCCTCTTAATATCTTGAACATTTCGATCACATCAACCCTTAATCTACTAAATTGAAGGGAATACAACTATAGTTTGTGTAATCTCTCCTCGTAATTTATCGCTTAGAGTCCAGTTATCTTTCTAGTAAATCACACTGCACTCCCTCCAAGGCCAATATATCCTTCCTAAGGTGCGGTGCCCAAAACTGAACACAGTACTCCAGGTGTGGTCCAACCAGAGCTTTGTGCAGCTGTAGCATAATGTCTATTCTCATTCTCTAAACATATAGGCCACCATTCCATTCGCCTTTTGGATTATATTCTGTTCGTGTCCATGACCTGTTATTGATCTATGTACATGGACACCGAAGTTCCTTTGGAACTCCACAGTTTCGAATTTTTCACCTTTTATAAAGTATTCTGATCTATCCTTTTGAGGTCCAAAGTGGATGACCTCACACTTGCCTAAATTGAAATCCATTTGCCACAGTTTTGCCCATTCATTAATTATATTAATGTCTCTCTGGAATTTACCAGAATGATACCCGGACTTCAAGGGTTAAGTTACGAAGAGAGATTACGCAAATTGGGGTTGCATTCTCCAGAGTTTCGAAGGTTAAGGGGTGATCGGATCGAAGTTTATAAGATATTAAGGGGAACAGATAGGGTGGATAGAGAGAAACTATTTCCGCTGGTTGGGGGTTTTGGAAGTAGGGGGCACTGTCTAAAAATTAGAGCCAGACCTTTCAGGAGCGAGATTAGAAAACATTTCTACACACAAAAGGTTGTACAAGTTTGGAACTCTCTTCCGCAAATGGCAATTGATACTAGCTCAATTTATAAATTTAAATCTGAGATAGATAGTTTTTTGGCAACCAAAGGTATTAAGGGATACGGGCCAAAGGCAGGTATATGGAGTTAGATCACAGATCAGCCATGATCTTATCAAATGGCGGAGCAGGCACGAGGGGCTGAATGGTCTACTCCTGTTCCTGTGTTCCTCTTCCTATATAATCTGCACTGCTTATAACGCTGCCCATTTTGGTGTCATCGGCAAACTTCCATATGTCGTTCCATGTCCCGTCGTCCAATAACAATGAGACCACCTGAATAGGGGGAGATTCACATTCAGCATCAATCTCTGCATCATCTTGAGACATTTTATTTACTTCACATGTGTTGCACTTTGGAAACTTCAGCACTCTGTCCTCTGGAGCTCAAACATGCACTTTAATCCTACCAACAGGAACACTGAAAAGATGTCAGAAGACAATTGGTGAATTTTACACTCAACGTAGCTGAACAGCAAGAGCTTATTGGGGATTTTACCCCGGGACTCTCAGATATGAATCAACCAAAGCCCCCGAAACAAGAATCATACATCTAGACCAACCAGACGCTGTTACTTACATCATGCAGCCAGTTTAAAGTTTCGCTGTCTCCCATAGCCGATCGGCTACCCTTTCAGACCTCTTCTGTCCATCCAATCTCGTTTTCTATTCCGGTACACAGCAATATCAAGTTGTACACTAACTATTTCCAGTCACCAATATTAGTTTCCCTTTACTAAATTGGTTTCGTCTCTACGACTTATATTATCAAGCAAGACGTTTCAGAATTAGTTGCTCGGAAACTACATTGCTTTGGAGGATACTGAGAGGTGTCGTTAAAAAGAGAGACCTTGGAGTGCATGTCCACAGATCCCTGAAGGGAAGAGGAGAGGTGGTTAAGGTGGTTAAAAAGGTATAAAGGATACTTTGCTTTATTAGCCGAGGCATAGAATGTAAGAGCAGGGAGGTTATTCTGGAACTGAATAAAACACTAGTTCGGCTGCAGCTGGAGTATTGCGTACAGTTTTGGTCACCACATTACAGGAAAGATGGGACTGCACTCGAAATGGTACAGAGATTTACGACGATGTTGCGAAGAGTGGAGAATTTTGGCTATGAGGATAGATTGGATAGGCTGAGGTTGTTTTCTCTGGAACCGACGAGGCTGAGGCGAGATTTAATTGAGGTGTATAAAATTATCACGGGCCTCGATAGAGTGGATAGGAAGGACCTGATTCACGTAGCAGAGAGTTCAATAAAAAGGGTCATAGATTTAAGGTAATTGGTAGAAGGATTAGAGTGGAGCAGAGGGGAATTTTGTTCCACCCAGCGGGTGGTGAGGGTCTGGAACTCACTGCCTGAGAGGGTGGGAGAAGCAGAAACCCTCATCGGGTTTAAAAAGCACTTCGATATGCAATTGAAGAGCCGTAACCTACAAGACTACAGACTCAACGCTGGTCAGTCGGTTGATGCTGGATATCTCTTTTCCGGCCGGTACAAACATGATGGGCCGAATGGCCTCCGCTAACGTAAATTTTAATGATTCTATGATTCTTTGATATAATTGCCGTCTGTCTCGGCATGGTGATAATATACACTATACCATTAGAACACTTTAATCAAATTGGTGCGTAGTTCCACTGTGAGAGCGAAGAGCTCTTAATGTTCAGACATTGACTGCAGCAGCTGGGTTGCACCTTTACTTTTCCTACCGTCTCAATCTTTCTTTAACCTTCTCTGCTGGTGTTGCAGGATCGATCAGCCGTCGCCGTTCACGGAAGCCTGAGAAGTCCATCAGAGGACAACACAAGAGACAGAGACAGGGAGAGATAGAGAAATGCATGCAAAGAAAATAAAGAGAATACATAGAATCATAGAATCATAAAATGGTTACAGCAGAGAAGGAGGCCATTCGGCCCATCGAGCTCGTGCCGGCTCGTTGTTAAAGCAATCAAGATAGTCCCATTCCCCCGCTCCTTCCCGTTAGCCCTGAATGTATTTCCCTTCAACTATTTATCCAATTCCTTTTTCAAAGCCAGCTTTCAGTCAGCGCATTCCAGATTATAACTACTCGCTGGGTAAAGAAGTGTTTCCTTCTGTCGCCTTTGGTTCTTTTGCCAATCACCTTAAACCTGTGTCCTCTGGTCCTTGACCCATCCGCCAATGGGAACAGTTTCTCTTTATTTACTTTATCCAAACCCTTCATGATTTTGAACACTTCGATCAAATCACCTCTTAACGTTCTCTGTTCTAAGGAGAACAGCCCCAGCACCGGGCAAATGCGGTAAATTAGCTTCAATTCATTTATTTGAGCCTTAAACAGCTCTTTAAACTTACTGTGACATTATGGTAGTGTGGCCTCGCTGTCTCAGGTGTTAAATTTAATTTCTATAGAGGCGTGGGTTTGAATCCCACTGCTGTTCGAATTTCTGCCAATGTTTACTTTGATCTGTTCACAGAAAACCCGATTGTAGTGCGATGGAGCAGAGGATGTGAAAGAAGTTGAAAGTGAAAGTGCAGATATTATTTTCATCAGGGGGGCAGGACACGTTTCCACAGGTAAGGGCCTCTCACCTTAAGATTCTTTGCAGCAGAGTAGGAGAGGTGATCAAAGTGACCGGGCTCGAGCAGCGCAATCAGTCAGAGCGCGGTCCTTATATGAACGTACAAGGTCGGCAAATGGCGAGGTTGTTAGTCGAGTCTCACCGAGAGCAACGAATCCTTTTCCTTGTGAACATTTCGTACGGAGCTGAACGTATAATTGAGTGTTCCAAAATGAATCAATTATTTGTATCGCCACGTGGTTCCTCTTGTTGCAATATCAGATGAGATATTTAGTGTTATTAGTTTACAGGAGGGAGGCTGCGGTATTGGAGCCGCAAACTATGATTTTGATCCATCGACAAATTATGGGATTTAGCTTGAGGTTTAAAAAAGCGCGTTAAACCGCTCAGCCACGATACTTTCCATCTTGCGATCTTCAGGAGCTACTTTTACAGGAATAGAATTACTGCAAGCAAGAATTCTACTCCTCAAACACCAATGCTCGCAGGCAGCAGGATGAATGTGTCCAGTTGGAAACCTGTCTGAAGGAACATGCAGTCTGACAGAGCCGGAAGTCCAGCAGATTGACTTTTGTGGTGAGCAGATGATGTGCCTCCTTCTTGAGAGTGTTTCGCCAATCCAGCTCAGAGTGGATTAAACATTATAAATTCGGGTGGGACTGGAGCCACTTGTATAAGAGGAAGTGGAGGGGGTTATTTCCCTTCCTTGACGAGCATTAATGATCCTGTTGCGGTTTTGCTGCAAAATTTCACTTCCCAGCGCCGAAATCACCGAACCCTGAACTAAAATTCAACGATGGTGAGATTCGAACACACAACCTTTGCAGTGATTAGAAGAAGCCCCACGTGCTACCCATGGCACCACAAATCGGCTGTCGATTAGGTTATTTCACGTTACCCATATGCTGCTTTGGAACTTTTTCTGCGGTGCAGCAAGTGGTTCAAAAGCTCAGTGGGGATTCACAGCGCTCCTGAGAAATCGACACAGGGACGGTTTGTGCAATGCATTGTCCTCTCTCTCTCTCCCATTTGCTCACTCTCGCTTTCTCTCTTGAGCTCTGACTCTCCCCGTTTATCTCAAGAGGGCTGGAAAACAAGGGGTGGATGTTATGTTACAGCTGCACAGAGCTCTGGTGAGACCCCATCTGGAGGATTGCATTCAGTTCCGGGCACCCACCACAGGAAGGATGCTCCAGGGGCTGAATGGCCTACTCATGTTCCCAAGTTCCAATGAATGGAACAATAATTCAAGTATAGAGACCCTAATGTCTCAGGATGAGTGAGTGAAGAATGTTTTCTGTTTGAAGTACTGATTTCATTAATTGAATACTCCCAGTGTCCTACCTCATTGCAGCCCAGGCCGGACAAACTGCTCGCACAAAGTGGCATTTTCTGTGAGAACACGAAAGACTTGTTCAGGCCATGACAGTACCGAGTGCGGGTAGGTCTGCGCGTGAAATGGAAAAGTGAGGTGAAACACTCCAACAAGCAGCGGATGTCTCTGTTTCCATTTCCAAAATGCACGCCCGCACGGGCCCATGATCCCCACTCACACTCTCCTTCCAATCTCACACACCTCGCTTTGGTTTGAAATCGTGTATGTTTTCACAATGGGATTTAATTTGAAGAAAGCAGTGCTGTAACAACCCGGGGATATTGAAGAGATGCAGTACAAGAAGATACATAAAAGGCAAATGATAACAATGACTGTTCTCACACTGTGAGCTGCAGTTAAAGGCTGACAACATTTAAAGTCTCATGCAGCAGGTCCGGGTCCAAATCTTTCACGTGGCATCTCCTTCTGTTTCTGTCACTCCTTTTCCTCCACGTAGAGTGGATTTGGAATTCCTGTGCGGCTGCATTGCGCATTTTCCAGATCTGCTTCGAGCGCAATTCACTCCAGTTCATCAATTGCACACATTAGTTTGATCAAGGGGAGAGGACACCTTTTCACAGACAACGGCTGTTCATCCTCTTGTTTTTCTAGCAGAGTAGGGCAGATCATCAAAGTAACCGGATTGGGTGAACTGTCCGTACAGGTGCCTGGTGGGCTCGTGGTTATGATTCGGCGTTCACACCTATATAATTAATTACATGAAACCAAATAAACTCGACGAAAAGAGGAATATTTCTGTAAACACCATTAACCAACCTATAACATTATGTTGCAGACTGAAAGAGACGCCAACGTGGTTACCGAGTGACAGTCACAAGTTTAATAATGATTTGTTTTGTATGTGAAACGCTTTTCAGACTGCATTTTAGGAGACTGGTTGTACAGGTGCTGGAGTAAAACATGCCACAATGTCGTGATCGCGGGTTTGATTCCTGTATGGGTTGATAAGGGGCTTTGTTTTGGGTATTCGTAATTTTAAAATCCAAGCTTTACAATCAGATCCACAGACAAATTCACGGGACAATTTTATTGAATAACATCCATTGTAACTTTACCCCTGGGCCGGAGAAACAAGTCTTCCTTTTTCTTTTTCTTTCTCCGGTTTGCAGAGAAACGTTTAACTCGCGGCCTGTTCCCATTAATGATCATCAGCAACAACAGAAAGACAGAGCGGGTCTGACCGCCCCGAGATGTGGAAAAAGGATCAGTTTAGAACAAATGCATCAAATCAAATGGTCACCCGGCACCGAGAGAGGAAAAACCAAGAGGAAAAGGCAGAAGGTAACAGAGAAATAAAAACCAAATACAGACGATATAAATATTTCCCATCGTTGATGTCTCTCTGTTCCATCCCCAATCCTTCAGTGGCGGGGATAAAATTTCACTGCAAATAAATGCGAGAATCGACCCAAAGAAGAAGAAACTAAACAACCAAAAACAGCCAAACACTGGATGACACCAAAGACCTTTAAGTTTTCAGTCGAATGCAACCGCGACTGAGCTATTGGGACACCAAAGCAAATGCAACTTTTCGCCATTGTCTTGCAAGAAAATATCACCCCAGCGACGCCTCACTGTTCATTGCTGCACTTCAGAATAAACATCACACTCATATATACCCAACCACAGTCCATTGATAAACACCACACTCATAGATACACATCCACAGTTCAAGATATAAACACCGCACTCACAGACACACAACAACATTTCATATATAAACATCACACTCATAAAAACACACCCACAGTTCATGTATAAACATCGCACTCATATATGCACATCCACAGTTCATATGTCAATACTGCACTCATATATACACACCCACAGTTCATATATAAACATCGCACTCATATAGACACACCCACAGTTCATATATAAACATCGCACTCATATATACACACCCACAGTTCATATACAAACATCGCACTCATATAGACACACCCACAGTTCATATATAAACATCGCACTCATATATACACACCCACAGTTCATATACAAACATCGCACTCATATAGACACACCCACAGTTCATATACAAACATCGCACTCATATAGACACACCCACAGTTCATATATAAACATCACACTCATATATACACACCCACAGTTCATATATAAACATCGCACTCATATATACATACCAACAGTTCATATATAAATATCGTACTCATATATGCACACCCACAGTTCATATGTCAATACTGCACTCATATTTACACATCCACTGTTCGGATATAAACATCTCACTCAAATACACTCACCCACAGTTCATATTTAAACATCGCACACCTATATATACAACGACAGTTCATATATAAACATCGCACCCACATATACAAATCCACAGTCCATATATCAACATCGCACTCATATATACATACCCACATTTCATATATAAACATCGCACGCATATATAAACACCCACAGTTCATATCTAAACATTGCATTCATATACACTCACCCACAGCTCATATATAAATAGCGCATTCATTGATAGTCACCTACAGCTTATATATTAAAATCGCATTTTTTTTATTCGTCCATGCGATGTGGGCGTCGCTGGCGAGGCCAGCATTTATTGCCCATCCCTAATTGGCCTTCCAGAACTGCTGCAGTCCGTGCGGAGAAGCTTCTCCCACAGTGCTGTTAGGAAGGGAGTTCCAGGATTTTGAACCAGCGACGATGAAGGAACGGCGATATATTTCCAAGTCGGGATGGTGTGTGACTTGGCGGGGAACGTGCAGGTGGTCTTGTTCCCATGTGCCTGCTGCCCTTGTCCTTCTAGGTTGTAGAGGTCGCGGGTTTGGGAGGTGCTGTCGAAGAAGCCTTGGCGAGTTGCTGCACTGCATCCTGTGGATGGTAAACACTGCAGCCACTGTGCGCCGGTGGTGAAGGGAGTGAATGTTTAGGGTGGTGGATGGGGTGCCAATCAAGCGGGCTGCTTTGTCCTGGATGGTGTCGAGCTTCTTATGTGTTGTTGAGCTGCACTCATCCAGGCGAGTGGAGAGTATTCCATCACACTCCTGACTTGTGACTTGCAGATGGTAGAAAGGCTTTGGGGGTCAGGAGGTGAGTCACTCGCCGCAGAATATCTAGCCTCTGACCTGCTCTTGCAGCCACAGTATTTATATGGATGGTCCAGTTAAGTTTCTGGTCAATGGTGAGCCCCAGGATGTTGATGGTGGGTGATTCGGCGATGGTAATGCCGTTGAATGTCAAGGGCAGGTGGTTGGACATTCGCTTGTAGGAGATGGTCATTGCCTGGCCCTTGTCTGGCGCCAATGTTACTTGCCACTGATGAGCCCAAGCCTGGGTGTTGTCCAGGTCTTGCTGCATGCCGGCTCGGACTGCTTCGTTATTTGAGGGGTTACGAATGGAACTGAACACTTTGCAATCATCAGCGAACATCCCCATTTCTGAACTTATGATGGAGGGGAGGTCATTGATGAAGCAGCTGAAGATGGTTGGGCCGAGGACACTGCCCTGAGGAACTCCTGCAGCAATGTCCTGGGGCTGAGATGTTTGGCCTCCAACAACCACTACAATCTTCCTTTTTGCTAAGTATGACTCCAGCCACTGGAGAGTTTACCCCCTGATTCCCATTGATTTCAATTTTACTGGAGCTCCTTGGTGCCACACTCGGTCAAATGCTGCCTTGAAATGAAGGGCAGTCACTCTCACCTCACCTCTGGAATTCAGCTCTTTTGTCCATGTTTGGACCAAGGCTGTAATGAGGTCTGCAGCCGAGTGGTGCTGGCGGACCCCAAACAGAGCATCGATGAGCAAGTTATTGGTGAGTAAGTGCCGCTTGATAGCACTGTCGAGGACACCTTCCATCACTTTGCTGATGATTGATAGTAGACTGATGGGGCGGTAATTGGCCGGATTGGATTTGTCCTGCTATTTGTGGACAGGACATACCTGGGCAATTTTCCTCGTTGTCGGGTAGATGCCAGTGTTGTAGCTGTACTGGAACAGTTTGGCTAGAGGCGCAGCTCGTTCTGGAGCACAAGTCTTCAGCAAAACAGTTGGGATGTTGTTGGGGCCCATAGCCTTTGCTGTATCCAGTGCACTCAGCCGTTTCTTGATATCACGTGGAGTGATTCGAATTGGCTGAAGACTGGCTTCTGTGATGGTGGAGATATCGGGAGGAAGCTGAGATGGATCGTCCACTCGGCACTTCTTCCTGAAGATGGTTGCAAACGCTTCAGCCTTGTCTTTTGCACTTAGGTGCTGGATTCTGCCATCATTGAGGATGGGGATGTTTACACAGCCTCCTCCTCCCGTTAGTTGTTTAATTGTCCACCACCATTCACGACTGGATGTGGCAGGACTGCAGAGCTTTAATGTGATCCGTTGGTTGTGGATTCGCTGAGCTCTGTCTATGGCATGTTGCTTCCGCTGTTTAGCATGCATGTAGTCCTGAATTGTAGCTTCACTAGGTTGGAACCTAATTTTTAGGTACGCCTGGTGCTGTTCCTGGCATGCTCTTATGCACTCCACATTGAACCAGGGTTGATCCCCTGGCTTGTTTATTAATGGTAGAGTGAGGAATATGCCGGGCCAAGATATTACAGATTATGCTGGAATACGATTCTGCAGCTGTTGATGGCCCGCAACACCTCATGGATGCCCAGTTTTGAGCTGCTAGACCTGTTCTGAATCTATCCCATTTAGCACGGTGGTAGTGCCACACAACACGTTGGATGGTATCCTCAGTGCGAAGACGGGACTTCATCTCCACGAGGACTGTGCGGTGGTCACTCCTACCAATACTGTCATGGACAGATGCATTTGCGACAGGTAGATTGGTGACGACGAGGTCAAGTAACTTTTTCCCTCGTGTTGGTTCTCTCACCATCTGCCGCAGTTCCAGTCTGGCAGTTATGTCCTTCAGGCCTCGGCCAGCTCAGTCAGCAGTGATACGACCGAGCCACTCTTGGTGATGGACATTGAAGTCCTCCATCTGGAGTACATCCTGTGCCCTTGCTACCCTCAGTGCTTCCCCCAAGTGGTGTTCAACATGGAGGAGGATTGATACATCAGCTGAGGGAGGGCGGTTGGTGGTAATCTGCAGGAGCTTTTCTTGCACTTGTTTGACCTGATGCCATGAGATTTCCTGGGGTCCAGAGTCAATGTTGAGGACTCCCAGGGCCACTCCCTCCTGACTGTATATCACTGCACCGCCACCTCTGGTCGGTCTGTCCTGCCGGTGGGACAGGACATGCACAGGGATGGTGATGGAAGAATCTTGGACGTAGATCAAAATTAACAAACAAAGAGCACTTTAATGTAACAAATTAAATTCCGATCAATATTATTTTACAAACAATGAACAGCCCATCCATAAAACACTGCCCCGCTATAAAACCTGTGGGCAGGACCCTGAGCTACTGTGAAAATGATATCACCGCAACGTGATTCGATCACGCTGCGTTTTGACGTTGAGTCAGATGTCTGTCTGTCTATCTGTCTGTCTGTTTATCCGTCTGATTGGGTCTCGGCCTTTTTCTCAGGCCAGGCTTTTTGTTTGCTGGCTGCAGGCCTCGCTCCCCGACTGACTGAACAACTACCGGGCCGTGTGTCCGAATCAAAGACTGTGACTGACTGTCTGCCCATTTATGGCCACATTTCTGAGTTCCTGCGTTCGCTCTGTGTCGCAGGCCTGTCTCTGTCCCTTAGGATCACAACACACCCACAAGCTTCACGACTGAACGCAGGTTTGGACAGTCTGTCCTCGCAGGTCCTTCGGAAGCTAATGATTTTGAACTGAATTATTTTTCCTGAGTGACTTGTGAAGTTTGGTTCAGTGATATGTTTGCAAAAGAGAACGGAGGAAATAGTTAGTGTGCAACTCGACATTTCTCTACATCGGAATAGAAAACGTGATTAGATGGATAGAAGAGGTCTGATAGGATGGCCGATCGGCTGTGGGTGGCACCGAATTCTGCATTGGCTGCAGTGGTTCATTACCGGTAATGAAAATGAGGTAATGTACTACCACAAGCTGCCGGTGAAAATCATTCAATTTCCCAAACTTGACCCACCGAATCAAATGAAGCTCCTGGGAAAGCTACAAGACAACGTCGGTCTATCGGGCATCGTTTGAAGCAACTGGCAGTTTAAAGTAACATCGACAGCCATGCAAGTACTGCCATGTGCCGCTGCGATCGCCGAGTGGTTGAAGCGTTAAATTCAATATCAAATGGAGTTTTCCTTCGCAGGTTTGATTTCTGCTCGCTGAATTATTGTTTAAAGATCCGTTCAATGCTCAAATGAATGAACTGGATCTAATTCACTTCATTTATCTCTCTCAGAGCATGAGAGATCCTCGAGCGTGGCCGGCGCTTTTAATTGGGTGCCCAATGTACTCTTGCAAAATTCAAATACACAAGAAAGAATCTTGCCCAATCTGCAACTAAAATTCTGCTACTTTGCAGAACCACCCATTTATAAGCGACTTTATTTACATGAATCTCTCTATCTCTCCTTGTCTCTATGTTGTCCCCTGACGGACTTCTCAGGCTTCCTGGAACGGTGAAGGCTGATCTCACCTGCAACACCAGCAGGGAAAGGTAAAGGAAAAAAAGACTGAGACGGTCGGAAAAGTAAAGGTGCAACCCAGCTGATAAATTCGTAGCTAATATCTGCACATTTTTGCCTCTTCGCCCTCACAGTGAAAGAAAACAGCAATGTGAGTAAAATATACTTATGGTAGCTTGTATACTCTGACGATGCCGAGACAGATGCCAATGCAGCTTCAGAATAACTAATTCTCAAAAGTATTATTTGAAAAAACAAGTCGTACATTGTAAACGAATTTAGTAAAGAGAGGCTAATATTGGTGACTGGAAATAGGTAGTGTACAACTTGATATTGCTGTATACAGGAATAGAAAACGAGATTGGGTGGACAGAAGCGGTTGGAAAGGATAGCCGATCGGCTGAAGTCTATGGTGAAATTTTAGACCGGCTGCATGGCTTTCTAGTAAGCGGCTCGTTGGTCTAGGGGTATGATTCTCGCTTTGGGCGTTTTTCTAATGGAATATGCGAGAGGTCCCGGGTTCAAATCCCGGACGAGCCCTGTTATTTCACTGCTTTTTTGTGAAAAGTCACCAATTGGATTCTGACATCTTTGCAGTTGTTCGAATTGAATTATATTTGAGCTCCAGAGGACAAAGTGCAGAAGTTTCCAAGGCGCAACACACACGGAGCAAGTAAAATGTCTCAAGATGATGTGGAGATTGAATCTGAATGTGAATTTACCCCAATTTAGGCGGTCTCATTGATATTAGATGACGGGATCGAGAACCACATATCCAAGTTTGCCGATGACACAAAGATAGACAGAATTTTAGCAGTGTGGATGGAAGATTGAGATTACAGAGAGATATTACTAGATTAAGTGAATGGGCAAAACTGCGGCAAATGGATTTCAACGTAAGCAAGTTTGAGGCCGTCCACTTTGGACCTCAAAAAGATAGATCAGAAAACAAAATAATGGATGTTACTCCAAAAAATTTACCTCATGACATTTTGTGTGGATTCACTTGTTTCTTCAGTCTGCCAAACTTTTAAAAGTTACCAAAATATGGCAATAGGAACCTTATGGCCCGTACGGGGATCGAACCCGCGACCTTTGCGTTTTTAGCACCACGCTCTAACCAACTGAGCTAACCGGCTATGTATGCATCTTAGCTTTATGGGCTTAACAGGTGTTGGCTAATTTGTGTTTATTTTTACACCAGCTGACAGGGTTTTACAACGAATATTGAATAAACCACATCCCTTTAACATTCTTACTTGTTTCTGTATATACTGTCGAGGATGTAGATCAAAATTAACAAACAAAGAGCACTTTAATGTAACAAATTAAATTCCGATCAATATTATTTTACTAACAATGAACAGCCCATCCATAAAACACTGCCCCGCTGTAAAACCTGTGGGCAGGACCCTGAGCTGCTGTGAAAATGATATCACCGCAACGTGATTCGATCACGCTGCGTTTTGACGTTGAGTCAGATGTCTGTCTGTCTACCTGTTTGTCTGTTTATCCGTCTGATTGGGTCTCTGCCTTATTCTCAGGCCAGTCTTTTTGTTTGCTGGCTGCAGGCCTCGCTCCCCGACTGACTGAACAACTACCGGGCCGTGTGTCAGAATTCATGACTGTGACTGACTGTCTGCCCATTTATGGCCACATTTCTGAGTTCCTGCCTTCGCTCTGTGTCGCAGGCCTGTCTCTGTCCCTTAGGATCACAACACATCCACAAGCTTCACGACTGAACGCAGGTTTGGTCAGTCTGTCCTCGCACGTCCTTCGGAAGCTAATGATTTTGAACTGAATTATTTTTCCTGAGTGACTTGTGAAGTTTGGTTCAGTGATATGTTTGCGAAAGAGAACGGAGGAAATAGTTAGTGTGCAACTCGACATTTCTCTACATCGGAATAGAAAACGTGATTGGATGGATAGAAGAGGTCTGAAAGGATGGCCGATCGGCTGTGGGTGGCACCGAATTCTGCAGTGGCTGCAGTGGTTCATTACCGGTAATGAAATTGAGGTAATATACTACCACAAGCTGCCAGTGAAAATCATTCAATTTCCCAAACTTGACCCACCGAATCAAATGAAGCTCCTGGGAAAGCTACAAGACAACGCCGGTCTATCGGGCATCGTTTGAAGCAACTGGCAGTTTAAAGTGGCATCTACAGCCATGCAAGTACTGCCATGTGCCGCTGCGACCGCCGAGTGGTTGAAGCGTTAAATTCAAGATCAAATGGAGTTTTCCTTCGCAGGTTTGATTTCTGCTCGCTGAATTATTGTTTAAAGATCCGTTCAATGCTCAAATGAATGAACTGGATCTAACTCACTTCATTTATCTCTCTCAGAGCATGAGAGATACTCGAGCGTGGCCGGCGCTTTTAATTGGGTGCCCAATGTACTCTTGCAAAATTCAAATACACAAGAAAGAATCTTGCGCAATCTGCAACTAAAATTCTGTTACTTTGCAGAACCACCCATTTATAAGCGACTTTATTTACATGAATCTCTCTATCGCTCCTTGTCTCTTGTCTCTATGTTGTCCCCTGATGGACTTCTCAGGCTTCCTGGAACGGTAAAGGCTGATCCAACCTGCAACACCAGCAGGGAAAGGGAAAGGAAAAAAAGACTGAGACGGTCGGAAAAGTAAAGGTGCAACCCAGCTGATAAATTCGTAGCTAATGTCTCCACATTTTTGTCTCTTCGCCCTCACAGTGAAAGGAAACAGCAATGTGAGTAAAATATACTTATGGTAGCTTGTATACTCTGACGATGCCGAGACAGATGCCAATGCAGCTTCAGATTAACTCATTCTGAAAAGTCTTATTTGATAAAACAAGTCGTTCATTGGAAACGAATTTGGTAAAGAGAGACTAATATTGGTGACTGGAAACAGTTAGTGTACAACTTGATGTTGCTGCACATCGGAATAGAAAACGAGATTGGATGGACAGAAGAGGTTTGAAAGGATGGCCAATCGGCTGAAGACGGTGGAATGATTCTCGTGAGGGTGTTTCAACTCCGTGAATATGCGAGAGGTCCCGGGTTCAACTCCCGGACGAGCCCTTTTAGATCACTTTTTCTGTGTGAGAAGTCACCAATTGGATTTTGATATCTTTGCAGTTATTAGAATTGAATTATATTTGAGCTCCAGAGGACAGACTGTGGAAGTTTCCAAAGCGCAACACACACGGAGTAAATAAAATGTCTCAAGACGATGTGGAGATTGAAGCTGAATGTGAATTTACCCTGGTTTGACCGGTCTGATTGATGTGAGATGATGGGATCGAGAATCACATGTCCAAGTTTGCCGATGACAGAATTGTAAGCAGTGTAGGTGGAAGAATGAGATTACAGAGAGATATTACTAGATTAAGTGAATGGGCAAAACTGTGGCAAATGGATTTCAATGTCGGCACGTGTGAGGCCGTCCACTTTGGACCGAAAAATGTTACATCAGAATACTTTCTAAATGGTGAATTGCTCGAAATTCTTGAGGTCCAAAGGGACTTAGGGGTCTATGTACATACATCATTAAACTGTCATGGACAGGCACAGGAAATAATCAAATAGTCAAATAGAATGTTGGCCTTTATATCTGGAGGGTTAGAATACAAGGGGTTAGAAGTCATGCTTCAGTTGTACAAAGTTCCTGGTTGGACCAAACCTGGAGTACTGTGATCAGTTCTGAGCACCGCACCTTAGGAGTGATATATTGGCCTTGGAGGGAGTGAAGCATAGATTTACCAGAATGGTATCTGGATTCCCAGCGCTAAATTATGAGGAGAAATTACACAAACTAGGGTTGTTGTGGGGAAAATGCTGGAGTCGAAAATTAAGGATAGGGTGACTGAACACCTCGAGAATTTACAGTTAATCAGAGAGAGCCAGCATGGATTTGTGAAAGGTAGGTCGTGCTTGACAAACCTGATTGAATTTTTTGAAGAGGTGACTAAAGTAGTGGACAAGGGAATGTCAATAGATGTTATTCATATGGACTTCCAGAAGGCATTTGATAAGGTCCCAAATCAGAGATTGTTAGCGAAGATAGAAGCCCATGGAATCGAAGAAAAAGTACGGACTTGGTTAGAAAGTTGGCTGAGCGAAAGGCGACAGAGAGTAGGGATGGGTAGGTACTCACATTGGCAGGATGTGACCAGTGGAGTCCCGCAGGGATCTGTCTTAGGGCCTCAATTATTTACAATATTCATTAACGACTTAGATGAAGGCATCGAAAGTCTCATATCTAAGTTTGCCGATGACATAAAGATTGGTGACATTGTAAGCAATGTAGATGAAAACATAAAATTACAAAGCGATATTGATAGATTCGGTGAATGGGCAAAACTGTGGCAAATGGAATTCAATGTAGACAAATGTGAGGTCATCCAATTTGGATCAAAAAAGGATAGAACAGGGTCCTTTCTAAATGGTAAAAAGTTAAAAACAGTGAATGTCCAAAGGGACTTAAGGGTTCAGGTACATAGATCATTGAAGTGTCATGATCAGGTGCAGAAAATAATCAAGAAGGCTAATGGAATGCTGGCCTTTATAACTAGAGGACTAGAGTACAAGGAGGCAGAAGTTATGCCAGAGCCATACAAAACTCTGGTTAGACCACACCTGGAGTACTGTGTGCAGTTTTGGGCACCGCACCTTCGGAAGGACATATTGACCTTGGAGGCAGTGCAGCGTAGGTTTACTAGAATGATACCCGGACTTCAAGGTTTAAGTTACGAGGAGAGATTACACAAATTGGGGTTGCATTCTCTACAGTTTAGAAGGTTAAGGGGTGATCTGATCGAAGTTATTAGGGGAACAGATAGGGTGGATAGAGAGAAACTATTTCCACTGATTGGGGATTCTAGGAGTAGATGGCACAGTCTAAAAATTAGAGCCAGACCTTTCAGGAGTGAGATTAGAAAACATTTCTACACACAAAGGGTTGTAGAAGTTTGGAACTCTCTTTCGCGAACGGCAATTAATACTAGCTCAATTGCTAAATTTAAATCTGAGATAGACAGTTTCTTTATGGCAACCAAAGGTATTAAGGGATATGGGCCATAGGCAGGTATATGGAGTTAGATCACAGATCAGCCATGATCTTATCAAATGGCAGAGCAGGAACGAGGGGCTGAATGGCCTATTCCTGTTCCTATGTTGCATTCCCTAGAATTCAGAAGATTAAGGGGTGATTTGATCGAAGTTTCAAGATATTAAGGGGAACTGAAGGGGTAGATAGAGAGAAACTATTTCCGCTGGTTGGGGAGTCTAGGATTAGGGAACATAGCGTAAAAATTAGAGCCAGGACTTTCAGGAATAAAGTTAGGAAATACTTCTACACGCAAAGGTTGGTAGAAGTTTGGAACACGGTTCAGCAAACGGCAGTTGAAGCGAACTCAATTGTAAATTTTAAATCTTAGATTGACAGGTTTTTGTTAACCGAAGTTACGAAGAGATATGGGGCTGAGGCGGTTATAGGGAGTTAGGTCACAGGTCAGACATTTTTAAAATATTCATGGAATGTGGGCGTCGCTGGCAAGGCCAGCATTTATTGTCCATCCCTTACTGCCCTTGAGAAGGTGGTCGTGAGCCGTCTTCTTCAACTGCTGAAGTCCGTGTGGTGAAGGTTCTCCCACAGTGCTGTTAGGTTGGGAGTTCCAGGATTTTTACCCAGTGACGACGAGGGAACGGCGATATATTTCCAAGTCGGGACGGGGTGTGAATTGCAGAGGAACGTGCAGGCGGTTTTGTTCCCATGTACCTGCTGCTCTTTTCCTTCTAGGTGGTAGAGGTCGCGGGTTTGGGAGGTGCTGTTGAAGAAGCCTTGGCGAGTTGCTGCAGTCCACCCTGTGGAAGGTACACACTGCAGCCACTGTGCACCGGTGGTGAAGGGAGTGAATGTTTAGTGTGGAGGATGGGGTGCCAATCAAGCGGGCTGCTTTGTCCTGGATGGTGTCGAGCTTCTTGAGTGTTGTTGGAGCTGTACCCATCCAGGCAAGTGGAGATTATTCCATCACCTTCCTGATTTATGCCTTGTCGATGGTGGAAAGGCTTTGGAGAATGAGGAGGTGATTCACTCGCCACAGAATACCCAGCCGCTGACCTGCTCTTGTCGCCAGAGTATTTATGTGGTTGGTCCAGTTAAGTTTCTGATCCGTTGTCACCCCAGGATGTTGATTTGAGTGATTCTGCGATGGTAATCTCGTTGAAAGTCAAGGCGAGGTGGTTAGAAAGTCTCTTGACTGGCACTTGTCTGGCGCGAATGTTACTTGCCACTTATGAGCCCAAGCCTGGATGTTGTCCAGGTCTTGCTGCATGCGGGCTCGGACGGCTTCATTATCTGAGGGGTTGCGAATGGAAATGAACACTGTGCAGTCATCAGCGAACATCCCCATTTCTGACGTTATGATGGAGGGAAGGTCATTGATGAAGCAGCTGAAGATGGTTGGGCCTAGGACACTGCCCTGAGGAACTCCTGCAGCCATGTCCTGGGGCTGAGATGATTGGCCTCCAACAAACTCTACCATCTTCCTTTGTGCTCGGTATGACTCCAACCACTGGAGAGTTTTCTCCCTGATTCCCATTGACTTCAAATTTACTCGGGCTTCTTGATGTCACACTTGGTCAAATGCTGCCTTGCTGTCAAGGCAGTCACTTTCACCTCACCTCTGGAATTCAGCTCTTTTGTCCATGGTTGGACCAAGGCTGTCATGAGATCTGGAGCCTATTTGTCCTGGTGGAACCCAAACTGAGCATCGGTGAGCAGGTTATTGGTGAGTTCGTGCCGCTTGATAGCGCTGTCGACGACACCTTCCATCACTTTGCTGATGATTGAGAGCAGACTGATGGTGCGGCAATTGGCCGGATTCGATTTGTTCTGCTTTTTGTGGACTGAATTGCGGAACAGACTCGATGGGCGAGATGGCCGACTCCTGATCCCGTGTTCCTCATTGGTGCAGAATGTAAAACGATCCTGCATTGGCCAGGTATCAAAACCGGGTCGCATGATAAGCAGGCGAGAATTCAACGCCAATACCACCAATCCTCGTATGGCCATTTGCTGCATGTGTCCATTTGGAATCCTGTTTGAAAGCACATGTAGTCTGACGGAGGCCCTATGATAACCCCCCGCAGTCTGACCTGCAGCTGTGCAAGAACTGCTTTGTGCAGCTCCAATAGCCCAGTGTTTGAAGCGTTAGACTCACACCCCACTCGGGTTTTCTTGCCCCGGTTTGAATTCTACTCGGTGAGTTACTGTTTAACGATCTGTTCAATGTCCAAATGAATAAACTAGAGCTAATTGACCGCGTTTACATTTTTCAAAGCTGGAGAGCCATTCCGCCGTGGCGGGCGACCAATGCTTTCTTTCAAGATTTCAAGACACGAGAAGGAATATCTCCCAATCAGCAATTTAAATTCTTCTAGATTGCAGAACCTGGCATTTATACTCTTTGTTTATTTCCTTGCATTTCTGTATCTGTCACTGATTCTGTCTCTTGTCGATAAGTGTTTAATTTTTTACATAAATTATTCATGTGTATAATTTATTATATAATAATTCATGTGTTTAATTTATTATCTAAACAATTCAATTGTTTAACTTATATAAATAATTCAATAGTTTAACTTAATATATCAATAATTGAATTGTTTAATGTATTATATAATGACATTGTTTAATTGATTGCATAAAAACTTCGTGTTTAATTTATCATATAAATAATTCATTTAAAAAATTTGTTATATCATCAAGTGTTTAATTTATTATATAAAGAACACAAGTCTTTCATTTGTTAATAAAAAATTCAATTGTTTAATTTCTTTTATAATAATTTGTGTTTAATTTATTACATAAATAATTCAATAGCTTAATTGGTTATCTAAATAATTCAATTGATTAATTTATTATATGAATAGTTCAATCCTTTAATTTTATATATAAATAATTCAATAGTTTATTTTATCATATCAATAATTCAATTGTTTAATTTATTATATAAAGACAAGTGTTTAATTTATTACATAAATAATTCAATTGTTTAATTTATAGTATAAACAATTTAATTGTTTCATTTATTATATGATTTATTCAAGTGTTTATTTTTTATACAAACACTTCAAATGTTTAATTATCAAAATAATTAAAATGTTTAATTTATTATAAAAATAACTCAATAGTTTGTTATAAAAATAATTCAATAGTTTAATTTATTAAATAAACAATTAATTAGTTTAATTTATTATCGAAATAATTCAATTGATTTATTTATTATATAAATAATTCAAGTGTATAATTTATTATATAAATAATTCACGTGTTTAATTGTTATGAATAAATTAAAAAAATTAATTGTATAATAAATTAAAGGGTTCAATTTATTATACAAATAATTCAATCGTTTAATTTATTATCCAAATAATTCAATTGATAGAATTCTCAGGCTTCCTTGAATGGTGAAAACTGATCTCACCAGCAACACCAGCTGGCTGAGACGGTAGGAAAAGTAAAGTTAAAACCCAGCTGATGAGTTCGTAGCCAATGTCTCCACATTTATGTAGCTTCAGAGCACTTCATTCTGCAAACAGATCACGATAAAGCAAGTCGTACATTCAAAACGAATTTGGTGAAGAGAGGTTAATATTGTTGACTTGAAATAATAAGTGTTGAATCTGATATCGCTGCACATCATATATTGTAGAAGAAAGCGAGCATGGACGGATACTGTGTTCTGGAAGGATGGCTGATCGGCTGCGTGACAGCGAAATTTTACATTGGCTGCACGGCTCTGTTGCCAGTTGATCTTTGGATCTGATTCCCGCTAAGGCAGTTTCACTGGTTCAAATCCTGGAGCTCTTACTCACTTTCACTGGATTTCCCACTAAAGCCCAAATAAAGTTTCACTCTCTTCGATCCTCCATAAATCCTGTTGTCGCAGCCTCTCTCACTCCGGCAGCTGGGGAACAGCGGAAAACTGATGGGTTTGTTGTCGCATCTGGAATGCGGTTTTGAACTGTTGTTATTCGCCGAGACAGCGCTGCTGGAGCCTTTAATGATCTCGTTCAGTGAAGAGAGACTGGCAGGCGGCTCCCAGACAGGGCTCAGGCCGGGACCGGGCAGCGACTGGATGAGAAAGCGGAACTGTTGCTGTTGCTGCTTCCGCCTCTGGAAGTCCCTGCGGCGGTCGGTACTGATCTACCTCTTATGGATACGGCTCCACTTATTGGATGTGGACCGCGTGGCGCAACGGTAGCGCGTCTGACTCTAGATTAGAAGGATGCGTGTTCAAATCACGTCGAGGTCATTGCGTTTTCACAGCGATTAAGTGTCTCTCTGCTTTATAGCGGGACCGTCTTTTTGGGATGGGCTGTTCACTGTTTGTAAAATAATAATTATTGTGGAATCATTGAATGGACACAGTACAGAAGGAGGCCATTCGACCTATCGAACCCATGCCGGCATTATGTAAGAGCAATCCAGTCAGGCCCTTTCCCGGTAGCCCTGCATTTTTTCCCCTTCAAGTATTTATCAAATTCCTTTTTAAAAGCCACGATTGAATCTGCTTCCAACACCCTTTCAGGCAGCGCATTCAAGATTATAATTATTCGTTGCGTAAAAATGTTTTTCCTCATGTCGCCTTTGCTTCTGTTGCCAATCACCTTAAATCTGTGTCCTCTGGTTTCCGACTCTTCCGCCAATGGGAACAGCTTCTCTTTATTTACTTTATCTGAACCCTTCATGACTTTGAAAACTTCTATCAAATCTCCTCTGAACCTTCTCTGCTCGAAGGGAACAATCCCAGCACGCGGCAAATGCGGTCAATTTGCTCTAATTCATTTATTTGAGCATTAAACAGACCTTTAACCAGTGGTGCTGTTTTATGGAAGCGTGAGCTGGTGGTCAAAGGTGCGTGGATCCAATGTCTGGGGTGTTTCTGGGTTCAAATTTCACCACTGATAGAATTTTTGGCAATGTTCATTTTGACCTGTTCACAGAAAACCCGATTGGAATGCGAAGGAGCAGAGGATGTGAAAGAAGCTGAAAGTGAAAGTGCAGATATTATTTTCATCACGGGGACAGGACACGTTTCCACAGGTAAGGACATTTTATGTTCAGATTCTTTCCAGCAGAGTGGGACAGGTGATCAGAGTGACCGGGCTCTAGTGGTGCAATCGGTCAGTGCACGGTCTTTTTATGCCGTAGATTCCAGGGAAATGCCGGGGTTTTTAATTCGAGTCTCATCTCGATCAAACAATCCTTTTCCTTATGAACATTTCGACCGGAGTTGAAGGTACAATTGGTGTGTTCCAAAATGCATCTACTTATTTGAATTGCCATGTGGTTCCTCCGGCCTACGCTGTGACAATAGCAGATGAGATGTTTAGTATTACTTGTTTACAGGAGGGAGGCTGTGGTTTTGGAGACGAAAACTATGATTTTCATCCATTTACAAATCGTGGGATTTAACTGGAGCTTCAAACCAGCGCCAGAGGCCGCTCAGCCAGGATACTTTCCATCCTACACTTCAGGAACTAGTTTTACAGGAATAGAATTACTGCAAGCAAGAATTCTACCCCTCAAGCACCAATGCTCGCAAGTAAATTTCTCCGCATCGTGATAACATACACTCTACCATAGGTATACTTTAATCAAATTAGTGTTTTGTTTCACTCTGAGTGCGAAGAGACATTAATGTGTCGACATTGGTTGCATCAGCTGGATTGCCCCTTTACTTTTCCTACCGTCTCATTCTTTTATTTCTTCACCCTTCTCTGCTAGTGTTGCAGGTTAGATCAGCCTTCCCCGTTCAAGGAAGCCTGAGAAGTCCATTGGGGACAGCACAGAGAGAGAAAAGCTAAAGACAGGGAGAGATAGAGCGGGCCCAGGGGCTGAGTGGCTGGGTCCTGCTCCTAGTTCTTGTGTTCTTTAGATTTGCAGTTCGGATCAGATCAGCCATGATCTTATTGAATTGCGGAGCAGGCTCGAGGGGCCGATTGGCCTACTCCTGCTCTTATTTCTTATGTTCTTATGTGATGAATGCAAAGAAAATAAAGTTTATAAATGTCAGGTGTAGCAAACTAGCAGAATTTAAGTTACAGATTCCTTCTCGGGTCTTGAAATCTTGCAAGAGAAGTTTTAACATCCAATTGAAAGCACCGGCCACGCTGTTGTATCTCTCCTGCTGAAAGAGAGGTAAATATGGTTAATTAACTGTTTGAGCATTGACGAGATTTTTAAATAGTCGCGCTACCAGCAGAATTCAAACCTCGGCAGGAAAACCCCATTGGAATTTTGAGCCCAACTCTTTCACCACTCAGCCATCGCAGCTGAAAACGGCATGTTCGTTCAGACAGAATTCCAAATGGACACATGCAGGAATGATTGGTACAAGCATTGGTGGTTCAGGGGTAGAATTCTCGCCTGCCACGCGGGAGACCCGGGTTCAATTCCCGGCCAATGCATCGGCATTTTGCACCAAAAAGTACCACCGGAACAGGGTCAATTGGCCACTGTTCAAAGGTCTGTTTAATGCCAAAATTAATGAAGTAGAACTAAGTGACCACATTTTCCCGGTACTGGGGTTGTTCTCCTTGGAGCAGTGAAAGTTCAGAGGAGATTTGAGAGAAGTTTTCAAAGCCATGAAGGGTTCAGATGAAATCAATCAAGAGAAGCTGTTCTAATTGGCGGAAGGGTCGGGAACCAGAGGATGCAGATTTGAGGTGTTTGGCAAAAGAACCAAAGGCGACATGAGGAAAAACTTTTCTATTCAGCGAAAATTATGATCTGGAATGCGCTGCCTGAAAGGGTGTTGGAAGCAGATTCAATCGTAGCTTTCAAAAAGGAGTTTGACAAATACTTGAAGGGGAAAATGCAGGGCCATGGGGAATGGGACGAACCGGATTGGTCTTACAAAAGGCAGGTACGGGATTAATGGGTCGGATGGTCCAGATGTCCAGATGGTCCATTCTATGATTCTATGATAACTATTAATCTTAGAGTAAATGATCCTCTGACGAAGAATGATCATAATATGATAGAATTTCATATTGAGTTGAGAGTGCTGTCGTTAGTTCCGAAACTAGGCTCTTAAATTTAAACAAAGCCAATTAAGTAGTTATCAGTGGCAAGTTCGCTAAGGTAGTTTGGGAAATTAAATTAAAAATATGTTTGGAGATAAGCAATGGCGAACATTTAAAGAAATAATTCATAATTCTCAACGAAAATACATTCCCTTGAGGATTAAAAACTTCACCAGAAAAGTGGTACAACCTTGGTTAACTGGAGAAATTAAGGGTAGTATTACGTTAAAAGAAGAGGCTTTCAATGTTGCCATAAAGAGTAGTAGACTGAGGATTTGAAGAGTTTTAGAAATGAGCAAAGGATGACCAAGAAACTGATAAAAAGGGAGAAAATAGGATGAGGGTAAACCAGAAAGAAATATAAAAATGGATTGTAAGAATTTCTACAAGTGTATATAAAGGTAGAGATTAGCGAAAGTAAACATTGGTCCCTTGGAGGCAGAGACAGGAGAAATTATATTCGGGAATAAGGAAATGGCAGAGACGTTAAACAAATACTTTTATCTTTCTTCACAGTAGAATACACAAAAAACATACCAGAAATAGTGGGGAATCAAGGGGCTGATGAGAATGAGGAACTTAAAGTAATTAAGGTTAGTAAAGAAAAAGTACTGGTGAAATTAATGGGACTAAAAGCCAACAAATCCCCTGGACCTGATGACCTACATCCTAGGGTTTTAAAAGAGGTGGCTGTAGATAGAGTGGATGCATTGGTTTCGATGTTCCAGAATTCCCAAGATTCTAGAACTGTCCCCGTGGATTGGAAGGTCGCAAATATAACCCCAAAGGAGGAAGGGAGAAAACAGGGAACTGCAGGCCATTTAGCCTGACAATAGTAGAAGGTAAAATGCTAGGATGTA
Source organism: Heptranchias perlo (assembly GCF_035084215.1). Lineage (NCBI taxonomy): Eukaryota > Metazoa > Chordata > Chondrichthyes > Hexanchiformes > Hexanchidae > Heptranchias > Heptranchias perlo. The sequence goes on along the minus strand of NC_090344.1, from coordinate 3,889,200 downwards.
TTACTAGGGGCGTGGTTACAGGACACTTAGAAAATCATAATATGATTGGTCACATGCAATACGGATTTATGAAAGGCAATTAGTGTTTAACAAATCTATTAGAGCTTTTGAGGCTGTAACTAGCAGGGTAGATAAAGAAGAACCAGTGGATGTAGTATATTTGGATTTTCAAAAGGTATTCGATACGGTTCCACATAAGAGGTAGGTACACAAGATTAGTTCTCATGGGATCATGGGTGATACATTAACAGGTATTGAGGATTGGTCGACGGACAGAAAACAGAAAGTCGGAATAAACAGGTCATTTTCGGGTTGGCAGGCTGCAACTCATGTGGTGCCGTGAGCATCAGTGCTTGGGCCTGAGCTATTTACAATCGAAATTAATGACTTAGATGAGGCGACCGAGCGTAATATATCCAAGTTTGCTGACGATACAATGTTGGTGGGTAAGTAAGCTGTGAGGAGGACGCAAAGAGAATGCAAAGTGATATGGAAAGGTTGGGTGTATGGGCGAGAAGGTGGCAAATTAAGTATAAAGTTGGGAAATCTGAGGTTATTTACTTTGCGAGGAATATAAAAGCAGAATAACTTTTAAAAGGTGAGAGACTGAGCAATGTTGGTATTCAGGGTGATTTGGCTGTCCTTGTACACGGACCACAGAAAGTTAATATGCAGGTGCAGCAAGCAATTAGGAAAGCAAATGATATGTTGGCCTTTATTGCAAGGGCTTTGGAGTACAAGGATAAGAAAGTCTTGCTGCAATTATATAGGGTTTTGGTGAGACCACACCTGGAGTACTGTGTACAGTTTTGATCTCCTTACCTGTGGAATGATATACTTGCCTGAGAGTGAGGGCAACAAAGGTTCACTAGATTGATTCCTGGGATGAGATGTTTGCCCTCTGAGGAGAGGTTGAGTAGAATGGCCCTATATTCACTGGAGTTTAGAATAATTAGATGATCTCATTGATATGTATAAAATTCTTAGAGGGTGTGACAGCTGGATGCTGGGAGGCTGCTTCCCCTAGCTGGAGAGTCTACAAGTGACGGTCATAATCTGAAGATGAGGGGGCAGCTATTTAGCACAGAGATGGAAAATAAATTCTTCACTGAGAGGGTTGTGAATCATTGGAATTCTCTACCCCAGAAGACTGTGGATGCTGAATCGTTGAGTATGTTCAAAACTGAGATTGATAGATTTTTGGACACGAAAGGAATCAAGGGATATGGGGATAGGTCGGGAAAGTGGAGGTGAGTTCGAAGATCATCCATGATCTTATAAAATGGCGGAGGAGGTTCGAGGGACGCTGTCGCCTGCTCCTGCTTCTTTTGATCCGCTGGAAAGGCAGAACTTGCCAGCTGCTTTCAAAGATTTCGCCTGAACAGGGATTTGAACCCTGGACCCTCAGATCACTACCTGTTTTAAAAGTCTGATGCTCTACCGACTGAGCTATCCAGGCCCGTTGTTTGACTTGCTTCCATCATACCGGTTCATGGTAGGACTGTGAATTATCCCTTGTCGCTGTTGAATGAGGGTGAGGGTCCGTTTTCTGAAATTCTCAGCAACGCGTTGAGGAGAATCCTTGTTTCTGTTGAACATGATGTAAGAAACATGGACAGCGAACTCGTGAGATTACAATTCTTCTTGTTTGTATCAAATATCTTGCATTCCTTAGCAGCAATTAAAAAAAACACTTTACCCAATGGCTCAAAAGCTAAACTTGTTCCACATGGGAGCTGGAAAAGGCCTCTCGACATTTCAGCCGATCAACAATTGAAAGCTGAATAATTTCACCCGTTACACCTTGACACCAGGCAACAGATTTGCCTCCCGAATTTTCCCGACACGACACTTCAAACCGATGAAAACCTGCCTCACGGAAAGAAGAATTGTGTGTTTGGTTCTTTAGATTTAAAGATCTCGTGCCGGCCCCTTCACCATTTCAGCTGTCGCCAATCGCCCCCTCTCTCTCCCATATACAAGTAAAATGGCACCTGCTATTGCAACACGATAGGCCAGAGGACCCTTAGTGCCCACATGGGGACACGAATAAATCGATGCGTTATGGAAGATACCGGTTGTGCCTTGAACTCCGGTCAAAATGTTCAGAAGCAAAAGACTCAATTACTTCAGGTGAGGCTGAAACTCACAACCTCGGCATTTCTCGAGCGTATAATTGTTGTAGAAATAACGCGCGCTGGCCGATTGCACCATTAGAGCCGCGCACGGTCTGTGTCACCAGTGCTCCCATCAAACAGCTTCGTGATCTTTCCCACACAGAAGCCTCCAAGCAATGACCTTGAAAAGGCGTGGAATCTGAAACAAAACCCCAGAAGGTAAGAACTTTTAATTATATTATTATTGTTAAATGAAGGACAATTATTTTCATGATACTTTGAGGATTTGTCTAAAGTGGGAGCTGAAACTAAGAAACTCTCTCTGGGCTACCGTTGTTGGAGAGATGGGCGTTATTTCATTTGAAAACCGAGGTTCGGAACTTTCTCATGTGGAAGTGTGACAGAAGATTGTGGTTAGTGACAGTTGCCGTGGACATCTAGAGGAGAGGGAGAAAAGTCAAAGTCACAGCTGTGACAGCTCAAGTGTTCTGCTGATCTGTAATATTTAAAAAAGTATTGTACAGTACAGGGCAAACCGATTTGCTATCGGTTGCGAAAAATACAACAGTCTGAACCCCCAAAAGAATGTGATGTGTCGCTGATAGATATTAATGAGAGGAGGTGGGCAACAGCACCATAACTTGGCTCCGTGGCTTACTTGGTTAAAACACCTGTTTAATAAATAAACGACCCTGGGTTCAATTTGCATTGGTGCTTTTGTATAATTTATGATGTTTGGTGAATTTGAGTAGAAAAATATGTCGTGCGGTGTTTGTATTTTGTTTAGGAGCCAACACGGAACTGATCAGAATGTCTCTTCAAAAAAGTCCTTTCATTATGCAGACAGACCTCTCATTGAATGTGACCGTGACACGTTAATTTAAGGACACGTTCTTGTTTCTGGGCTCGTTGAGGTCGGGGTATAATTCTCGATTCGAGGTTCATACCCCGGAGAAGCTCTAACTTAGGCCTAGACTTTTGATCTTGAGATGCGGTTCAAATTTTTGCAAAGACCCAACAGAAGTCCCCAAGTCAATCCACCTGAATCTAAGGGGTTTCGGAAGAAGTTCAGTTCCAGCAATCAGGACTTTAAAGGCAGCTCAATGACCGACAATTTCATTGAAGGAGCTTTCTTTGGAATTGCCTTCGACCTTGAAACCGCTCTGGGCCTTCATCTCACTGAAGCAGAGTTTGGCCGCTTTGTATCTGTGAGCAAGTCGGTGACGAGGTTAACTTTTTAAGATCTCGCCAATCACAGGGAAAAGAAACCGAGTATCGAATTGTCCCTGTAAGTGATGAATTGAAGGGATTGGTGCTCGAAGCAGATCTGGAAAATGCGCAGTGCTGTCGCTCAGGAGTTCCAAATCCACACTCCAGCCACTCCAGCCACTCTGGCCCAGTTTCACCACCCTGAAATCGAGCTTTTTTCCAGCACATTTCTCTTAACTTCATAGTTGCTGGTTTAAGAGTGAAGGCCGGTTCGTTGGATTTTCAATCCTGCAAGATTCAACCATTCATTTTGGAAAAGTAAACTGACAGCACATTACTGTAGTCACAAGATTTAGCTCCGTGAGTTACTGGTTTAGCAGGTAATGTATTTACCTGTTTCAACGGTGCTATCGGTTAGCGCGATGTTTCGATCCCTTGTTTGATTATGACCTTTATTTTTATTTTTCCTATGGATTCATCGCCTCAAATTTCCAAGGTTTCATTGTGTGTTTTATCTGCAAGAAAATGTACCGTGATCATTGCCAGCTGAGCAGGACTGATATTCTACCATTTACCCTGCGATCGGAGAGCAGGCACGTGAATCATTTTAAGGAATGGAACATGGGCTTCACGGAAATCACAATTCATCTTGACAGACAAGGTCCCGAAAGGCGAATTCGCTGTGACATGGAGATTTCTGTAGTCAGCGAGACCAGACTGTTTCTATGTTTAGAGAATAAATGTCACACCATTTATTTTGGAAATGCAAAACGGTGGGGATTTTTATCATCGCCCGATGCCTTTCGTGTTGTATCAGATGTTTCGCGTTGCGTCACTTTCATCTTAATCACATAACCGGTTATGGCCTTTCCTGTGATAAATGGCGACAATTGCCTGTTAATGATAAATTTAACAACGGCTGCACCAGATTCCTGCTGTCAGAAGCTCTGAACTTTTATTCCCACTCTTAAGATACAGTCCGTAAAATGATTAAATTTCATCACCTGAGAAGCACAAAAATCTTATTAAAGTTTTGACTGTCTCTAGGCAATCAGGTCAGTATCACCTTCAGTCTGAAATAGAAAGTTATCGTTTAATTAATGGTGATTAAAAGTGATTCAGGGTTTAATTATCTTCACATAATAAATTTAACAAGGTCATGACTCTTGTTAAAGTCAATTCCTTGACCGGGAATCGAATCACGCGGTGGTGAGAGCGCCGAATCCGACCCAATATTCTGCCGGGAGCTCCCAAAATTCCGCACCAAGCACTGTGGAACTGATAACATTTATTTTTTCTTTCACTGTTTCGTGATTCATTCAGCTCTGTGTTTATTCTCAGGCCTCTTATCTCTCCTTTCTTTTCAGCTTCTGACTGCGGATATTCCTCTGGTCAAATATAAATAATATATAATATCTGCTGGATTGGACCTTTACTTTTCCGACCGTCTCAGTCTTTTTTATCTTTACACTTTTCTGCTGGAGTTGTAGGTTCGAACAGCTTTTGCCGTTCAAGGCTTCCTGAGAAGTTCATGAGGGGAAAATCACAGTCAAGAGACAGATACAGGGAAGTAGAGATAGAGAGATGAAAGGATAGAAACATTCAATAAATACCAAGTTCTGCGAACGAGCAGAACTTAAGGTGGATCTTGAGAAAGAGTCCTTCACGTGACTTGAAATCTTGCAACAGACCATTGGGCACCCGATTAAAAGCACTTGCTGCGCTGGACTATCTCTCTGCGAGATGGAAATGCGGTCAGTTAGCTCCAGTTCATATTTATTTGAGCTTTAAACAGTAGCGCTGCGAGCAAGATTCAAAACTGCGTAGGAAAACACGGTTATATTATAAAACTAACGCCTTAACCACTCGACCATCGCAGCTGCAAGTGGATGTTTCTGCACGGCTGTAGATCAGAATGCGTAGGGTTATCGCAGGAGATATTGACACTGTATGATCTTTCAGACTGGTTTGCAACTGGACCCATGCAGCCAGTTACAGTGCGGATATTGCTGGTCCAGTGGTGGAATTCTCGTCTGGCGCTTGAGCTGTCCGGTTTTGGGTCTGGGCCAATGAAGCAGCATTTCCATTCTGTTCCGATGAAATCGCGTGAATTGGGTTAAATTGATATTCAGCTTCAATCTACGCACCGTCTTGAGACATTTATTTTCTTTTCTCTCTGCGCATTGCATCAACAAATCCTCTGCATTCTGTCCTCTGGTGCTCAAACATGCTTCGGAATTAAGTCAATCCTGCTTTCTACACCGCTGAAAAGATGTGAGAAGGCAATTCGTGAAATTTCACTAAAATGGATTAAACAACAGGGCTCTTCGAGGATTTGAACCCGGGACCTCCCACGCAGCAATCAGTGAAACGCCCAAAACAAGAATCAGACCCTTGGACCAGGCATTGCAGCAATGCCGTGCAGGCAGTGTAAAATGTCGCTGCCACCCACAGCCGACCAGCTACCCTGTCAGACCGCTTCTGTCCATCCAATCTCACTTTCTATTCCGATGTACAGCAATGTCAAGTTGTACACTCACTATTTCAAGTCAACAATATCAGCCTCCCTTTACCATATTCGTTTGAATGTACGAATTGTATTTTCAAATAAGACTTTGCAGAAATTGTTGCTCTAAAGCTGCATTGTTTTCTGCCTCGGCATCCGTAGATTATACACTCGACCACAAGTATACTGCACTCAGATGCTGATGTTTTCCCTGTGAGGGCGAAGAGTCAGAAATGCGTAGACATTAGTTACAAATTCATCAGCTGGGCTGCACCGTTGCTTTTCCTACCGTCTCAGCCTTTCTTTCTTTACCCTTCTCTGCCGGTGTTGCAGATTCGATCAACTTTGGCTGTTGAAGGAAGCCTGAGAAGTCCATCGGAGGAAAAGACAGAGTGTCAAGAGACAGGGAGAGCTTCAAAGAGTTTCTAAAATTGAAGAGAGTAGCAAAAGTTAATGTGAGTCCAACAGAGGCTGAGACAGGAGAAATTATAATGGGGAATATGGAAATGACGGATGCGTTAGACAAATATTTTCTACCTGTCTTCACAGTAGAAGACACCAAAAGCATACCAGAAATATTGGGGAACTAAGGGACTAACGAGAATGAGGAACTTAAAGTCATTAATATCAGTCGAGAAAAACTACTTGAGAAAGTAATGGGAGTGAAAGCTGATACACCCCCTGGACCTGATGGCCTACATCCGACGGCTCTAAAATAAGTGGCTGAAGAGATAATGGATGCATTGGTTATGATCTTCCAAAATTCCCTAGATTCGAGATTGGTCCCAGCGGATTGGAAGGTAGTAAATGTAATCCCGATATTCACGAAAGGAGGGAGAATGAAAACAGGGAACTACAGGCCAGTTAGTCTGACATTCAATAGTAGGGAAAATGCTGGAAACCATTATTAAGGAAGCAGTAACAGGGCACTTAGAACATCATAATATGGTTAGGCAGAGCCAATGTAGTGTTATGAAAGGGAAATCGTGTTTGACGAATTTATTCGCGTTTTTTTGAGGATGTAACTAGCAGAGTAGATAAAGAGGAATCAGTGGATGCAGTATATTTGGATTAAAAGGCATTCAATAAGGTGCCACATGATAGGTCGTTATGTAAGATAAGTGCTCATGGGGTTGGGGTTAACATATTAGCATAGATGGAGGATTGGTTAACGGACAGAAAACAGAGAGTAGGGATGAATGTGTCATTTTCAGGTTGGAAGGCTGGAACTCGTGGGGTACTGCAAGGGTCGGTGCTTGGGCCTCAGCTATTTACAATCTATATTAATCATTCGATGAAGTGACCAGTGTAATGTATCCAAATTTGATGATGATAAAGATCTAGATGGGAAAGTAAGCTGTGAGGAGGTCACAAAGAGTTTGTAAAGGCATATAGATAGGTTAAGTGATTGGGCAGGAATGTGGAAGGTGAGGTATAATGCGAGGTCATTCACTTTGCTAGCAAGGATAAAAAACATAATATTTTTTAAATGGTGAGATACTATTAAATGTTGGTGTACAGAAAGACTTTGGTGACCTCGTACAAGAAACACAAAAAGTTGCAGGTTCAACAAGCAGTTTGAAAGCAAATGGTATTGTGGCATTTATTGCAAGGGGATTGGAGTACAAGACTAAGGCAGTCTTACTACAATTGCACAGGTCTTTTGTGAGACCATACCTTGAGTTCTGAGTACAGTTTTGGTCTCCTTATCTAAGGAAGAATTTACATGCCTTAGAGGCGGTGCAACGAAGGTTCACTGGATTAATTCGTGGGATGAGAGGGCTGTGCTATGAGGAGAGGTTGAGTGGAATGGGCCGATTCTTTCTGGAGTTGAGAAGGATGAGTGGTGATCTCAATGAAACGGATAAGATTCTGAGGGGACTTGACATGGTAGATGCTGTGATATTGTTTCCCCTGACTGGAGAGTCTAGAACTAAGGGTCATCGACGCAGGATAAGGGGTCGGCCATTTAAGACTGAGATGAGAAGGAATTTCTTCACTCAGAAAGGTGTAAATCTTTAAAATTCTCTACGCCACAGGGCTGTGGATGCTGAGCCGTTGAGTATATCCAATTGTAAACAATTTTACAACACCAAGTTATAGTCCAGCAATTTTATTTTAAATTCACAAGCTTTCGGAGGCTTCCTCCTTCGTCAAGTGAACGATGTGAAAATGAAAACCTCGAAATGAAATCGCATTTATAATTCACAGAACAATGCTTGGTGAGTACAGACAGTTTTTTCAACTGCCCGTTGCCAAGGCAATCAGTGTGCAGACAGACAGGTGTTACCTGCCAGGTCTCACAGAATATACAAATCACCAAAAAAAAGAAAAACAACAAACAAAAAAAACAGAGATAGAGAGGTAGAAACATAGAAAAGACAGCAACTGACCCGTTATATTAAAAACAGATAACATTTGTTCGCTGGTGGGGTAACGTGTAGCGTGACATAAACCCAAGAACCCGGTTGAGGCCGTCCTCATGGGTGCGGAACTTGGCTATCAATTTCTGCTCGACGATTTTGCGTTGTCGTGTGTCTCGAAGGCCGCCTTGGAGTACGCTTACCCGAAGGTCGATGGCTGAATGTCCATGACTGCTGAAGTGTTCCCCGACTGGGAGGGAACCCTCCTGTTTGGCGATTGTTGCACGGTGTCCGTTCATCCGTTGTCGCAGCGTCTGCATGGTCTCGCCAATGTACCATGCTCTGGGGCATCCTTTCCTGCAACGTATGAGGTAGACAACGTTGGCCGAGTCACAGGTTGTATGAACCATGCACCTGGTGGGTGGTGTCCTCTCGTGTGATGGTGGTGTCTGTGTCGATGATCTGGCATGTCTTGCAGAGGTTACCGTGGCAGGGTTGTGTGGTGTCGTGGACGCTGTTCTCCTGAAAGCTGGGTAATTTGCTGCGAACGATGGTCTGTTTGAGGTTGGGTGGCTGTTTAAAGGCGAGTAGTGGAGGTGTGGGGATGGCCATAGCGAGGTGTTCGTCGTCATTGATGACATATTGAAGGCTGCGGAGAACATGGCGTAGTTTCTCCGCTCCGGGGAAGTACTGGACGACGAAGGGTACTCTGTTGGTTGCGTCCCGTGTTAGTCTCCTGAGGAGGTCTATGCGATTTTTTGCTGTGGCCCGTCGGAACTGTCGATCGATGAGTCGAGCGTCATATCCCGTTCTTACCAGGGCGTCTTTCAGCGTCTGTAGGTGTCCATCGCGTTCCTCCTCGTCTGAGCAGACACTGTGTATTCGCAGGGCCTGTCCATAGGGGATGGCCTCTTTGAAGTGGTTAGGGTGGAAGCTGGAAAAGTGGAGCATCGTGAGGTTGTCCGTGGGCTTGCGGTAGAGTGAGGTGCTGAGGTGCCCGTCTTTGATGGAGATTCGTGTGTCCAAGAAAGAAACTGATTCTGAGGAGTAGTCCATGGTGAGCTTGATGGTGGGATGGAACTTGTTGATGTTATCGTGTAGTCTCTTCAGTGATTCTTCGCCGTGGGTCCATAGAAAGAAAATGTCGTCGATGTATCTGGTGTATAGCGTTGGTTGGAGGTCCTGTGCAGTGAATAAATCGTGCTCGAACTTGCGCATGAAAATGTTGGCGTATTGGGGTGCGAATTTGGTCCCCATGGCTGTTCCGTTTGTTTGGGTAAAGAACTGGTTATCGAAGGTGAAGACATTGCGATCCAGGATGAAGTGGATGAGTTGTGGGATGGCGTCCGGAGATTGGCTGTTGTTGGTGTTGAGTATTGATGCTGTCGCAGCGATGCCGTCATCGTGGGGGATACTGGTGTATAGTGCCGAGACGTCCATCGTGGTGAGAAGTGTTCCTGGTTCAACTGGTCCGTGGGTACTGAGTTTTTGTAGGAAGTCTGCAGTGTTGCGACAGAAGCTGGGGGTTCCCTGTACGATGGGTTTCAGGATGCCCTCGATGTATCCAGACAGGTTCTCACACAGGGTTCCGACGGGCCACAGCAAAAAATTGCATAGACCTCCTCAGGAGACTAACACGGGACGCAACCAACAGAGTACCCTTTGTCGTCCAGTACTTCCCCGGAGCGGAGAAACTACGCCATGTTCTCCGCAGCCTGCAACATGTCATCAATGAGGACAAACACCTCGCTATGGCCATCCCCACACCTCCACTACTCGCCTTTAAACAGCCACCCAACCTCAAACAGACCATCGTTCGCAGCAAATTACCCAGCTTTCAGGAGAACAGCGTCCACGACACCACACAGCCCTGTCACGGTAACCTCTGCAAGACATGTCAGATGATCGACACAGATACCACCATCACACGAGAGGACACCACCCACCAGGTACATGGTTCATACTCCTGTGACTCGGCCAACGTTATCTACCTCATACGTTGCAGGAAAGGATGCCCCAGAGCATGGTACATTGGCGAGACCATGCAGACGCTGCGACAACGGATGAACGGACACCGCACAACAATCGCCAAACAGGAGGGTTCCCTCCCAGTCGGGGAACACTTCAGCAGTCATGGACATTCATCCACCGACCTTCGGGTAAGCGTACTCCAAGGCGGCCTTCGAGACACACGACAACGCAAAATCGTCGAGCAGAAATTGATAGCCAAGTTCCGCACCCATGAGGACGGCCTCAACCGGGATCTTGGGTTCATGTCACGCTACACGTTACCCCACCAGCGAACAAATGTTATCTGTTTTTAATATAACGGGTCAGTTGCTGTCTTTTCTATGTTTCTACCTCTCTATCTCTGTTTTTTTTGTTTGTTGCTTTTCTTTTTTTTGGTGATTTGTATATTCTGAGACCTGGCAGGTAACACCTGTCTGTCTGCACACTGATTGCCTTGGCAACGGGCAGTTGAAAAAACTGTCTGTACTCACCCTGCATTGTTCTGTGAATTATAAATGCGATTTCATTTCGAGGTTTTCATTTTCACATCGTTCACCTGACGAAGGAGGAAGCCTCCGAAAGCTTGTGAATTTAAAATAAAATTGCTGGACTATAACTTGGTGTTGTAAAATTGTTTACAATTGTCAACCCCAGTCCATCACCGGCATCTCCACATCAGCATATCCAAGGCTGAGATAGACAGATTTTTGGACTCGACGGGATCAAGAAATGTGGGGATCTGGCAGGGCAGATTAGTTGAGCTCGAAGATCAGCCATGATCTTATTCAATCGTGGAGCAGGCTTGAGGGGCCGTATGGCCGACTCCTGCTCCTATTTCTTGTGTTCTTATGTCAACCCTCGGATGTGGGCCAACAGGTCCAGGGGATTTACCGCCTTTTAATCCCTAAAGTTTCTCAAGTACTTTTTATCTGCTGATATTAATTACTTTAAATTCCGCACTCTCATTAGCCCCTTGGTTCCCCGTTATTTCTGGTATTTTTTGTGCCTTCTGCTGTCAAGGCAGAAAACAAAATATTTGTTTAACATCTCTGCTCATTTCCGAATTTCGCATGATAATTTAACCTGCCTCAGCCTCGAAAGAACCAACGTTTACCTTTCATAATTCAAGATCAAATGGAGTTTTCCTTCGCAGGTTTTTGAACGAATATTGAATAAACCACAACCCTTAAACATTGTTACTTGTTACATCCTCGACAGTGTATACAGAAACAAGAAACAATGTTGAAGGGATGTGGTCGATTCAATAATCGTTTAAAAACCCTGTCAGCCGGTGTAAAAATAAACACAAACTACCCAACACGTGGGTAAGCCCATAAAGCGAAGCTGCATATCTCGTCGGTGAGCTCAATTGGTGAAAGCGTGGTGCTAATAACGCCAAGGTTGCAGGTTCGATCACCGTAAGGTTCGTACTGCAAAGTTTTGGGAACTTTTAAAAGTTTGGCAGACTTCAGGAACAAGCGAATCCACATAAAATGTCATAAGGTTAATTTTTTGGAGTAACATCCGTTAATATGTTTTCTGATCTATCTTTTTGAGGTCCAAAGTGGACGGCCTCACACTTGCTTACCTTGAAATCCATTTGCCGCACTTTTGCCCATTCACTTAATCTAGTAATATCTCTCTGTAATCTCATTCTTCCATCCACACTGCTTATAATTCTGTCTATCTTTGTGTCATCGGCAAACTTGGATATGTGGTTCTCGATCCCGTCATCTAATATCAACGAGACCGCCTAAATTGGGGTAAATTCACATTCGGCTTCAATCTCCACATCATCTTGAGACATTTTATTTTCTCCGTGTGTGTTGCGCCTTGGAAACTTCTGCACTTTGTCCTCTGGAGCTCAAATATAATTCAATTCGAACAACTGCAAAGATGTCAGAATCCAATTGGTGACTTTTCAATAAAAAGCAGTGAGATAACAGGGCTCGTCCGGGATTTGAACCAGGGACCTCTCGAATATTCCATGAGAAAAACGCCCAAAGCAAGAATCATACCCCTAGACCAACGATCCGCTAGCGAGAAAGCCCTGCAGCCGGTCTAAAATTTCACTATAGTCTTCAGCCGATCGGCTATCCTTTCCAACCGCTTCTGTCCACCCAATCTCGTTTTCTATTCCTATAAACAGCAATATCAAGTTGTACACTACCTATTTCCAGTCACCAATATAAGCCTCTCTTTACTAAATTCGTTTACAATGTACGACTTGTTTTTTCAAATTATACTTTTCAGAATTAGTTAATCTGAAGCGACATTGGCATCTGTCTCGGCATCGTCAGAGTATACAAGCTACCATAAGTATATTTTACTCACATTGCTGTTTTCTTTCACTGTGAGGGCGAAGAGACAAAAATGTGGAGACATCAGCTACGAATTTATCAGCTGGGTTGCAACTTTACTTTTCCGAGCATCTTAGTCTTTTTTTCCTTTACCTTTCCCTGCTGGTGTTGCAGGTTAGAGCAGCCTTCACCGTTCCAGGAAGCCTGAGAAGTCCATCAGGGGACAACATAGAGACAAGAGACAGGGAGAGATAGAGAGATTCATGTAAATAAAGTCGAGTATAAATGGGTGGTTCTGCAAAGTAGCAGAATTTTAGTTGCAGATTGGGCAAGATTCTTTCTTGTGTATTTGAATTTTGCAAGAGTACATTGGGCACCCAATTAAAAGCGCCGGCCACGCTCGAGTATCTCTCATGCTCTGAGAGAGATAAATGAAGTGAGTTAGATCCAGTTCATTCATTTGAGCATTGAACGGATCTTTAAACAATAATTCAGCGAGCAGAAATCAAACCTGCGAAGGAAAACTCCATTTCATCTTGAATTTAACGCTTCACCACTCGGCGATCGCAACGATGCCCGATAGACCGGCGTTGTCTTGTAGCTTTCCCAGGAGCTTCATTTGATTCGGTGGGTCAAGTTTGGGAAATTGAATGATTTTCAGCGGCAGCTTGTGGTAGTATATTACCTCATTTTCATTACCGGTAATGAACCACTGCAGCCACTGCAGAATTCGGTGCCACCCACAGCCGATCGGCCATCCTTTCAGACCTCTTCTATCCATCCAATCACGTTTTCTATTCCCATGTAGAGAAATGTCGAGTTGCACACTAACTATTTCCTCCGTTCTCTTTCGCAAACATATCACTGAACAAAACTTCACAAGTCACTCAGGAAAAATAATTCAGTTCAAAATCATTAGCTTCCGAAGGACCTGCGAGGACAGACTGACCAAACCTGCGTTCAGTCGTGAAGCTTGTGGGTGTGTTGTGATCCTTAGGGACAGAGACAGGCCTGCGACACAGAGCGATTTGGAACTCAGAAATGTGGCAATAAATGGGCAGACAGTCTGTCACAGTCATTGATTCTGACACACGGCCCGGCAGTTGTTCAGTCAGTCGGGGAGCGAGGCCTGCAGCCAGCAAACAAAAAGCCTGGCCTGAGAATAAGGCAGAGACCCAATCAGACGGATAGACAGACAGACATCTGACTCAACGTCAAAACGCAGCGTGATCGAATCACGTTGCGGTGATATCATTTTCAAAGCAGCTCAGGGTCCTGCCCACAGGTTTTATAGCGGGGCAGTGTTTTATGGATGGGCTGTTCATTGTTAGTAAAATAATATTGATCGGAATTTAATTTGTTACATTAAAGTGCTCTTTGTTTGTTAATTTTGATCTACATCCTCGACAGTATATACAGAAACAAGTAACAATGTTTAAGGGATGTGATTTATTCAATATTCGTTGTAAAACCCTGTCAGATGGTGTAAAAATAAACACAAACTACCCAACACGCGGGTAAGCCCATAAAGCTAAGATGCACACATGGCCGGTTAGCTCAGTTGGTTAGAGCGTGGTGCTAATAACGCCAAGGTCGCGGGTTCGATCCCCGTACGGGCCATAAGGTTCCTATTGCAATATTTTGGTAACTTTTAAAAGTTTGGCAGACTTGAGAAACAAGCGAATCCACACAAAATGTCATGTGGTCAATTTTTTGGAGTAACATCCATTAATATGTTTTCTGATCTATCATTTTGAGGTCCAAAGTGGACGGCCTCAAACTTGCTTACGTTGAAATCCATTTGCCGCAGTTTTGCCCATGCACTTAATCTAGTAATATCTCTCTGTAATCTCATTCTTCCATCCAAACTGCTAAGAATTCTGTCTATCTTTGTGTCATCGGCAAACTTGGATATGTGGTTCTCGATCCCGTCATCTAATATCAATGAGACCGCCTAAATTGGGGTAAATTCACATTCAGCTTCAATCTCCACATCATCTTGAGACATTTTATTTACTCCGTGTGTGTTGCGCCTTGGAAACTTCTGCACTTTGTCCTCTGGAGCTCAAATATAATTCAATTCGAACAACTGCAAAGATGTCAGAATCCAATTGGTGACTTTTCACTAAAAAGCAGTGAGCCAACAGGGCTCGTCCGGGATTTGAACCCGGGCCCTCTCGCAGATTCCATTAGAAAAACGCCCAAAGCGAGAATCATACCCCGAGACCAACGAGCCGCTTGCTAGAAAGCCCTGCAGCCGGTCTAAAATTTCACCATAGTCTTCAGCCGATCGGCTATCCTTTCCAACCGCTTCTGTCCACCCAATCTCGTTTTCTATTCCTATTTGCAGCAATATCAAGTTGTACACTACCTATTTCCAGTCACCAATATTAGCCTCTCTTTACTAAATTCGTTTACAATGTACGACTTGTTTCTTCAAATAATACTTTTCAGAATTAGTTAATCTGAAGCTACATTGGCATCTGTCTCGGCATCGTCAGAGTATACAAGCTACCAGAAGTATATTTTACTCACATTGCTGTTTCCTTTCACTGTGAGGGCGAAGAGACAAAAATGTGGAGACATTAGCTACGAATTTATCAGCTGGGTTGCACCTTTACTTTTCCGACCGTCTCAATCTTTTTTTCCTTGACCTTTCCCTGCTGGTGTTGCAGGTTCGATCAGCCTTTCCCGTTCCAGGAAGCCTGAGAAGTCCATCAGGGGACAACATCGAGACAAGAGACAAGGAGAGATACTGAGATTCATCTAAATAAAGTCGCTTATAAATGGGTGGTTCTGCAAAGTAGCAGAATTTTAGTTTCAGATTGGGCAAGATTCTTTCTTGTGTATTTGAATTTTGCAAGAGTACATTGGGCACCCAATTAAAAGCGCCGGCCACGCTCGAGTATCTCTCATGCACTGAGAGAGATAAATGAAGTGAGTTAGATCCAGTTCATTCATTTGAGCATTGAACGGATCTTTAAACAATAATTCAGCGAGCAGAAATCAAACCTGCGAAGGAAAACTCCATTTGATCTTGAATTTAACGCTTCAACCACTCGGCGATCGCAGCGGCACCTGGCAGTACTTACATGGCTGCAGATGCCACTTTAAACTGCCAGTTGCTTCAAACGATGCCCGATAGACCGGCGTTGTCTTGTAGCTTTCCCAGGAGCTTCATTTGATTCGGTGGGTCAAGTTTGGGAAATTGAATGATTTTCAGCGGCAGCTTGTGGTAGTATATTACCTCATTTTCATTACCGGTAATGAACCACTGCAGCCACTGCAGAATTCGGTGCCACCCACAGCCGATCGGCCATCCTTTCAGACCTCTTCTATCCATCCAATCACGTTTTCTATTCCCATGTCGAGAAATGTCGAGTTGCACACTAACTATTTCCTCCGTTCTCTTTCGCAAACATATCACTGAACAAAACTTCACAAGTCACTCAGGAAAAATAATTCAGTTCAAAATCATTAGCTTCCGAAGGACCTGCGAGGACAGACTGACCAAACCTGCGTTCAGTCGTGAAGCTTGTGGGTGTGTTGTGATCCTTAGGGACAGAGACAGGCCTGCGACACAGAGCGATTTGGAACTCAGAAATGTGGCAATAAATGGGCAGAGTGTCTGTCACAGTCATTGATTCTGACACACGGCCCGGCAGTTGTTCAGTCAGTCGGGGAGCGAGGCCTGCAGCCAGCAAACAAAAAGCCTGGCCTGAGAATAAGGCAGAGACCCAATCAGACGGATAGACAGACAGACATCTGACTCAACGTCAAAACGCAGCGTGATCGAATCACGTTGCGGTGATATCATTTTCAAAGCAGCTCAGGGTCCTGCCCACAGGTTTTATAGCGGGGCAGTGTTTTATGGATGGGCTGTTCATTGTTGGTAAAATAATATTGATCGGAATTTAATTTGTTACATTAATGTGCTCTTTGTTTGTTAATTTTGATCTACATCCTCGACAGTATATACAGAAACAAGTAACAATGTTTCAGGGATGTGATTTACTCAATTTTCGTTGTAAAACCCTGTCAGATGGTGCAAAAATAAACACAAACTACCCAACACGCGGGTAAGCCCATAAAGCTAAGATGTATACATGGCCGGTTAGCTCAGTTGGTTAGAGCGTGGTGCTAATAACGCCAAGGTCGCGGGTTCGATCCCCGTACGGGCCATAAGGTTACGATTGCAATATTTTGGTAACTTTTAAAAGTTTGGCAGACTTGAGAAACAAGCGAATCCACACAAAATGTCATGTGGTCAATTTTTTGGAGTAACATCCATTAATATGTTTTCTGATCTATCTTTTTGAGGTCCAAAGTGGACGGCCTCAAACTTGCTTACGTTGAAATCCATTTGCCGCAGTTTTGCCCATTCACTTAATCTAGTAATATCTCTCTGTAATCTCATTCTTCCATCCACACTGCTTATAATTCTGTCTATCTTTGTGTCATCGGCAAACTTGGATATGTGGTTCTCGATCCCGTCATCTCATATCAATGAGACCGCCTAAATTGGGGAAATTCACATTCAGCTTCAATCTCCACATCATCTTGAGACACTTTATTTACTCCGTGTCTGTTGCGCCTTGGAAACTTCTGCACTTTGTCCTCTGGAGCTCAAACATAATTCAATTCGAACAACTGCAAAGATGTCAGAATCCAATTGGTGACTTTTCACTAAAAAGCAGTGAGCCAACAGGGCTCGTCCGGGATTTGAACCCGGGACCTCTCGCAGATTCCATTAGAAAAACGCCCAAAGCGAGAATCATACCCCGAGACCAACGAGCCGCTTGCTAGAAAGCCCTGCAGCCGGTCTAAAATTTCACCATAGTCTTCAGCCGATCGGCTATCCTTTCCAACCGCTTCTGTCCACCCAATCTCGTTTTCTATTCCTATTTGCAGCAATATCAAGTTGTACACTACCTATTTCCAGTCACCAATATTAGCCTCTCTTTACTAAATTCGTTTACAATGTACGACTTGTTTCTTCAAATAATACTTTTCAGAATTAGTTAATCTGAAGCTACATTGGCATCTGTCTCGGCATCGTCAGAGTATACAAGCTACCAGAAGTATATTTTACTCACATTGCTGTTTCCTTTCACTGTGAGGGCGAAGAGACAAAAATGTGGAGACATTAGCTACGAATTTATCAGCTGGGTTGCACCTTTACTTTTCCGACCGTCTCAATCTTTTTTTCCTTGACCTTTCCCTGCTGGTGTTGCAGGTTCGATCAGCCTTTCCCGTTCCAGGAAGCCTGAGAAGTCCATCAGGGGACAACATCGAGACAAGAGACAAGGAGAGATACTGAGATTCATCTAAATAAAGTCGCTTATAAATGGGTGGTTCTGCAAAGTAGCAGAATTTTAGTTTCAGATTGGGCAAGATTCTTTCTTGTGTATTTGAATTTTGCAAGAGTACATTGGGCACCCAATTAAAAGCGCCGGCCACGCTCGAGTATCTCTCATGCACTGAGAGAGATAAATGAAGTGAGTTAGATCCAGTTCATTCATTTGAGCATTGAACGGATCTTTAAACAATAATTCAGCGAGCAGAAATCAAACCTGCGAAGGAAAACTCCATTTGATCTTGAATTTAACGCTTCAACCACTCGGCGATCGCAGCGGCACCTGGCAGTACTTACATGGCTGCAGATGCCACTTTAAACTGCCAGTTGCTTCAAACGATGCCCGATAGACCGGCGTTGTCTTGTAGCTTTCCCAGGAGCTTCATTTGATTCGGTGGGTCAAGTTTGGGAAATTGAATGATTTTCAGCGGCAGCTTGTGGTAGTATATTACCTCATTTTCATTACCGGTAATGAACCACTGCAGCCACTGCAGAATTCGGTGCCACCCACAGCCGATCGGCCATCCTTTCAGACCTCTTCTATCCATCCAATCACGTTTTCTATTCCCATGTCGAGAAATGTCGAGTTGCACACTAACTATTTCCTCCGTTCTCTTTCGCAAACATATCACTGAACAAAACTTCACAAGTCACTCAGGAAAAATAATTCAGTTCAAAATCATTAGCTTCCGAAGGACCTGCGAGGACAGACTGACCAAACCTGCGTTCAGTCGTGAAGCTTGTGGGTGTGTTGTGATCCTTAGGGACAGAGACAGGCCTGCGACACAGAGCGATTTGGAACTCAGAAATGTGGCAATAAATGGGCAGAGTGTCTGTCACAGTCATTGATTCTGACACACGGCCCGGCAGTTGTTCAGTCAGTCGGGGAGCGAGGCCTGCAGCCAGCAAACAAAAAGCCTGGCCTGAGAATAAGGCAGAGACCCAATCAGACGGATAGACAGACAGACATCTGACTCAACGTCAAAACGCAGCGTGATCGAATCACGTTGCGGTGATATCATTTTCAAAGCAGCTCAGGGTCCTGCCCACAGGTTTTATAGCGGGGCAGTGTTTTATGGATGGGCTGTTCATTGTTGGTAAAATAATATTGATCGGAATTTAATTTGTTACATTAATGTGCTCTTTGTTTGTTAATTTTGATCTACATCCTCGACAGTATATACAGAAACAAGTAACAATGTTTCAGGGATGTGATTTACTCAATTTTCGTTGTAAAACCCTGTCAGATGGTGCAAAAATAAACACAAACTACCCAACACGCGGGTAAGCCCATAAAGCTAAGATGTATACATGGCCGGTTAGCTCAGTTGGTTAGAGCGTGGTGCTAATAACGCCAAGGTCGCGGGTTCGATCCCCGTACGGGCCATAAGGTTACGATTGAAATATTTTGGTAACTTTTAAAAGTTTGGCAGACTTGAGAAACAAGCGAATCCACACAAAATGTCATGTGGTCAATTTTTTGGAGTAACATCCATTAATATGTTTTCTGATCTATCTTTTTGAGGTCCAAAGTGGACGGCCTCAAACTTGCTTACGTTGAAATCCATTTGCCGCAGTTTTGCCCATTCACTTAATCTAGTAATATCTCTCTGTAATCTCATTCTTCCATCCACACTGCTTATAATTCTGTCTATCTTTGTGTCATCGGCAAACTTGGATATGTGGTTCTCGATCCCGTCATCTCATATCAATGAGACCGCCTAAATTGGGGAAATTCACATTCAGCTTCAATCTCCACATCATCTTGAGACACTTTATTTACTCCGTGTGTGTTGCGCCTTGGAAACTTCTGCACTTTGTCCTCTGGAGCTCAAATATAATTCAATTCGAACAACTGCAAAGCTGTCAGAATCCAATTGGTGACTTTTCACTAAAAAGCAGTGAGATAACAGGGCTCGTCTGGGATTTGAACCCGGGACCTCTCGCATATTCCATTAGAAAAACGCCCAAAGCGAGAATCATACCCATAGACCAACGAGCCGCTTGCTAGAAAGCCCTGCAGCCGGTCTAAAATTTCACCATAGTCTTCAGCCGATCGGCTATCCTTTCCAACCGCTTCTGTCCACCCAATCTCGTTTTCTATTCCTATTTGCAGCAATATCAAGTTGTACACTACCTATTTCCAGTCACCAATATTAGCCTCTCTTTACTAAATTCGTTTACAATGTACGACTTGTTTCTTCAAATAATACTTTTCAGAATTAGTTAATCTGAAGCTACATTGGCATCTGTCACGGCATCGTCAGAGTATACAAGCTACCATAAGTATATTTTACTCACATTGCTGTTTCCTTTCACTGTGAGGGCGAAGAGACAAAAATGTGGAGACATTAGCTACGAATTTATCAGCTGGGTTGCACCTTTACTTTTCCGACCGTCTCAATCTTTTTTTCCTTGACCTTCCCCTGCTGGTGTTGCAGGTTCGATCAGCCTTTCCCGTTCCAGGAAGCCTGAGAAGTCCATCAGGGGACAACATAGAGACAAGAGACAGGGAGAGATAGAGAGATTCATGTAAATAAAGTCGAGTATAAATGGGTGGTTCTGCAAAGTAGCAGAATTTTAGTTGCAGATTGGGCAAGATTCTTTCTTGTGTATTTGAATTTTGCAAGAGTACATTGGGCACCCAATTAAAAGCGCCGGCCACGCTCGAGTATCTCTCATGCACTGAGAGAGATAAATGAAGTGAGTTAGATCCAGTTCATTCATTTGAGCATTGAACGGATCTTTAAACAATAATTCAGCGAGCAGAAATCAAACCTGCGAAGGAAAACTCCATTTGATCTTGAATTTAACGCTTCAACCACTCGGCGATCGCAGCGGCACATGGCAGTACTTGCATGGATTTAGATGCCACTTTAAACTGCCAGTTGCTTCAAACGATGCCCGATAGACCGGCGTTGTCTTGTAGCTTTCCCAGGAGCTTCATTTGATTCGGTGGGTCAAGTTTGGGAAATTGAATGATTTTCACCGGCAGCTTGTGGTAGTATATTACCTCATTTTCATTACCGGTAATGAACCACTGCAGCCACTGCAGAATTCGGTGCCACCCACAGCCGATCGGCCATCCTTTCAGACCTCTTCTATCCATCCAATCACGTTTTCTATTCCGATGTGGAGAAATGTCGAGTTGTACACTAACTATTTCCTCCGTTCTCTTTCGCAAACATATCACTGAACAAAGCTTCACAAGTCACTCAGGAAAAATAATTCAGTTCAAAATCATTAGCTTCCGAAGGACCTGCGAGGACAGACTGACCAAACCTGCGTTCAGTCGTGAAGCTTGTGGGTGTGTTGTGATCCGAAGGGACAGAGACAGGCCTGCGACACAGAGCGATGGCAGGAACTCTGAAATGTGGCCATAAATGGGCAGACAGTCAGTCACAGTCATTGATTCTGACACACGGCCCGGCAGTTGTTCAGTCAGTCGGGGAGCGAGGCCTGCAGCCAGCAAACAAAAAGCCTGGCCTGAGAATAAGGCAGATACCCAATCAGACGGATAGACAGACAGACATCTGACACAACGTCAAAACGCAGCGTGATCGAATCACGTAGCTGTGATATCATTTTCACAGTAGCTCAGGGTCCTGCCCACAGGTTTTATAGCGGGGCAGTGTTTTATGGATGGGCTGTTCATTGTTGGGAAAATAATATTGATCGGAATTTAATTTGTCACATTAAAGTGCTCTTTGTTTGTTAATTTTGATCTACATCCTCGACAGTATATACAGAAACAAGTAACAATGTTTCAGGGATGTGATTTACTCAATATTCGTTGTAAAACCCTGTCAGATGGTGCAAAAATAAACACAAACTACCCAACACGCGGGTAAGCCAATAAAGGTAAGATGTTTGCATGGCCGGTTAGCTCAGTTGGTTAGAGCGTGGTGCTAATAACGCCAAGGTCGCGGGCTCGATCCCCGTACGAGCCATAAGGTTCCTATTGCAATATTTTGGTAACTTTTAAAAGTTTGGCAGACTTGAGAAACAAGCGAATCCACACAAAATGTCATGTGGTCAATTTTTTGGAGTAACATCCATTAATATGTTTTCTGATCTATCTTTTTGAGGTCCAAAGTGGACGGCCTCAAACTTGCTTACGTTGAAATCTAATTGCCGCAGTTTTGCCCATTCACTTAATCTAGTAATATCTCTCTGTAATCTCATTCTTCCATCCAAACTGCTTATAATTCTGTCTATCTTTGTGTCATCGGCAAACTTGGATATGTGGTTCTCGATCCCGTCATCTAATATCAATGAGACCGCCTAAATTGGGGTAAATTCACATTCAGCTTCAATCTCCACATCATCTTGAGACATTTTATTTTCTCCGTGTGTGTTGCGCCTTGGAAACTTCTGCACTTTGTCCTCTGGAGCTCAAATATAATTCAATTCGAACAACTGCAAAGATGTCAGAATCCAATTGGTGACTTTTCACTAAAAAGCAGTGAGATAACAGGGCTCGTCCGGGATTTGAACCCGGGACCTCTCGCATATTCCATTAGAAAAACGCCCAAAGCGAGAATCATACCCCTAGACCAACGAGCCGCTTGCTAGAAAGCCCTGCAGCCGGTCTAAAATTTCACCATAGTCTTCAGCCGATCGGCAATCCTTTCCAACCGCTTCTGTCCACCCAATCTCCTTTTCAATTCCAATTTGCAGCAATATCAAGTTGTACACTACCTATTTCCAGTCACCAATATTAGCCTCTCTTTACTAAATTCGTTTACAATGCACGACTTGTTTCTTCAAATAATACTTTTCAGAATTAGTTAATCTGAAGCTACATTGGCATCTGTCTCGGCATCGTCAGAGTATACAAGCTACCATAAGTATATTTTACTCACATTGCTGTTTCCTTTCACTGTGAGGGCGAAGAGACAAAAATGTGGAGACATTAGCTACGAATTTATCAGCTGGGTTGCACCTTTACTTTTCCGACCGTCTCAATCTTTTTTCTCCTTGCCCTTTCCCTGCTGGTGTTGCAGGTGAGATCAGCCTTTACCGTTCCAGGAAGCCTGAGAAGTCCATCAGGGGACAACATCGAGACAAGAGACAAGGAGAGATAGTGAGATTCATCCAAATAAAGTCGCTTATAAATGGGTGGTTCTGCAAAGTAGCAGAATTTTAGTTGCAGATTGGGCAAGATTCTTTCTTGTGTATTTGAATTTTGCAAGAGTACATTGGGCACCCAATTAAAAGCGCCGGACACGCTCGAGTATCTCTCATGCACTGAAAGAGATAAATGAAGTGAGTTAGATACAGTTCATTCATTTGAGCATTGAACGGACCTTTAAACAATAATTCAGCGAGCAGAAATCAAACCTGCGAAGGAAAACTCCATTTGATCTTGAATTTAACGCTTCAACCACTCGGCGATCGCAGCGGCACATGGCAGTACTTGCATGGCTGTCGATGCCACTTTAAACTGCCAGTTGCTTCAAACGATGCCCGATAGACCGGCGTTGTCTTGTAGCTTTCCCAGGAGCTTCATTTGATTCGGTGGGTCAAGTTTGGGAAATTGAATGATTTTCAGCGGCAACTTGTGGTGGTATATTACCTCATTTTCATTACCGGTAATGAACCACTGCAGCCACTGCAGAATTCGGTGCCACCCACAGCCGATCGGCCATCCATTCAGACCTCTTCTCTCCATCCAGTCACGTTTTCTATTCCGATGTCGAGAAATGTCGAGTTGCACACTAACTATTTCCTCCGTTCTCTTTCGCAAACATGTCACTGAACAAAACTTCACAAAGTCACTCAGGAAAAATAATTCAGTTCAAAATCATTAGCTTCCGAAGGACCTGCGCGGACAGACTGACCAAACCTGCGTTCAGTCGTGAAGCTTGTGGGTGTGTTGTGATCCTTCGGGACAGAGACAGGCCTGCGACACAGAGCGATGGCAGGAACTCAGAAATATGGCCATAAATGGGCAGACAGTCAGTCACAGTCATTGATTCTGACACACGGCCCGGTAGTTGTTCAGTCAGTCGGGGAGCGAGGCCTGCAGCCAGCAAACAAAAAGCCTGGCCTGAGAATAAGGCAGATACCCAATCAGACGGATAGACAGACAGACATCTGACACAACGTCAAAACGCAGCGTGATCGAATCACGTTGCTGTGATATCTTTTTCACAGTAGCTCAGGGTCCTGCCCACAGGTTTTATAGCGGGGCAGTGTTTTATGGATGGGCTGTTCATTGTTGGTAAAATAATATTGATCGGAATTTAATTTGTTACATTAAAGTGCTCTTTGTTTGTTAATTTTGATCTACATCCTCGACAGTATATACAGAAACAAGTAACAATGTTTAAGGGATGTGATTTATTCAATATTCGTTGTAAAACCCTGTCAGATGGTGTAAAAATAAACACAAACTACCCAACACGCGGGTAAGCCCATAAAGCTAAGATGTTTGCATGGCCGGTTAGCTCAGTTGGTTAGAGCGTGGTGCTAATAACGCCAAGGCCGCGGGTTCGAACCCCTTACGGGCCATAAGGTTCCTATTGCAATATTTTGGTAACTTTTAAAAGTTTGGCAGACTTGAGAAACAAGCGAATCCACACAAAATGTCATGTGGTCAATTTTTTGGAGTAACATCCATTAATATGTTTTCTGATCTATCTTTTTGAGATCCAAAGTGGACGGCCTCAAACTTGCTTACGTTGAAATCCATTTGCCGCAGTTTTGCCCATTCACTTAATCTAGTGATATAAGAACATAAGAACATAAGAAATTGGAGCAGGAGCAGGCCAATCGTCCCCTCGAGCCTGCTCCGCCATTCAATAAGATCATGGCTGATCTGATCCCAACCACAAATCTAAAGAACACAAGAAGTCGGAGCAGGACCTGGCCACATAGCCCCTGGGCCCTCTCCGCCACCCACAGGGCATTGACCGATCCGAACTCAGCTTCATGTCCAATTTCCTGCCCGCTCCCCATAACCCCTAATTCCCTTTACTTCTAGGAAACTGTCTATTTCTGTTTTAAATTTATCTAATGATGTAGCTTCCACAGATTCCTGGGGCAGCAAATTCCACAGACCTGCCACCCTCTGAGTGAAGAAGTTTCTCCTCATCTCAGTTTTGAAAGAGCAGCCCCTTATTCTAAGATTATGCCCCCTAGTTCTAGTTTCACCCATCTTTGGGAACATCCTTACTGCATCCACCCGATCAAGACCCTTCACAATCTTATATGTTTCAATAAGATCGCCTCTCATTCTTCTGAACTCCAATGAGTAGAGTCCCAATCTACTCAACCTCTCCTCATATGTCCGCCCCCTCATCCCCGGGATTAACCGAGTGAACCTTCTTTGTACTGCCTCGAGAGCAAGTATGTCTTTTCTTAAGTATGGAGACCAAAACTGTATGCAGTATTCCAGGTGCGGTCTCACCAATACCTTATATAACTGCAGCAATACCTCCTTGTTTTTATATTCTATCCCCCTAGCAATAAAAGCCAACATTCCGTTGGCTTTCTTGATCACCTGCTGCACCTGCATACCAACTTTTTGATTTTCTTGCACTCGGACCCCCAGATCCCTTTGTACTGCAGTACTTTCCAGTCTCTCGCCATTAAGAAAATAACTTGCTCTCTGATTTTTCCTGCCAAAGTGCATAACCTCACATTTTCCAATACTATATTGCATCTGCCAAATCTCCGCCCACTCACCCAGCCTGTCTATATCCCCTTGCAGGTTTTTTATGTCCTCCTCACTCTCTACTTTCCCTCCCATCTTTGTATCATCTGCAAATTTTGATATGTTGCACTCGGTCCCCTCCTCCAAATCGTTAATATAGATTGTAAAGAGTTGGGGACCCAGCACCGACCCCTGTGGAACACCACTGGTTACTGGTTGCCAGTCCGAAAATGAACCATTTATCCCAACTCTCTGCTTCCTGTTCGATAACCAATCCTCCACCCATGCCAGAATATTACCCCCAATCCCGTGATTTTTTATCTTAAGTAATAATCTTTTATGTGGCACCTTGTCGAATGCCTTCTGGAAGTCTAAATACACTACGTCCACTGGTTCCCCTTTATCCACCCTATACGTTATATCCTCGAAGAACTCAAGCAAATTTGTCAGACATGACTTCCCCTTCATAAAGCCATGCTGACTTTGTCCTATTAAATTATGCTTATCTAAATGTTCCGTTACTGTCTCCTTAATAATAGACTCCAAAATTTTACCCACCACAGATGTTAAGCTAACTGGCCTATAATTTCTAGCCTTCTGCCTACTACCCTTTTTAAATAACGGTGTTGCATTAGCAGTTTTCCAATCTGCCGGGACCTCTCCTGAGTCCAGGGAATTTTGGAAAACTATCACCAAAGCATCCACAATCCCTACTGCCACTTCCCTCAAGACCCTAGGATGGAAGCCATCAGGTCCAGGGGATTTATCCGCCTTGAGTCCCATTATTTTACTGAGTACCATCTCCTGAGTGATTTTAATCGTATTTAGCTCCTCCCCCCCGAGAGTCCCCTGTTTGTCCAGTGTTGGGATATTCTTAGTGTCCTCTACTGTAAAGACTGAAGCAAAATATTTGTTCAGCATTTTTGCCATCTCCATGTTTCCCACCATTAATTTCCCGGTCTCATCCTCTAAGGGACCTATGTTTGCCTTAGCCACCCTTTTTCTTTTTATATAACTATAGAAACTCTTGCTATCTGTTTTTATATTTTTTGCTAATTTCTTTTCATAATCTAACTTCCCTTTCTTAATCAATCCTTTAGTTACTTTTTGCTGTCTTTTGAAGAATTCCCAATCTTCTATCCTCCCACTAAGTTTGGCTACCTTATATGTCCTTGTTCTTAGTCGGATACTATCCTTGATTTCTTTACTTAGCCACGGATGGCTGTCATTTCTTTTACACCCTTTTTTCCTCAGTGGAATATATTTATTTTGAAAGTTGTAAAATAACTCCCTAAATGAACACCACTGCTCATGTACCGTCTTACCCTTTAATCTATTTTCCCAGTCCACTTTAATCAATTCCGCTCTCATACCATCATAGTCTCCTTTATTCAAGCTCAG
The DNA here is from genome assembly GCF_035084215.1 of Heptranchias perlo. Classification (NCBI taxonomy): domain Eukaryota; kingdom Metazoa; phylum Chordata; class Chondrichthyes; order Hexanchiformes; family Hexanchidae; genus Heptranchias; species Heptranchias perlo. Next base: position 3,862,278 of record NC_090344.1, on the reverse strand, counting down.
TACGCTTGTTTGAGAATCAACCTTCTCACCCTCTAATTGGATATGGAATTCAACCATGTTGTGGTCGCTCGTTCCAAGGGGATCCTTAACTAGGACATTATTAATTAATCCTGACTCATTACACAGGACCAGGTCCAAGGTTGCCTGCCCCCTTGTAGGATCAGTTACATACTGCTCAAGAAATCCATCCCTGATGCACTCAATGAACTCGTCCTCAAGGCTGCTCTGCCCAATTTGATTTGTCCAGTTAATATGATAATTAAAATCCCCCATAATTATGGCTGTTCCCTTATTACATGCCCCGACTATCTCCTGATTAATACTTCTTCCAGCAGAGTTGCAACTATTAGGAGGCCTATATACTACGCCCACGAATGTTTTTTTTTTCCCTTATTATTCCTTATCTCCACCCAAACTGTTTCATTATCTTGATGCTTTGTCCCAATATCATTTCTCTGTATTACAGTGATTCCTTCCTTTATTAACATAGCCACCCCACCTCCCCTTCCTTCCTGCCTGTCCTTCCTGATTGTTAAATACCCTGGCATATTTAATTCCCAGTCGTTGTCACCCTGCAGCCATGTTTCTGTAATGGCCACAAGATCATACCCATACGTAGTTATTTGTGCCGTTAACTCGTCCATTTTATTACGAATGCTACGTGCATTCAGATAAAGAACTTTCAAATCTGTTTTGTGATGCTTAGTTCCTGCTTTTTCCTTTTTTAACACTTTACCTATTACTCCATACCTTCTGTCCCTTCCTGTTACGCTTTCCTCTCTCTCCCTGCTCAGGTTCCCAACCCCCTCTGTAATCTCATTCTTCCATCCAAACTGCTTATAATTCTGTCTATCTTTGTGTCATCGGCAAACTTGGATATGTGGTTCTCGATCCCGTCATCTAATATCAATGAGACCGCCTAAATTGGGGTAAATTCACATTCAGCTTCAATCTCCGCATCATCTTGAGACATTTTATTTACTCCGTGTGTGTTGCGCCTTGGAAACTTCTGCACTTTGTCCTCTGGAGCTCAAATATAATTCAATTCGAACAACTGCAAAGATGTCAGAATCCAATTGGTGACTTTTCACTAAAAAGCAGTGAGATAACAGGGCTCGTCCGGGATTTGAACCCGGGACCTCTCGCATATTCCATTAGAAAAACGCCCAAAGCGAGAATCATACCCCTAGACCAACGAGCCGCTTGCTAGAAAGCCCTGCAGCCGGTCTAAAATTTCACCATAGTCTTCAGCCGATCGGCTATCCTTTCCAACCGCTTCTGTCCACCCAATCTCGTTTTCTATTCCTATTTGCAGCAATATCAAGTTGTACACTACCTATTTCCAGTCACCAATATTAGCCTCTCTTTACTAAATTCGTTTACAATGTACGACTTGTTTCTTCAAATAATACTTTTCAGAATTAGTTGATCTGAAGCTACATTGGCATCTGTCTCGGCATCGTCAGAGTATACAAGCTACCATAAGTATATTTTACTCACATTGCTGTTTCCTTTCACTGTGAGGGCGAAGAGACAAAAATGTGGAGACATTAGCTACGAATTTATCAGCTGGGTTGCACCTTTACTTTTCCGACCGTCTCAATCTTTTTTTTCCTTGCCCTTTCCCTGCTGGTGTTGCAGGTTCGATCAGCCTTTACCGTTCCAGGAAGCCTGAGAAGTCCATCAGGGGACAACATCGAGACAAGAGACAAGGAGAGATAGTGAGATTCATCCAAATAAAGTCGCTTATAAATGGGTGGTTCTGCAAAGTAGCAGAATTTTAGTTTCAGATTGGGCAAGATTCTTTCTTGTGTATTTGAATTTTGCAAGAGTACATTGGGCACCCAATTAAAAGCGCCGGCCACGCTCGAGTATCTCTCATGCACTGAGAGAGATACATGAAGTGAGTTAGATCCAGTTCATTCATTTGAGCATTAAACGGATCTTTAAACAATAATTCAGCGAGCAGAAATCAAATCTGCGAAGGAAAACTCCATTTGATCTTGAATTTAACGCTTCAACCAGTCGGCGATCTCAGCGGCACATGGCAGTACTTGCATGGCTGTAGATGCTACTTTAAACTGCCAGTTGCTTCAAACGATGCCCGATAGACCGGCGTTGTCTTGTAGCTTTCCCAGGAGCTTCATTTGATTCGGGGGGTCAAGTTCTGGCATCCTTTCCTTGTTGGCTCCGGAACTAATACAAACACCGCCCTGTGTTACTTTGTTGTTTAATTCACAAATTGGGTAAATATCACATCGGAGGCTTCAGACAATAAAGGACCTGACCAAACGGGCACTTTGAGCAGCAAAGCCACGAAGCCAAATCAAGCTGCAAATTCACCACCTCCTCTCACTGAAACCTGTCAGATACTCACCACTGTCTGTTGGAGTTTGAGGCCGTTTGGTACATTTCTATATGTCTTGTCTGTTTCGCTGTGTTCAGCGATACTGTTTGTATCTCTCGCTGTGTTGACCTCTCTGTGTCAATCTATGGGTTGGTTCTGAATGTAAAATGAAATAAAACACATCACATATCACCTGGGCCAGTGGCGCAATGGATAACGTGTCTGACTACGAATCAGAAGACTGTAGGTTCGACTCCTACCTGGCTCGGATTTATGCAATTTTCCCTCTGACAGTGGGGAACTAAAAATCAAACTTCATTGTAAGATATTATTTATTGTGAAGTCGCAAAGAAAACATTCCATCTTCAATGATTTAGGATCAGTTCTGTGCAGACAGAAACTGTGACCACAACGTGTTTCGAACATGCCGCCTTTTCAGTTGATGTCAGGCACGCTCATCTTGCAGAACGAGGTGTGGACATCCGCGCTGATGACCTTCAGGTGTCTACGGGCCTTTCAGACACTTCATGTGAAACAAGAGCTTTCCAATCCCCGCCAACTCCAGGACACCGAGACGTCCGTTCGAAGCAGCATTCACCACGAGGACCGATATCGCGTTCCCTTTGCCGATCTGCAGGAAATCCGATGCTGAAAATGCAAAGCAGGACGAACAGTATCTGGAAAACAGTTAAGATTTCAGTGTTCAGTCTTTGGTGAGAACTATCAACAGGAGTTTGGGTAGATATTAACTAGGTGTGTCGTCGGAGCGCGATGTTCATATATGAACTGTGGGAGTGTAGATATCAGTGCGATTTTTATACATGAATTGTGGGTGTGTGTATCTGAATGCGATGTTTATATTTAAACTGTGGGGTGTATATATGAGTGCGATGTTTATGTATAAACTGTGTGTGTGTGTGTATATATGAGTGCAATGTTTATATATAAACTGTGTGTGTGTATGTCTGAGTGCAATGTTTATTTCTGAACTGAGGATGTGTTTATTTGAGTGCGATGTTTATATCTGAATTGCGGAATGACCTGAAGGTGCAATTCTTCCTGGGCTTATATGTTCTTCAAACTAATGACACAAAGTTCAATTAACAGTTGGGCGGAAATCGCTCAGTTGGGAGGGCGTTAGACTAAAGATCTCGGGTTTCGGCAGTTCGTGTTATTTCGTTTCTGCTTCTTTGAATCCTAGAAACATAGAATGGTTATAAGAAGGAAGGAGGCCATTCGGCACGTCGAGTCCGTGCTGGCACTCTGCAAAACCAATCCAGCTTGTCCCACTCCCCCGCAGTTTACCCATAGCCGTTCTCGTTTTTCCCTTCAAGTATTTATCCAATTCCCCTTTGATTGAATCTGCCTCCAACATTCACTCAGGCAGTGAATTCCAAATCTTAGCCACTCGCTGTGTAAAAGCATTTTTCCTCATGTCGCCATTGATTCTTTTGTAATCACCATAAATCTTTGTCCTCTGGTTCTTGCCCCTTCTGCCAATGGGAGCAGCTACTCTGTCTAGACCCTTCAAGATTTTATCTACCTTCCCCTTAAATGGATCTATGTTATTTGCCTCAGCTACTCCTTGTGGTAGCGCACTCCACATTCCGAACACTATTTGGGGAAAGAAGTTGATCCTGAATTCCCAATTGGATTTAATAGTGACTATCTTATACTTGTGACCTCTAGTTTTGGACTCCCCATAAGGTCAGGTTAAACCATTTCCTCTATGTCTACCCGATCAAACCCATTCATTATCTTCAAGACTTCTATCAGGTCATCCATCGGCCTTCTTTTTTCTGGAGAAAAGAACCCGAGCCTGTTCATCCTTTCCTGATAAGTGTATCCTCTCAGTTCTGGTATCACCCTTGTGAGTCTTTTCCACCTTCCCCAATGTCCCTATATTCTTCTTATAACATGGAGACCAGAACTGTGCCCAGTGCTCCAAGTGTTCTCTAACCAAGGTTCACTACGAATATAACTTATTTGCTTTTCAATTCTATCCCTCTGGAAATGAACCCCAGTGTTTAGTTTGTTTTCACGTGGCCTTATTAACTAATGTCACTACTTTTCGTGATTTGTGTATCTGTGCCCCAAGATCCCTCTGCTCCTCTATCCCATTTAGACTCTTATTCTCCAAGCAGGATTTGGCCCAATTATTCTTCCTACCGAAATGCACCACCTCACACTTGTATATATGGAAATTAATTTGTCATTTACACGCACGTTCTGTAAGTTTACGAATGACTGCCTGTATTTTTCGCATTTTTCCTTTGTATTAACTGGAGCTCCCAATTAGGTTTCGTCCTCAACTTTTCAAAATGTACTTCCGATTTCCGTGTCCAAATCAATAATGTAAATGTTTAACAACAACGGCCCCAGCACCGTTAAATTGTGAACAACAGTGATCCCAGCACCGATAAATTGTGAACAATAGTAGTCCCAGCATCGATAAATTGTGAACAACAGTGATCACAGCAATGATGAGTTGTGAACAACAGTGGTCCCAGCACCAATAAATTTTGAACACCAGTGGTCCCAGGACTTTTGATCTTGAACTGCAGTTGAAACTTCTGCAGAAAAGGAAAAGAAGCCCCCGAATCGCTCCACGTGAATCTCAAACACTTTTGGGAAGAAGTTCAGTGCAAACAATCAGGAATTTAAAGGCACTTCAATGGCCTGCACTTTCTTTGAGTAAGTTTTGTTCGACATTTCATTCGAACGTGAAATCGGTCTGGGCTTTCATCTCACCGAAGCACAGTGTCGCCGCTTTGTATCTGTTTGCCTGTAAGTGATGAGGTTGGACTAGGCACGGGTTTTATCCAATTCTTGAAATCTCACCAAGCGCCAGGGAAAGGAAACTTAGAGTCGAACTGTCCCTGTAAGCGATGAGTTGAAGGGAATGTCGCTCCAAGCAGATCGGGTCAAAGCGCAGTACAGCCACACAGGAGCTCCAAATCCACCCTCTCGCCACTCGGCAATCACAAATGTTAACTGAACTATCCATTGGCCCAAAGTCACCCGCTGAAATCGAGTCTTTCTCGGACACATTTTTTTCATAACATTGGTTTAGAATTGAAAACTACGGTCCACTTCAATGCAAGTGCAAGAGATAACTGTGTAGACGCTGCCCGCGTGCAGTAAGACCTGGACAACATTCAGGCTTGGGCTTTTTTTTTTAATCGTTCACGGGATGTGGGCGTCGCTGGCGAGGCCATCATTTATTGCCCATCCCTAATTTCCCTCGAGAAGGTGGTGGTGAGCCACCTTCTTGAACCGTTGCAGTCCGTGTGGTGACGGTTCTCCCACTGTGCTGTTAGGAAGGGAGTTCCAGGATTTTGATCCAGCGACGATGAAGAAACGGCGATAAATTTCCAAGTCGAGATGGTGTGTGACTTGGAGGGGAACGTGCAGGTCGTGTCGTTCCCATGTACCTGCTGCTCTTGTCCTTCTCGGTGGCAGAAGTCGCGGGTTTGGGAGGTGCTGTCGAAGAAGCCTTGGCGAGTTGCTGCAGTACATCATGTGGATGGTACACACTGCAGACACAGTGCGCCGGTGGTGAAGGGAGTGAATGTTTAGTGTGGTGGATGGGGTGCCAATCAAGCTGGCTGCTTTATCTTGGATGGTGTCGAGCTTCTTGAGTGTTGTTGGAGCTGCACTCATCCAAGCAAGTGGAGAGTATTCCATCGCACTCCTGACTTGTGCCTTGTGGATGGTGGAAAGGCTTTGGGGAGTCAGGAGGTGAGTCACTCGCCGCAGAATACCCAGCTTCTCACCTGCTCTCGTAGCCACAGTATTTATATGGATGGTCCAGTTAAGTTTCTGGTCAATGGTGACCCCCAGGATGTTGATGGTGGGGGATTCGGTGATGGTAATGCCGTTGAATGTCAGGGGGAGGTGGTTAGACTCTCTCTTGTTGGAGATGGTCATTGCCTGGCACTTATCTGGCGCGAATGTTACTTGCCACTTATGAGCCCAAGCCTGGATGTTGTCCAGGTCTTGCTGCATGCGGGCTCGGACTGCTTCATTATTTGAGCGGTTGCGAATGGAACTGAACACTGTGCAGTCATCAGCGAACATCCCCATTTCTGACCTTATGATGGAGGGAAGGTCATTGATGAAGCAGCTGAAGATGGTTGGGCCTAGGACACTGCCCTGAGGAACTCCGGCAGCAATGTCCTGGGGCTGAGATGATTGGCCTCCAACAACCACTACCATCTTCCTTTGTGCTAGGTATGACTCCAGCCACTGGAGAGTTTTCCCCTTGATTCCCATTGACTTCAATTTTACGAGGGCTCCTTGGTGCCATACTCGGTCAAATGCTGCCTTGATGTCAAGGGCAGTCACTCTCACCTCACCTCTGGAATTCAGCTCTTTTGTCCATGTTTGGACCAACGCTGTAATGAGGTCTGGAGCCGAGTGGTCCTGGCGGAACCCAAACTGAGCATCGGTGAGCAGGTTATTGGTGAGTAAGTGCCGCTTGATAGCACTGTGGATGACACCTTCCATCACTTTGCTGATGATTGAGAGTAGACTGATGGGGCGGCAATTGGCCGGATTAGATTTGTCCTGCTTTTTGTGGACAGGACATACCTGGGCAATTTTCCACATTGTCGCTAGATGCCAGTGTTGTAGTTGTATTGGAACAGCTTGGCTAGAGGCGCAGCTAGTTCTGGAGCACAAGTCTTCAGCACTACAGCTGGGATGTTGTCGGAGCCCAAAGCCTTTGCTGTATCCAGTGCACTCAGCCGTTTCTTGATGTCACGTGGAGTGAATCGAATTGGCCGAAGACTGGCTTCTGTGATGGTGGGGATTTCGGGAGGAGGCCGAGATGGATCATCCACTCGGCACTTCTGGCTGAAGATGGTTGCAAACGCTTCAGCCTTGTCTTTTGCACTCACGTGCTGGACTCCGCCATCATTGAGGATGGGGATGTTTGCAGAGCCTCCTCCTCCCGTTAGTTGTTTAATTGTCCACCACCATTCACGACTGGATGTGACAGGACTGCAGAGCTTTGATCTGATCCGTTGGTTGTGGAATCGCTTAGCTCTGTCCATAGCATGTTGCTTCCGCTGTTTAGCATGCATGTAGTCCTGAGTTGTAGCTTCACCAGGTTGGCACCTCATTTTTAGGTATGCCTGGTGCTGCTCCTGGCATGCTCTTCTACACTCCTCATTGAACCAGGGTTGATCCCCTGGCTTGTTGGTAATGGTAGAGTGAGGAATATGCCGGGCCATGAGGTTACAGATTCTGGTGGAATACAATTCTGCTGCTGCTGATGGCCCACAGCGCCTCATAGATGCCCAGTTTTGAGCTGCTAGATCTGTTCTGAATCTATCCTATTTAGCACGGTGGTAGTGCCACACAACACGTTGGATGGTGTCCTCAGTGCGAAGACGGGACTTGATCTCCATGAGGACTGCGCGGTGGTCATTTCTACCAATACTGTCATGGACAGATGCATTTGCGACAGGTAGATTGGTGAGGACGAGGTCAAGTAAGTTTTTCCCTCGTGTTGGTTCGCTCACCACCTGCCGCAGGCCCAGTCTAGCAGCTATGTCCTTCAGGACTCGGCCAGCTCGGTCAGTAGTGGTGCTACCGAGCCACTCTTCGTGATGGACATTGAAGTCCCCCACCCAGAGTACATTTTGTGCCCTTGCTACCCTCAGTGCTTCCTTCAAGTGGTGCTCAACATGGAGGAGGACTGTTTCATCAGCTGAGGGAGGGCGGTAAGTGGCAAGTAGCATTCGCGAAAGAGAAGTGACAGCCAATGACCATCTGCAACCAGAGAGAGGCTAACCACCTCCCCTTGACAATCAAGGGCATTACCATCACCGAATCCCCCACCATGAACATCCTAGGGGTTACCGTGGACCAGAAACTTAACTGGACCAGCCACATAAATACTGTGGCTACAAGAGCAGGTCAGAGGCTGGATATTCTTCGACGAGTGACTCATCTCCTGGCTACCCAAAGCCTTTATACCATCCACAAGGCACAAGTCAGGAGTGTGATGGAATACCCTTCACTTGCCTGGATGAGTGCAGCTGCAGCATCAGTCAACAATCTGGACACAATCCAGAACAAAGCATCCCGCTTGATTGGCAGCCCTTAAACCAACCTTAAAAATTCACTCCCTTCACCACCAGCGCACCGTGGCTGTAGTGTGTACCATCCACAGGATGTACGGCAGCAACTCGCCAAGGCTTCTTCGACAACACCTCCCAAACCCGCGATCTCTACCACCTAGAAGGACATGGGCAGCAGGCGCAAGGGAACACCACCACCTGCACGTTCCCCTCCAAGGCACACACCATTCCGACTTGGAAATATATCGCCGTTCCTTCATCGTCGCCGGGTCAAAATCTTGGAACTCTCTTCCTAACAGCACTGTGGGAAAACATTCATCACACGGGCTGCAGCGGTTAAAGGCGGCGGCTCACCACTAACTTCTTAAGGGCCATTAGGGATGGACAATCAATGCTGGCCTTGCCAGCGACGCCCACATCCCATGAAAACAAAGAAATTGTAGAAAGGTTACAGCATGGGAGGAGGCCATTCGGCTCTATTCAAGAGCAATCCAGGTAATCCCACTCCATCGCCCTTTCTCAGTAGTCTTGCATTTTTTTTCCTTTCATGTACTTAACCAGTTTCCTTTTGAAGGCCGTGATTGATTCTGCCTCCACCACACCCTCGGGCGATGCATTACTGATCCTAACAATTAGCTGTGTAAAAAAGTTTTTCCTCATGTCACATGCGGTTCTTTTGCCAATCACTTTAAATCTGTGTCCTCTGCTTCTTGAACATTCCGCCAATGAGAACAGTTTCTCACTATCTCCTTCGTCCAGACCCTTCATGATTTTGAATACCTCAATTCAATCTCCTCGCAACCGTCTCTGTTCCAAAGAGAACAACCCCAGCTTCTCCAGTCTATCCACGTAACGAAAGTCTCTCATCCCTGGATTCATTCTAATAAATCTCTTCTGCACCCTCTCTAAGGCCTTCATGTCTTTCCTAAAGTGCGATCCCCAAAACTGGACACAATACTCCAGTTGTGGCTGAACCAGTGTTTTATTGAAGTTCATCATGACTTCCATACTTCTGTACTCTATGCCTCCTTTTATAAAGCCCAGGATCCCGTATGCTTTTTAATGGTTTTCTCAACGTGCTCTGCCACCTTCAACGATTTGTCCACATAAACCCCCAGATCTCTGTGTTCCTGTGCCCCTTTTAGAGTTGTGCCCTCTAGTTTATATTGCCTCTCCTCGTTATTCCCAGCAAAATGTATCACTTAGCATTTTTTAGCGTTAAATGTCATCTGCCACTTGTCCGCCCATGCCACCAGCCTGTCGATAACCTCTTCAAGTCGATGACCATCCTCCTCACTGTTTACTACCCTTCCACGTTTTGTATCATATGCAAATTTTGAAATTGTGCTCTGTGCACCCAAGTCCAAGTCATCACTTTATATCAAGAAAAGCAATGGTCCCAGCACTGACCGCTGGCAACACCACTGTGCACCTCCCTCCAGTCCAATAAACAACCGTTCACCACGACTCTCTGTTTCCTGTCCCTTAGCCAATTCTGCATCTGTTGCTACTGTCCCCTTTATTCCATGGGCCGCAATCTTAATGATAAGCCTACCGTGTGGCACTTTATCAAACGCCTTTTGAAAGTCCATACACACCACATCAACTGCATTACCCTCAACTACCCACTCTGTTGCCTCATGAAAAAACTCTATCAGGTTAGTTAAACACGATTTGCCTTTAACAAATCCGTGCCGGCTTTCCCTAGTCAATTCGCACTCCTACAAGTGGCTGTTAATACTTTCCCAGGTTATCGTTTCTAAAAATTTCCTCACTGCTGAGTTTAAACTGAACGGCCCATTGTTGTTGGGTTAATCCTTCCACCCTTTTTTGAAGAACGGTGTAACATTGCAATTCTCCAGTTCTCGGGCACCACCCCCGTATCTATGGATGTTTGGAAAATTATGGCAAGTAGCTCCGCCACTTCCACCGTTACTTCCCTCAGCTAATTGGGATGCATCTCACACGGACCGAGTGATTATCTAATTTAAGTACAGCCAGCCTTTCATGTACCTTTTCTTTATCAATTTTTAGCCCATCAGTATTTCAAGTATATCTTCCTTTAGTGAGACTCTGGCAGCATCTTCTTCCTTGGTAAACACAAACACAAAGTACTCATTTCGGATTTCGGCCATCTCCTCTGCCTCCATGAGCAGATTTCCTTTATGGTCCCTAATCGGCTCCACCCCTCCTCTTACGACCCGTTTAATGTTTACATGCATGTAGAAGACTTTTGAATTCCCTTATATGTTGGACGCCAGTCTATTCTCATACTCTCTCTTTCCCCTCTTATTTCCTTTTTCACTTCCCCTCTGAACTTTCCATATTCGGCGTGGTGAATGAATGAATAAAAAAAATGTTAGGATTTCCTTCAGTCTAAAACAGAAGTTACTGGTTGATTAATGGCGATTTGAACAAACATTCGTCTTTTTAACAGAGCTAATGAGTTTTGCGTAATTGCTACAGTGGAACATTTTGTAAAAGTTAATTCCCTGAACGGGAACCGGAGCCGTCTCCCGCACTGAGAGAGTTTGCAGAAGGCAGCTATCTTCTGAGTTTTTCCTGTAATAGTTCCAACAGTAGAGTTTCCGTAGTGTAGTGGTTATCACGTTCAACTAACCCGGGAAAAGTCCTCTGTTCAAAACCAAACTAAAATATTTTTAAAAATTAGTCCACTCAAAATCAATAAATGTAAAAAAGGAAGAATTCACTCTATGTTTAGATATGAACAACGCCTCACAGAACCGGTAGAGTTTCATTACTCTGCCCAGTTCTACACACACTCAAGCGCTGCACATATACCGACAGTGTCTCTCCCTCACTCCCGTTTCCTGCCCTGACGGTGCAGAAAGCCTCTCTCAAAGCTGCACATTGCGACTGGTTTCAGTTGATTTGTGAGAGATCATTAAATGATCCTGCAGCGCTGCCTCGGTTAATAACTACAGTTATAAACAGCATTGCAGCTGCGGCAACAAACACATCGGTTTTTCGATGTTCGATGTTCCCGAGCTCCCGGATTGAGTGAGGCCACGACAGCAACAACATTCAGGTCGCCTGTCCGGCCTCACTCTCTCCACTCATAAGTTAGACCAAGAGAGATAGGAGCAGGAGTAAGCTATTCGGCCTCTCGAGCCTGCTCCGCCATTTAATGAGATCATGGCTGAACTGATTATTACCTCAACTCCACTTTCCAGCCCTTTCCCAATATCCTTTGACTCCCTTGCTGATCATTTTTTTGAACTCATCCTCGAACGTATTCAATGAGTTGGCCTCCACAGCATTTTGGGGTAAAGAATTCCAAAGATTCACGACCGTCTGGGAGAAGAAATTCCTCCTCATTTCCGTCTTAAACGGGCGACCCCTTATTTTGAGACTATGCCCCTTAGTTTTAGATTCCCCCATGAGGGGTCACATCCTCTCAGCATCGACCCCATCGAGTCCCCTCAGAATCTTGTATGTTTCATAAGATCTCCTCTCATTCTTCTAAACTCCAATGAGTATAAACCCAACCTGTTCAATCTTTCCTCATAAGACAAAACTTCCATACCCGGAATCAACCTCGTGAACCTTCTCTGAACTGCCTCCAATGCAAATATGTTCTTCCTTCGTTGCTGGCGGAAATCAGAAAATTCCGCTTCAGACAAAGTATTACTGCCCATCCCTGGGAAACAAGATGCCACGGAAGCTTTGACAACACATCGCAGGCATTGTCTGTCCCGCAGTTCTTGCTCCGATGCAAAGCAAAACTTTGCAAAGCCAGCTGTTTCAAAGTTTAAAGCCTTAACAGGGACTTGAACCCTGGACCCTCAGATCACTACCCACCATAAAAGTCTGATGCTCTACCGGCTGAGCTACCCAGGCGCCATTTTCGGACAGTTTCCATTATACAGATTCATGGCAGGACTCTGACTTATCCCTCGGAGACGTCGAACCATGGTGATTATCCGATTTTCAAATTCTCAGCAACGTGTTGAACAGGATGTAAGAAACATGGACACCGAACTCGTGAATTTAGAATATTTTTTTGCCAAATATCTTGTTATTATTTTGCATCAATTAAAAAAAACACTTTACCCAGCGGCTCAAAAGCTAAATTGTCCCACACGGGGAGCTGGAAAAGGCCTCTCAACCTTTCAGCGTATTAACATCTGTAAGCTGAATAATTTCTCCCGTTACACAGTGACACCAGGCAGCAAATTTCCCTTCCAAATTTTCCTTACACGAAATTTCCAACCGATGAATATCCGCTTAACGAAAAGAAGAATTTTGTCTTTGGTTCTTTAGATTTAAAGATCTCGTACCGGCCCCTTTGTCATATGAACTGCTGCTTTTTGCCCCCCTCTCCCCCAATAAACAAGCAAACTCGCACCTGCTATTGCAAGACGGTAGGCCAGAAGAACCCAACTGGGAACACTAAGAAGTAGATGCGAGATGGAACATATCAGTTGTATCTTGAACTCCGGTCAAAATGTTTGAAGCGAAAGATTCGACTGTTATCGGTGAGGTTCGCACTCACAACCTGAGCATTTCTGGCGCACCAGAAAAGTTTCGCGGACTGATCGATTGCGCTACAAGATCACAAAAGCGTTTATCTTTCGGTCTCTCGACTATCGTTTCGTGACAAACAGAAGCCTCCGATCAAGATGCGCTTCGTTCAATATCCGCAGTAAACTTTAAAAGCCGTGCAATCTGAAACAAAACCCCAGAAGATAAGAACTTTTCATTTTATTATTATTAATTTAAGGAAAATTTTTGATGGTACTTTAAGAAGGATTTGGGGAAAATGTGAGATGAAACTAACAAACTCTCTCTGGGCTGTCGTTGATTGAAGAGATGGGCGTTATTTGACTTGAAAACTGAGGTTCTGAACTTTCTGATGGAGAAGTGTGACAGAAGATTGTGGTTAGTGACAGTTGCCGGGGAGATCCGGAGGAGAGGGAGAAAAGTCAAAGTCACAGCTGTGACAGCTCAAGTGTTCTGCTTATCTGTAATGTTTAAAAAGTAATGTACAGTACGGGACAAACCGATTTGGTATCAGTTATCAAAAATATTAAAAGACATAGGTTCAAAAACGGATTTGTGAAGAGGGAACGGATTTAACCGCCAGGCCGAAATCATTCCACATGAATCTGAAGCGTCTTGGGGAAAACGGCAGCGCCAACTGTTATGTTCGTGTCATGACTTGAAAGACCCTCCAATTACCGACAGTATCTTTGAACCGGTTGTGCAGCAAAACCGCGATTGAAGCCACTTTGTATTTGTCAAACGTGCAGGTGATGATATTGGGGTTGATAAGGGTCGAGTTCAATTTTATGAAATCTAACCATATGACCCGAAAATTGACTGTAAAATCGAGTTTTTCCTTTAAGTCGTGAATTGAAGTGAAAGGCGCATCAAACAGATCAGGGAAATTAAGAGCAGAATACGTGGATGGAACTTGCACGAGTGAAAATCCCTCTTTGTCGGAAGACTCAGTCCCCAGTTGCGGAGAGGATTGACATTTCGAGCTTTTATTCACCAGCCTCAACTTCAGCAATTTCCCGTTTGCTGACAATGACATGAGTCGAAATGAGCAGGTCCAACGAGCCGGTCTGTAACACAGGCCAGTGACTCAGTTCAACTCGTTAACCAGTCACTGGGCTCCGTTATAGTCGCTCCAGTCAGTAACACACAAAGATGAATCAGAAACAGAAAGAGATAATTTTTAACACTTTATATCAACCACCGGCGTTTCCCTCTTTCCGGCTTTTAGAACAATCTGTTTCACAGTTTGTCAAACCCGAAACAGCCTCTGGGATTTGCTGATTGAGAATTTCAGTAGAAATTGGGACCGTCACTAAGTATTGGAACAAACATTCACGCTGAGGTTTCGGGGATGTTACTGGTTTATTTATATCAGTGAGTGACCGATTTTAAACTAGGTGAGGGTCTAAACCTAAGATACGAGTCTGGGATAGACAAGAGATTCTTCAATGTATCAAGTTAAATTACACTGATTCTACCAACACTGTACATCACATCCCTTAAACATTGTTACCTGTTACTGTATAAAACTGGTGAGGGTGGAAATGGAAAATAACTGAAGAAACCTTCATTGTATCAAACTTAATTCTGATTATTATTATTATACAAACATTGCACAGCTTATTCCTTAAAAAAGACCCAATAAAAAAACAGTCGCCAGTCCCCGAGCCGCTGTGCTTGTGGTATGATTTGCACCCGCTTCTGACTGACTTGAGATCAGACGCACTCCCGTCAAAAGTAAACAGATGGAGCCGGATTCATAACAGAAAAATGAGGACCGATCTCCGCGGTTCTCCAAGAGTGCGGGAGGCGGAATAACAGCAGCACACAGAGTGATCTCTCTAAACCAGCCGCTGCCGCCGGAGAGAAGCGAGTCCTGTTCCGAGCCGTGTCTGCTGGGCGCCTGCCGACCCTCTCTTCACTGAAGGGGACCGATTCAGCACCAACTCACACACCATTGGATCATTTAATCACCTTCAACACCTGAATTACATCACCACTTAATCTTCAATACACAAAGAAATTCAAGCCTTGTCCACGCAACCTGTCCTCACAGTGTAACCATTTTAGCCCCGGTAGCATTCTGGTCTTTCTGCGCTGCACCTCCTGCAAGGCCAATATATCCTTCCTGAGGTATGGTGCTCAGAACTAAAAGCCGTACTCTAAATTTGGTCTCAGCAGAGTTTATATAATTGTAAAATAACTTCCACCCGTTTGAATTTCTGCTCCCTTGAGATAAAGGCCGACATTCCATTAGCCCTTTTAATTATTTTTGCACCTGTCTGCCAACTCTTCTTGATTTCCCAAAATATCTCTGCTCACCAACAGTTCCTAGCTTCTCACCATTTCGGAAATACTCTGATTTATCTTGCTTAGGGACAAAGTGGATGGCCTCACATTTCCCCATATTGAAACTTTGAACAGTCTGGGGCTCCTTTTTATAGAAAATAGAAGGCTGAGGGTGACCTGATATAGGACTTTAAGATTATGCAAGGGTTTGATAGGTCAGATGTAGATTAGGCGTTTCTCCTTTTGGGATTGGGGACGTCAAAACTTAGGGCCATGAATATAATAGTCATCAATATATCAAATATCGCATTCAAGAGAAACATATTTATCCGGAGAGTCGTTAGAATGTGCAACTCGCTACCACAGGGAGTAGTTAAGACAAATAGCATGGATACATTTACGGGGAAGCTCGATAAGCACATGGAGGAGAAAGGAATATTCCGGTTTGCTCATCGGGTTAGATGAAGAGAGGTTGGAGGAGGCTCGTCTGCAGCATTAACACCAGCATAGTTTGGTTGGGCCGAATTGCCTGTTTCTGTGATGTACATTCCATGTAATTCTATGTAAGCTCCATCTGCCACACTTTTATCAACTCACCTAATCTGTTAATTTCCCTTTACAACTTTATGCTCCCATCGACACTACTCACTGAGTCACCTAACTTGGTGTCGTCGACAAACGTGGATATACCGCTCTCTATTCCTTTATCTCCCTCATTTATACAAAAAATAAAAAGATGATTCGCTGGTACAGATCCCTGGGGGACACCATTAATCAAATCCTGTCAATTTGTGTACATACCCATTAACCCGACTCTCTGTCTCCTACCTCCGAACTAACTCGCTCCCCATGGCAATAGGTTGCTTTGAATTCCACATGTTCTCATTTCTGTTAACAGTCTCTGATGCTAAACCTTATCGAATGGCTCTGGAAGTCAATATGCATATAACACCCATAGACACTCCATTATTTACTACGTTAGTTACATCTTCAAAAAGTTCAACTAGTTTCGTTAGACTTGACTTACACTTTACAAATCCATGCTGGCTCTCTCTGATCAATTCATGTTTATCCAAGTGCTCAGTTATTCTTTCCCTAATGACAGATAGTGGTAACTCCCCCACAAGAGACGTCAGACTAATAGGTCTATAATTTCCTGCGTTATCTCTCCTACCCTTCGTATATAATGGAATGACATTTGAAATTTTTCAATCCGTGGAACAATTCCTGAATCAAGAGAGTTTTGAAAGATCATGACGAAAGCATGTACAATGTCCTCACCGATTCCTTTTAATCCCCTAGGGTGGTGAACATTATGTCCTGGAGATTTGTTTATCTTTAGTCTAATTATTTTCTCCATTACCATTATTTTACTTACACTGAATCTCCTTGATTTATTTTCAGTTTTCCTCTGTCTGTGGTATATTGTCCTCATGCCTTTCTGTGAGTATCAGCAAGTCTGCCATTTCCTGATTTTCAATTACAATATAACCTCCATCTGTCTTTAAAGGGCCCACATTACTCTTAGTCACCCTTCTGTCTCTTAATATACGTGTAAAAACCTTGAAAGTTGTCCTTAATTTCAATCACAAGTTTTTCTCGTTTTCCCTCTTTGCACCTTTTGCGATTTTTTTTAGTTTCAGCACCACAATAAACAACACTTCGCTGTAAAATTTGCTTAATTAGTTCTTCAGTGTCAGAGCGAGAATTGTCCATCACTAATTTTTATTTAAAGTAACAAACAAACACAAGCACACATATTCATTCGTGTATCAAAGCACTGATGGACACAGAAAGGCAAACACAGCTTGAAATGCAGGCAGTATCGGGATTCACAGGTGAACTGGCAAGCGAAATCGACAAAGATAAAACAGTCTGAACCCACAACAGAATGTGACGTGTAGCTGATAGATATTAATGAGGAGGTGGGAAACAACCCCGTGAATTGGCACCGTGGCTTAGTTGGTTAAAGCGCTTGTCTAGTAAACAGGAGATCCTGGGTTCAACTCCCAGCGGTGCCTTTTTTTGTAATTCATGGTGTTTCGTGAATTTGAGAAGCATGCAGTGCTGTGTTTTGTTCAGGAGCAAACACGGAACTGATCAGCAAGTCTCTTCAGAAATGCCGTTTCATCGTACGGACAGCCCTCTCAGAGAATGTGTTCGTGACACGTTCTTGTTTCTGCGCTCCTTAAGGTCGTGGTACAATTATTGATTCGATGGTTCATACCCCGGAGAAACCCTAATTTAGCCCGAGATTTTGGATCTTGAGCTGCGGTTCAAACTTTTGCAAAGAGGGAAAAGGAGTCCCCAAATCACTCCACCTGAATCTCAAACGCTTTCGGAAGAAGTTCAGTTCAAACAATCAGGACTTTAAAGGCACCTCAATGACCTGCACTTTCATTGAACGAGCTTTGCTTACAATTGCATTCGACCCTGAAACCGCTCTGGGCTTTCATCTCACTGAAGCAGAGTGTGGCCACTTTGTATCTGTGAGCATGTCGGTGACGAGGTTAGCTTTGATATCGGTCGCTTTCAATTTTTAAGATCTCTCCAAGCTCTGGGAAAAGAAACCGAGAATCGAAATGTCCCTGTAAGTGATGAAGTGAAGGGATTGGTGCTCCAAGCGGATCTGGAAATTGCGCAGTGCAGTCGCTCAGGAGTTCGAAATCCACCAGCCAGCCACTCGGCGATCATATTAACTGAGCTTTACTCTGGCCCAGTGTCACCGCGCTGAAATCGAGTATTTCTCCGGCACGTTTCTCTTAACTTCATAGTTGCTGGTTTAAGAGTGAAGAGCGGCTCGTTGGATTTTCACTCCTGCAAGCTTCAACTATTGATTTTTCAAAAGTGAACTGACATTGACAGCTGTTATATTGGCTGTTGCCGCCTTAAGGTTTAGCTCAGTGAATTACGCATTTAGCAGAGGGCTTTTCCGTCTGTTTCAGTGGTGCGAAAGTTTGATGTTCGAGTCCTTATTTTATTTTTCCTCAGGATTCATCGCCTCACAATTCCAGGGTTTCAATGTGTGTTTTGTCTGCAAGAAAATGTACCGTGATCATTGCCAGCTAAGCAGGGCTGATAGTCCACCATTTACCCTGCGGTCGGAAATCAGGCACTTGAATCATATAAAGGAATGGAACATTGGCTTCACGGAAATCACAATTCATCTTGAGAGACAAGCCCCCGAAAGGCCCGAAGGGAGGCCGCACTCGCTGCAGGAGAGACGGTTCGTTGTGACATAGAGATTTCTGTGATGAGCGAGACCAGACTCTTTCTATGTTCAGAGAAGAAATGTCACACCCTTCATTTTGGAAAAGCAAAACGGTGGCGATTTTTGTCATAGCCCGATGCCTCTCCTGTTGTATCAGATGTTCCTCGTTGCGTTACTTCCATCTTGATTGTAGAACCGGTTCGGGTGTTCCTGTGAAAAACAGCGACAATTGCCTGTTAATTTGAAATTTAACAACGGCTGCACTGAGCTTATAATCGCACTCTTAAGATGCAGTCTATAAAATGAAGAAATTTCATCGCATGCAAAGCACAAAAATCTTATTAAAGTTTTGACTGTTTCTCGGTAATCAGGTCAGTATCTCCTTCAGCCTGAAATAGAAAGTTATCGGTTGATTAATGATGAATAAAACAGTCATTCAACTCCGAACAGAGTTTAATTAGCTTCATGTGTTTAATAAGTTCATAACTCTTGTTGAAGTTAATTCCCTGATTGGGAATAGAACCACGCGGCGGTGGGAGCACTGAATTTTAACCATCAGTCCATCGGGGAGCTCCCAGGATTGCGCACGAGATAAAGTGGAACTGATGACATTTATTTTTCTTTCACTCTTCCGTGATTCATTCAGCTCTGTGTTTATTCTCAGGCCGCTTATCTCTCCCTTCTTTTCAGCTTCTGATTGCGGATATTCCTGTCGTTAAATATGAATAATATAGAATATCTCACAGCCCCGGTAGATTTGCTCCTTCTCTGTAGAGTTCAGTACAAAATCAAACTGTACGCAGGTACCGACAGCGTCTCTCCCTCACCCCCGACAGGAGCAGCAGGAAATGCCACTTTAAACTGCCAGTTGCTTCAAATGATGCACGATGGACCTGCATTGCCTTGCAGTTTTTCCATTGATTCGGTGCGTGAATTTTGAAAATGGAAACATGTCCATCAGCAGCTTGTGGGAGTATTTTACCTCACTTTCCATTTCATGTACATGCCTACTTGCACTTGGTGCTGTCATTGCCTGAACATCACCTTCTGTCGCGATAGAAGATCGAACAGAAAATGCCATTTTTTGCGAGCAGCTTGTCTGGCACAAAAATGACCTGAATTACAAAGGGGCAAGTGGGAAAGGCCGCGTTGCTCTGCTTGTTCGCAGCAAAGAATTTTCATGCGTTTCCTTGCAGTCCAGTGTTTAGGATTCGGCGCTTTCATCAAAACGGCAACGGTTCGATTGGTGTCTGTCTCAACATCCGCATATTATACACTCTACCATAAGTGTACTGTACTCAAATTGCTGATTTTTTCACTGTGAGGGCGAAGAGACATAAATGTGTGGACATTAGTTACGAATTCATCCGCTGGGTTGCACCTTTGCTTCTCCCCCCATCTCAGTCTTTCCATCTTCACCCTTCTCTGCTGGTGTTCCAGGTTCAATCATCCTTGGCCGTTCAAGGAAGCCTGCCATGTCATGAGGGGAAAACACAGAGAGTCAGAGACAGGGACAATGTGAGATCAAAGTATAGGAAGAAATCGTATAAATGTCAATTTCTGCGAACGGGCTGAATTTGAGATGGAGCTTGGGAGAGATTCCTTCACGTGTCTTGCAATTTTGCAAGAGACCATTGGGGTCCCAATTAAAAGCATGTGCCGTGCTGAAGCATCTCTCTGAGAGAGGGAATGTTTTTCGTCAACTCCAGTTCATATTTATTTGTGCAGTGAACATAACTTTAAGAAATAGCGCTACGAGCAGGATTCGAACCTGCGCAGGAAAATCCCATTGGATTTCGAGTCCAACGCCTTAACCACTCGGCCATCGCAGCCACACACGTTTGGGGTCCACGGCTGTAAATCAGAATGCGTGGGTTTATCACAAGCGATCTGTGATGCGATGCTCTCTCCGACAGGTTTCCAACTTGATTGTTGGAGCTTGTCAACGCCGGGCATTGCTGTTTTTGTGATGGAAATCCTCCTCTGTCACGTGGTGAGGTTGGGCTTCGATTTCCGCTCAATTCAGGATTATTTTCATTCTCCATTCATAAGATCGCGTGAATTGGGATCTATTTGCACGCAGCTTCAATCTGCTCACCATTCTGAAATATTTTCCTTCCTCCACGTGTGTTGCGTCGAAGCTGGGGAGGAAAATCACATTGCGAGTTCCAACGCCTTAATCTTTGGGTCATCGCAGCTGCAAACGACGAAGCCGACACGGCTTCAGATCAGAATGAGGAAAGTTATCACAGGAGATCTATGAGACTGTATGTTCTTGAGGCAGGTTTCCAGCTGGACACATGCAGCCGACTCCCGTGCGGGCATTGCTGTTTCTGGGGTAAAATTCTCGGCTGTCATGCGGGATATCCGCGTTCCATTACCGGCCAATGGTGGACCATTTCCATTTTCCATTCATGATGTCAAGTTAATTGGGATACATTCACATTCAGTTTCAATCTGAACACCATCGTGAGACATTTTCCTTTCTCTATGTGTGTTGTCGTCGACAGAACCTTTGCATTCTGTCCTCCTCCATGCACTGGAATTAAGTCAATCCTGCCGACTACACCGCTGACAAGACATGAGAAGCCAATTAGTGATTTTGCACTAAAAATGGGAACACCGCAGGGCTCGTCCGGGTTCTCTCACTTGTCAATCAGCAAATCCCCAAAGTGAGAATCAGAGCCCAAGATCAACGAGCCGCTGATAACAGAGGGGTGCAAACAATGCAGAATTCGCTGACACCCACATCCGACCGGTCCATCCAATCACGTTTTCCAATCCGATGGACAGCAATGTCAAGTTGTAGCAACATAGGAACGTCGGAACAGTCGTAGGCCATTAAGCCCATCGTGCCTGCTCCGCCATTTGATCAGATCATGGTTGATCTGTGATCTAACTCCATATACATGCCTTTGGCCCATATCCCTTAATGCCTTTGGTTGCCAAAAAGCTATCTATCTCACATTTAAATTTAGCAATTGAGCTCGTATCAATTACCGTTTGCGGAAGAGAGTTCCAAACGTCTACCACCCTTTGTGTGTAGAAATGTTTTCTAATCTCACTCCGGAAAGGTCTGGCTCTAATTTTTAGACTGTGCCCCCACTCCAAGAATCGTCAACCAACCGAAATAGTTTCTCTCTATCCACCCTATCTGTTCCCCTTAACATCTTAAAAACTTCGTTTAGATCACCCCTTAACCTTCTAAACTCTAGAGAATACAACCCCAATTTGTGTAATCTCTCCTCGTAACTTAACCCTTCAAGTCTGGGGATCATTCTATTGCAACTCAAGATAAACTGTTTTATGTTCATTCAATGCAGTCGAGACAGTTTTCTCGATCAATATGTCGAAGAACCAACAAGGGAACAGGCTATTTTAGATCTAGTATTGTGTAATGACACAGGGTTAATTAGTAATCTTGTAGTCAATGATCCTCTGGGGAAGAATGATCATAATATGATAGAATTTCATATTGAGTTTGATAGTGATGTCGTTGAGTCCGAAACTAGGGTCTTAAATTTAAACAAAACCTATAAGGTAGTTATGAGGGGTGAGTTGGCTGAGGTAGTTTGGGAAATTAGATTAAAAATATGATGGTAGATAAGCAATGGCGAACATTTAAAGAAATAATTCATAATTCTTCAACAAAATAACATTCGCTTGAGGATTAAAAACTCAACCGGAAAAGTGGTCCAACCTTGGTTAACTGGAGAAATTAATGATAGAATTAGGTTAAAAGAGGCTTACAATGTTACCAAAAAGATTACTAAGCCTGAGGATTAGGAGGGTTTTTAGAAATCAGCAAAGGATGACCGAGGAATTGCAAAAATGCGAGAAAATAGAATGAGGGTAAACCAGCAAGAAATATAAAAATGGATTGTAAGAGCTTCTGCAAGTACGCAAAAAGGAAGAGATTAGCGAAAGTAAACATGGGCCCCTTGGAGTCAGAGACAGGAGAATTAAAAATGGAGAATAAGGAAACGGCAGAGACGTTAAACAAGTATTTTGTGTCTGTCTTCACAGGAGAAGACACAAAAATCATACCAGAATTATTGGGGAACCAAGGTTCTAATAAGAGTGAGCAACCTAAAGCAATTAAATTAGTCAAGAAAAAGTACTGTAGAAATTAATGGGACAAAAAGCTGACAAATTCATTGGACCTGATAGCCTACATCATAGGGTTTTAAAAGAGGTGGCTGCAGAGAAAGTGGATGCATTGGTTTTATCTTCCAGAGTTCCCATGATTCTAGAAACATCCCCATGGATTGGAAGATACCAAATGTAACTCCACTATTCAAGAAAGGAGGGAGAGAGAAAACAGGGAACTACAGCCCATTTAGCCTGACAATAGTAGCAGGGAAATTGCGAGAATCTATTACTAGGGACTTGTTAACAGGGCACTTAGAAAATCATAATCTGGTTCGGCACATGCGACACGGTTTTATGAAAGGGAAATCGTACTTGACAACTCTATTCAAAGTTTCGAGGGTGTCGATAGCAGGGTAGATAAGGGAGAACCAGTGGATGTAGAACATTTGGATTTTCAAAAGGCATTCGACAAGATGCCACACAAAGGTTGTTAAACAAGATGAGGGCTCATGGGATTGTGGGTAATCTATTAGGATGGATTGGGGATTTGTTGACGTCCAGAAAACGGAAAGTAGGAATAAACAGGTAATTTTCGGGTTGGCAGGTTGTAACTAGTGGGGTGTCGTGAAGATCAGTGCTCGGACCTCAGCGATTTACAATCTATATTACTGACTTAGATGAGCTGACCGAGTATAATGTATCCAAGTTTGCTAACGATACAAAACTAGGTGGGAAGGTAAGCCGTGAGGAGGACGCAAAGAGGATGCAAAGTGATACAGACAGGTTAAGTGAGTGGGCTAGAAGTTGGCAAATAAAGTATAAAGTGGGGAAATGTGAGATTATTCACTTTGGTTGGAAGAATAGAAAAGCAGAATATCTTTTAAAAGATGAGAGACAACGAAATGTTGGTATTCAGAGGGATTTGTGTGTCCTTGTACACGGATCACAGAAAGTTAACGTGCAGGTGCAGCAAGCAATTCGGAAAGCAAATGGTTTGTTGGCCTTTATTGGGAGGTGGTTGGATTCCAAAGATAAGGAAGTTTTGCTGCAATTATATAGGGCTTTGGTGAGACCGCATCTGGTGCACTGTGTACAGGTTTGATCTGTGGAACAATACACTTGCCTTAGAGTGGGTGCAACAAAGGTTCACTAGATTGATTCCTGGGATGGGAGGGTTGTCCTGTGAGGGGAGATTGAGTGGAGTGGGCCGACATTCTCTGCAGTTTACAATAATGAGGTGATCACATTGAAACATGTAAAATTCTTGGAGGGCTTGACAGGGTAGATGCTGGGACGCTGTTTCCCCTGACTGGAGAGTCGAGAACATAAGGGGCCGGCCATTTGGAACAGAGATTTCATCACTGAGAGGGTTGTGAGCCATTGGAATTCTCTCCCCCAGAGGGCTGTGGATGCTGAGCCATTAAATAGATTCAAAACTGAGTTACGTCGATTTTTGGACACGAAGGCACATGGGGATCGGTCGGGAAAGTGGAGCTGAGGTCGAAGATTAGCGATGACTTTTATCAAATGGCGGAGCAGTCTCGTTGGACTGGATCGCTGACTCTGAGCTCCTTTCGCTGATGTTGGTCCGCTGGAAAAGCAGAACTTGCCAGCTGTTTTAAATGTTTTAACCTGAACAGGGACTTGAACCCTGGACCCTCAGATCACTACCTGTTTTAAAAATCTGATGCTCTACCGACTGAGCTATCCAGGCTCGCTGTTGGATGGGTTTCCATCACACAGATACATGGTGGGTCTCTGAATTATCCCTGTCGATGCCGAATTTTGGGGAGGATCCCTTTGAAAAACTTTATGCTCCCATCTACATTACTCACCGTGTCACCTAAGTTGGTGTCGTCGACAAACTTGGATATATGGCTCTCTATTTCTTCATTTGCCTCATTTATGCATATAGTAAAAAGCTAATGCCCCGGTACAGATCCCTGGGGGACACCACTAATCACAGCCTGTCAATTTGAGCACAGATCCATTATCCCTACTCTCTGACGCCTACCTTCCAACCAACTCCCCAACCATGTCAATAGGTTGCTTTAATTTCCATGTGCTCTCATTGTTAACAGTCTCTTATGTGGTACCTCATCGAATGCCTCTGGAAGTCAATATACATATAACACTCATAGACACTGCATTATCTACCACGTTATTACATCTTCAAGATGTAATAACGTGGAGATGAAATCCCGTCTTCGCACTGAGGACAGCATCCAACGTGTTGTGTGGCACTACCACCGTGCGAAATGGGATAGATTCAGAACAGATCTAGCAGCTCAAAACTGGGCATCTATGTGGCGCTGTGGGCCATCAGCAGCCGCAGAATTGTATTCCAGCACAATCTGTAACCTCATGGCCCGGCATATTCCTCACTCTACCATTACCAACAAGCCAGGGGATCAACCCTGGTTCAATGAGGAGTGTAGAAGAGCATGCCAGGAACAGCACCAGGCGTACCTAAAAATGAGGTGCCAACCTGGTGAAGCTACAACTCAGGACTGCATGCATGCTAAACAGCGGAAGCAACATGCTATAGACAGAGCTAAGCGATTCCACAACCAACGGATCAGATCAAAGCTCTGCAGTCCTGCCACATCCAGTCGTGAATGGTGGTGGACAATTAAACAACTAACGGGAGGAGGAGGCTCTGCAAACATCCCCATTCTCAATGATGGCGGAGTCCAGCACGTGAGTGCAAAAGACAAGGCTGAAGCGTTTGCAACCATCTTCAGCCAGAAGTGCCGAGTGGATAATCCATCTCAGCCTCCTCCCGATATCCCCACCATCACGGAAGCCAGTATTCGGCCAATTCGATTCACTCCACGTGATATCAAGAAACGGCTGAGTGCACTGGATACATCAAAGGCGATGGGCCCCGACAACATCCCAGCTGTAGTGCTGAAGCCTTGTGCTCCAGAACTAGCTGCGCCTCTAGCCAAGCTGTTCCAGTACAGCCACAACACTGGCATCCACCCGACAATGTGGAAAATTGCCCAGCTATGTCCTGTCCACAAAAAGCAGGACAAATCCAATCCGGCCAATTACCGCACCATCAGTCTACTCTCAATCATCAGCAAAGTGATGGATGGTGTCGTCGACAGTGCTATCAAGCGGCACTTACTCACCAATAACCTGCTCACCGATGCTCAGTTTGGGTTCCGCCAGGACCACTCGGCTCCAGACCTCATTACAGCCTTGGTCCAAACATGGACAAAAGAGCTGAATTCCAGAGGTGAGGTGAGAGTGACTGCCATTGACATCAAGGCAGCATTTGACCGAGTGTGGCACCAAGGAGCCCGAGTAAAATTGAAGTCAATTGGAATCAGGGGGGAAACTCTCCAGTGGCTGGAGTCATACCTAGCACAAAGGAAAATGGTAGTGGTTGTTGGAGGCTAATCATCTCAGCCCCAGGGCATTGCTGCAGGAGTTCCTCAGGGCATTGTCCTCGGCCCAACCATCTTCAGCTGCTTCATCAATGACCTTCCCTCCATCATAAGGTCAGAAATGGCGATGTTCGCTGATGACTGCACAGTGTTCAGTTCCATTCGCAACCCCTCAGATAATGAAGCAGTCCGAGCCTGCATGCAGCAAGACCTGGACAACATCCAGGCTTGGGCTCATAAGTGGCAAGTAACATTCGCGCCAGACAAGTGCCAGGCAATGACCATCTCCAACAAGAGAGAGTCTAACCACCTCCCCTTGACATTCAACGGCATTACCATCGCCGAATCCCCCACCATCAACATCCTGGGGGTCACCATTGACCAGAAACTTAACTGGAACAGCCATATAAGTACTGTGGCTACGAGAGCAGGTCAGAGGCTGGGTATTCTGCGGCGAGTGACTCACCTCCTGACTCCCCAAAGCCTTTCCACCATCTACAAGGCACAAGTCAGGAGTGTGATGGAATACTCTCCACTTGCCTGGATGAGTGCAGCTCCAACAACACTCAAGAAGCTCGACACCATCCAAGATAAAGCAGCCCGCTTGATTGGCACCCCATCCACCACCCTAAACATTCACTGCCTTCACCACCGGCGCACTGTGGCTGCAGTGTGCACCATCCACAAGATGCAGTGCAGCAACTCGCCAAGGCTTCTTCGACAGCACCTCCCAAACCCGCGACCTCTACCACCTGGAAGAACAAGGGCAGCAGGCGCATTGGAACAACACCACCTGCACGTTCCCCTCCAAGTCACACACCATCCCGACTTGGAAATATATCGCCGTTCCTTCATTGTCGCTGGGTCAAAATCCTGGAACTCCCTTCCTAACAGCACTGTGGGAGAACCGTCACCACACGGACTGCAGCGGTTCAAGAAGGCGGCTCACCACCACCTTCTCGAGGGCAATTAGGGATGGACAATAAATGCCGGCCTTGCCAGCGACGCCCACATCCCGTGAACGAATGAAAAAAAAACTAGTTTTGTTAGACTTGACTTACCCTTTACAAATCCATGCTGGCTTCTCTGATCAATTCATATTTATCCAAGTGCTCAGTCACTCTTCCCTAATAACATATACTGGTAACTGCCTCACAACAGACGACAGACTAATAGGTCTATAATTTCCGACCTTATCTCTCCTCCCGTTCATAAATAATGGAATGACATTGGCAATTTTTCAATCCATGGAACAATTCCTGAAACAAGAGAGTTTGAACGATCATGAATGAAGCATGTACAATTTCCTCACCTACTCCATTTAATCCCCTGGGATGGTAAACTTCGGGTCCTGGAGATTTGTCTATCTTTAATCTAATTTTTTTCTCCAATACCATTATTTTACTTAGACTGAATCCCCTTGATTTATTTCTGCCGCGATGAGGTAGGGGTATAATTCTCGATTCGAGTTTCATACCCGGGAGAAGCCCAAATTTAGCCCTCGACTTTTGATCTTGACGTGTGGTTCAAACTTTTGGAAAGAGGGAAAAGAAGTCCCCAAATTACTCCACCTGAATCTCAAGCGCTTTCGGAAGAAGTTCAGTTCAAACAATCTGGACTTTAAAGGCACCTCAATGACCTGCACTTTCATTGAACGAGCTTTCTTTGCAATTGCCTTCCGCCTTGAAACCTCTCTGGGCTTTCATCTCACTGAAGCCGAGTTTGGTCGCTTTGTATCTGTGAGCATGTCGGTGAAGAGGTTAGCTTTGATATGGGTCTCTTTCAATTTTGAAGATCTCGTCAA
This sequence comes from Heptranchias perlo, assembly GCF_035084215.1. Classification (NCBI taxonomy): domain Eukaryota; kingdom Metazoa; phylum Chordata; class Chondrichthyes; order Hexanchiformes; family Hexanchidae; genus Heptranchias; species Heptranchias perlo. The sequence continues at coordinate 3,834,527 of NC_090344.1, read as the reverse complement.
GTTCAGGGAAAAGAAACCGAGAATCGAATTGTCCCTGTAAGTGATGAATTGAAGGGATTGGTGCTCCAAGCAGATCTGGAAAATGCGCAGTGCGGTCGATCAGGAGTTCCAAATCCACCCTCTCGCCACTCGGCGATCATATTAACTGAACTTTACTCTGGCCCAGTGTCACCGCGCTGAAATCGAGTATTTCTCCGGCACGTTTCTCTTAACTTCATAGTTGCTGGTTTAAGAGTGAAGACCGGCTCGTTGGATTTTAACTCCTGCAAGCTTCAACCATTCATTTTGAAAAGTAAACTGACAGGAGACAGTTGTTTTTTTGGTCGCTACAATCTCAAGGTTTAGTTGAGTGAATTACTGGTTTAGAAGGTGACCTCTTCAGCTTTCTCGTTGGTGCTATTGGTAAGATTGATTCGAGCCCTTATTTTATTTTTCCTGAGGATTCATCGCCTCAAAGTTCCACGGTTTCAATGTGTGTTTTGTCTGCAAGAAAATGAACCGTGATCATTGCCGGCTGAGCAGAGCTGTTAGTCCAACATTTACCCTGTGGACTAAAAAAAACCTTGCGATCGGAGAGCAGGCACATGAAACTTATAAAGGAATGGAACATTGGTTTCACGGAAATCACAATTCATCTTGAGAGACAAGGTCCCGAAAGGCTAATTCGCTGTGACGTGGAGATTTCTGTCGTGAACGATACCAGACTGTTTCTATGTTCAGAGAATAAATGTCACACCCTTTATGTTGGAAAAGAAAAACGGTGGGGATTTTTGTCAGAGCCCGATGCCTTTCGTGTTGCATCAGATGCTTCTCGTTGCGTTACTTTCAACTTGACCGCATATCCGGTTAGGGCGTTCTTGTGATAAACGGCGACAATTGCCTGCTTTGATAAATTTAACAACGGCTGCAGCAGATTCCTGGCGTCATAAACACTGAACTTTTAATCCCACTTTTAAGATACAGACTGTAAAATGATGAAATTTCATCACGTGCAAACGACAAAAAGCAAAGATTCCAACCACTCGCTGCGTAAAGACGTTTTTCCTCATGTCACCTTTGGTTCTTTTGTCAATCACCTTAAATCTATGCCTTTTGTTTCATGTCCCTTCCGCCAATGGGAACAGTTTCACTCTATCTACCCTGTCGAGACCCTTCATGATTTTGGATATTTCGATCAATTCTCCTCTCAGCCTTTTCAGTTCCAAGGTGAACAATCTCAGCTTCTTCAGTCTATCCATGTAATTTAAGTCCATCATCCCTGGAATCATTGCAGTAAATCTCCTCTGCACCCTCTCAAGGCTTTCACATCCGTCCAAACGTGCACTGCCCAGAACTGGACCCAATATTCCATTTGTGGCCGAAATTGTGTTTTATAAAGATTCATCATGACTTCCTTGTTTTTGTACTCTATGCCCCTCTTTATAAAGCCCAGGACCCCGTCTGCTTTTTAAACCGCTTTCTCTACCTGCCCTGCCACTTTCAACGATTTGCGCACATATACCCCCAGGTCCCTGTGTTCCTCTAACTCTTTCAGAATTGTGCCCTTTAGTTTATATTGCTTCTCCTCGTTTTTCCGACTGAAATGCATCACCTCGCATTGTTCCGCGTGAAACTTCATCTGCCACGTGTCCGTCCATGCCACCGGCGTGTCCATATCCTCTTCAAATGTATCCACCTCACTGTTCTCTACTCTTCCAAGTTTTGTGTAATCTGCAAATTTTGATATTGTACTCTTTACTCCAAAGTCCAAGTCATTCATATATATCAAGAAAAGCAGTGGTCCCAGCACCGACCCCTATGGGACACCATTGCCCACCTCCCTCCAGTCCAAAAAACAACAGTTCTGTGTTTCCTGTCATTTAGCTAGTGTTGCATCCATGTTGCTATTGCCCCCTGTGTTCCATGGGGTGTAATATTGATAGCAAGCCTACCACGTGGCACTTTATCAAACGCTTTTTGAAAGTCCATATATACCACGTCAACTACATTGACCTCATCTACACTCCCTGTTACCTCATCAAAGAACTCTATCAAGTTGGTTAAACACGATTTGCCTTTAACAAATCCGTGCTGGCATTCCCTAATCAATCCACACTCGTCCACGTGACTGTTAATTCTGTCCCGGATTATCATTTCCAAAACTTTCCCCATCACCGAGGTTAAACTGACTGGCCTATAGTTGCTGGGTTTATCTTTACTCCCTTTTTTTGAACAAGGTTGTAACCTTTGCAATTCTCCACTCCTCTGGCACCATCCCCGTGCCTAAGGATGTCTGGAAGATTATGGCCAGTACCTCTGCAATTTCCCCCTTTACTTCCCTCACCATCCTCGGGTGCATCCCATCCGGACTAGTTGAATTATCTATTTTAAGTACAGCAAGCCTTTCTAGCACCTCTTCTTTCTCATTTTTTAACCCATCCAGTATCTTAACTATATCTTCCTTTATCGAGAATCTGGCAGCATCTTCTTCCTTGCTAAAGACCAATGCGACGTACTCAGTTAGTACCTCTGCCATGCCCACTGCCTCCATGAGTAGATCTCCTTTATGGTCCCTAATCGTCCCCGCCCCTCCTCTTACTACCCGTTGACTGTTAACATGTCTGTAGAAGACTTTCTGATTCCCTTTTATGTTTTTCGCTATTCTTATGCTCTCTCTTTGCCCCTCTTATTTCCTTTTTCACTTCCCCTCTGATCTTTCTCTATTATCTCTGGTTGGTACTTGTGTTATCAATCTGACACCTGTCATGCGCCACTTTTTCCCGCTTCATCCTACTCTCTATCTCTCTTATGGTCCAGGGAGCTCTGGCTTTAGTTGCCCTACCTTTCTTCCTCGGTGGAATGTACCTTCTCTCTACCCGAATCATCTTTTTAAAAGCCGCCCACAGTCCAATTATAGTTTTGCCTGACAATCTTTAATTCCAATTTACCGGGGCCGGATCTGTTCTCATCCCACTGAAATTGACCCTCCTCCAATTGAGTATTTTTACTTTAGAGTGAACAGAGTTCATTTCCATAGCTATTCTAATCCTTATGAAACTGATCGCTGCTCCCTAAATGCTCCCCCACTGACACTTGCTCCACTTGGCCCGCCTCATTCCTTTGAACCAAGTCCAGCAATGCGTCCTTCCTCAGTGGGCCAGAAACGTACTGGTCGAGAATGTTATCCTGAACACATTTCAAAAATTCTTCCCCTTCTTTGTGCCTTTTATTATAGTTATCTCAGTCTGCCTGAGGATATTTGAAATCCCCGGTTATTAATCCTCTACGGCTTTTGTACCTCTCTGTAATTTCCCATTCAAATTTGCTCCTCTATATCCGTCCCACTAGCTAGTGGCCAATAGAATATATCCAGTAGTGTAATCGCACCTCTATTGTTTCTTAACTCGAACTCAGTACCCAGGACAAATTCCCTAGTTCCTGGGCACTTTGTATTAAGCAGTAGTTAGCAGCAATCAGTGTTCGTGGTGGGACTGAGAAATGCTTAAACAGCTGGCACCCTCAAAAACAGAGCTCCAAGTATCGGTTTAAATAAAGTCCTGAACTGACAGAGCGGCGGGCAGATGAGGATTGAATTAAATCCCAATTCACTGAATCTGAACAAGGTTTAAACAAGTGAATCTGTCAGGAGTGGGATTCCTGAGCTTGTGTGTGAGCTGAAACTGGATCGGTCCCGTTCTGTAAAGAAAGAATGACAGGCGGCTCCCAGACAGGGCTCAGGCCGGGACTGGCAGCTCTCCGCTGGGAACGGCTGGATTCGAGAGCGGGGCTCCTGCGCTGTTGCTGTTGCTGCTTCCGCCTCTTCGAGTCCCTGTGGCGGTCGGTACCGATCTCCCTCCTATGGATCCGGATCCAGCTGCCTGCTATAGACCTCGTGACGCAACGGTAGCGCGTCTGACTCCAGATCAGAAGGATGCGTGTTCAAATCACGTCGGGGTCATCGCATTTTCGCAACGTTTCAGTGTCACTCTGTTTTATCGCGGGGCAGTCTTTCAGGGATGGTCCATTCACTGTATGTAAAATAATATTGATCATAGAATGAACACACCACAGAAAGAGGCCATTCGACCCATCAATTCCTTACCTGCCTTTTGTAAGAACAATCCCATTGGTCCCATTCCCCGTCCCTTTCCCCGTGGCTCTGCATTTTCCCCTTCAAGTATTTATCAAATTCCTTTTGAAAGCCACGATTGAATCTGCTTCCACCACCCTTTCAGGCAGCGCATTCCAGATCATAACCATTCGCTGCGTAAAAAAGATTTTCCTCATGTCGCCTTTGGTTCTTTTGCCAATCACCTCAAATCTGTGTCCTCTTGTTCCCGACACTTCCGTCAATGGGAACAGCTACTCTTTATTAACTTTATCTAAACCCTTCATGACTTTGAACACTTCTATCAAATCTCCTCTGAACCTTCTCTGTTCTAAGCTGAACAACCCCAGCACGGTGTAAATGCGGTCAATTTGCTCCAATGTATTTATTTGGGCATTAAACAAAACGTGAAAGACTGGCAAGGCGATTTGCGAACAAAGCTCGTTGCTTTAAGACAATAAATCTAATCGCTGCGTGGGCGCTGGGTTCCAATCCGTTTACTGATAGAATTTCTGGCAATGTTCATTTTGACCTGTTCGCAGAAAACCCGCTTGTAGTGCGATGGAGCAGATGATGTGAAAGAAGTTGAAAGTGAAAGTGCAGATATTAGTTTGATCACAGTGACTGGACACGTTTCCACAGGTAAGGGCCTCTTACACTTAAGATTCTTTCCAGCAGAGTGGGACAGGTGATCAAAGTGACCGGACTCTCGCGGCGCAATCAGTCAGTGCGGGGTCCTTACATGACAGGACATGATCGGGAAATGGAGAGATTGTTAATTCGAGTCTTAGCTAAGTCAAACAATCCTTTTGCTTGTGAACATTTCGACCAGAGTTGAAGGTACAATTGGTGTGCTCCAAAATGCATCTACTTATTTGAATTGACATGTGGTTCCTCCGGACTACTCTGTTGCAAAGTTTAGTATTTTTTTATTCGTTCATGGGATGTGGGCGTCGCTGGCGAGGCCGGCATTTATTGCCAATTCCTAATTGCCCTTGAGAAGGCGGTGGTGAGCCGCCTTCTTGAACCGCTGCAGTCCGTGTGGTGACGGGTCTCCCACAGTGCTGTTAGGAAGGGAGTTCCAGGATTTTGACCCAGCGACGATGAAGGAACGGCGATATATTTCCAAGTCGGGATGGTGTGTGACTTGGAGGGGAACGTGCAGGTGGGGTTGTTCCCATGTGCCTGCTGCTGTCGTCCTTCTAGGTGGTAGAGGTCGCGGGTTTGGGAGGTGCTGTCGAAGAAGCCTTGGCGAGTTGCTGCAGTGCATCCTGTGGATGGTACACACTGCAGCCACAGTGCGCCAGTGGTGAAGGGAGTGAATGTTAAGTGTGGTGGATGGGGTGCCAATCAAGCGGGCTGCTTTATCTTGGATGGTGTCAAGCTTCTTGAGTGTTGTTGGAGCTGCACTCATCCAAGCAAGTGGAGAGTAGTCCATCACACTCCTGACTTGTGCCTTGTGGATGGTGGAAAGGCTTTGGGAATTCAGGAGGTGAGTCACTCGCCACCGAATACCCAGCCTCTGACCTGCTCTCGTAGCCACAGTATTTATATGGCTGGTCCAGTTAAGTTTCTGGTCAATGGTGACCCCCAGGATGTTGATGGTGGGGGATTCGGCGATGGTAATGCCGTTGAATGACAAGGGGAGGTGCTCAGACTCTCTCTTGTTGGAGATGGTCATTGCCTGGCATTTGTCTGGCGCGAATGTTACTTGCCAGTTTTGAGCCCAAGCCTGGATGTTGTCCAGGTCTTGCTGCATGCGGGCTCGGACTGCTTCATTATTTGAGGGGTTGCAAATGGAACTGAACACTGTGCAATCATCAGCGAACATCCCCATTTCTGACCTTATGATGGAGGGAAGGTCATTGATGTTGCAGCTGAAGATGGTTGGGCCAAGGACACTGCCTTGAGGAACTCCTGCAGCAATGTCCTGGGGCTGAGATGATTGGCCTCCAACAACCACTACCATCTTCCTTTGCGCTCGGTATGACTCCAGCCACTGGAGAGTTTTCCCCCTGATTCCCATTGACTTCAATTTTACTCGGGCTCCTTGGTGCCACACTCGGTCAAATGCTGCCTTGATGTCAAGGCCAGTCACTCTCACCTCACCTCTGGAATTCAGCTCTTTTGTCCATGTTTGGACCAAGGCTATAATGAGGTCTGGAGCCGAGTGGTCCTGGCGGAATCCAATCTGAGCATCGGTGAGCTGGTTATTGGTGAGTAAGTGTTGCTTGATAGCACTGTCGACGACACCTTCCATCACTTTGCTGATGATTGAGAGTAGACTGATGGGGCGGTAATTGACCGGATTGGATTTGTCCTGCTTTTTGTGGACAGGACATACCTGGGCAATTTTCAACAATGTCGGGTAGATGCCAGTGTTGTAGCTGTACTGGAACAGCTTGGCGAGAGGCGCAGCTAGATCTGGAGCACAAGTCTTCAGCACTACAGCTGGGATGTTGTCGGGGCCCGAGCCTTTGCTGTATCCAGTGCACTCAGCCGTTTCTTGATATCACGTGGAGTGAATCGAATTGGCTGAAGACTGGCTTCCGTGATGGTGGGGATATCGGGAGGAGTCTGAGATGGATCATCCACTTGACACTTCTGGCTGAAGATGGTTGCAAACGCTTCAGCCTTGTCTTTTGCACTCACGTGCTGGACTCCGCCATCATTGAGGATGGGGATGTTTGCAGAGCCTCCTCCTCCCGTTAGTTGTTTAATTGTCCACCACCATTCAAGACTGGATGTGGCAGGACTGCAGAGCTTTGATCTGATCCGCTGTTTGTGGAATCGCTTAGCTCTGTCTATAGCATGTTGCTTCCGCTGTTTAGCACGTATGTAGTCCTGAGTTGTAGCATCACCAGGTTGGCACCTCATTTTTAGGTACGCCTGGTGCTGCTCTGGGCATGCTCTTCTACACTCCTCATTGAACCAGGGTTG